>NC_061460.1:6267500-6892500 GCF_022581195.2 Helicoverpa zea | reverse complement strand
CGGTCAATTTGATTATTTGAATAATTATTATCAAATTGCGCTCTCATATTGGGCATTTTTCATAATGACCGGGCATTATGTATACTGCTCAATTTATCACTTGGTCCATAACATATGCATTTAAATTAGTCTAGAACAAGGCTATTCTCTACTAACAACTCAGTCAAAATATAACATTAAAAAGCTTTTTTTCTCAGATAAAAACACATGTGATCCAATATTGCACGGCTTCATTTCGACTGGAACTCACGTAACACTATAATACCTTATATATTCATTACTGCTATATATGTATGTTACAGCCATGTAGGGCAAGCCTTTTAATCCTCGCCTAATTAGTTTCATAATACAATCAGATAAATGCAACACACTAAACGGAAGACGTTTCTAAACTGTCAACTTTATGAAAGTTATGATTATTAGTGTACAATAATAGTATGTGATATAATGTAACTGTGTCCGTGTTTCCTTTACAGTTATATACTTCGGGTTTGCTTGGCATACGATAGGTTTTTCTTCTTGTGAATATATAATTTTGAATTACCTATTTCTGAACTGGTTATTGTTTCATTATTTAATGTATGTTAATCTGAAATTAATCCGCCGTTGAAATTGGTCTTCCTGAAAACATAGTTTAAGGTTGATAAAAATTCGACATCGTTAATCCGATTTATAGACGGAATTCTGAGGAAAGAAGGAAGAGAATTCTTAAAATTCACATTGCGACTATAAATGAGACGACATGATGAGGGATGAACAATGGGAAAAAGAAAGTTAACCTTTCAAACTATTTCATCGTGTTCGGTACATTTGTATAGAAAGACGGACATATTGGGGGCTTTATATGCGTATGATTAAAGTGGCGGTGGTGGGAGGCGCTGGCGCCGCAGCGGCCTTGGAGAAAGTGTATGAGTGCGGTTTCACCTCGGATCTCGGGTCTCAGCTACCGGGCCCAGCTGATCTCCCTGTGATACTCGCGTAATGGACGATATCTCCTTTGAAGTTCAATGATTTGTTCCTTTAATGACGTCAAAGTAATATATCATAAAGAGTTCACGGAAATCACCAATAACTAACTGCAGCCGAAGGTATTCTTCATACGAGCTGTATCGAGTTTTCTGAAAGCGTTATAAAAGCATATCGGCGATAATGTATGTTATTTATTGCATAGATCACAACTGCATTTAGATACTTGAAAACCTGGAACTTAATCCACTTTATTGTCATACATTCATATAGACGGCATTGCAAACAAAGCTATTAGGATTAAGCTGCCCTGTATAATGTATTCCATAAATATGTAGTTGTTTTCACCAGAGCCATTGTGACAAGTTTCTGTGAGAATATAACATTGTCAGAATTATTAAGTAACTCGACTTTTTCCAGCTAGAATATTAAAATTTCATAAAGTTTCCGCGCAGACTAGGGCTTATTCTTACATAAGAGCTGGCTGCATATTATTAAGCGCGGTCGTGGTAAATCTTTATTCTTCTGGAGAGTTAGTATGAAGGGATTAAAGAAACCGACGTAAGCACTGAATTATTTATGCAAATGCCCAATTCTTAGCAACAAACGGATATTTTCTTATAGAAAATCGAATACGTGTATTGTGACTGAATGACAACTTTGAAAAAAGGCTTTTATTGCTGTAAAACGAAGGATTTTGTTTGAAAAGAAGTTGGAGTATATTCTATTCTAAAGGGCTACAACAATAACAATGTAGACAGGATAAAAGTTTTTGGTAGAAATGTAAAAGTACGGTGATAAGGGGACGGCTGCATGAGGAGTGTAAGTGGAGCGAACAGAAAGTTACGCAAGAGAAGGGGCAGCCGAGCGGACACAACTCCAAACATACTTTTAACAGATTCTAAGATAAAGTGGAGAACACTTGCACGATCACACACGTAATGTGAGACGAATTAGCGAACATCATTATGAGACGACGTGTTGCATTATGTTATGTAGCCTTAAGTAGGAAGTTATTAAGAACTTCCTCAATTTGTACTAGTATAGTCCCAAGTTTACTTTTAATTGGAACTAATTTACAAACATTTGAATCAAAGCCAAGACTACTACCGTAAGAATTGATGTTAGGTATTCACATGGATATGAAAAGAATTTTCTCGAAGTACTTCATTTGTTTATATCTTTACTACGTCATATTTTAAATGAAAACAACATAAATAAATTGTTTTGTTTAAACTCAAGAATACTTTTAAACTTATAAAAATAAGGACCATATTGTCTGAAAGTTTCGGGATATGAATAGATCCTATTGTTGGAATAGATCCTATTGACAACGGAGTAGTATTTATTATAAAGGTTCAGGTAGAAGAAATGGACAAAAGTGTTCACATCTGTAAGTAACGGAGTGGCAGCCCTACTATTATGCGTCAAAATGTAAGAGTTCGCTGTCTAATAATGTGAGTTATTGCGGTCAAGCCAAAAGACAACGTTACTTAGTGTTCCGCAATTTGTGGCACATGTCACTTAGAAGTTATTGTTTTAAATATTTAATTTTAAGCTCATTTACATGATAAAAATAATGTATTTAAACATAATGCTCTAAAATTAATAAAAGGTGGGCAAAAAGGGCTCAGAGATGACGAGAGTAGGAGGATCAAGGATGGCAAGCTATTCGATAGTAAAATTTGATATTAAATAGTAGTTCTACTTCTAAAACTGCGACCGCGTTTTTTTGTTGGTCTATTCTGTAATATTTAACTTCGATCCAAAACTCAAAACACAATTATCATACATACCTAATGATAGCGTCTAATTGAGACTCTAACTAAACGCATCTTCAAAATTTTTGCTGTTGGCGGTAGGCGGTTTTGGGTTTTGTCATTAGGTACTAGTTGTTTAAGAGTTTTTTTTAATAAGGATAATTGTTATTAGCAGGTGGCGGCGGCGGCGGGTGGCGGGTGACGGCGCTGGCGCGGCAGCGGAGCGCGGTCACGAGATGAGCGTGGCGGGCGCGCCGCCGCCGTCCGCCGCCGAGGCGCTGTCCGCACTGCTGTGGCAGCCCTACGAGTGCCGCTCGCCGCCCCTCGCGCGCTCGCGCACCGACACCGCGCTGCACCGCGCGGGGGGCGACCAGTCGCCAACCGGCGGTCGACATGCGCGCGCGTCAACCCGCGCCTACACCGATATGCGGCTGCCCGTGCCCGCGCCCGGCCTGCGCAAGTCGGACTCGGTCTCGGTGCGCGTCCCGGGCGAGCCGAGCCGACCGAACGTGTCCAGTGTCAACGTGAACATAGTGGAGGTGCAGGATGCGCCCGTGAATGTGAACAGTGCGGTGCAGACGGAGAGGGAGCGGAGTGTGGCGAGTGCCGAGTGCCAGACGGAGGAGCCGGCGCGGCGGCGGCGCGTGCGGCGAGCGCGGGCGCCGCGGCCGCCGGAGCTGGAGAACGTGCCGCCGCCGCCGTACAGCACGCTGCCGCCGCCGCCGCTGCCGCACGCGGTACCGGTGCACCCGCCCGCGCCGCTGCTGGCCGCGCACCCGCCCGTGCACCCGCCGGTGCACCCGCCCGTGCATCCGCCAGCACATCGCTTCCCTTTCCAGCCGATTCCTCTCAGGTGAATAACATGACAGCTAGATGTTAGTTGTTTATGATGCATTGTATGTTTATAGGACGTAATTGTTTATGCAGACATCAGTCATTTCTAAACACAGTTATATCTACAACCAATGCCTCATGTGACGAGGACTGCTCCGCGAGTAAAAGTAGTAGCGCTAAACTAAATACACTTCATACAGTTTAGAATTTGAAAACCTTACTTTTAGATAAATAGAAAACCAACTCGATGAAAAACTTGAAGAAATATCTATGCTTTGTAAGCGAAACGATATCCTCGAAACCATTATGCATTATTTTCCGATGTGACTTAGGTTCTTGAGTAATTGAGAAGCCACGTTGTTTAGTCCTACATAAAATAAAAACCACCAATTTACTAATCTGTATAATCAAATCATGAGTGTTGTATCCATTCGTAGCATGCGTAGGGACTTCTTTGTAGCGAGTGCGTTGAAGTCTTTTGTTAAGTTTTTATTTACGTAACTTTGTTATTATCAGAAATCATTAGATTACACAATCTCTTTTATGACGTGTTTGGCGTCCACAAACAGTAAATGTACATTACATAGACGAGAATTAAAGTCATTGTACTGGACTGACGTTACGTAAACATCTTAACAACATCCACTTTGTAGGAAATGACAGGCTTCGTAAACATAGCGTCGAACGCAAAAATTAATACAATTTCTCGTAAACTAGACTTTGTAGGATTTAGACTCAAACAGAAAGTTTCAACAAAAAGTGGAACGAATCAGCGTCGACGATGGCCTTGTAAATGAAAGCTGAGAATGATTTTCTATTCAACATGTTGCTAAACGTTGAATTAAGGACATTGGAATTTAAAATAAACAATTCTATTCATTTACATACTATAGTAATAATAACAATCAAAACATTGGAGAAATGGAGAACAAACGATTGAAAGATACAAAACATGGAACTAAACTTTCTATTCCAATTAAAAAGTAAAGATACTTACGTTGTCGTTCTAAACATCAATGAAACGATTTACTCCCACGTGGTACACATAATAACAAAGTAGGTGCCAACAGTCTGTAAATCTCACAAGATTGAGAATCAGATACACCCACAGCTCATAATGCAATTAATGCAATTGGATGGGAAACACAGGAACCCACACAATTGAATAATCAGACAGCAAGTAATAGAATAATATTTGATCTTCGACCTCTTTAAGATATATTAAGACCATTAGTGACCACCCACGACATCCTTTGGAGCGTAATAATATAGGTACCGATAAATGACACGAATATGAAGTTACATACAAGTAAATTGGATCAACTACACTGATACAGGACTTCACAAAGTGGATAAGCTGACAATACGGTGGACAATAGAAAAGGTTTCAGTTAAAATAACATTGGTTGTACAAACTTTAATCTTTTCAAGAAAATTTTTGCTGAACTTGATTTATAAGAATATTGGATAAAAAAAGGCGACGTGAAAGAAAGAATTTACAAAGGTAATGCTTATTTCCAAAGAAATCTCTTCCAGCATACCTTCGAAGGGAAAATAAGAATAAAAGAAATGTAGACAGTGTGTAAATTTATAATGAAATGGAAATAGAAATTAAAATGAAGGATATGTATGTATATTATGCCTACATAAACAATACGTACATAATTAATACTGTTTAATACATTCCTGAAATGCCAGGAATGTTTGATTGTCATTTAAGAAAGTCAATCTAAATAAGACCTCTTTATTTCAAAGAAATGTTTATCTAGTTGATACATATAAAATTGAAGTCCAGCCATAAGTAGCTTTGCTTGAACCCAATTTATAGTGACAGCACTCCCTAATCCCATAAGGGAATGAGAGACTCGTACCCTTATTTACCACAACAGTTATGAATGTATGATGTGACAAAATAATCCACACATTGCAAAAAATCTATAGATATTTCTTTCACTCTCTAATATTTCAACTGTTATCATTTCAATTCGATCTACTGATAATGACGAAACGATTTTTTTGCTATGTGTATGTAGACATTTTATATTATTTATTCGTTACACATGAGGCGTGCGCAGTTGTTTTTTGTAATTGAAATTGTTTCGGTCATGCAACGGCAAACGCCCAGGCGCTCAGTAATGGACGCTAACTAGGGTGGCCTCGTTATGTAAGCGGATTGTTTACACATATCACACAAGGTCGCCCCACAGTTTTAAGGATTCAGTGTTGGCACATTAATTAATCGTCTGGAATGTTTCTTCTAACACAACTGTACTCGCAGTACATTCCAGCAGGCGTTTATTAACACATCATGTCTGAAGGTCCGGGCTTATAACACGACTTGACAGCAATGATACCGAAACGAACTCGAGGTTAGGTTTGCTTGATCTGTAATTGAAGAAAGCAGAGTTGCTTCTCGCCGAGAAATCTTAAAAGCATTAGAGACTGGTTTAATGACGTACTGTGGTTAGAGATATTGAAATATTTACTAAATCGTGACTTAAACACGTGAACTCAAGGCGTACTACAAAGCAAGTTGCGTTACCTTTGCAAAATGCATATTTGTAAGCGATAGCCGAACGCAATACTCGTAAGTTAAATAAATAAGTAGTTAGCTATAACAAAACGTAGCAAGGACAAACGCCCAAAAATATGCATTTAGAACAAAGAAAAAGTTTAAAACAAATACTTATGCAAATAAGTTACTGATAACACATGACCAAAAAAATCTCCAGATATTTAAGGAAATTGGCAAAGGAAGCGTAACATTAATTAGCATTAGGAAGTTGGTATAAAAAAGAAGTGGTAAAACCTGCTTATTGAGTTAGAAACACTAGTACTAGTATCAGAAACAGGTTTGAGGCACATGGTGGAAAGTGGCGGCGTCGAGGCTGCAGCTACACTAGTAGATCGTGTTCAATACCACCTAGCGAGGTTTAGCTCCGTGCATTTAGCTTACCTTGATGCAGAGACCTAGCATGCAATAACTCTATTTCAAATCTTAACTTCTATATTATAATCTCAAATTAATATTTTATAAATCAGTTTCATTTTCAGTGGCCTAGATGGGTAAACAATTTAATCTAAGCTAATATTTTGAATAGAATCGCTCAATAAACGTTGGCAACATTCAATTATCGAAGGGCTTACAAGAAGTAATATCATTATCCTTTAGTCTTCAAGAATTAAATCTTTGCGAACCTTTTGTAATGCTGTTTTGTATGCGCAGTCTATCATGATGGTTTTGGAGAAAATTTAAGTAAAATAAGTAAGATATAAAAATGGAATTTATGGTCGTACGATTATAATTCGTAAGCTTTTACTGCGATCCTTACATAAGAAATTGAATTAGGAATAATTCTAATACCAGTAGCCGCAAACATCAAAAAGCACTTAGAATCATCTATTACATAAACTCCAACACGTCTCTTCAACATTAATAAGAACACTAAAATGCTCGTTATAATCGATTAGAGAACATTCACCGATAAACTAATACATCGATATTGATTGCTTCCAATCGAGAATCGAGATATTGATTGCATGCATAGCGCCCCAGTTGTGAGATAGCTATGTAAGTGGTACGAATAACCGCTTAATTGTATCAAATGTATTCGGAACTCGATACATTAATTCGATACTGATAAGGATTTTTCATTCGATCTTAGGTATTTGCAGTAGTGGTACATATTTTCTTTAATTACTCTGTGTTACTTGCAGATAACACAAAATGAGATGGAGCTTTTAACATATTTTTGTTTTCTTTTAGATATTCATTTGTTTAATTTGTAAAAAGTTATTACTTAAAGTTCAAACAAATAATAAACCAAGTTCAATTTATTTTTATACTAAAGTATCTTAGCCAATTGCGTCTCGTGTATTTCTATTTGAAATTGATTTACTGACTGTTATTGGAATTTCAAATAAGTAACAGTAAAGGTCAGTCCTAGGTCTCAGACGGTTATATATAGCTTATTTAGATTTTTTCAACTGTTATCGATGTCTATTTACTTAAAATATAGTTTCTGTGTAATGAAGTCCCATATTTGTAAACAATTTGATATAAAAATTTCGTCGCTCGAAGGAAATCCTATTTCAAGAGAACAATTTTAATGTCTCTCAATATTAATGTGGGTTGTCAACAATCGAATATAAATGAGTTGTGATGTCGCTGTTGTTGTGTGTGTTTGTGTGCTTCTGCGCATGTGTGCGTGACCCACATCGTAACAAGGTCCGTATAGGTCGCTTGCGCACGTCGGTCTATGTGGGCCGATGCATCTCGGCACCACACTAGTGCGACATATTTATATCTCAACTTACGGTATTTATCATTGTTCTCTGTCAATCGTTAATTAATCGACCGGTTATTTAAATATAAACACAACGACTTCTGTTAACGACTCGTCTAACTGTACTCGTTAATTAGCTACATTATTACGTTTAATAATTTTCTTTTAGCGTGTATTACAAGTGTTATGTTAAGTATTCAATTTAGTTTTGATTACCATATGTTGTCGGATTGTTAACAATGTTGGGGTCGGCTTCCAGTCTTATCGGTGCAGCTAAAAATCAGTTACATGATGGTCACTGGTCACCCATCTATCGATCCGTGCAACTTTGACTTAGCCACGATTATTGTGTTTTATGTTGTTAGATATGGTGTTATTTTACAATTCTTTTCAGTGCCAGCAATCTTATCTCATCAATCAGAATGACGTCCGTTGGCTGCTTTATGCAGTTTTTTTCACGATATCTAGGAAACGGTGCCCATTCGGAATCACCGTTGTCAACTGTGAGCATGTGGTGATAATGATCCATTGTAATAAAAGAAAAAAAAAGAAACTGGTGATCATTGCCTTATAACACGAATGTAAAGTAAAAACACTAAGACCTGAACTAACGTGGAATGCAATTCCGAATTGTTATTTTTCTCTTTTTATGTGTAAACGATGGTCCCATCACTATTTACGTCAAGCATGTAAATAGAAATAAACAAAGTATAGACGAAACTTACATAGGTTCTACATTATTGCACTGTCTTCAATATTTCTCGTGTCGCAAGCACTTACTTACGCTTGAGTAGTAAACAGTTTTGTCCTCCAAACGTGGTTTCTCGGTCAATATCGTCGGACATTGTGAAATCCCGGCGCGTACGCAGTTGCGCGAAATTTGCTGCTTTGCCACATCCGTGAGTTATGGTATTTTATACATTAATGTAACCCAACGCATTATTATTGTCAGCTCTAAAACGACGGAAGAATTACATAATTTTTTCGCGGACAATCCAGATTTACAACGAGTATGTTGCCAAACTGATTATTTTTTGGATAATAAAACATCTGATGCTATTTCCAGCGAGCCGGCATGGCACTCCACGTGGCTTCTATTCCAAGATTCCTCACTTCCTTGAATGTTGAGCTTACAAATAAATACTTGCACCTCGAGCGATGTTGGCGCTCTGCCAACATCCTAATGGCTCGGGCCTCGCGCCAAAGCCGCCAGAAAATCATCGGTATTGGAAACTAAACTTGCGACTCGAAGTGGATTTACTTAATGTTCATGTCGGCCGCCTAACAATAACGTTTACAAGGTAAGAACTCTCTTTGTTGTGAGAGTGTAAAGGCTTTCTGTTGGTCGTTTTTCAAATCGTAATTCAATTTCTTTGATTGTATCACAATAGTCGGTGTGTTTGCGCTGGTGTTGTGGCTCGAGTGAGCTCAAGATTGTTCGCTCGGCTCGTGACTGAGGCGAGCCGAACGACCAATTACGGCTCGACTTCGGACGATGCTCGGCCCAGAGGCAATCCAATTTCCGAGTGCATTGTCCGTCTGTCTCCACAAATCTTATGCCATCTTTAATGTTTATTTGCAAGCCTCTGAAATATTGAAATAAGGACACCATTTACTTAGTCCGTAGTTTACAGTCAGTAAAGTGAAAATTGCTAGAAGTAATTTTCTTGCTTCTCAAAGAAAAAGGTTTCTTTTTGTAAGACTGTAAATGACATTTTAAATACCCGAGAACACTAGTAGCAGTAGGTTGTAATTTATAATAATTACTTTGCAAACCGACCTTGACTAAAATAATAATTAAAACGTTTGTAATTGCTTTATACTTCATATTGAGGATGCAATTCATTTTTTCTCCACAAGATTACTAAAATGTATGAAGGACTTATAACTAACATGTTTTATTACACGGTGCAGTAGGCACTGCGGCCAGTTTGTGGAGCAAACTTGCGTAATCCTCAGTGAAGGCTCTGTATTGAACGAAACATATATTATAATAACGCAATACATGTCTAGATTATAAAGGCGATTGTAAATATTTAAGTGGAGTACAAAGCATATAAACGAAGGAAATATAAATCCCTCTAATTCCTTTATAACCTCTGATAAGCGACTCAATTATAATGAAACAATAGAAAATAATATCTCACGTAGAAGCCAACAAATAAAATCAATGACCGCAGATTACAAAGATTGAATTACATCATTATTGTAAGCTCCGTGAGAAAATAGAATGTTTGTATATTATATTTTTTTTACAAAAAAATATTTGAGACAGAGGTCGAAAAATTACATATCAAGTATTATAATATCTTATCACTCAAACACAAGCCATTATTGGTTTAAGTTTCATCAACAGCTTCAAATTTTGACTTGATAAATGACTCACTATTAAAAAAATCAGATCCTAGATTATCTGAATACAATGTAAAAGTTACAAAACATCGAGCGGTCCTTGACTTCGATAGCGTTACTTAACAATAAATTGTAGTATCTCAGAGTATCTCTCAGAGATCATAAGCCTACAAATCAGACTTTGCTCTAAGAGTTTGTGAACACCGGCCCGAGTCGGTGAAAGTGGCCTGTGTCAGATGTCTTACTACCAAGGCGAGTAAGTTAACGCTTTGTCAACTGTAATTGAATTTACAGATGGAATTCGACATCTAGAGAAGTGAATGTACTCTGTACATACAGCTGAATTTATGTTTACTTAATTAATGTTCAGTGAACTTGTTTGAGACATTCTTGAGTGCTTGGAGATATGATCCTTTTTGCTTTACTCTTTTTCATGTTGTTATTTAATAACAAAATGCAAACATTCGAATTGAGAACCGCCTCCCTTTTATGAAGTCGGTGAAAAAATAGGTTAGCTGATTAAATTGTGTTATGCTTTCTTTGATTAATTTTGATATTCTTGAAGAAAGTCGACGACATACTTTCAATGTTTCAAAACAATTTCAAGTTCCAGTAAGACGAGTGTGAGGTTTGTTTCGCACAGAAATAATTGTTCCAGAAACTCATTTGCGAGTGTGCACGAACTCCTGAAATATGTACACTGGGAACAGAGTAGGTTCTGAATAGTGGAACAGTTTAAAGTCATAGTACGGAACACCGACTCCGAACCATATGAATATTGCTTTGGTAACCATTGTCTAAGCCAGATTTGCAAAAAAAATAACGTTTCTAGATTTAACAAAACGGTTTCTTTTTTATGTAAAGGCCGTACTTTACATTACACCTTATTATTTTGCTGTAAGAATATTGCATATTTAGGTACAATGTAAGTGGAAATTAAATCAGAACTCCAACAATGACCTTACTAGCATTGCCACCCGCATTTAAATCGGTTCAACATAATAGCCAAGTTATATAACCTTTTCGGATCGCTTGCAAATTCGAATAGGTTTTAAAAAACCTAAATTAAAAAAAAAGTATTTGAAAAGCGAATAGTCGTCACATTTGTTTATGGAATTAATTCCAGAAAGCTTTTAATAAAATGTAGATAAACACGTCCCTTGTGTATCAAGTGTTTATTAGTTTAGTGCATTACGACCATATAAACATGGTCGTGAGTTCCATTCTGAATAGTTCGGAACACGCACCAGTATATCATTGCTAGACTAATTGTACTGAGTCGTTGGACTGATGCACGCGATCCTAACATTTACATGAAAATTGTCATAACACGGAACGTTCAATGCTAATGTTTTGTAATTTAATGATACGTCGTGATAAACACTTCTTTGTTTGACTACGCATATGCTTTTTATGAAACTTTTTCACTTCGTGGCATCCAGACTTCGCTTTTTTTCACATTACGCATTCAATGTTGAGTAATCAATTCATTCATAGTATTTAACACCAATTTCTTTATTGAAAACCACTAAGTCAGATTAACGTTAGAAAAATACAGCTGTTCTACTTTTGTGTAACATAATGATGAACAAAGCAATCGTATTGGTTGCGCAAACGCCAGTGTCGACTGAATAGAGATAGGTGTAGTATACGTAACGTAATGTTTTTGGTGTTATTCAGTGTCACTTTAAATAGCATTGCACAATGTCACATTAAACACTTTCGTCGTTATCTAAGTGTGCTGACGGACACATGGGATCGTGACACAAATTCTTAACTAAGAACTATTAGTAATATTTACCCATTTTGTGACCTGTGAGTACATATGTGTATCGTTAACAAACGTTGTTTTAAATTGCTGAAACCGCAACGAGTTACAAAAACTGTTTCGTCAGTCAATAAATATCAAAGAATATCGGACAACTGGACTACACTCAGCTGACTGATATAAACATTGCTCCAAATTAGAGTCTATTGTTTGTATTGAATATTTCTAAATAAGTTCGAGGACAAGACCTGGCTAGTTATTCAAATGAAATAACAATTGATTTGTTGCATCATGGCATAACTTGTTTCATTGGGCTCTATGAAATATTCCATCACATGGCACCTATTTGCTACTTATTTTCCTGCAAGTTATACTCAGCCTTGGTAATGGCAAAAGGCAGAATATTATTCTGAAGTAACCATCGTCTGCAATATCTTTCATTGTCATTTGCTGTCATTACTGATCGCGGCGCATGGCCATATTATTCATAGAACACGAAATAGGGTCGTTTTCGCTTTACCCACTTTACCTCTGCTATTACCGTAGTCCGAAAACAGAGTTGACAAAACAGTTGTGTCAACTGTCTATGAGTAGTTAAACATTGCCAGCTCAGCACTAACACGTGCTGATACTAATGAGATCAGCGGGTTGTCCATCAAAACTTGGGTCACTTCTAATTAATACGAGCTCCTGTCAGCGGCTTAGGAGGAGGTGTAGGAACTTCACCTCGAACCCGGAATAAAAGTGGCCTATAGCCTTCTTCGATAAATGGGCTATAATCTATCACTGAAAGATTTTTTTAAATGAGACCTGAAATTAGCGCGTTCAAGCAAACAAACTCTTTCTATAGCTTTATAATATTAAGTATATAAGTATAGATTGTGTAGTTTCTTCGTTACCTGCTCTCAATATGTCCGTGTTGATAATCACGACGATTCGGCTTCACGCATCCCACATACCGTGTTATAATGGCTCCCACCTTCTGACCTTTAGTTTTTTAACGAGGTTAAAAGGTACTGCATTTCTCTTAATTGATCGATCGTCGTTATTATGTTCGTGTACCACCGGTGATGGATGGCTCGGATTTCATTTCATAAGGCCCTTATCTTTTATTATTATGGAATAAGCGAGTCGAAGTCAATTGTTACCTTTATTCTGAGATCAAGAAAGGGGCACGCGTGTTAGAATGTTTCTTTTGTTATTAGAAGTTACGTGATTTGCATAAATCTTTATACAGTAAATTGAAGTTTTTGGGTCTTAAACTTGGGGATTTTTAATGATAATTGCCCCACAAACAAAGATGAAGAAAATAATCATAACATCACATAACGACCTTCCATTACACAAGTGTTAAGTATAGCGATGTGAAGTGATTCATTAGAAAGTTTGGTTAGTAAAACAAATTGATATTTTCTTTCCTAATAAATAATAAATAAATAAATATAAATAATGTCGGGACACCTTTTCACACACGGTCGGTTAGCCCCACGCTAAGTTATTAATTAACTTGTGTTATGGGTGCTAACACAACTGATAAACTACATATAGCTACATATATACATATTTATAAATACATATTGTAACACCCAGACCACGACCAACAAGCATGCTCATCACACAAATGTCGATCGAACCGGGAATCGAACCCGGGACCTCAGATTCGGCAGTCCGGCTTGGTGACCTTTGCGCCACAGAGGTCGTAATAAGGCGGTGGGTAATAATGGGTATGAAAGGAAGTTTGAGCATTAGTCACTCTGTAAATATTGCATCAACTATCGATAGCGCCTCGCTTGAATGTTTTATCTACGTAGTTATTGAGTTACTTTGGCTAATGAGCTCGTTTGAGGAAAAATATTCAATAACTGTATTTTTGATCCGTAAGACTTCGAACATGTTTGTTTAAATTTCGTGACTACGGTAAAACACGAGGTTCTGTGACAGTGAACGTTTGTGGTTTCCCATACAGCCTGTTGTTAGAATTTGAGATAACTTTCTTCAATAATAATTTTACAGACTTCTCTCTGATTAATTCAGTCAAACAGTGCGACAATGACACGGATCCTGTCTGGCTGACATTTGGTATCGACCTTGCTGCGACTGACCCACACGCTTGCACTTTACATTCTAACTTAGATCTTCATAACTCTTATCATCTGCATAATAAAGTTCAAATTCATATGACGATCGGGACGTGGTAGACCGCACCTTGTACCAAACACCACTTATCGTGTGCAATTTGTTTCTATGACGAAATTAGTGCCTGGTTTTCTTGATAGTAATGATTGCTAATGATGTACGTTATACGACTGTGATGCGTGTGGGTTTAAAATTATTTGTTTGTTAATTATTTTCTTAATAGGTGTACTTTCTTCTCTGTGTGTGGAATTTCTTGTCCGTTTTGGATTGGGAAAATATATGTACATAAGTAGTTTGATTGGCATAGAAAAATGCTGCTAAATCAAAGCAGCAGATAATGAAGGTTCTACGCGAAACAATTATAACGAAAGAAACATATATAATATTTTGTACAAATAAGATGAAATTAAGGAACGTTGTGTAAACGTAATATTTTACGTTATTGACGTTTCACGGTGTGTAAACTATCTTAAAAAACCTGCGATCGATAAATAAACACAGACGGAAAAGCAGTTCAAAGCTTGAATAAAATGAAAAGAATATATAGGTAAACTTCGCTATGAGGCAACGCAAATAAATCGTAAACGGAAAAATAGCGGAGAGCCGAGAGCTTCATAAAGCGAGACGTATCAAAAGACATTATTCAGTATCGAATCACATCGATTCCAGAAACGGAACGTTTTAAAAACGGAATAAAACATGGCGGCGTGTCCGGACTGAGGACTTCTAGTGTTCTGACTTTGTTACAGTTATTGCGTAGTATTTTATATTATTTCAATTAACTTTTTCACAAAGTTATGTCTATTCTGGGATGATAAACTTTTTTATAATATCCCAAGAGGCAGATAAGGTCGAATACCCAGCCAATGTTGCTTTTAATATGAAAAAAGACTTCATAAAGTAACAATCTACAAACTTTTTAAAGACTGTTTCTTTTTGTTTATAAAAACTTCTTCAACGAAAGTTTTATTCCCTAGTCAAATCACGAAATCACATTATGCTACTTTTTTATGCTTGCCCAACTTTTGTACAATTTTACTATGATTAACTGCAACAAAAATCTAAAATCCGAAATCATGTGTATGAAAGCCATTACACGATTCTTCAAATCAATTAAGTTTGTCCTACCCACGTATTCTATTGTTCCGTGGAACGTGGAGTCTGTCATTCCATCGTGGGAATGTGTGTCTATGATTACGGGGCATTGACAGCCCGCCGGGAGTCGACCCGACCCCGGACTATCCCATCGTTGTTTTGTACCCTCCAAATATGAAATGAGTTTTGGCTGTGACAGTCATCATTGCAATGCATTCGCAATTACTGCCTATTGTTAGCTTAATGACAGTTTTAATTAAGCTTGTTTCGGACTTAGTGCTGTTTATTACATGTGTAGTAGGCAGTTATGTTGTCTATTGGTTAACAGTTGACAATTATTGGAATTACTGCAGAATTTAAATTATATTATTCGAATGAACCTTGTGGTCTAAAATGGTTTATCATGATTATGATGTAGTTATTTCGTCCACATAACCGTCATATTGGACGCTTGTGCACTTTTTGGTATCAGGGTTGTTTACAATGAATCTACACAGCTGCATTATAATTGGCCGTGTCAACATAATTAATATGGCGCGTGAAAACTGCGATGCGATTAGCCTCTGCAGGCATGACTCATTCAATTTGCCTCAACTTACAAAAACAACGCATTTGTTTTCCTGCTAATCAGGTTAATTAAATTATTCTGTTATTGTTCGACTCCCAGTAAATAGGTAAAATGTTTTCCTTGTATAATCATGTGCTTTTAAATTCTGTTCTTGGCAGGAAAATATTTTCAGCAAACCTTTGTATCGACATGTTAATAAACAGCAGTTTCCTTTTGGTATAGTTTTATCAATTGTATTTATTATTAATTATTATTTATACATATATACAACTAAAAAATGGCATCAAAAAACTCCTCATCGCTGCCCACCGGGAGTGTACCCAAGAGGCTGGCAGCATTGCCACGTTGGATGGCAATGCTTAATTTTTGATTATAACCTAATTTACTCTATTTTTTATTAACAAAGTTTGTATATTATGTAATGGTTTTGTATCCTGCTGTGAACCGAATATAATGTTTTCCTTTAAGTACAATAATGTGTCGTGCGTCGATAAATTTATGGCCATATTAATTGTAGGGGTCCCACAGAATTATAGACTAGACAATATTCCCGGTTGAATTGCTTTTATTGTTACAATAAAGCAGATAATAAAGAGTTGCTATCGGATTTCAGGGACGATATAAATGTATCATTTTAAGCTCCAGTTTAACGCTATTGCTAATATCATATGTGTTGTGTAGGTATTATTTCCATATTCCATTTTGCTATTTCGAATCATCATACGTACATCAAACACACATACCTTTGATTTTTGACTTAAAGGTTTTATCTGTAAAGCAATTTAAATAAATGCAGCCGGCCTGACCCAAAGAACAAATTTAAATTTATTGTGATCCAGTACGAACTACTTACAAATCCACGAAGCTATTGTCGTATCCTGGTCGGTATTTATTGATGTCGGCCGCGAGTAAACCCGAACGCTTCGAATTAATTAACTTCAATTCCTAACTTCACTGTATTGATGTTTAAAATTCAATAACGCTTATTTTTTATTCAAACTTTTCACGAAAATTATTTCATGCCTCAGTTTTTATTAAAACATAAATTCTTTTAGATGCTAAGAGCAGAGTTCTGAGCAATAACAAAACTATTAAGTTCACTAGAAGTTATTTATCCTGCGACACAGAAACTTAAGCAGATTGTAGAGGTCAACCGGATTAACCGCCGCAGTACGAACCCTAAACACACTAACAAAACTTTCCTCTTTGTTATATTAGTCCCGTATTAATAATACACAAGAAAAAATAGGGTTACTAGGAAAAATACAACTATCACAGAGAAAAATATTGGACCTACAGATATTATTTACAGCGGTAATATACCATTCGGTAGAATTTCGTCCAAAGGATTACCGAATAAATTCTCCAACATTTATTCGGGGAACGGAGGAGAAAATTCTCAAATCTGTTTTACATGTAGCAGTTTGGTTATTGCTGGTGACACGACTTCGGTCTTAATAAATAATGTCGCGTGCCCGCCCAGCGGTCGGGTCTCGACGTACAACTATATTTTAGGTAGGTACATGGTATTATCTTGCCCGTATTTGTATCGTCTTTCTACGTATTTGAATAAAATAAAAATTTGGGGAGTTTTTGGTGCAGTAACGCCGTGATTTAGGGTTTCACTTTGCCAAAGTAAGCTATAAAACAATTCTACAAAGTGACATACACGACAGAAAAATAAACAGAAATAAGACCGTTGTACAACTCAAAATAGCAATCAAACCAAAAGAAGGCAAACTAGTTACGACCATTGTTTTTTGCCCTAAATTAAGTACAAGTTAACAACGCAGGTGGGACTAGTCCTCTTTAAGCCCATTAAAAAAAACTGGACTAAGATGATTTCAAAACTACTCTGTAAATGCAGGACGCAGGTGTGGAAACGGGTTCCGTCGTCATATTTGGTTTGTATCCTAAACATCCCTTATATCATCCGAGTCTGTATCAATGGGCTCTAATGGGGTGGACACAGCCCTTTGTCCCTCTCCACTGCACCCCTCGACCAATTTAGACTCAATGTTGGAATTAAGACCGGCGCCCCAAATTCACACCTTCGCAGAATTATCTCTATTCTTTTACTTGACCAGTTTATCTTGTAATTAAAGGCCTTTTAGTTCTTTGAAATTTCTAGATTTATCATCTCTGTGAATGAGCGAACACAAAAAACTTTTTCTATTCAAAGAATAATAGAGATATCCTCGAAGCCTTAATGCGTCATTAGACTGAGATAAATTAATTGATAATCTGTAGTAAATTAGGTACATAATGTTTCACATTTTTGCAAAATATTCTTGAATACATTCATTATATCTTCTTATACGAAGGCCAAGTTTATTTTCATCGATTAAATTCACGTTTTGCAATGATTTAATTAAAAGTCATGGTTAAGATTATATTATTTACGTGATAGTGAAAAAATCGTTCAACAAAATGTTAAGAAATAGATAATTAAGTGCCGACAAAAAATATTTACACAGCATAGGCATTCAGACTGTGTGAACATGGGCGAATTTCAGTGTGTATGAGTGCCTACTGAGAATTATACGATTTATTTACGTAATTCTGTGCCAAATATCAATCGTTGAGCTTTCTAAGAAACACGAAATAGTTCCAAACATAAATATAAATTACTGAGCTCCAAATTCTGCCAATACAACTTGGAGGGCTTTGTTAACGCTTGAAAGGGAAGAAAAAGTCTAATGTATCAAAGAGGCCAACTTTGAGTCGCGTTCCGTTTCTTCAAATAAGGTCCAATAGGGCACGGCTATTATTCCATGTCGGATGTGTTCAAATCTTGTTACGACCTGAATCCAAGGGTTATCCGGAACAGGAAATAACTTATAGTTTATTTACCCATCGAACGGATTCCTAATCCCTATACGAAACAAGATTTGTTTTGTCAGAAAAGGAATGTTGCGAGCATTATGGAGCATTATCTAACATACCCTTATTTGTGCAAAGATTAAACGTAGCAGATACAGCAGAGAGATTAGATATAAAACTTAATTTGAGGTCACACGCTCCTAAAATAAAAATGGAAAGCTCTACCAGCGCGCAGGTACAAACTTTTCTAATTGAATACATAAAATCCAGTCCAAAAATGTCAGTGTTGTGTTGTAACAGAAAATGGCCTCGCTGATATCACTCATATAACTTTCGAACGTGATGCTAGAACAAACCATTAACGCTTGTACAAATAGATAGCATGCGAAAAAAATATATGCAAATGCGTTCACAGATCAAGAAACAGATTCATAAACAAAACGGATTGAGACTTAGTTGTTGGATACCGTAAAATTCGGTAAACATCGGAGTCACGTGGTGCGCGTCAACCGACCGGTAGAAAGTAGCTTACCTCCTGTGCCACTCTTCATTCAACCACATTGAACAGGTTACAACTCGTTAAACGCACACAGGCGCAGAGGTTGCAGCTTCTAAAGCAAACTACATAAGCTCTTTCACTCACACAGCCACGGTTTGTACATGTATTCTGTTGCGGGAGCGCAGGTCAACTTGGCATATCTTTTTTTGGAACTGGTTTCTGGAGCGATAAAAGGATGACTCAGGTGTATCAGGTAAGGATTACTTGCATTGAGTTGGTTGTACACATGACTAAGTTATTTAACATTAATTTAGAGACACTCGACAACAAAAAGCTAGTGTGTTGAAAATTATTAACCGTAATTACATTTGCCGCAGAGCCTGGGGAATTTTGGGCAACAATGAACAAAATGTTACAAATTTTGGATTTTATACAAATGATAAAGTTAATTTGTTGCTCTTTTCTACGTCTGTTGGGACCGGTAGGGTTGATATTTTAAAATAAACGTGTAGGCTAAACAAAGATAACGTTGAAAATGTCACATATTACCCAAATAGAAAATCATTGATTTTTCAGCTTGCGTATTTTGTTGTAACGCATTGTTGCAGTTTGGTTTCTTTTCCAATTTATATCTGACGTAATAACGTTCTGTCCACACAGTGACATTGTGAACAAACATTGATTTATGGTCCTAGCGCACGTGTGGTTGCTACAGGAACATTTAACTGACAAGGGATGCCTTTACCTGCTATAGAAATGGCCCCCTCACTGTGAATGTATTGATAACCTTTATTCAACAGCATATCTATTCATGTTTCGTTGGACCTTCTTATGCTTGGTGATTTGGTTTAGAAAACATGGTTCAAATTACGACATTTGTTAAAATCATTCAAGCGCAATTGGACGAATAAGGTAGTGAAAATGTACGATTAGATATAAATGTAGGCCTTATGTAACTCAACTTTTTCATTTGAACTTTCTTAAAGTCTATAATATACTTTTTTTGGTCTTTTTTAGGTGAAGTTACCTTGACTCGTGAATTTCTTGCATTACAAGTCTCCTTTATAAATAATTGACATTGTATTGAACTTCGATTGGAGATAAAACACTTTCAAACTTTAAACTGTTTCAATCTGTGATTACGCTAAAGTTTAGGAGTAATGTCAATAGTATTGGGGCTTAACAAAATGCTCGAGGAAACAGATTTGTATCAGTTTTGGCGATTTGCGTTGTGTCATCCCCATCCGGAGGGTGTTTATCTTACAATAGCTCTCTACCTGCTGCGGCCGATTTATTGGAACAATGCGCAAGTGCTCTCCGACTCATAATGGACGCTTTCAGACCCATCCTTTATTGTCAAGCTCGCTTCTCATTTGACACATCTTTCAAGGTTATCTTGAACAAAGCATAACTTACTATGTTAAGGATCTGTTACGCTATTTGCTTGTAAAAATTTTATTGTCCACTTCGACATAGAATTGCTATGTGAATAGAATTTCAAATGACCTTTTTTATGTACAAGTAGGTATGGGTGGGAGGTTAGATAAAATCCTTGACCCTGATTTTTAGTTTTATCGAGAAACCTGTTCCTCCAGGACGCCTTTCTTTGTGGTTGCAACATGTCGATACATGAATGTCCTGTCTCACTCGCGCACTTATTAAACTTGGTCCTGAAATGAGACGAAATGACGTGGGCCTACGCACGCGAGTATCGTGGGAAACCAAAGGAAACAACGTGTCTGTCCTTCCTTTCATTTTATGGCTATACTATCTGATTGGCTTTTGTTTCCAACACGATGCATTAAAGTAAATTTCAATTGGTTGCTCAGACTCATCAAAGCTAAGTTTAATTCATCTATCACTTATAATACAAAGCTTTAACAGCGTGATATTACGTGAATCACGCTATTATGTAAATCGTTTTTCTCAGTGATTTCGTAACAGCACTGTCGGCGAATAACTAGGAACAAGTCTGTGGAACGATCACGCCTCGGTAGCCATGGATACCATTCAACACCAAAAGATGAATACCTATGGCCTTTGTTCTTTTATTCATCTTCTTTCATGGATTACAAAAAATATATCCAGCCGCATATTACCTTGGGTAGGTAACACTTTACTACCACGGCACAAAAGATTGTTTTTATCATGAATCATGACAGATTCGTCAATGTAAATTTTTTTAGACCCGACATTTTCTGCATTCATAGACCACTAGAGAGGTTACGAATAAATGAGTTATATTGTTTGTAGCAGAATATAAAATAGGCATTATATCAATTTAAGTTCATTTTCTAATTTGCTGAAAAAATAAAAACACAAAAAAGACATTATAGTACACTTATAATCTAATGTCGTAGTAAATAGTTGCCACGCTCACGTAAACAATTGAATCAGAGCGTGCATACATTGAGAAGTAGTGGTTACTATGAGATGCTAAGTGAATGCGCGAGACTGCAGCGAGTCTTGGCTAAACCGGTACCTGTGCCTGGTAGGGTCGATGCTCGCCCGCCAGATGTCGCTGGTGTTATGGGACCACACCGGCGATCACGCATCACGATAGCCAGGATGGATGCGACTCACAATGCGGTGCTAATAGATACTTCCTTCACTTGAGGAATGTATTGGAATTTCATCATTTAATTAAAATATAGGAAAAAGTAGGCAAAAAGATCATTTACAAATGCTATTTTCTTTTTTTCTAACTAATAGATGCTGAAATATATTTTTCAGCTAGCTACGCTACTTATTACTGACTGTAGCTATTACATTTTCTGTAAGTACTAATTTTGTAGTTGATGTTATAATTCGCCTAAAATATTGAAACTAAGTTGGTTTCATTACGCGCATCGATCCGTCAGCTGACAGATAGTAAAGTGGGCGACCACCAAATAGTCCTGCGCCCGCATCCGCACTGTCAATGAACCCTTGTGTTCTACAATCTTTTATTTCTCTGTTACTGCAGTAACCCAGTTTGCCTTATTAAAACTTTAACTTCTTCTTACGAAACACTTTTAATGTAGCCGGATTTTGGAAAAATCTTTTCTGCTAGTGCGATGACAAACCTATTTTCGTATTCCAAAAAGATTCTATTGTTATGTCGCTTTCAAAGTTTTCCATCGTGTCTATATACAGGGCAAATGGCAGAAAAGTGTATCGCAACGACACGACGAAGCTTCGATTCGCTTGAACCGTGAGAAACTTCGAAAGAATTCCAAGTCGAGATGCGGCACAACGAAAAGCGACAGCCTTCAATCACGTCGCGAACAAATAAAAATCGATCAACATGAACTGCAACCGAAATTTTCATAATTTGTCTGCTCGTTATGAATTCGTGAAACTCAACTGCAGTTTTTTTGTAATACTCGAGTTATTCCAAACTGGTCTCTAAAAGGGAGAAGGTCGGTTGGAAGGTGAACGTGATTTGAATAATTCTGGAATGCTCGGTTTAATTAATTATTTTTCTTGTTTCTGTGAATGGCAGATTTTGCGATTTACAACAGATGTGGTTAATTACACTAAATGTGCACAAGGAATAAAAGAAAACCGTGCATCTTTTCACAAAGGTTGTTAACTTTACTTTGCAGAATAACATTTGGGGAGATCTCGCTAGGAATCTATGTATAAGCATGTGCAAATCCGAGCGAGTACAGATGCACACGTAAATATCGTGTTAAAATGTGTAAACAGTAAACAATTTTAAAATATTTGCGGAACACGAGCGGAATTTGTAGGCTATTTCAACAGTCATCCATATATGTTTCAATTCAACGATTTTAAAGACTTTATTATTAAGAACTTTTATATTAATTGCACGGATTTCAGAGGTTTTCGTTAACAGATAACTACACAAAAATTTATTTTTTTCCTTTAAATGAAAATGTGTTCAATGGAGGCATTTCTACTTTTACACTTCTTACTTTTGCAGTTGATTGAATGACACGATGCTTATTCAGGGGCGCGTTGTTTTTGGCGCAAATATTTTTGGAAAATTCCCTAGTACAGAATATCCATTATACATAATATTTACACTGATGACCGTTCATGATTTTGTTCTACGAATGTTCTACCATAAATAACGTCTGGTTTGTTTGTTCCAGGTACATTCGTGTTGTGTAAATTATTTATTTCATCCGCGAGAAGAGTAAACACAAATAATTGGTTGGTATGGTGTATTTATATTATATTTTTAGATAATTTTATAATTAGTTGGTTTAAAATCTTGTTGAAAATCACATGTTCTATGCAGCGTTTATAGTAATCTGTGGTTTAATGGAAAAAAAAGTCGTATAGGAGGAATATTAAAGTTTTGATTGATAAGTTGTTAACAATGGCTGTTGTCGTTAGCATAGATTTTCTCTGCGCGTATTGAAGGCCGGTAAAAGGTCGTAATGTGGCGCACTGACTTAGTTTGCTGCACAAAGGCCTTCGACTTTGCTTTCGCGAGCTTTTAAAAATCGAACGGCCAGACGGTTATTCACTCTCGAATGAATTTACTAGAGGCAATTTAATGTTGAAATATCTACTATTATGATACTTGACAAAGTGACCGCTACTCGTAGAATGCTTTGACCCAAGAATTTATTCATTGTTGTAGTAATACAATAGTGACATGTAGGACATAACTTCAATGGCTTTTCGAAAAAATCATACCCGAAAGGATACATTTAAAATAAGAGAAATCACTTCACTAAACAGCCAACGACAGTCGAAAACCTGCATAGTTAACAAAAAAGGTAAAACTAGCGAAGAACTTTTTTAGTAAAACAACCGACTTGAGTTGAAAAGTTGAAAAATTCGACCGTCGCGTTGTTCTTCAGAGTAAGTAGGTAGCATCCCTCTTACTGGGTTTTATTTCGCTAGTTACTTTTATGTTTCTATCACATTATGGTAAGGAATTTTAACTAACTTTTATGAATAAAACCTGCTTGTTTTTCCTGTATACCTACTAGTATGTTATTTAGTTTGAGGACTTTTAAAATAATTGTGCTGACTCACGCTAGCATATACTTCGAGAAGGTCAAGTGCACACCAACACCTAGAACGAGTATGTAGATATGAATTTACACATAACATTGTTATGATACTAAAATTACATGTGTGTGAGGGCCGTCGTAGCCCTTGCTACGCCGTAGCTGGAGACCTCAATACTGAGAAAACCTTTAAAAGTTAATTATTAAATTAGTCTTAGGTTCAAATGAAATGTAATTAATAAACTTATATTAATCATGGCGAGTATTAAACTTTACGTGTATATTACATCTAATCGTACAACATTCAATAATCAAGAGTCCGAACTTCGCCCATTTATTAAGTTTGTTATTTATTAAGGTCAAGTTAGAGATATTAATAATCCTTAGTTAAGAGTTGTTGACAACTGTAGTTATGGATTAGGCGGTGCTAACGAAAACTAATATAGGTCCAAACGTTATATGAAATGAGGGGTAAGTACACAGATATTGGACCCTTATCAATACTTCGATATTGCAAATAAACTCGTAGTCGGATGCGGCGGTAAATGCCTCTTCAATAAACCGCTATACAATCTTGGCAAGCACACTTGTAATATCTAATATCTTGATATAGCGATCCCGATATTTCCCAACTGAGGTGCAATAAAACCACTTCTGAGAGTGATGGTACTAGTCGTTCGGCGGCCCAAGCCAGTTAGTCACGCTTCAAACTTTCTGATTGGCTAATCTGAACCATCGCATTAGCTATTATTTTATTATGCTTCGTTCGTACATAAACATAATGCCAAAGGAAAAAACAACTGAAAAACAAAGGTTTTGTTAGGCTGTCCTGAGCTTACCACAGTCTACTGCTTACATTATACGATCATTCCGAGCCTTAACCATTTTAATAACCCATTATTTTGCAAATGGCGGTGATTGATAGCTTAAACATTTTAAACTGAGCAATGAAATGTTATGAAAACGAAATTATCACTAACATGTTAGAATTTAGAGAGACGTTTATTTACTGTAATTTGACTAAACGCTTGTGCAACATAATTACAGAACTTTAGTTAAGATCATTGTGTTAGGCAATGATGCTATGCGACCTTTGTGTTTGAAAAATCACGTATCTGTCAGTCACTAAAATAATGAGCGAGATTAATTGATGAAGTTGATGAAACTGAGATTTTATCTTATACATATGTAAAACATGAATAAGCGATCACAAAGGCAGATAATCTTAAGAAGAATAATCATGTATCGCAGAATAGATAATTTATACTATGTCAGAAATAACAATGGGAGTACCCGTTTGCAAGATAAAACATTTGGCAACAACTGTGTTCAAAACTAGAAGAAAGCATAAAACGGTTACGTTGAGATCTAGAAGACAAGCTTAGTCACGTACGACTCCATCCCAGTTGCCAGCGGATGAATAATAAATGACAAAATATACTCGCATCTCTCCTTCAAATGTGTCCCGTCAGCAAATGCGGTCTGACGGTTAATGTGACGTCACAGCGCAAATCGCTCGGAAATGCAAGCAATTGCGAACGCCTGCAATATTACTATCGACTTATGTGTTATTATCACTGGGATAGCGGGAGCATCTGCGATTTTACCGTGTTCGACAAACGGCGCTAGATATAAATTATTTCCTGATATCAGTCGTTTTCTTCGCAATATTCTACAGAGGCAAAGTTTATTGGAAGCTACTATAATTGTAGGCCAAAACGCAACTTAATTTGTCAATTTTGAAACCGTAAAACTTTTTTTAGTCTATTATCAACGATCAGTTTCTAAGGATGGCACAAAAACCTTCCAACATATGCGTCATTAAAGTAATCCGGATCCATGTTCGGGGTTTGAAATGGGTGCCCTGCGGGAGGCGGGCCCAATTACTAGTCCGTGTACCTGCGCCCTTACAATGTGCCTCCAAATCACTATACCTACTATTGGAATAATATGCCAATGAGTATACATATTTGTAGAATGAATAAAAATATTTGATACAAAAATTAAATTATTCCTTAGGTACAATACGTAAAAGTAAAGGCTGGAGGCGGTGTGGGGTTAAAAGACTATTCTGTGTACCTAATTCCACTTTCATCCTCAAGGATTTGTCTTCATGTGAGAGAATGAACAATTAGCCATCCCCAGCACTGTCTACCGTTGTAGTCTAAACATCTACGTACCTGCGGGCTAATCCCGAACCGACGTAATTAGTGGCACAGTTGCTCCCCAGCGTTTTATACTAGAATTAGAGCGTCCCGCTTCGAGTGAAATACTGAATATTCTTATCTACACAAGAAGCGCCTTACAAATAACATCGACAAAGACGTTGAATATTTCAAACGGCACCGTGAGCGTTGAAGGCTCAAGCACGAAACGTTTGCGTGGAGGCGTCAGTAAATCCCGGGGGATCCAATTTACCCCGTCGACTTGTAAACGCTACGCCTACCGCGCTAAGCCCGCACGCCACACGTTTTATACCCCTAAAATTTCACTCAACTTTGGGTTCGATAAAGAAAAAGTTACGAGAAAAAGATTTAACACGAAACAGTAAGCATTTCTCCTCATCACAGCATTATGGAGATCGGATTTCAACTTTTATTTTGTTTGATGTTCAATATGTTATCTTATCGTGAACGTATTGATTGAATGGTATTTACTGTGTCAAGCGTTTGTGTACCATTCTTTGAATAGTTGAATTTATGTAAACATGGCTACGTGGTTTCAGAATCGCCAGCTGTTTAAATAACATCGGAAGCGACCTTCATTGTAGCTGCTGCATCAAATTACCAGCTGTGTTGATGATCGAAATCTGAGATACATTGTTAAGTAACCGACATTTTTTGTTTGATTATTCCTTAGATATTACCTCTATTATTGTACTAAAAACTTACATTTGCCTGTAAAAATCTTGATCTCGTTCAAAAATTCGTCGGCATCTCGCGTGGTTTGGAGCTTGTCGAATTAATCTGTCTCCTTGATCTATAAACGTACACACACGTACGCTACAAAGGAAAAACCGTGATTGCTTTATTTGATCTGGGTCAACATGGAATTGCTTTAATACGTAGTTGGTTGCTTTATTAAAATAAATTATGTTTTAAATCTGCGCTATATTTTCGTTGTTTTTTTTGGACTCGATACATATATTTTGGTATATACAGATATGCGGTTATACATACAGGACATGATAGTTAGACAGGACAGTCGGCTTTCAAGCTGTATGCCGACTGAATAGGCAATGTTGTTAGCACATCGTAACTGCCAGGGAACCACACAATCATAGCTAAGCTGCCATGCAGTTTGCGTGCATTGCCTCTGATTTCTAACCAATTCCGACTTAAACACCAGTGCTAACATCTGCACAATAGAACAGATGTAGTTAGAAATAAAGAATTCATCCATTCAGTTCCGAAAATAAACATTTATGCATGTATTAACTGTGCTAAAAATTATCAAATTGTATTCCATTATTGCAACAACACTTTTAAGATCTATAAAAACAGTGACAGCTGGTAAAAATAAAAAGGGAAAGCTTTAAAAACTCCTTTCGTAGTGTTGATGCATTTGTCGTTTGATCGATCGTTAAACCCAGTGCAAGACCTCCTTATGTTGACACGAACGTTTTATGGCCTTTTAATTATTTGGACGACCTAAAAAGAAGTAGGAATAAAGATCGCTTCATAAACGCCAGCCATAAATAAAAATTACGACGTGTCCGATGTTTTAATAGTTTTTATTTCTCACGTAAAACTTTTCCTCACTTCGCGTGTTGAGTTTACATGTTATTAAAGCAGAACTTTCCTAATATTGCCACCTTTATACCTAGTATGTATAGACGTAGATTCTATATCGGCTTGAATTTTAATGTTTTTTTTATATATATTATTAATGGAGCGTTAAAGTGTTCTTTTGACAGTAAGGAGGTACTTACACAACTTTTAACGAGTTGCGATTTCATGTTCCTTTATGTTTTCATGATGTTTACATAGATAAATACGCTTTTTACAAAAGTAAATACGACAGGTTGATTTTATTAACTCGATATCTAGCATTAATTAGCACCTATTAAAATATCGGCCCGACAAACTGTACTGTATCGCTTTACCCTATGAAGTTAGGCGTACATTGTTGCTTCTGCGGCATAGACCATGAACTCGTATGAAATAATAACACCTATGAGCTTCCGCATGTACTAAGGTATAACTATAAACCGTCCTAGGTGAGTGACGAGGGAGACGCGACATGAAATGACGTAACGGGATATGATTTGACGCAAACAAATGAATCCTCGACGTGACGTATGTTTGCTTAAATTGAGGCGTATGCGGAGAAAGGTACGCATAGAATTTATAAACTATCGTATCTATTTGTATGGCTTTGGTATTCCTGTATTGTTTAAAAAATCAGGGCGCTACTGATACTGCCTAACTACTTTTAAAAGTGATTCTCTATCTAGTGCTCTAGCCAACCACGAGTAATGATCGTGAGAAAACAAATTAAAAACAAACTGTTTGACATCGCCTAGCCTCGCTTGATAGTGTCAACTAGGGCGATGAATACTACCTTGTACACAGTATTTCAATATTAATTGTTGACGCTACGTTATTCCGAGAAACTGTTTAACTAATCTGTTTGTATAATAAACAACATTAAAATACACGTTACAGTGTTTATCATTAGTTCGAAAACTAAACACGGCTGTCTAGAAATTAGGGTTTTGTGCTAACAAACTAAGAACTTCTAATTTGAATGCGTGTTAAATGTAAACAGAATGAACTATACGTACAAACGGAACGCTACTTTAGACTCAAATAGAATAGTCTAGCCGTAGGTATAAGAATAATGCAAACCAAAAATAGCATATGACGACACTTACTTGCTTAAATCTCTTGTCGGCTTATCGATCAGAATTAGAATGTGAATTACCTTAAGTAATATAATCTTAATAGCCACATTCTGC
Organism: Helicoverpa zea; assembly: GCF_022581195.2. Classification (NCBI taxonomy): domain Eukaryota; kingdom Metazoa; phylum Arthropoda; class Insecta; order Lepidoptera; family Noctuidae; genus Helicoverpa; species Helicoverpa zea. The sequence goes on along the minus strand of NC_061460.1, from coordinate 6,863,480 downwards.
TAGCTAGTGTCACACAATAAATCGTGATTTATGTCTTTATTATTAGACCTATTCAGTGCTCATGTTTCTAAAGCTCTGTAAACTTATAAGGGCTTGCAATAAAACTGCAGGTTGAAAGCCATTCTGTTCAAACCTTTGTATTCAAACCAACCAATTAGAAGATTTCTGTACAGGTATCAGAACTGCAACACAAAGCGTCCTATGCTTTGATGTCTAACGGTCTCTACATCGAAAGTGAGGCCAACCGGAATCGACAGATTTGCACAGTGCAGTGCAGGTATATGAACCAAGTTGAACAGAAACTTTGACCTAATTCGGCGGTTAGCTAACAGTACCGTAACTGCACTAATCGAGCGATCCCAGCGACTCAGGTTCATACCCACCTTATAATGTCTATACCTAAGTCCGCATAACAATAAAATAGCGGAGTGAAAGGCAAACCACTACCCACGAAGTGAGCGACTCAGATCATTGCCTGTCGAAAGAATTTGAACTTTACACCTTTCAGATACGGTCTGTTTCTATCGGTGCTCTTTTTTGTGTTCTGGAAAATGGCATTGCTGTGTTCACAATACTCTATACTCGGTCGGCTACTCTTTTGTATAGCAGTTGGATCCTGCTTGGTATTATTTATAGAAATTCTCTCTTAACGTATTACGAAATATGGTCACTAATGTGGACTGAACCTCGCTTGTAAGTTTATATGGTTGAGAAACAGGGATTATGTATTTAACAAAGGTACTTTACGTGTCATGAAATATAAGTGGATCCAGTGTTAATTTGGGTTCTCAGTTCTTTGATGTAATATGTCTGAACATTAAATTATTCAGCGCCTGTTTAGGTGAATGGTGCTTATGTTAATCCTTGCTTATCTGAAAATTATACAGGGTGGGTGTGACATGAGTGGCAGTTAAATAGAACATATTCAATAGGTATTCTGTCATAAAATATCAAATAAGTGTTCTCTTTCAGCAGTAATACTAGCAACAAATGCGGGTAATATTTTAGATATCCCTCGAGTTCCTACCGTAGTTTATTTATCAATCACATCTGAATGTAACATAGTTCAGTTTTATCTGCATTTAATCCGCTTTCCGTCCGACACGTTACGAATGCTCCATGCAGGTTTATTAACAAACGAGATAAATACAATATGGCAATATGGCGACCAGTAGAAAACAAGTAAAAGCTATAAATTCCATAGACGATTTTTAGGAAAAAAAATCAGTCGTCACCCAAAATGTTTTACTGGAATATAGATCCCATAAAAAACCAACTACAAGTATGGACAATATTTTACCAGAAATACATATTCTCCGGTTTGGATAAACATGAAAATAGGTACGTTATAATGCAATATCACTTCCATTAACGTATAACCAATTTCATCAGGTAGCAACAAAAGCAATGAATTAGCCTTCAAAAAATGCTGAAGCTAGGTCATTAAAGTTCAAACACACATTTCATCGGTCGGAATATGCATGAAGTGACATTAACAGTTCAACCGATTAAACTGGTTGCCTAATGAGCTGAATAATTATTTCAAATTGTATGCAGTTTTTTGAGTCCATTTATACATAGACGTTGTGAATTTAAAATTCTTTTGTATTCTTTTGTAGTATCATCAAACGAATATTTGAACTTGATACAAAATAAAGCACTATGAATTTGAAAATCTTTATCATAATCATAATTATGTTTGCGTGTATCTACTAGGTAATTATTGAAGTATGTACTACGAGTTCTTAGAAGCAGGGGTCGGCAATGACCATTAGATTACGTCATGCGAAACGCAATCGTATCAAATTGTAAACAATCAATTTTTAGCTCACTGTCTCTAAGTAAACTAATGTAATGGAAAGTAGCTCTTAGTAAATTAAATTCCGATTCTACAATTCTAGATCAGTATATCTATCAGCATTTTATTAATTGAATACAAGTGACGTAAACTGACATCTACTTATCATCAATATTGCAGGTCCTAGCTATTGACCTTTAAGGTTATATTTATATGCTTAAAATATTATTGAATACTATTATGGAGAGGTACCTACACTTTTTGGCTGTTTATAACAATAAGCGTGTAATTGAATTTTACCATCCAACCGAATTATAAGAGGGATAAAAACGTGAGCTCACCAAATAACTGTCTCGAAACAAAATCGTGTCGTGACGAAATGAGTTCCAATGTGAACGAAACTTTTTGTTTTAAGAGAGCACGCGGAAATGTAAATACAATAGGTACGGATACGCGAAACCTACGATGGTGAAAATATTGCAAATAAAATGTTTTATTTATTTTGTAACATTGTTTTATATCCGGAGTTGAAATTCAAAGTTTGTGCAATACTGTCGGGAAATGTTAACATTTCACACGTAGCGGCTTTTTCCCGCAGCCTATACGCTCTAGTAACTTTCATACTGACCGCCCCAAATTCTTGGTCGGAGCGTTTGAAATGATTTGTTAGCTCCTGCCCGCTCCACACAATACGCCATTCTTTTATAACTCGCTCCGTAAGTCACAAAAGTATTTCTCAACGAGCATTGCAGTGGGGGAAGTTTTAGCTGAAAATACGAGCCAAGTTTTCTCCTTTACCTTGGATGTAAAAAATCCGTGCCTGTCCCGGCGGCCGTGCCCAGACACGATAAAATTTACATGTTTCGCTTTCAGCCTTTATTTTATTTTAAAGGGTGAAATAAGACGACATTACGCAAAGAGAATATTCAATTAGAGACTGCTTTAAGATTTATGCAATAGGAAGGCGTAGCGCCATTCGAACTTATTTTCTGCTTTTCGGTGTTTCGTTTTTTCTAGCTTTTATTTATGGGTCAATTTTAACGGCGCCGACTTGTGAATTTATAATCGGATATTATGTATTTCAAGTTTATTAACTTTCTTCAGTACATTTAACTGGTTTTCTGTATTGATCTCAGTAGGAATCTAAGAATAATCTTATTTATTAAAGTAGGATCGTTATGAGCGGTAGAATTTATGGTTATAAGTGGTTCATTCGTTTTTGATGTCTTCTCTGGTGAAGCTATTAAATGTTTTACCGGCAGTTGGACAACGTGGGTGGCTTGAGAGCTTGTTTAATATTTAACCAACTTTTAATGTTTTGGAATTGATTTCTGTCCTTATACCCTTCTAACTTCGCTTATTAAGAGTTGTTACCCCGTGAGTAGCAGGCAGTGATTGCCGCCCATAAAGTACACCATTAAAACACTCAACTTGTTACACAAATCGCAAATTTAATGTTTATGATTCATGGTATAAGGTTGGCATTACCTTTTCAATATTGAAAAGAATGATAAGAAAACGTAATGTGTACCTACGTACATACCTACCATCCTCATCAATCGTAAACATGGCCAGGTAATTGAATTTCCATCTATTTATAAGCATTCCCGACCTGAATATCAATGATAGATGACGAGGGACGGTGTATTACGTTTATTCCTATAGCAATGTATTTTATTAGAAGCAGATGTGTCTCGCAGCAACTGTTGAAATAAGTGAGTTTTATTGAGATCCTTTGATGTGTTCTGAAAGCAATTTTCTTGTGTTTATGATCTAAATAAAGACGCGTTTTTGTTCCGTACTTGGGACAGATTAGATGATAATGTAGCCGTGGCGGTTCGGCGACATGTGTGAGCAATCAAAAATACATAAACTTAGAAACGTTATCGTGAGTTATAGCCTAGTCGGTCGTTATTTAAATGACAGATGATAAACTTAAAATTATCATAAGTGTAATACTTAAATCATAATTGGATGGCCAAGTTATTTTAAAAACTCTACGAAGAAGGTTAAGTAATTTATTAGCTTTCAATTTTTATATTTACGTCTATCTAAAAAGCAACTAGAATCTAAAGAATCTACATAACATTCATGCAAATCGCCGACTTGATCCCACAGTATAAATATTATGGAACTCCATATAAACAAGGAGAAGAGCGTGGCGTACCGCTCGCGCAAACAAATTATCGTCGTCATTGCTTCTCAAAGTTCCAATCGCGTGTTTGTCTAAGCCCCAAGTTTGTGCTCCAATTATTAAAATCAGACTGAAAGCTACAAATACGACCTACATTTCATGAATTTGGCGAATAATGCCAGCGATTGAAAACTGTCAAAATATTGGATAGAGATTAAACTGTCTGACCAATCAAGTGGAAACTGTCAAACTGTCCGCAAATTGTATGACTAGCATCATCGTAACAAAACTATTTTCTAAAGCTATTGATCATAGGCGGCAACGTTGTCTTTTAATGCTTCCGAAATTAATGACGGAATTTATTAATTTAGACTTTTCTGACATCATTCGGCCGCTAACGGTGTTAATTAAGTCATAATGAAAAATTACATTCTTTCCACCTAATGAAATAAACCAGCTGATCGTCATTTCTTAATCAAGATTGCTGAGATTTGTTGTAAATGTGTATCAAAATTGGAAAGAAGTTGTATGAATGTATGTACAAGCAATTAAAATACACAAAATACGTGAAAATTCGTTTAACATACTAACCTAAAAGCCTTTATCCAAGAAAATAAATTAAAATGCAAGTCAGCAATATTGGGAAACGGTGGCCGCGAGACATGAGGTGACGTCTAGCACATGTGGTTTTAATGGGGTGCACTCTAATGCAGAGATGCTCTATTTCTCCTTTATACGACACCATTGAGCTAAGTATCTTGGGAATCTCAAATGGTTTCACATCTTTGGGTTAATATTAAGGAATTTAAATGGAGCGGTTGGAACTTAAATTGATATAATTACACGCTCGGACGCCGGTATTAGTTTACGCCGTTCCTGTATGACAGTAGTTTTTGTTAATGTCACATAGCAACACATTCAAGCTGATGAAATTGAAGATATATTCTCAGGTGATTGTGATGGTCGTGAACAATGATTCGTGTTGTGTAATCAAAACACCTGATGCCTATTGTTGAAAAACTCAGCGACATCGATTAGAGCACGAACGGCAAGCGGAAAAATAAAGAGTGTCCGAAACTAATCTAGTCCCACGACCTGACGGAGTGGTGGCTACGTATTTTAATCAGACATTCCTAAATGGATTTTTTCATTAAGTGCCTGCTCCGGGAATTGTACCTTTTAAGTTTTTTATTCATCGAAACAAGTGTGCCCGTTTTAGAATGCGCGGAATGTTTTCCTTGTTCCTACACTAACGTAACTAGCATTCAAATGGATTAAATGAAGATGCACGTGCAAAATAATATTGTTGTTTGTTACTAGAAGATGTGTATTAATGCAACTCGTGTTTTTTAGTGGTTAGGCTGGATTAATTGCCAGTGAAAAATAACTAAGTTAAACGAAAAATACTTTTAGAAGAAAGGCAGTCTTCTACTTACTAATGACTAATAATCATGTACGTCAATATTTTTCCCCAAAAAGCATTTTTTATCAAATTCTATTAAAAACCGACGCAGTTTTTTCTATCTAAGTATATTGAAAAGTTTCCCGAATAAGGCAAAACTAAGCAACTCCGTCGTAACTCTTATCTGCGATCACGCTTCATTGCGTTTATTGCATCGCAACGTTTAACGTTTATAATGGCGTCGACGATAGCGATGGCCGCTCAAATACAACCCATTGTCTACAGTTAATGCTGATTTTGATAATTTGCTGTTCGTAATTACACTTACTGTAATTTCTTCTGTAGAACTGTTATTTCGCTGAAGTCTTTGAAAAATTTGTGATGCGAGTTTTTGGGGTTCTTATTGCAGTTGCTCTTGATTATTTATTTATTGGCACACCAATAGCAATAAAATATATAAAAAACATAAAATTCTGCTATGTTTGCTATGCTTATTGAACGCCGCAGCACACACCGTGTATTATAATATCTAATTAAAAATAAGTCAAGGAAACAAGAATGTATGATATGGGTAAATAAAAACTCTGGATGTTGACCTGTGGAATGTTTGGAAATAAGAGGCAACTGGAGATTCATATGTATACCTATCAACATTTTTTTTGAGAATAAATATCTTTGAACCTAATATACTGATACAAAAGTATCATTTATCAAGCAAGACTTAAGTAATTTTAAACTATGTACTACAATATATTTTATTTGAAGTTGGTTGTTGATATAGGTTTAATTCGATTAACATTTAGATAACTTATTTGCCGAGAAAGTTTACTGTGAAAATGACTTTACCACTACAATTTCTTACATAAAGCTACAGCAGCAGTTGTAAATTAGTTTTTGATCGCTTATTCGGCGGATTTAATGGTTTCTTTGTTTGCATTCGGCACCCACTTCGAGTTTCTGATGAAAATATTTGCAAAGTTGTCTAAGCCGCAAAATTTAATAGACGTTAACTTATCTACGATTAGGAGCTACAATTTATCCACGAATTTAGTCATCAGCGTGTATTTATCGTGTTTAAAACACAAACTAAACAGAACACAACTGAGACAGAATTATATTAGATTAGCGCAGAAGTGTAAACTGGATTTAATTTGTTGGCGCTGGCGTTAAAGGAAGTCTTTCCCTAAACAGGGTTGGCGCTCTTAACTAATTTTAATCCAAGAACGAGTCGACTAACGACCGGATATTTTTAGTCGACGCCGTTTGGACGCGTCTAAAAAAATAAACTAAGCTCTGCTCTCTTCATTATTTATGAACACCCAACTTTATCGGCCCACTAAATTATCCCGCTCTTAAATTAATTCCTATTTTTCTATTCCCGTTCCGTTCACGATTTGATTTGTACAGCGTGTCATCGTTAAAATGTTACTTATACTGCGTTGTTCCTTATTGTTTGGAGAAGGCATTTTTGTGTTCTAATTATACTTTACAAAGGATATTTTGTGTAGAAGAATTTCCTGCCACTTAGCCGCCGGCAGAATGTTTTTATATTCGAATCCTTACATTACAATTTTGTTTCTTTATTCTTGTTTCTATTTTGGCTTAAGTAACATCCCTATTGTATCATCTTAATCAATTGTTTGAACGATTCTCTTAGTTATTCTTACTCTATCTGTAACACAATTTACTTGATCAAATTGTTGTTTGGATAGTTTCATCAACAAGTGATCAAAACAATGTTTGGTTGTTAAGTTGTCATGATAAACCCTACTCATTGCTTTAACAACTGTATTTCCATTTGTTTGTAACCATATTCTCATAAATTGCAAGATCTATTTTACAATGCAAGGGGTATCTAAGTTATATGTAGGTACTATGAATGATGAGTTCTGTAAATAGAGAGAACTGGAAATTATTACGAATTGACCCAACGGTCGAGTATCGAGTAGGGACCAGGGGCCCGATTCTCCTAATTTTACTTAAGCAACATACGATTCACATTCGACTACGATCCGATCACGACTCGATTACGATTGACGCGTATGTGGCATTCTGCTATTTTTTCTTTGAAATAAACGTTTTTATCCTTTTCTGTCATCCAATAATGAATCATTTTGTCTGCAAATGATTTACGATTGCAAAATGATTGTACAGCAAACTACCGTATAGACCAAAATCACCAAAATAGCAGACCAATCGCACACCAATCAAATGTCAATCGAATACGATTGGTCTTTTATTAGTAGCAGAATGCCCGATATGGTTAAAACTGCTATTACGATCATATTGAAATTCGATTTCTATTCGATTTTGACATTATTAACTTAGGAGAATCGGGCCCCAGGCCCAAAACATCAATAATTTAGACTAATCATTAATGGTTATGGGCGACGGGCAGTATCGTGTTATTATTTATTCAGTATCGCTATACTGAGGTACGCGTAGGGTTGCCATCATGAAATATGAGGGGACACATAGTTTATGGTTTCTATAAAACACTTCTAAGATCAGTCAGTCACATTGTTACTTAGAGTTTCTACTTCAATAAATAATTTAGTGGATTAAACTTTAGAACTTTTGTTTATACTTTGAAGAATATGTTTTGAAGGTGTTCTTTGAAGGTTGCAAAGTGGTCAGACCTGGCCATTCACGACGAACTTAATCTTAATGAGGTTACACTTTTTTGAACTGGATTATTTTATGAAATTTCAAGTATCAAGTCACAATGACACAAATAATAAAATTATGCCCCAATTGAGGCTCTGAATATGATACATATGCTACCCATGCCATTAATTAAGTACGCCAATCAAAGTTGAGATCCAAATAAAGCAAATAGGTACCTACTCAGCACTTAGCGTAGAATATTCCAGTAGTATGGAACTCCGTACTGGCTGTAAACTGTCACTTGACTGTTCAATTAAGCTAACTTCAAGACCAGTTGAAAACGAAGGCATTGTTTGAAGCACTGCCATTTATCACACACTTGTCAGCGAAAGGGTTTGTTTAGTGAATAAAGTGTTATTGCGACAGTTTTTAAACTGTTTTTGGTCGTTACAATATTGGAACTGAACTTAGTTTAAAAGGAAATTATAATTAACTCATCTTGGAGTAGAAAAACATGCCCGTCAAAGAATAATTCAGGTGTGCATAAAACTTCGGCCCACTTTACTTTCTTTTAGTTCGAAAAAGGTTAACTTTATTCAATAAAACATAACACAGTTTCTAAAACAAGAACATTTTCTGAGGAAGTTATAGCAAATTGATATCTGTATCAGAGTTGGGCCAAGTGAAGCATGAACTAACTTTTCATTCTGTTAAATTGCTTTCGTAGTGGTTGTAACTAAACTATTAAGTTATTAGGTAAGCCGATATATAGCTAAGGGAACTCAACCAACTAGTTATCATAAAGCTAATATACGATAGGCATTTATCAACCGTGTAAAATGGTATATCATTTTCTGAACAACATAATTAATTGATAATGTAAATAACGATGACAGAATTATTTATTGATTTAATATTTTGAATATATGGTTGAACAGCGATTGTTTTTCGCTATAAATATTCTCCTGTAACTCGTGTATGCGTGTTGCAAGATTCAGTTTTTTAATAGATATTACATAGGTAAAACAAAGATGAGATAATTAATTTATTTAGTGGTTTGTTCTATATTTTGGACACTGATCTTTTTAGGTTGTATTAGTACAAATCCCTGAAAAAGTAGGACTTTAAAAATACAGAAATTCCACAAAAAAAATGTCTGTGTTCAAAATCATGTTCCAATTGCGTTACGATCGAACACATTTTAACTAAACTAAGCTGAAACCCCTTATTTTAGTCGCACAATGTGAACATTTTTCTAACATCTGTTGCTCTATTGAGCCGTTGCTTACAAATAGTGTTGGGCAACAAAAGTCGGCTTTTTCATTTACATACAAGTTAGGACATGAATAGAGGCTGTTGTTTAGGCTTTTTATGGACTTAGCTATGTGGTACTCTACTGTTCACGTACAGCTGCGTGAATTGAAACGATTTTGGATAAGTTAAAAAATCTATGGGTAATAAATAAATAAATGTTGGGACACCTTTTCACACACGGTCGGTTAGCCCCATGGTAAGTTATTAATTAACTTGTGTTATGGGTGCTAACACAACTGATAGACTACATATAGCTACATTAGACATGGGCGCCGCCCCAGAATTTTGCGGCGGCGGCGCGCTGATGAATTTTACACAGCGGCGGCGTGACGCCGGCGGCGTGGATGATATACATGTTAATAGATTTGCAATTCCTTTCGATTCTAATAAAATTATTCTTGCTGTCATCCTTATAGTCATTGCCATTTCCCTCCAACACTCATACTCCTTTCATTCATATCTCCCATTTCAATCATCTAATCTACCACCGCATTTCTAAATTGCTCCGCCAAATCGGCCCTTTCCAACCTGTGCCATTTTATGTTTGGAGGTAACTTTTCTTTGCCCTTTATTGACTTTATTGTAAACGCCACTTCCATAACAAGGAGTCTGTGTTGCGAGACTACACTTTCACCCGGTATAACCTTACAATCTTTTATGTTCTTCAAATTACTGCGTCTAACCAAAAAGTAATAAATTTGTGTGGCACGTGGACCGCTTTTATAGGTGATCCTGTGCTCCGAGTTCTTCTGGAACCACGTGTAGACCACTGCCAGATCAAACGCAGTAGCCGGTAGCAACAGGGCTTCACCCTGTCGACATATAGCTTACATAAGGTGTTCGTTGACCTTGAAAAGGCATATGACTGGGTACCTCGTGAGGTTTTGTGGTGGGCCCTTAAGGAGAAAGGTATGCCAGGCTCGAATCAACTGCACATACTTCATGTGCAGTTGATTCGAGCGATGTACGGCAGATGCAGTACACAAGTCCGGTCTACAGCCGGCACTACCGCCAGTTTCAGTGTAGGGGTTGGCTTACATCAGGGGTCGGCGCTCAGTCCTTACCTCTTCCTGTTGTTAATGGACGCCCTTACAGCGGACATACAGGAGGAGGTTTCCTGGTGTATGCTTTTCGCCAATGATTGTTCTGGTGGGGGAGAGTGGGCCAGAGGTCCAGAGCAGATTGGAGGCATGGCGGCTAAGACTGAAGACGGTAGATTTAAAGGTCAGCAAGAGCAAAACCGAGTACCTACATTGCGATTTTGGCGGTATATCAAGACCCATGACCATAACCCTAGCCGGCATGCCCCTACCAGTCTGCTCCGACTTCCGGTACCTTGGTTCACTCGTCCAAAGTGACGATGAGGTGGACAGGGATGTTACGCATCAGATCAATTCTGGATGGATGCAGTGGCGACAGGTAACTAGCACTATTTGTGACCCACCGGATGCCCCTCAAACTGAAGGGCAAAATTTACAAATCCGTAATAAGACCTGTCGTCCTGTATGGATCAGAGTGTTGGGCATTGAAAAAGAAGGATGAGAATAGAGTGCATGTAGCAAAGATGAGAATGTTGAGACGGAGGTGTGGGGTTAACAGAATGGACAAAGTCAGGAATGAGTATATCAGAGGAAGTCTTGAAGAGTTTGTCGTGGTATGGGCATGTGCACGGTGTGAAACGCATGTCACAAAGAGTGTGCTAAGTAGACCGAGGAAAAGATGGATTGATTGATGACTGAAAGAGGACGTGAAGCAGAAGGGAGTGGATGTAAGTATGTCTGACAGAGAGGAATGGAAGAAAAAGACATGTTGCACCGACTCCAAATGACTTGGGAACAGGGCAGGAAGATGATGATGACTCGGAGTACTTGTAGCGGGTATACACAGCAGAGCCCTTGCAAATGTAGACAGCCATGGAAATTCTGTCTTCTTCTCATTCCAAAATGATGGAAGGTCCGCATTTTGGAAATGGGTCGATCCCCAATAGCAGAAGCAAGATATTGCCAACATTCTTGATCTAATGGATCATCTTCGATTCCATGACCAACAGCACTATGTTTTTTGGATAGTTTACTCAAAATTGATGAAAACTACTGATATTTAAAGAAACTGAAGTGTCCATTTCGTTCAGATAGGCAGTCGCTCCTTGTAAAGCACTGGTACTCAGCTGAATCCGGTTAGACTAGAAACCGACCCCAACATGGTTGGGAAAAAGGCTCGGAGGAAGAAGAGTATTGCCTAAATAATTGCGAACAAAATGGCACGTCTTAACCTAACTCACGCCGCGCAGCTAATGTCGGCGGCGGCGGCGGCGCGCGGACGTGTCGCGGCGTGGCGACGCCGGCGCGGCGCCCATGTCTAAGCTACATATATACATATTGTAACACCCAGACCACGGCCAACAAGCATGCTCATCACACAAATGTCGACCGAACTGGGAATCGAACCCGGGACCTCAGATTCGGCCGTCCGGCATGGTGACCATTGCGCCATCGAGGTCGTCGAGGTAGTTATGTTAATCGCTAAAGTCCATTACCGTATCAAAATCCTGAATGAACACGACTTATCCAGAGACTATTGTCATTTTCTGATATTAATGTTATCTTTAAACCTGGTCCTTATGACAAATTTTAGTATTCAGATATTTTGTAATTTTGATTATGTTCATGGTCTTTGTTGTTAATTGTTTCTAAGTGATGTACATAGATAAGGAAAATGTAATCTGTCTGCAACTTGGAAATTTTGCACTTAACACTAACAATGAGACAGCTATCATCAATGTTATAAAAAGCTTCATTAAGTAGTTATATAACAGCTCAATCGTGCATAAAAGTAGCCTTGAATTAGTCGTAGATTCACTAAGCGCATCCAAACTTCTTGGTTCAACACTCGAGGTCTTAAAACTATTGTACGCTGTTTTTATTACTTTTATCTAAAAACTATCTTGTTTATTACCTATGCAAGGTAACCGGACGCCTTTAATTAAATAAAAAAAAATATTACTTTGTCATTGATGTGAAAAAAATGCACTTAAGTACCTATGGCAAGAAAATAAATGCTAAAAATATTAAAGAAGGCGTCAGTAACATAAGGTAATATACCAAAATAACTTTAAGGTTCTTTGTTCAAAGTTTTGGCTTGAACTGAAAGTGCCTTATCCAGTTAAGGATCATAAGCGTGCATATAAACTATGTGGGGAGGTTTACTGAATAGAATCTGGCTTGAACAGCTGACGTTATCGCGAAAGAAAATCGCTATCCATATTTTGCATAGGCAGGGAGCCAACACTCTCTCTTAGCACCTGCTTTGTAGTACCTGACTTGAAATTGTGCATTACTATTCTATACAAGAATTTGTGTATTCTGTATGGATATAGAAACCTCTTTGTGGTTTTGAACTTAGAGGAAGTAGGGGTAACAATATTTATTTAAGGTACTCAGTGCTACTGCTATACATCATCACTAACCATCATTTTAATATTAGTCCACCGCATATTAAATGAAAGATTTTACAACCTTCAACAGTGTTAAGTCAAACGCTAAATACAATACTATCCAGCTGTTGGCTATACTGCTGAAAAGTTGTGAAGAACACTTTGTCGGAAAACCACAAAACCTTGGACGTAATGGCTCCAATTCCACAGCTAATATTTTCCGCGCTTTTACCAACTTAAAAGTAATTAAGTTATGAGCATTTTCACGCCTCTTTAACAGCCCAATCGTCTTAAAAAGTAGCGCGCTGGCGAGAATTGTAAGTCAATTTATTAAACGACCCAGTGAGACCTGCATACATATTGCGAGTTAGCACTTTGTTAACTGGATACAAAGTAATTAACTGTGAAGTCGTGTTCCTTACATAAGTCCCTAGTTACTCCGGGAACTCTGTCGGAAATTTATTACTCTTATTCTTTTACGAGCAAAGTAAAAAAATCTATTTAATTATGTAGCAACGATTTTCTTAGCGGGTTAACACTGTAGGCAAAAGTATCGCGGGTAATTAACGGCAACGAAGACGTATTTTAATGTTAATTATGAGCCTGACTCAGGTTTCGTACAAGATAGCTCAAAGAGTTAAAACAATATTATTTTATAAAACTTTTCTTACACTGTCTGAACTCTCGCTTGGAATAACGAAACGAAGTGATACATTTTCTCATCGTTGAAATATTGATGAAAAGTCAACTATATTCTTCTAAAGTTATTGTAGCATGTTTTTACTTTGCGATCAGTTACTTTATTTTCTATTCATCTTGTAATATAGTACCTAAGTAAGAAAAAGTTAAACTTTGAGTAGGACTAAACAACTGTCACTTTCACTGTCACTCCTTTGCAACTAGTTCCAAATTCAAATATTAGACCATAAAGGCGCTGAGGGATCTAATCAAGGAGGTTGAACGTTTATCTCTTTATGGTATCAGTAATGAGCTCTAAAGATTCGTGATCGGTTGCTGCCCGTACTCGGTATATGTGTCAGGGCGATGTGGAGGCTATCCACTGGCCAAGTACTTTACTACCATTAATATGTATTTGTTTAGATTGTGCCTGATTAGGCAAGACGACTTGGAAGAGTATTAACTGTTAGACAGAAAAGCATTTATATTCATTTGGTTTGGTATAACAAAATGGGTTCCGAAATCTGTTTTCAGAATTAGTAAATCTACTTTTTTGCGTAAATAAACAATGTACACAACTATGCAGTTCGAATACGCATTTTTATTTGTTTTTTTTTTTGTATTCCTGAAAGTACTCGTAGCATAAAATAAAATAATTGGTGCAAATATCCAACCGTATTTGCGTATTTGAAAACCATTTACCCGCACTACTATTTTATTGTGCGAATAGTTTGATATTGGTTCGAAACAGGTAGGTATATTTCGAATTTCAATAGAATAATCCACAGTACATACAGATATAGTGTATTTCTATACAAACAGTGATTCATCTGAGGCACCCAGTTACTGCACCAGGTAAAACCGAGTGCAGAACTAGTTTTCTGTATAATTGCGTTGACGGGTATCATACTCTACTGCGCCCCTTTTACCCAACTGAGTGCGAAAAAAAGGGTAATGTTTTAGCAAATGATCGTGTATTTGTTATGTATCTGCGAAGATTTTATTGAAAGCTCATCTTTATGTAACGTGATGCTTCTCAAGTGGTTATATAAGAATTACTTAGTGAGTGATTGATAGGTCATCATCATTAATTGGTTTGTTTGTAGCTTCTTCGGTAATAGTCTACATTCGTTATATTTTTATCGTTGAATCTTCAGTTGTATAAGAATAAAAAATCTTAATTTATACCACGACAGTATTAGTCTATTTAGATGTCCAAGATGCAGATAATATACCTACGACAGTATGAACTCAAAGAACCTGATTCCTATTCCTCATGCACCGACCGGTCGAACTGGTCGGGACCTCTCATTGTTTCCAATAATTGTTCGCTCTCACACGACTGTTTCATTAAACAACTAAATTATACGTTAGAATGCACGCATTAAATACTATTCTATTCATTTAACATTTTGTACTGTTAATAATCTATAATTACTACTTCGTTCCGAAAGCCGATAATCAATTTCTTTCAATTACGTCATTGTTCTACAATGTAACAAAAAATTTGTCGCCGTTTAATATTACAACAGGTAGTTTACCGTAACATTACGGATTCGGTATTTTTTTGAAAGTGTTAAGATTAAACAAGGTGTTCGTATTTTTTTTTTGAAGAAGAAGAAGAATCTTTGTTTGTATTCAAGCCATAGTTCATAGTTCCCCTGGATTATTGTCATATTGAATACATTACGATTCGCAAATTCCTGAATAATTTTACTGTTTGTTCAGCACAAATCGATTTAATATAATTTGTGCATAAGGCCTAACAATTCAGGTCGAGTCATTGACTGCTTGACACAAAATACATTACAATTTATTTATCAATTCCTCAATGCTCTAGAATGTAAAACATAGGTTTTGCATTGATAATGTACGTACGTCAATAAGAACACATTTAAATAGCATTATTCAAGCAGACATCATAAAAGAAACATGCAGCATCTATTTTGAAAACTAAAATGGTTGGATATAAATTTTATTTGTTTGTTCAGGCTATTGTTAAAACTTTCCTTTCAGTCGAAATGCTCACTAGATACACAAGTTTTGAATAAGAATGATTAAACAGGATATTATGTGTGTTTTGGCTAAGCGCCAATCTCTGCCACCATAGACGATGCATGAAACAGGATATATTGTAAATAAATCATCTTAATGTTCGGAAAAATAAATCCGGTTTTATTTTCACTTTTACTTTGATTGCCTTTGAGAGATATAATGAATACCTCTATAATAAATTCTACAAATGATTTATAAAAAAGCCCTGTAATGCTTAATCTTGGGGTTTTGCTGTAGTTTTTAAGAAATTGATGCTTTATTTATAAATAACTTTGTGAGCGTGATAAAAAAGGAATTTACTTAATGTAATAAATATTGTGATGCCGCAGATATTTCGCAAAGCGATTGATTCTTGGTAGGTACACTGAAGAATGAACATCTTTCATCATTTCATATCATTTTTCGTGGAAGTCGGCTTATTATGTTCACAAGAAAATTGAATAAGAATCCGCTCAGTAGGAAAGGTTAGGTTAGGTCATTTTTAGATGATAGAAAACTGAAGGTGCTAAGGAATATGATCCATTGTTATAGGGTCCCGCCCTGTAACTAAAACAGTCCGACTGTCACCAACAGTGCCCATCCTATGAACCGTGATAGAGTTATCACAGGTTATGTTTTTATTTAAGTAAAATAAATAAATATGTTTGGTGGCCCTCATATGATAATTGTGATTATTTGGTCCTTTTAACTCAATAACAATAACGGCAGGGAACCCTTCGTGGGCTAGTCAGACTCACACTTGGTTGTTGTAAAATTCACGTTGGGTGGTCAAACGACAGAAGATATGGATTTACAATAGTTTATGTAAACTTTTTTTACCATTTCCTTTCTTGACTTATGGTCACCACATTTTGTGGTTACCATAAACATGATGACAGCCTTATGGATAACATATCACAGGGACACTTCCTGAATAAATAAATTATATCAGTAAAATGTTCCTCTCAAAATATTGGATGGCACTGATGGCAAATATTTTTATTACAGTTTTAAATATTTAATATAATGTCCTTTTGCATGTAAAAAATATTAAACATTAATAATACCTAGCCAGCCATTAAAATATGTCCCCACAACCAAAGCGTTTCAAAACACAACACAACGCGCTTTTAATTGGAAAGGATAATTATTCAGGCATTTCGAGTAAAACAAAAGAAAATAGAACAAAAATGTGCGAATGGTTAATGCAAACGGAAGGAGTCGGAGCATCGGAACATGAGACAATAGCCACGGAACAACACTGCAAAATGGATTCACCACGAATGCGAAACGCGACCCAGTTTCACTAATACCTATTCTGTGCTGTTACTTTTAGAGAGCTGATTTATAGAATCGAATGCACAAGTAAATGTGTGTGAATAGGACTCTATATTGTGTCTTACATTGTGATACATTGTTACCATAAACGCTTTGAAGCTTATTTTATTCTAAACTTCAATTCGATTCGCAGTTGTTTCTTTTGAATTGAATGGATGGCTTTATGTGGTAAAACTGTATTTGTATACATATTTTAGAAGTCAACTGTTCCTGTCACAGCCTTTTTATCGTCCCACTGCTGGACACAGGCCTCCTCTCACACGGAGAAGGATTGAGCATTAATCACCACGCTTGCTCAATGCGGGTTGGTGATTTCAGACTATATAATACAGGTTTCCTCAAGATGTTTTCCTTCACCTTTTTTATCAGCCATTTGTGTCTAAGATATACTTAGAAAGTACATACAAACTTAGAAAAGTTGCATTGGTACTTGCCTGACCTGGAATCGAACCCACACCCTCATACTCGAGAGGCTGGTTCTTTACCCACTAGGCCACCACGACTTTTTTAACGTTGAAGTCAACTGTAGAATGGTTTATTTTTTATATTTCAATAGTATATTTGCAGTATCTTATATCAAAAAAAGGAAAGAAAACTACATATTTTCACGAACAAGAGACAAAGAATTTAGGCCCAATATGGACATATGACAGTATAGACAGCAGTTCCAAGTAAAGTGGTTCCTTATTACGTTCAGTTCGCAGAGGTTAAATACAAGAAGTATCGTTACCGCGATTTTGAGTAAACCCGTTTATGTAATTGCCGGGTACCGTTCGGCGCTCGCACTTGACCTGGAAACATCTCGCTCCGAGATCAAACATTATGATATATAAGTATATCACTCAGTATGATGCTTTGCGATGTTAGGATCCAATTTTTAAGGTGTGTTATAATAAAAAGTTTAAACAACACGTTTAAATTCTTTGTATGTTTCTACTTCCATAGGGATTTTTAGCTTGGTTTTATCATCGAGCTTTTGTCAAAGCATATAAGTAAACACAATATGTTTCCTGATGGAAAATGCAATAGCAACACTGTACCTAATGTCAACATCAACTGGTCTTTAATAATAAATCGATATCTCAAAATATATGCAATAAAAAATCTAAGAAAAGTTTTCTTTTAACTATACCTACATCTAAGTATGTGCATATTATTACTACTAGCCAAAATTGGCATCATAAATAATTTCGCTTGTACTTGAACTAATGATGACCCTAAATCCTCGGCGTACCTTTTTCGCCAACCCTACAGTTAAAGATGAAAGGCCCACTTTTCTCGTAAGTAGCCGCTATAAGCATCGAATGATGGATTGAATAATGTTGATGCATACAATCCTTTTGATGTGCTGTCTCAAGTACCTACGTAATACTAGCTTCTGCCAGCGGTTTCACTCGCACCCCGCGGTAATTTAAACTTGAAAGTAACCTGTAAGTCCTCAATAAATGGGCTATCTAACAATGAGAGAATTTTTAAATGGGACCTAGGTACTGGTCCTTGAAAGCTGGATAGTAGAAGATTAGCGCTTTCAAGCAAACAAACAAGCAAACTCTTCCGCTTTATAATGTTAGTGTAGTAGATACATAGTGAATCAAATCAAATCAAATCAAATCAAAAGTCATTTATTCAAACTTGGCTGCAAAACAGCACTTTTCGAACGTCAAAAAAAAAAAATTACAAAAGACAGCCCCCAAAACGCCCACCCTTCACCACTTCCTATGTGTTTTTGCTGGGAAGAAGAAGTGGCGCAACAAACTCCCCAGCAACACATGTCTGTCTGTTCGGTTAGAAGAACCTTAAACATTGTTTGATATGTACATTTGTATGCAATTTAATTTGTATATTACAAAAGAGGACAATACAGTAAAAATAATGTAAACACCACATGCTAGCTAGCTAGCTAGCATGATTCATTAAGAGTCCCTTATAAAGCGAATTCCTGACATTGCAGTTCCATATTGCATCTAATATGAAGCACAGGTGTTAATGTAAAACAATGCGTGTTTCTTGGATACGTTAATCGCACGTACGTGATTATTACTTCGAAGAATTTCATGAATTGTTTGGAAATGTATCAAACAAATCATAATATAGCATCTGGTTTATAGTTAGAAGTTTTACCTTCCAACACAAACATGCTTCTTCTTTCTACGTGTTATTGACATTTTCCTATGTGAAAATTCTCGGTAACAGCTTATAACTCGAATTCATCACCGGTTAATGGCAATAGTAATCAAATGGCAGTTTGACATAAGCACATGGAACGTTATATTTGCCTACGGGATATCCCTTCAGCTGAGCGACCATAAATTTGAAAATATGTTGACACATCTTCATCACCGTCATCAGCCTTTGTTATCGTCCCTCTGCTGGGCACATCTCCTCTCGCATAGAGAAGGATTGGTTGCTGACTGAGAGACCATGATAGCGTACTTTTGACAGACCTAAAGTCACCATAATTGTTCCAATTCTTCATTATCAAAAGATTTCTTCAACCTACTATGCCTAGTCTTAGTAAATAAAGCTATAAATCAAAGGTATCAATCAGGGGGACAATTATTCAAGCGTGTGGTTGGTATGGGTCGCACGTACTGTGGCGGACGTGTGGAGAATGAAGTGTCCGTCACAGCCACGCTGACTGTCATGCGTGGATGATAGTGGCAAGGTCACTGGGAGAATGAGCAATTGTTTAAATTAAATGATATTTTATTTTGTAATTATAATTTTTTTTTTCCACTGATACCTGTGTTTATTCACAAAATATTTACATAAATTGAAAAAAAAAAACTCATATATATATACAACTTAAAACTAATCCCTGGCAAGAAAGTGGGCGCTCGGACCCCACGGCCCTAGAGTTTCAACCCCAAACGGCTCAAACATGTAATTGCCTATAAGGTTACTATTATAATTATAATTTCATTTTAAATAAAAAAAATATAAATAGTAGTTTGTTAATGACGCTGAATAAAGAACATAAAATGATTTCAATTTTTTTTTCATGTCTTGTTTGTAAAATCAGTTAAGCATGTTAAAAATGCATTGGTATTTTTTGCACATCGACTATTTGGTAGAAATATTGCCTTTTTACGTTTAAACATATAAAACGAAATACATAAAATCACTGTAAAAAATTACGCAGATAACCTTTTTTTCTTGTTTCGACGAGAACTACGCACCATTCGTTTGACTAAGCGTATGCATCGTTAAACGCAAACCTTGATTGGTTATAAAGGCAACAATACTTTTTTCAATCTTTGTTTTTCCTCGTCAAAGCATCTTCCGGCTTTAAATAGTCATGCTCTCATTGCCATGCTCAGCGGGCGTTCATTTACCAATAGGCAAATTTTTAGTAAGTATCCATGAATTGTTCGAAATCGGCTATGGTAATTACAACGTTATGTCATGTGCGTTTCCCATTCAGAAAATGATGTATAGACGGATAGGCAGACGAACAAAAGATCACGTGAAAAGTCAAGGAACTCAATACAACTTTAAGAGAGAAAAAAAACAAATGATGTCCAACAAAATGAGGAACAAAACGGAACAATGCCCCGCACATGTTACATCAATTTACATTATGTACAGAACACATGGTACGCCTTTGCGAAACACGACAGCCATGTCTAATCAACACGAAACTTTGTATTTTTTCGACGGTAACTGATTTATTCGCGACTTACGCTCGCGGAACAAAGAATGCAACCGTTTCGAGAAAAAATATCTGAACGATAAACGATTTTAGGCTTGGACGAGAGTTTATGTAATTTTTAATCGTTTTGCATCTAATTAGGCGAGCAATAAGTTTGTTTTGAAATGTTTGAATTTGGAACAGTGCAGTTCGTTAGTGACAAGGCAAAATACTTCCTACGCAGCATCTACGCACAGAAAACCGAAATTATTAATAAGCCAATAAATAATTAAAAAATAAATTAATTAATTATTAATAAGCAATACACACGATGCTAAGTCAATTTAAAAATATCGAAAATATATATTGTTTGAACATAATAATACTTATAAGGCTTTTGAATGATTAGGAACCAAACTAATGGCTATAATTTAAAGTCTGAACAACAAGTGCACGTAGTTTTAATTCACTACCTCGGGATCTCGACATAGACCTTTTTTGCACAAAGTCTAACGTAGTAAGGCGACGTTTGGCAAAACTGTTCTTTTGCGAATGATTTTAAATAAAATCCTTACTAATATTATAAATCGGAAAGTGAGTTTGTTTGTTTGTTTGTTTGTTTGTTCCGCTTTCACGCCGTAACTACTGAACCGATTGCTTTGAAATTTTGCAGACGTAAAGTTAGAAGTCCGGATTAAATAATAGGGTACTTTTTATCCCGAAAAAAATAGATATTCCCGAGGGAAAACAAAAATATTGTTTGCTTGATGGATGGATTGTAGATGGCGCTGTGTGTCGTTTAAAACAAGGTAATATATTGCAAACGAATATAAACATGTAAATTTAGAAGCTAAATGATACGATAATGAATCCCCGAAAATGAGGAATTCCCGAGGGATGATGTACAATTTGTTTAATCGTCTAAACTGTTTTTTTTTACATCTACTTATATATTGCAAACGAATATGAACATATAAATTTAGAAGCTAAATGATACGATAATGAATCCTCGAAAATGAGGAATTCCCGAGGGATGACGTACAATTTGTTTTATCGTCTTAACTGTTTTTTTTACATCTACTTATCCTGAAATAACTCTAATTCAACGAATTACTAATTGGTATAAGTATTAGTTAAGTTATTTAGTTCTTGAGGTATGCGATAGGTGGCGCTGGGTGTTTTTAAAACGTGGTAACGATGTGTTTTTAAATACGTAAGAAGTGGAATGATAGCTTTTTAAAACGTGGTGACGTTGTTTTTTTTAAGATACGTAAGAAGTGCAATGATATCTCGCGCTTTAACCTGTAGCTCATCGTATCCAGCGTTACATCGCGCTTCTTAGATTTTTCCGTGGGAATGAGAAGTTTTCTTATAGTTGTGATTTATACCGCAATATAACCGAATTCCACGCGGGCGAAGCCGCGGGCGGAAAGCTAGTTGTAAATAATGTAACTGGCTAGCAATTGTAATCAAACTGAAGGTATCTAGGGTATAAAGACTGTAACGTTATGTTAAATTGTTAATATGTTAAATTATGTTATAAAGACTGTAACATATTGTTGTAAATATCGATAGGTTGAAATTATCTGTGGAGGCTTGTTGTTGGCAATTTAGTTATATAATATGTTACTTATAATATTGTGATTAGTCCGTAAGCCTTCTCTAAGAATAAATAAATAAATAAATAACATGACACTGACAAACGAGAGAAATGCAGAAGAAAACTTGATTAAAACAAACAATTATGTTTTCTTAAGCAAATGACAAGTTCTCAGGACAAGATATTATTCAAACATAACCAATGGAACTAGAAAGTTCCTTCCCGTGATAGTGGTCTAATTAAATATTATAGTTGGAACGAAGCGAAGCGCCTTTGTTGAAATTATAAGTTCAATAAAGACTGTGATTGCGTCGCAGCTGTTTTCCAACTACAGGTATAATTGTACTACGTAGACTCAATTAACTGCGATGGATATTATGCTTTGTTTACTAAGGACACGGAAAGATGGCATAATACAATGATGGATGAGCAAAAGTGTAGCCGTCCCATAATGCGTGATTGATCGATTATTGAAAAGAACTTAGTGTAAAGATTCAAGGGACTGCTACATGCAAAAGCTACGGTTTCTGTACAATACTTAATCTGTCCATATCGAGCTATTCGGCCAAGTACCGAGCTATTTGAATGAATGAAATAATACTGGTCATTAAGACTTCTTCTTCAACTTTACCGCCATAAGAATCTCTTGATCTACTTCCACAGTGAGTGATCACTAATAACCAAGTTAGCTGTTACGCAACTCACACCTAGCAAGCTACGCCTTACTGACTTTAAACGTAATTATTATTCGTATCATAGTCTACTGTGACTCATAAGTCGTAATCATAACTTATGAGACGCAAACTAGATTGCTTTTGGGAGTTCGTTTCAAAGTTTCATTAATATCAACGACCTTTTACAGCTTTCAATAATTAAATGTGTTTCAAATCTAATTTTGCCGCACAAAGCCTATTCATTAGTTTGTTATAAATTGTGCGTTTTAGCTGATTGTGATGTAATGATGGGATAATCGATAAAATTGGGTGACATGATTGAAAATGTTGTGTTCACAGAATTAAAAATAAACATTTGAACGAGTGTATCGATAGGCAGACCTTGAATCGATTTCTAATACCTAACACATTTTTTGTGGACACCTTGTGGTATTAATCTTAAATACCTTTATTTCTTGCTTGTGTTTTACTTTTCCGTATCGTTTTTCAGTGCACTTACCCAGCCCCTTGCGAATCGCCTGAAGGCACACTTACCACTAGGTAAGGTAGGCCATCGTCTACCGTGGCTTAATTAAAATTAAAATAAAGAATGTCGTATCATTAGCGTTAAACATGAACCCGTTCTTGTTTACTTACTAGATTGAAAAAATACGAGTTTACGTACATAGCTTTTTCTTTACTGAAAACAAATGTATATCGAGAAAAATCCGAAGAAAATCTGCACAATGCGTGAAGTAATGAAGTTCTACCGTTTACGACTATTGAAAAACCTATTCGACTGTTTATGGCAACATTAAAGATATTAACAACGTTTTTATTTGTTTCAGGTAACACATGCGGTTTTTATCACCTAATCACGGACACACGTAACGGAACATAAACGTAGGACCTACACGCAAGGTAATAGAATAGCAGTACGATTTTATTTTATTCAAACACGCAGATAGAATTGCTATGTACACGATATGGTATTTCCATAACAAAATAAAATACCTGTACATACATAAGTCAACAACTGAAATTATCAAGTAGGTACAGTTTGTATAACTATTACCTGGAATTTAGAAAATATAAAAGGATGTTTAATTACTTTACCATAAAAAAATGAACTGTAAACATTTTGTAGCTTTCCTCGTCGGGCCTTTAGAAGTTGTTGTACGAACATATCATAATAATATAAAATAATTATTATAATGTATTGTACACAACCGCTGCCTGTTTCTTTGCGGTTGGCAGAACACGGTAAACCAACCTAACGGCATTACTCGGGATCGCTCATTAGGCTGTACCAAGGGACCACTGGCGGGTTCATAATTACCATCAGATACTATTACAAGCTAAAAAGCGATAATTTCATTTATTTACTACGGAGAAGCTTTCTAAAAACAACGCAGAATGTCTAATATAATCTTTCTCTTACTCATTTATCATCGACTATTCATTTTCCCGTGGTTTCCCCCGTGTCTCATGATGCCCGGGATAAAATATAGACTATGTTAATCGAAAAAGTGTACAGTGTAACAGTTACAAAATTTTTCAAATAGGTTTTACATTACAAACAAACAATGTTTCCTATTTATTACGTTTGTATAGATTACGAGAAGTCCCAGACAAATACCGACATGACAATTCAATCGAGATGTATACAATCGATTGTGTAGCTCTAATCGAGTATCGATTAATATCCTTGCCCCGCATTTCATATCGCATTACAATGCAGCGTATACCTCCGTCTGAATAAGGAAGTGTGAGGACACTCGACTCCTATTGTTATAGGTTAAGGTCGAATCGAATGGCTGAATCGTTATGATTGTTATTCTAATCGATATAAACTTAAACTGTAATGATTGTCCTGTCTAAGTACAGATAATGGGCAACACATTAAAATAGCGATGTCTGATAGGGACGTGAAATAAATTTTGAGTTTATCGATGAGTAGAAAAATTATATTTGTTGTAATTGGTTGTAGCAGTATTGCGTTCCTCGTCAATTATTACTTTCTTTTATAATATCTGACTTTTTCCGTTTCATAAAAATGAATCAAGGTACTAACTTAGTTTGTTAGCAGTTATGTTAATAACAAGTATGTAATATACAAAACAAATAAATTAAACTATTATTTTAAACTCAAAAACAGCATTAAAAGCACTCAATTTGAAATTAATTTAACATCATAATAATGAGCTATAGCAAAACCAAAATAATAGTTTTACCAAAAACATGATATTAGCACCGGGTAAATCGTAAACATTACACGTTAAACCACATTTTACGTACAAATTTAAATGCAGCCCAAATATTAGAGGGAAAACGAGGTCACGTGGTCGACCGGCCGGATTTCATTCAATTATAAGGGTTGAAATTTACATAGGTGAAGATAACCTTTAAAAGTATAAATTAAGAGTTTTTTTACCTACATAAAAGGTTTTTTTTTGTCAAAATGTGCGATAAGATAATGGGTTAACTTTTATGTTTGTGATAGGTAAGGAAATACTTTAGGAGGTGAGATTTGTCATGTATTTTGTTTTTATTGTTAAAGGTTAATGATATACAGAGTTACTACGCCATTATATCAATTTTAGCCAAACATCATGACTATTGAGCAGTGGTTATAGAAAACAAAAGTTCTGCTACCATTTAATCCTTTTAACTTCAACATCAAAAATGTCTCTAATACCAACACACAGCTTTACCCACCTTTTAATCTTCAATCCACTTAAGATATTTGTTTAGGTACAACTTCAAAACAGTGCCATCAACGCCTTTTCAATCGTCGCCATTACATCAGACACATTAATCTTTTCATCTGAGAACGGCTCACTCGCCTCAGGAAGAACTTCCGTGTTACATGAACGTAATATGTTCCGTCCATCCGTTATGTAAGATAGACATACAAACAAATATAATATATAACATGTTACCTCTATGTTTGTTGTGTATGATGTGTTACTACTCTTGAAGATTTAAGCGCTTTTAGATGTTCCAAAATCATATTAACGCTTGCTCTAAATACATTCTAAGTGCTTATTGCCATTTTCACACAAACCATAGAAGACTTACACCTCGTTAGGTACAACTTTCTATCTCCTTTTCAAGCTTGTCTTAATATCGCAAAATACTAAGACAAATCTGTTAGCTGCAGCTCAAAAAATATTTTAGAAAGCGACGCATAACATGTTTTTATGTGCAAAACATTCAAAAATTACCGATTCGTTGACGTCTTCCTTCATTTGTTTTGAAACACGATCGTAACTATTGTGCTACCTGTCTGCAATTAACATGTATTTAAACAATTGTAAATGGAAATGGTCGATTTAAATATTCATGATTTCTATGCATTTTGATGACATAAAACACGGGAAGGTGTGTGCAAATCCTTTATGAAACTCCCTGCCCTCGCCCTCATTTCAATTTATGTTATTTTGTATCTAGTAGAAACTGAGGAATATTTAACGAATAATTGAAAAACTGTGGCATTGAAAATATACAATAGAATAAAGGTATGCCCATGAAACACTAATGAATACTACTAACCGAAAGACAGAAATTGTGATAGTCTGATGATATATGTAAGTGCCAGACAATCACGTAGCTAATTAAATTAACACATTCGTGTAACAACAGACAGCGGGTACATTGAGCCGACGCTAGATACCGTTAATCACAACACGCGTTTCATTGCGTGCTATAATTAGGGACACTTAAGCAAATGTCGTGTTGTCAGCGAACGCCCGCGGATTTGTCAATGGGACATTATCCGTCCGAGAGCGACGCAACGATCCATCGCGGAATCACGCTTGTGACCGCACTGATTGCGAACCCGCGTAATTTGCACCGACCGAACCTAATAGGTGGCTCATTAAAGCACTCATGTCTATGTCATGATGGTACCGAACATCCAAATGTCAGTTTAGGCACAGCCAGCACTCCAATTACATTGACGCCGGTCTCGATCGAACTCGTCTGTGACGTTACAAATACGCTTTAGAAATACGCACGTTTCAATCAGCTCTATATCCTGTTTGTTAGTTACAAAGGCTAGCCTAGGTCTCCATATCGCTATGTAGCAACTTTTCGAGCGGAGCGCGCGCGCAGTTCAGTCACGAGCATGTCGCAACTATCACGTTCGAACAGTTCTCGCAATAGCGCAATAGCGCGTGGCGTACCTCCTTCGGAAATGGACAGCCTTTATTCCAACGGTTGGGAAACATATGAGTGATGAGACTTCCCTATCTACGCGTCTACTATTCAATTCCACAGCGTTAAATTACAAAATGGGAGAAACACGACCGTTTACTTCTTAGATTCGTAATTTATTTAGGTACAAAGTGTAGCGAATTTTTTAGCGATACCGATAAAGAACGGTTTATTGCAGCGTGTTAAAGGAATTCCCTTTCACCCGAATTTTATGGACTCGTTTTATTTCTCCGTACAGGGTGCATTTACGACGTCATGCGCGAACGTAAATTTTATGAGATTTTGGACTTCGTATTAATGGAGTCGTGTTGGTTACTGACCATATTGCGTATGGCCAAGAATAGATAGCTTTTTGGATATTTATCAGTAGGTAGTTGTTTGGTCGTGTGAATGAGCAGCATCGACAAGGTTAATTAACATGCTTGCGTGAATTCGTCGGTCTGGGTCAAAGTTAATGCGTGAATACACATCCGAGTACGTGTATATCTATACTATGTGCTGATTAACGGCTATTATTGATGCTATTGCAATGGCTTCAAGAACAATGATGGGACGAATAACAGAAGAACGTTTAGTTATTATTCAGTCATAGATACGTTATTTTCTCACATTTAGCAAGCAATGTATAATACAATAGAAAGTCTTTATTACACGTCTCTAATGGAATGTGCACGAATAGTATAACAAGCCATTTAATGTGTGTAAAAAACGCTTATTTTCTTTTGTCAATAGTTTTAATAATTCATGTTAAATCCTAAAGCAATTCAAATGGTTGCCCTAAGTTCTATTAAGAAGGTTGTGTACACCGCAACATGTAAATTTTGACCGTGTTCAGCGGCCTTTAAATTATCATGTATGAAATGCAAATAGAACCTAAATATTGCTTAAGTAATTAAAGCGTAACAAAACACGCCAACTCTACGAGCATGTAATGTTTTATGTGTTTTCCTCAGATTAACCTTTGTTGGAGTTACTTAGTATGCCATCGTTGGAAGTTTCAGATTTACGAAACTTTGATATAGGCTTCATGATTTGTTAATACATTACAAAAAAATAGAGCAATAAAAATTAATTTCTGAATTAGGCAATGTTCTCACATTATTACCGAAACTAGATGTTGAACAACTGAATTCGGGAATACGAGTGTCGAAAACGATTGCGTGCTGAATGTATGTTAAATAGCTAATATAGATACGTATCTCAGGGAAACAGTAAAAAACGTCTCGACACGTATCGTAGCATCAAGGTCGAACCGTTCACACGCCTGCGCGCGCGCCACTCCGAGGTTTAAAAACAAGCACCACTACTGAACAGCCATACTGTAAAGGAAATTAAACTACGTAGCTAGGTTAACGATTCACACGCTCCAAGACCTTTGACTGGAAGTTTGATTGTACTTTACTGTCGTTTGTTTTTGTTAAAAGTTCACCTCCGTTTTATTGATGTCCGCAAAACCACCACGAAATACGGTCCCGAAAACCTCATAAAAAGTCGCTAGTTTTAAGTATGCTTTCAAAAATTTTTAAAGTTCAATTTTCTTTATGAACCCAATAAAACTGAAAAGGTGTAAATTTAAATTAATTTTAAAAACACGCATACGCTGATCGCCTCAAATTGCCTTAACACCGCAACAAAGAACCATCAAAATTTTTATTAGCTTTTGAATTACGTAGGCGAGCATTGTGGATGAATACATTCGTAACTCATTTTTTTTCTCGAAGGAATCATTGCTCTGTAACGCAATAAAGGTACGGTACTTAGATTAACCTCGCTTATTGCTTTTTTGTTGCGACAAAAACAGAAGTCTGACAAAATGCGCGTTACAAAAAGTCGTGAGAAAAAATACCAAGATCACTGTCATTGGCGGGCAAATCGGTGACCACGAATGAGGTCAGCGGTGACGGGTGACACCCCTGCATTGTGTTTACTTAAACTGTAATACGTGGTATTGCATTAGAGTACGTTGAAGATGAAAGATATACCTACATAAACTACATTTCTGCAATGCGATTACATTTTGTCGCCAAAGCCATTCACTCCAGTTTAGTATTGACGTAATGTAATATGAACTAATGTTGTCTAATGAAACACCTACATAACAAATATGTTTTCTATTGTTTGAATATAAAGCCAAGATACGCATATCATCAGGTGAGTCGAGACTTTTTAAAACATCAGTCGAATGATCGATATATGTACCTAAGTGGCTAGTGAACTTCTTACGTAATGAAATGATAATTGATCTCCATATCGCCGTGATGCCTCGTAATATCATCACGTATGATATGAAAAGTAGTTCTTTGAATTTGTCGAGGTCATTCCACTGATGATAAACACAATGTCATAAAGTAACTCACAAATTATACTTCACTTCGGAATCATACTTACTTAATCTAAAGATTTTTTTGCTGTCTCCTGAATAATTGTAAAATTCCTTTTGTTAGGCTTCGAAAGGCAAAAGTCCCCTTTAACAACATAATAATCCGTTTCGCAACCAGGTGTGTTACGTATGGTTGTATCCTCAAGGTCGGTCATTGTATCAACGAAGGTCCAAGGGCGCAATTATGTTCAGACAGCACGTATCAATTTCAAGAATCTTGTTATACTCACATATATCAGAGGGTTGTTTACTTATCAGAATTTATGGATTTTAGGTTCGCCGAAATTACCGTCTCGGTTGCAGAAACTAAGAACTGTAACAAATATTCTCCATTCATCAAAGTAATAGCGAAGTTGATACTAGTTCACCTCTCCCTGTGACGCGAGGGATGCCATAAATCGAAGCTATTGAACAATGTTAGTTATGTGGACAATAGCGTATCGGTGTCAAGATCGTTAGCCGGGACAGACCGCTTTTGTCTTCTTTTGACGGCCGAATATCAAGACGCCTGAAGTAAATTATTACTTTGCCGAGGACAATGTGAACTTTGGTCAACAGGAAGTTATGTACGGCTCAATATAAGTGGTCAAAAACATACCAGCTTGATATTTGTGTATTGTTATAATGGAGTTATGAGTAAGAGGCAAGTAACACGCAAAATAAAATATTTTTTGCTGGGGTATTTAGAGACAAATTGCGTCTGAGGTAGAGGTGCCTAGAGGCGACCCATTTAATGTGTGTTTAACAATTTTTTGTGTACTCCACATTTAGGTAATGGGTCTGTACACCTGGTGCTCTAGTTGTTTAACGATTGTCATATCTAAAGTAGTTATCTTCGGATAGCTTGTTTCCACCAGTAGGTACACAAAGATGTCGTTTGTTATATTACTTCGTAGAAACTGCTTCTCCTGAAGATTTTCTAAAGAAGTCATAAAAATAAATATGGTCTTACGTAAACAGAAAGTTTACTAATTAGAGCAATCTTAATAACAATAAAACTGGCTTGCAGCAGCTTTCGTAGTCATTCATTACACAAATTAAATTATTTATCAAGCTACGGTTTTTCGTGAAACTTACTAGCGTTTGTTTTAATAAAATTTTCAGTAGTTGGAAAAGTTATAAATGTATTTTAGGACCGCATTTGGAAGCGGGTGGGGCGGCATCAAGTATTCATCCACGGCTTAATACGAAATAAAGGCTCCAAGGCGAGAAATTGATTGATTCAATGACTCGAGAATCAATCAATTTCATTTTCCAATACAACGTCGAAAATAAATGGATGCCATCAGCTTCTTATAATGTAAAATGGGTTAGGTTATGGGTTGGATATCCTATAAAGATGGATGTTCCCTCATAAAGTAAACCGCTGGACAGGTTTTGACAAATGAGGTGTTCATCGATTGCTCTAAGTGACACGCGTGGAAACTTCTACGTAGGAGTAGAAATAAACAGAACCTTTCTGCTGTTTTCAATGCTTTTATCGATAGTGGAAAGTTTTGTCTTTCAAGTACTTGTGATTTATCGGCCATTAACATAATAAGAGGTTCTATTATGCTAAAGGTTTTCTTCCACAATGTAGATAAATTTATTTTGTTATGAGCTTTTTTATTTAATAATTCTGAGATGTATGAACATTTTAGTTTTATGTCAGTAGTAAAGCATATTTTACCGTAGAATCAAATAAATGTATTTCTATGCAATTGTCGAAAGTTATGTCTATTATTTCATGCCATAAGTATCGTATTATCAGTACACCCACATCCCTCTATAGTGTAAGTAACCTATAATTATTGTATAAATGTTTCGAAATATAATGTGGGGAAGTTGGGTTGACATCCGTGTGGCCAGGTGGCGGGAAATGGCGACCCCGTTGCCACAAGGCAGATACACCAGAAGGCTGTATAACTTACTTTGAAAATAGCTTTATAATTGAGTTTATAGTTTGTATCCATAATTGTTTCGACATTGGTCTTTGTGTTTAGATCTCAATAATTCTATGTATTCTTTACACCATCTTTAAGCACTCCAAAACTTCAAGACTTTAAGCGTAATGTTTTTGGTGGGATAAGACTTTACGCGTACCAAACCGCTACATGCCGCCAGTTCGTTATTCTATGCTAACAGTCACAAGGATTGTAGAACATTCGCGGTTTCCCACAGACTAAGTTACTAATAAATAAATAAGTTTACCTTCGGACTCTAATTTACACAGCTATCTATATGTTTAAGTAAGGACTGTGTATTGTAGACTATCATTTTTTAATTCAAGTTTTAGCTGTTACACTTCTGAACACTTACTGTCTTAGCCTAGGTACGTAGATATCACGTTATAGTGCTCAACCGACCCCGAGGCAAATCGCCTATTTCGCTGGATCAACGCACACAGCACTAACTTGTCTGCGGTCTCTGTCGATATTGGATTAGCTTTCTATATGTTGATATTTGCTATTAAACGAGGAGTATCTTGCTCCTCAATTTGCTAAAATACTTGCAATGTAGGTTTGCCTAGAGGTGTGTGAATTTTCCTGAAATTTCTCTGCTATAGGTACCTATTAGAACAAAAAATGCGCTGTATTAGTTATCTAAATTATTTCAAATACATTTCGGAAAATTCTGATATAACACTGTTTTAAGATAATGATTTTTTTTGTAGTTAGGTGCCGTATTTAAAAAAATAATTGTATGTGAATTAAGTTTCCTTATTTTTATACTAAAATTGTGTTTAAACTTATCTATACATATAATAAATCTGTAAAAAAACTGTGTCTGTACATTGAATATATTAAAAAAATAATAATTGGGTGGGGTTTAGAAACAGTAATGGAGCACAAATCCAAAAAAAAAATTCTGTCTGTTTGTCTGTATGTCTGTATGTCTGTATGTCTGATGTCTGTATGTCTGTTTGTTTGTACACGCTAATCTTCCGAACTACTGAACGGATTTCAATGATTTTTTCTTTGTTGTATCAGTATTAGGCCTGGTCAACATATAGGCTATAATTTATCTTCGAAACTTGAAGACCTGATGCAGAACTCCAACAGACCAATAAAACTATAAGAGATACAAATATGGTGCCGTGGCAAAAATTGTTTCATTTGATGAGCATTTTCAGCTGAGATTATAAATTTTAAGATCTGGAACACCTGATGTGGAACCCCAAGAGCCCAGCTTCTCTGTACCATATACAGGTATGCCGTTTTAGCAAAAGTTGTTCAATTTGATAAGCACTTTCTATTGACTTATACAAATTGAAGATCTAAAACACCTGATGTGGAACTCCAGGGGCCCAGCTAGACTATAGCATATAGAGGTATGACGTTTTAGCAAAAGTTGTTCAATCTGATAAGCACTCTCTGTTGACTTATAAAAATTGAAGATGTAAAACACCTAATGTGGAAACCCAGGAGCCCAGCTAGACTATAGCTTATAAAGATATGACGTTTTAGCAAAAGTGGTTCAATCTGATAAGCACTCTCTATTGACGTGTAAACATCGAAGATCTGGAACACCTGATGTGGAACTTCAAGAGCAATACTACACTTGAAATGTATAGAAATGAATGTTATGAAATAGGTATAGTGAATCAAAATAAGTAATTAGTCCGTCTTTTAGATAACCCTAAAATAATGGACACGCATTTTTCTTTTCTCTCTCTCACAAATAAATAATAACGAAGATACAACAACGCTTGAATTTCGTGTTAAGTCACTGCTTAGTACAAATTTTACATACCTAGACGTGGCGTCACGAGCCTCCACTCTCTAACTTTGTTGCGTTTTATCTTCATTATTATTTTGTATATCTCTTCCAGACCTCGGGACTACAGAGTTCCAAATTTTTGGGAGGCAAACGTGGGGTCGAAGCCAACACGCTGAAGCCCTTTTGAGACAACTTTAATGAAATGGTGACACAAAACCGACGATTATCCCTTTATACACTATAGAAATGAACCCAAGGACAATCCCCGGTGGACGTCGTTAAAAAAAAGACAATCCCCGGTTCTGTGCTAAACTATTGCTAACTATGGAGGAAAACTACTTGGGCTATTTTGATGGGATGTTAGTGGATGACAATGTATTAGGTACATGTAAAAACGGCAGGTGGAGACTCGCCACCTCACTTACTGTAACCAGTCACTGAATAGCAACAAGAGGGCAATAGGGACATGAGCGGCTGAAGGGTGAGGATACCTCGGCGGACTTTAAACGCGGATTACGCGCTCCCTGTGCTTACCATGAGGCACCTACCCTCCGAGCAGGGCCACTAATCCTGCTCTAGCGACTCCACTCTGGACGGCCAAGCCAAGCCAGAGGCGTGAGACCTACCCCCGTCATGGTTCACTCCGACCGGCCGGAGATGGGGGACAGTATACTCTCCCTGGAGAACTCAGTATATATAGCCCCGCGGGGTCGCTACTCCCCGTCATCAGCCTCAGATGTCTTGCGGTGCCTATATCTCATTATTATTGTCGTTATTATCTCAAGAGCCTTTGTCCCAATTATGTTAGGGTCGACTTCCAGTCACGATGCAACTGAGTACCAGTGTTTTACAAGGAGCGACTGCCTATCTGACCTCCACAACCCGGTTACCCCTTGGTAAGACTTATTGGCTTCTGACTACCCATAACGACTGCCAAGAATGTTCAATGACAGTCGGAACCTACAGTTTAACATCCCCTCCAAATAACGGTCATTGGTATCCAAAATATACGTAGAAAGTACATACGAACTTAGAAAAGTTGCATTGGCAGGCACTTGCCAGACCTGGAATCAAAGACGCACGCTCATACTTGAGAGATTGGTTCTCTACCCACTAAACCACCACGAATTCCACTAAGTCACCACGACTTTGTCATCTATTTAATGTTTTTTTACGTGTAATATTTTTGCCACACACAACTTAAATGCGGTCTAATTAGAATCACTACTTTTATCCCTATGGTCACGTCTATTGCGACTATTCAGATCTTTGATTTTGCTGACCCCATAGTCGCTGGCATAAGGGACAGGATCCGCGTACGAAGTCGCGGGCAGAAGCTAGTATTAAATAAAGCGTAGCAGCTCATCGCTTCCAGAATGTTGATCAACAAACAGTTGGTTACGAACCTTGTATACCGAACCTAAGTGTATTAAAAATTCACTTGAAACTGGATTCTGGTTGAAAATTCACCTCCTAGCAGAGAATCCTTGAACCTATATTTATTTATTTATTTATTGAGGTTAGCCAACAATTGTTTACACCATTTCATTAACATAACAATGACGAACAATAAATTATATAAGTGCAACAATCACTTACAGGCTAACACCACATGCATTATTTCGGCGAACAAAATTAATTAAATACAAGATAAAATTATTATAATTATAATTGAATTAAATTAAATTATTATAATTGAATTTCATTTACAGTGTAAACGAGACAATTACATTTAAATAAATATGACAGTAAAACAACATTTTATACAAAAAAAAAACAAACAAGATAATCACATCAATAATCACTTAATATAGATACATACATAATTAAATAACTTACATCAATTATCAATTATTACATTAATTATTTAATTATATTTAATTATTGGAGAAATGGCTAATAATTATTTTGTTCTATATAAACTAACCTCGTTATAACTTCAATATAGGGTATATTACTGTTTCCCAGATATTTATTTATGTATAGACACAACTTTTATTGACACGTTACCATTACTCTCATAACAATATTTGCTCGTAAATAAACTTAGTTATTTTTCCATGTTTTTATTACTATTTTATACGAAAAACCAACACACTATCGCCAATCGGAAAACTAGTATAGCACAAATATTGAAATCAAACAATTTTCCCAACTAAAATTGATTGGAATTATGTACACAACAGTTTTCCGTCGTCCAATAAAAGCGTTCTATGTTAAAAGCTTTGTTCTAATAAATAAACCTATACTGCTAACAACGTTCGATCAATTCAACTATATTGACGATTTGGTATTGGTTTGTGAATAAATTGTAGTTACGTAGTTCAAACATGTGTGAATCACAACAATCGATTTTAAATCTCTACAGTAAGTTTAGATTACTAATACAGAAGACTTCGATATCCAGTCATTACACACGATAGTTTTAATAAGTCGACTTCGGTTTTTAAAATAAGAAAATCTAGACAGTTATAAGACCGCAGATTGTGAAATCAAACGTATCATGATTAGGTACACGAAATGACATATTTTCTATCAAATAGGAAAAGTTTAAATAAAACGTTAGCACGGAAAACTCTAACCAATCATTAAATTAAAATTACGAGCAAGATTTTCTTTTATAATTGTGAAAAAAATATCATTATTCATAGATCAGTGAGCGCGTCGTAAAACTCCAACACGCTTAGCTTTGTCGCCGCTGCAAATCAATTTCCCTCCTAAAATAAGAGATTTCATCATTAATCTCTTGTTAGAGGTAATACTTTAATGTTCTAAATCTAAAGCTGGTTTCCTAATGGAGCTCGAGACGCGACCCGCCTCGTTACAGCCGGCTAATGGCCGATTACTTTTATATGAGTTTTGTTTTGTAGCCCAAAACAATGCTCTTCTACTACGTAATGTACTGCTTAATGACCGAGTGTTTACGTCTATTAATAATTTTATTGTGACCTTTATTTTGTGTGGTGAAGTGTAATATAAAAAGGTGTTTTTTGGTCTTGCTTGTTTTTTTATGGGCTTCTTTGACATGGTGGTAATTGTGTACCTACTAAAAATAAGCTATAATATTTTAGTTTTTTTACCCTGTGTCTTTCTCAGAAGACTATAACTTGTACTATAATAACACCCCGTCTTATAGAAATAACTATGTAGGTATACGAGTCCCGTTTATTTAATTCTCAAAAAGTCGACCGGTGAATTTATAAACCAAAACCGAAGCCAACGAAAAGAAATGAGACACACGTCGCGTCCCCAACATTCCTGTCCTCGGACAAAAACAACACAAGATTTTTCAATTTGGCAAAGAAGGTAGCCTCTAGGGGATTGTGTGGGTTTCAGCTTGAGGTATAACGGCATGGCTAGGTATAATCCTGTGCGGCGGTAGGATTACAGACTCGGAGCCCGTCTAGTGCCGCGCGAAGCGTCAATACCTAGCGGGATGATTAATAGCATGCCGATAATCCCTCGGGCTCCTGATATCGTTTTGCTCAACGCTCGTCGACTCGCTAGTTTCATTTTCCTCATTGCGATACTAGAGTGACCACAAACATGAACAATGACCTCCCCACCTACGAATCGGGGCCACCTCGTAGCTTGTCGCATTTATTGTTTCATATTTTAATTCAATAGGCTATTTATATTCGTGTCTTGTTTCACTTTCTTCTTGTTAAACTAAACATTCACACAAAGCTCTTGTAAACATGTTGTGATCTTATCTGTACGCCTTATCTGATTGAGTTATTTATGGTATGGTTGTGGCATCTCTTAATTAGAAGCATAGTTTCGTAAATGAGATTGCTTTGTCACCCTTTTGTTCTAAATTCGTCGATCAGCACTATACAGTGTGATCGCGGCACTGCCGCACCAATTAGTCTCTTGTCAGCGGGACTTTGAATCATTCACTGAGTTCATTCTCGCTGACATCACTATCCATCTCAATTTTAAACCGAAATTCATCAGAATGAGGAAAATACCTTTCACCTTTTCGGGGATTAAACATAACAAACTATAATTATATTTTCTTCACCGTCATTATACATTACTAAGACGTGAAGCGAGGAATTTAATAAGACGCAATCAAATTCCTGGTCGTAATTAAATTGATGAAGTGCGTGACGATGGTATCAAATTCATAATTTGGGAGGCAAATTTTTCATCACCCCGGAGCGTTATGCCAAATTGAATTGAGAGCCGCGAATATCCGGATGGCCCGACACCCGCCGATGTTGATTCTCCCGACGCACTTTAAGTAGATACCTACAATTTGCGAACATTGTCTCAGTTTGTTCCACGAAAATTGGAATGTTTTATAACGTAGTATGAATTCCAATGAACTTTATTATTTCAATCACTGAGAATTGGACTGATCTAAGTTAACAAGACACTATAAATTTTGTTACGCTCGTAATCTTTGTATCTGTCTCCAGTAATAACAGAGTAGTTTTGTCTGACAAGCATTAATAATTTACTGATTTTGAACATTACCTTTTAGGTATTTTCATTAATAAATACCTAATTCAACCATAGGTAAATATTAACTTGTTATATATTAACTTTAAGTTGCGGGCTGAAAATGTTGTCAGCTTTATTTAACGCAGCAACTAGCAAATAACCACGACACGTGTTTGCGACATA
This sequence comes from Helicoverpa zea, assembly GCF_022581195.2. NCBI lineage: Eukaryota > Metazoa > Arthropoda > Insecta > Lepidoptera > Noctuidae > Helicoverpa > Helicoverpa zea. The sequence goes on along the minus strand of NC_061460.1, from coordinate 6,825,929 downwards.
TAAAACTCCTGTAAACAGCATTTCCTTGCCAAGTTTTCGTATGCTTCATAAAATGTATGTTGTGCACGTTTTTAGAACTTCGGTGTCATAAACGCCTGTGTGCACCCGGCATCTCAATCAAACGTGTCTGAGTGCTCGGAATTTGGGAACTGTTTCCACTCAGCCGGCATTAGATCGACGACGAGGGTCCGTCAATTCGCCGACAGTTATACGGACTACGACTCTCCATGGAAATGTAATTTACTTATTTTTAACGGCCTTTTAAGCCTAAATTTTCTTTCCTCCCTTTTCTTTACTCATTTGTTTTTACTTAGCGTCGGATATCGATTACGCGTCTTATTATCATAATGCTTATGGCGTTATTGTTTGTTCCCGGTCACGGGTGAGGAGATATAAAATTTATTAAAAGATAAAGTTTGCTGGTATATTATGTATGTTATTCAAGAAGATTCAACTATATCGTATTTTATATTATGCTCCCCATAGAAAGTTATGTCTCATTACTAAGTTTTCACAACACAAACAGACAATAAATATTCCTTTACCGTGATTTGGTGAACAATATAAATCTTTTGGACACATCTGGTACTGTTCATTCAACAGCTGTGTTATGCTTGTAAATTCGTACAAAAACCAGCCACGAGGGCTGAAAGTCATCCCTAAAGGATTCCAATAGAACGCAACCCTCGGGTTCGATTTGAAAGGCTCGGTAGGTAGGTACCTTTTTTCGTTGTCATCTACGCCCACAAGACAGCTAATATAAAGGACTCTACCTGAGCCACTCGAACGTACACGATACCTTAATAAAATGTTAGCAAAATGATACGGGTAGACAAGGTTCTCAATATTATTACTATTAGGGGAGTATTTTCATCGGTATTGTTTATGTATGTTACATCGTGTTTCTTTTGCTTTTTATTTTCCCTATATTCAATGTTGTGTCCGATTTTTTTTTTCTCTAAATAGGTGATGTCGTTAACCCCAAGTCTAATTTTGCCTCTTTTATGAAGATCTTCTGAAACTGGAAATGTGTACGTGATAACAAGAAATTCCGTTCCCTATAAAACTTTTTATTTAGTACTATGAAGTAATATCATAATCACAATATAAAGAGTAAGTTACAAATGTTGATGATTTCTCGAAATTCAGTAACTGCATACGATTTGTTTACATGGCTCGTTTATCTAGTGTGAACAAACGAACCGACTCGAGCATCGCGAAACAACGCGAGATAAACTCGGATACAGAACGAGATATGTTTGTAAAATGTATCCCCAGCGATACTGCTATGTTGAATTGAGCAGAAAACAAATATTCGTATCAATACCGAATATTTTCCCTAAGAAATTCAAATGGATTTCATCCTCCCCATAGAAAACGGCGCGAATGAATGCAAAATCAATCGAATACTTTATTCGATACAGAATCCGAGCTACCAAATACGTGTTTGCGGGTTCAATTTTCAATTTGCATAAACATTTTATCATTATTTGAGTTAATGACATCGGTTGATGCTAATTTGGATATCGCCAATCATCGTTGACAGTGAACGTAACTGTATTATCAACTATATCGATTGGCGTGGATCAACCAACGTTAATGTGATTTGAGTACGTGGAATATTGATAATTAGGACAATTCAGCAAGAGGATGTTTTCATAAAGACATGGAAGCTGCTGTTTTACGAGGACTGTCAGAGCAAAATCTCTTTGGTACTGAAGAGGTAAACAGTCGTGCATGTAAACATCCGTTGACTAATTGTGCGAGAACCCCAAGACGAACGCCGAGACGAAACGGATGTGTTACCTACATCCATCTACTATGTTTACAAGATATTTTACTCAATTTAGTTATCGTGCTTCCGAGGAAGACGGTATTTTTGCCTTCTTGAAGCGAAACTTATGTGTCTTCTATGTGTATTCCCTCGGTAATGTATTGTAGTATTATGCGAGATGACAATATTAGAGTGGAACGCTGAAAGCTGTCATACAGATTGTATGTATTAATCCTGAAAGTAGTACACAGTTTTTTCACATAGTCGGTACAAATGTTTACATTAATACCAGGCTGTTTAATTTATAATTTCGAACATTTTTGCCACCGAAAAACTCCAAATAAACTAAGCTTTTTTGGTTAACATGACACCTTTTTTAATTGAATTATGTAAAATGAAAAATAATATCCAACATAAATCAAAATTAAAGCCACTGAAACATGAAATGTGATTCAAAATACAAGCTGATACTTTAACATAACAATAAACATTGTTAAAAGAGGTTTAAATGGCGAATTTTGACACGTGTCACCCCAACATACATCCACTCACGGGTTCGGGTGGATTTGGCCAAATAGGCATACGGCCGGCGCGTGATTTAAACTGGCTTTGTATTTTTATTTAGGAACGACCCGACGTAAAAGCTAAAAAAGGTAACAATATTCGCACGGCGTAAATATATCTTTTTTTATTAATTCCTTGTCCTAAATTGCCTCGCTTCTGCTTTATGTATAACACGCAGCGAAATTAATAGAATTGGACCATTGAAAAAGATATATTGGCATCGTTGACCCATTTAAAAAATACCTTCAAACAATTAATGACTAACAAAGTTCGGTGACCTCTCAATGACTATGGAGGTAAATCCAGCAAGATGATGGGCATGTCACGCCCCTATTAGGATCGTGTATCATCACAAAATGTTCACGGCGTACCCGTCATTGCGTACCTAAGCTATCATTTTTCACATCGTAATCCTTACTCGGCTCGTCAAAGGGAACGCTTATCATGGCCCTAATTTATTTCAGCGGATTGTCACGTACAATGTCAAACTCGTTATGTATGTGAATATTCTTTGAACTAGGAGACACTAACAGCAGTAAATGTGTAAATATTTACTGAGAAAGTAAAAACAAAAGAGTCGGCCATTAATCATCGTGGCTGGTCATTACTCGATGTCGTGTCCGTTTAAATAGGTTATAGTCTTTGTACCAAAGTTAATGTCGCTTCCTAGTGTTACTACAAGGCTTTGTAGTTGTTGGAAAGATATACGAGAATTACTGAGTGGTATTGCGGAGCACAGGAATATCCAGTTTCGTAAAGGCTGAGAGAAATTACCTACTGAAGGAGCCGCACTTTCCAAGAAAACTACGTAGACGTCGTATCGAAAATCATTGTATTTGCGAAACTAAGCTTCGAGATAAATGTCTTTTCGAAATATTTTCTTAAATATTTACATGCTTTCTTAACGTCGTAAAAGTTGCACGATAAAGTACCCGCTTTCAACTAAATAAACCGTCTCAATTCACTTGCAGACGTTTATGCACAATACAAACATTATTGCCACATTCTTACAAATGTTATTTGTACTCGATAAACGAATAAACCGAATGGGCACTAAAGCTAGTGGCCTATTATAAAATAATAAATAAACACTAGAGCGGAACGTGTTGTAGTGAAATTATAAATAACAGTTCATTGTTCTCCAGAAATTTGTTTTACATGAACTATCGATTTGAATCGTATGAATGTAATGATGTGTTGGGAAAGCTGCTAGTTTTCACAATGAATACAGGTACCTACAAAGTATAGGAATAATATTTGTATAAATAAAAAGGATCAATGAAGATTTTCGTACATATTAGTTAAAACTAAGTCTTACGCAGAAATGACAAGAACTTTCAGATGCGATATAGGTATCTACAATACATTACTGTTTACATAACACTACATCGAATTGTAGCAATCACAAAACAACGATAACAAATCGGGAATGTGCAGCATCCTTGAACATAGGAAATCGAAGTATCAATTAAGGTGGTTTTACACGCGACAACACAAATGACTCGTTCCTAATAGTGCGAACACGCGTGTGAACGGATCGTCCAAGTCGTGATCTTTCGCTTCCTCTTCCTCGTTCACCCACAGTGGCAACTAGAACAAAAAGTTTCCTTCGGAGATTATGTACTGTGCTCCAAGTAGTTCTAACTTACTGAAGGCCGTGTGAACTAGTCTTTTATGTCATGTTCGTCAAAGGTCCGTACTACTTTGACGTTTTTTGTCGTGTCATATAATTTATGGAAAGAACATTAATAAAACTAAAAAAAAAAACATTGTTTTACTTTTTTAATAATCCGTTTCTACTATACCTACCTAATGATACTTAATTAACATGATTAACACCTTTCAGCTGTTACACTTACAAGTTTTAATGACTACGAATTTAGTTTTAAAATGACTACAGCTTTAATATTGTGTAATGATATTACGGTTATATTTGCAAATATACTATTGCACGTTGTTTAATCGCCCATCACTCAGTTAAACGGCCTACACACGTAATATCCCCTAGAGTTTAATTAGTCAGTAATAAAGCGCGTTTCTATAAAATATGGAACGTTTCACCATATTAAAATATCGCACTTTTTTCATTAATATCAGCTTCGATGAAAAGTCTCATAAACGCAAAACCTCGCTTCAGTTTTAAAGCGTTTAGAAACATTTGAATTTTAAGCGTAAGCCGCTTTTTATACATATACCTAACCATTTTATTGAATCTGTAACACTGTGCAAACGTGGATAGCGTATTGTTGGTTTTTCATTGGTGTTTTTTGTGCACTCGCCTGCATTTTGTTAGCTATTATTTGAAATGTGTTTATGTTGTAAAAGATAACAAATGGCGTTTTAGTATTCAACACATACTGCAGCCATCTGCAGCATGATTTTGCAAGCGTGACAAATTGAACTTTTTTTTGTAAAGAAAGCCTTTGCCATACGATAGTGTACCGCACACATAGACGATGTGTAAACTAGATCAGAGCCCATCTGCCGAGAATGCAAGACAGTGAAGTAGAGTACCTTATCCGTTCGGTCGGCGCTAGGTTTTCACAAAGGGACTATTCTCGGTAATTCTATTGAATATCATCGGCGATGCGATGCACGGAGCCACGGGGCCCATACACGTGTAATCGGTAAATCGATGCTTACTTTGTTGTTCGTATTTGCTGTGTGTGAGTAAACTGAGTGAAACGCAATATATGAATAGATGTCGACAAACTAGTGTGGGTGGCTGTAGGCAGACTTGATGAATTTTTTGATTAGTGTTATAAAACCTCGTCTGTTTGTGTAACATTACACAATTTTGGTTTGAATTCTTTAAATAATAAATTTTATGTTCGGAAACTAAAATTGAGTCTACAGTAATTAAAGCTCTGAGCTTACTTACCTACTTAAATAGCTTAGTTATGAATTTACACGTACCCAAAAGATAACCATTACTTACCTACATTTAACATTATTACAGCTTTAGGTACCTACCTACTTACTTTTAAACATTGCGTGATAGATACAATAACCTATTAGTACCACAAGCCTATTCAAAAGGAGCAAATACCAAATTGCACCTGGAACCATTTACCCGGCCGAAAGCTTAGATACAGGCTGTTGCAATATCGACGTGGAATCAAATGTCAACTAGCTGGCGGCAGGGTGCGATATGTTTGAGCTAGCACGCTTGGCGGGGCACCGCGCCCACAGGATGTGGGGCGGGCGTGACAGTCGCCGCGATAGTCGCCGGACCGTGTGGCAAGCACTTTACTAGATAGCTGTGGAGTTACAAAAAGGATGTGTAAGGATATGGTAGTGTTCGATCTTCAGTGTCGTTTGTGACGCTTGCATAAAGATGACCATAATACGTAGTCTGTAAAATCTGTTTTTGCCTGTAAAGTCCACCACCATTGACGGATTTATGGTACAGTTTTTTTCTTACTTTTTGCATTGACGACATAATTTTCTATCATAAAACTCTGCTCTACGTTGCGAGTCACCACTAATCTCGCCGCCGTCCATGAGCACAGATACAAAGCTTGTCTATAATTTTCTGAACAAAAAATAACCGTGTCATTTCCAGCACGTTGACGCCAGCGATGATTAGGTTTCATACGTTCTAAGTTTGATGGAGCGTGGAACACCCGTCTGGATGTGCCGAGGGGCCACGCTTGTTTGTTCACAAAATTGCTATTTTTATGGCACGCAAGGCGATCATATTGTCGCATTACTTGCTTGATGTCCCGTCGTGTCACGTCATACCACAAATACGTGATATTTGCCCCGCGGAGACTCGCTGCGATTTTATTTGGACAATTTTCCGTACTATCATATGTATATGTGCCTATATTTGTTGGGGTTAATTGTACAGAGTACGATTTTCAATTGGAAAAATTAATAGGGCAGTGTTTTTTACATGTATTGGGTACTTATAATTTTATTGGAGAGCAGTTAAAAAATCTACATGGTCTGTCTTCTTTTCAATATTGTTAGTAACTAAGCCACATCGATCATGTAGATAAGCTAGCAGGTGTTTCTTACTTTTAAATAAACGACACGGATATTTAAACTAACAAGTTAATTGTACATACTGCTTCTATTACAAGCACTAGCCGACTGCGATCATCAGTTTCTCCGCAATTCGTCTTACTTAATCCGTTTACAGCAAAAGTTGTTCTCTAGAACTTAAATAAAAGTTCAACACTGTTTTTACGAACGACCACTTACTCGTTGAATCAAGAAATCTGTTCGAATCTATCCCGGTTCGTCACGCGTCACCGCCGAATCTTTGTTCATTGTAATTGCTTTCCGTGACGACTCATAGCCGTGTTATATGGAGAGGCTATTAAACTGTCAATGCCAGAGGGTCATAATCCGGAGTGCGCACCGCAATATGGGCAACATAAATCAGCTAATTAACCCTCCTAGCCCTTATTAACGACATAAATTTCGCGCTCCGAAGCACACCACTCGAGACGAGATGCGGGTTAATATGCGCATAACACACTCAGCGCCATGTCTGTCGGAGGAATTATGCCAGTAAGTGTTGGAGGTCTAATGTGGCTTAAGTACGAGACAATGTTAATCTGCGTTGTCCTTACAGATACAGCGCAACTTGACGTAATCTTCAAAACGTGATACAATAATCTGTAGACAGTTCACTTAATGAGAGCTCCGTCCTTTACTAATAAGACGCAAGGCTTTATTCGAGTAACTAAGTAAAACCATAATCATTGACCAACAGAAAATATTTAGTAAAATATTATAAAATCAGAGTGAAAATGTCACATAAGCGACCTCATTTGACTATCACAGACGACTGACGAGTAATAGCTAGATGATGCAACTGGGCCTAAGTGATAATGTAATGGGAAGCAAGGCAATTATGACGAAACCGCACATTAAGAAGCTGTCCCTTTTAGCTTACTATTGTGTTTCTGATGCCATAAACAGTTTTCATGGTTTATGAGACGTGAAATACTGCATTTCTAACAAAGATCGGAGACCATTTACATACAAAACTGAGACACAATCCTCTCTACCGTTACATAAATTATCCATTAAAAAATAGCAATAGAAGAGTAATAAATTTACCTCCTACACTCCGATAACCCGGTTCATGTGGATTGGATTACTCACATTATTGTGAAGTTAGATGTCCCGTGGTTTACACGTCAATGGCAGTTACATTTCACAGTGGTAATAACATTACTCGTCGTACATAAAGGTTGTAAAAGTGATAAAACTACGCACATAATTACAGTACTACAGCGAGTATTCCCGTATCGCGTGGCGAGGGCTATTACAACGGACATAAAATAGTGAGTCATCTCTTCCCCGCTTATCGAACCGATCTCCGGCACACATGGCGTCATTCGATGCACTTTATTGTATTGCCATGACACAACCTATCTCATCTGGCACGCGAACTTTTTCATTTCATCACACTACTCCGATGCTATCTCCCGGATAAACGACTCCGATAGGAAAATGAGTCTCAAATATATACTATAATTTATTATAATACTTCCGAGCGCTTCAATAAAAAACTCGGATGCTATGGTATAAAGGTCTTATCCAGTGAAGTAGAAATGGAAAACGTGTTTTTCAACGAACTCTGGCGAGGTCGGCGATGACTAGTCGAATTAAAAAACAGAAGAGAACCGAGCGAGCAGCGGAATGAATGTTATTGTACAAAGTACCAATAAGTAATTTATCAAAATGTCCGTACCGCCCGACAACTATCGCACCGCTTGCTTTATACGAAATTTAACCAATGAGAGCGTCTCAGTCTTATTGCTTTTACACTTGAGATACGGATCTATTAGGATCATTGCACTGGAAAAGATAAAATGTTTTGCCTTTGACAGCTCGGCTTTCCATTCTTAAGTAAGTCAAACCGCTCCGACTGAATACTAATGTTGGCTTTTCGTGTGCTTCTGTTTGGCCTCGATTGTTTTTGTTTAATAGAAATTAATGCCTATTTGACTGTGAATCAATAGGGGTTACGAATTGTAACTATTGAATGGGTTCAAAAGTTCGTTTGTGAAGCGTGACAGAGATAAAAGTGAAGTTTTATCTGTATGTGCGCTGCTATTAGCTATTAACATTATAAGAACCCTCTTCCTTTAGGGGTCAGACGATGTGGGGTCGACAAACTCGTGTGCATTCAGCTGTGATCGCTCTCAATGGCGCTCGTTAATATGAACGCACGCACAAAAGATGGATTTAGAGTTAATGCGAAGTCATAATGTAAGATGGACATGCATATGAAAGCATTAGCATAAGCAAATTAAGTAGCCGCTCAGACATCAGAGCACGAATGTGGGAAAGCTCTGAATTAATTTATGATGGAGCAGTTCTGTGCTTTATAAAAAGTAAAAAGTACGTAGTGATGTGGAAAATGTCAGAAAACATGAAAAGTCCATTAGCGTATAAAGGGCCGTGTTCAACCTAGGCCTAATTGGCGAAGAGCCCGCATTTAGCGTACTCGAGTGCAATTTACATGTAGCCTAACTGTCCCGCTCAGTCGGACGCGGCTTCACAGTGAAAGGGACACTTTGTATAGACATCACAAAGACATATTCTTAAAATAAACAACAGCATTATAAGTCGCACCAATCCCACGCCAAAGTTTTAATTAGATATTGGAAATTCGCAACTAAGTTATAAAAAAAACAATCCCCTAAAACGATATTTCTATACAAAATGCATCTTTTGAACTTCTTGGCGGAAAGTTTTATTAAAAAGTTTCTATCTAATTTCAGTAATGGGGCAAAGATAGCCGTTAAGTAGTTTAATGGTAGTTGATAGTCCGTAAGCCTCATATCATGTGGGAACACGGCTTGGTACCGACATGCATAATGCAAAGCGAGCCTGTTGCCACGTTCATGACGACCCACTAGTGTTGTAACCAGCTGATGATGAAATTGAACCAAGGGAAATTGCCTTTTATATTGTTTTAAACATAATGTTTAAGGGAAAAAAAGGATTAAAGCAAGAAACAGTACCCCTAGAGTTTGTACTTTTAATTTAGGTTAGGTTTAGTTCTTTGTAAAGGCAAACGCATTTCGCAATAATTCGCAATAAAATCAAACGATCCATAATTAAATTATTAAAATGAATCAAATACGTGCCTGTAATCTAAGCTTAATCTGTATAGATATAGATAGTACGAGTATATGAAAATTGTAACTTTATTCGGAAGTACACAGAGAGTGTTCACCATTTCCTCGAAATGTAACAACATTGTTTAGTACATTTCCTAAAACACTAGCACAGCACTAGAGCTGATACGAACGTTGCGGTGTAGCTACGTCGCTGCGTTAACTAGAAGATAAAGGCTGCACAAACGTTGAATGAGCAATAATAGGGTTATTTAGAAGCCGGTGGAACAAGCGTCGAGCAAGCCGCGCGAACAATATCACTGTATAAGTAGGTTACCCGGCAGATTGTTTGCATTTATTGTAGCTTGATTTTTTCTTTTGTATAGACGTGGAGAATTCACAATTCCTTGTGTGTGTAGTTAGGAGTGCTGAGATTGTAGACACCGCAGACGCACATCGTATGATCTGAACGCGCGCTACATTCCCTATGAACTTACTGTCTAAAGGAACAAAAATGACACTAAGTAAAAATGCAGGTAAAGCTTCCGTTTAATATTGAACGCAGTTAATTAAAACTTAAAATTTTCACTGAATTTAAAATTGACTCGCATTATCGTTATTAAAAAGCTCAAAAATAAATCAAGCACTTGCATTATTTTAATTAAGAGCGCAACAATCAACGGTTCCTTCATTAAAAATACGATGCCAAAGTATATTTTTGCATACGATACTTTTTGCACCAGTAAAGTTTTAAATCAAAAACATACTTTACATATATTTTTGTAGCAGTTCTTTTGTGAAATAATGTGTATTAAAATATTTGCTTTATTTGCTTAGTAATAAAGTAGGTACTTGGTCACTCATTCATTAGGTAGGAACATCGCACCTAAAAGTCTTTTATTATGACGAAAATGTAGCCACAAAAGTTAAAAGATTTTGTATAGGCAAAGTTGGACTTAAAATGTACGGCCACAATAAAGTTCCGCCGTCAACGTTTCGTCACTAGTTCAGCCTCTTATAATTCACGATGGTGACCCCATAAAACTGGAAATGTATTTTCTTAGCGAATGTTTTCCACTTTATTTCGAACGTTACTTTTACAGCTTAGTTAAATTTAAATTTTTACAAAGATTAAATGTCACCTTTCCTTACCGCCATTACGAAAAACCAAGTTTCCCCGTAATTAATTTTTATACCAACCGCTACGCATGTAAAACACTTTTTCCATAAGAATTATGCCTCAGCTGCCCTGATTTTGTAACTTTTTAGCTGAAATAAACGTAAAGCTCATAAAAAAGGGTCTGAATATGCACGGCGCTATTTAATGTGACTTTTTGCAGTACATAAAATATAAATGAGAGGTTTTGTTGTAAAAGTTTATACGTCCCAACATGGATGGGGTTTTTACGCGACGAAGTTATCATTACAATTGTGTTTTGTTTTTCTGTTCTAAAGTAAACCTTGAACACCCAGCAGTACGCCCATATTGTGCTTGGAGGTACTTAGTAGTTTTCAGAGATTTACGCGACGTTTCGGATCCTACTTAGCTGCAGCTTAAAATCAGGCGCCGTCAGTTGTATGACCTACTTAAACAGCTGTTTTTTATAAAAGCCTCCCATGTTCACCCTCTTCATTTCATCGTCATTTTCAGAGATATGAGAGTGCTTAGAAACTTCTCTATTTGTTAATGTTCAGCAGATGCTAAATAGCCTTTCTTTTGTTTCCAGATCAGGCAGAGGCGCGGCATACGCCTGTTCGGAGGGTGAAGGGAATGCACCCAAGTCATGCTGCGGCCGGCCCCCGCTGCGGCTGTGCGTGCTGTTCCTAGGAGTGGTGGGCGCCTGTCTGGTCGCCGCGGGGGCCGTACTCGGCGCCCTCAGGCCCCACCCGAGAGCCCCACTCACATTACTCCTACTCATGATAGGTGAGTTCTACTAAAACTATTCAAGTAAAAAAGATCAAAAGAGCTATCGTAGCCCTTAACCATAAAAAGCTAATGTAGCTGTCTATTTAAATAGCACTTTTCTTTAGCGATGACCAAAATCATCAAATGACCCCTCCTGCTGTTTGTTAGCAGCGGTGAGGGAGTGTCAGACTTTTACTGACTAAAAACCCATCGTGTTGTTACAGGGCTAAGGTAGCTCTTTCGAACAACTCCACAGCCCCGGCGTGCCTTACCGTAGTCCTTAGCTACTTCCAAAAAGCTGATGTAGCTGTCTATTTAGATAGCACTGCGATCGTGAACGACAAGAAATGATTGTTATAAAATGTGTTTATGTCTGAACTACTATTGTTTTTCCAATTGAGCCTTTGATAAGTTCAGCAGCTTTGCATGCCAAGAACAGTTGTTAGAACGTCAAAACTTTACTAATTAATACTGTCGAAACTGAAATCCAATATTAAGTATAGTTTAATAATATCAAATCAAAGTTTGAAACTTTTAATTGTTTAGTTTCAAGAATTGCAAACAAATTATTTTTGACGACTAAATTCAAAACGAATAAATATTACTCGGAGATATATAACAAAATCAGTAGGTGGTTCGTGGAAATTATGAACTCAACACTGCACCGTTGTACTCGCTTATTTGAACGGAACCCTGTTAAATAAAGTCTTTGATCGTTTAGCAGTTCTTAACTCATTTCACGCTAAAGCGTATTTTTTCTTCAGCTGATTAAAATTATCCGGTCCGATGAGCGAACCGACCAAACGAAATCTGGCGAGATTCATCCGTGCCTGCAGATGTGCATAAAATTTAATGTCCACGTTCTAATGTTCATAAATTGGACCCAAACGGTTTCACACGGCGGACATAACCGACGTAATTAACCGTGAAACAATCTGCGGTGGCTCATTTGTTATTCGCTATGCATATGACAATAACAAGTCTGGCCGAAATCTCATTACATCATTCACATCGCCCCTGGAGTTTTCAATTAAACTTCTAATGAGTTTTAGAGTGGAATTAATTGGATTTTCATTAGCGTTAGGGACAGATGATATTGTTACAGGCGAACGATCTATTGTTGTGCCGGCGAGCCAATTTGTACGCGTCACTCACCGCGATCGGCGAACTTGACGCATCTGCACTGCCTTAGCACAAGGTGCTTATCGAACATCGCTCAGTAATTAATAGCTATGCAATCTGCTTATGTTGAGGCTTCATCAATCGAATGTTAAACTTAAACTTAATGCATCATAATATTTCATTCTCTAAAAATAACAATGAATTAAGACAACAGACTGTCTAAAATAATCAATTTAAAATATACACATATGTTGTCAAAAATTACCCTCCGTTAAGTCTGCTTTATTGTTTGTTAAAATTAATGAAACCATGCACAAAGTGAGTAGCAAGCCGTCGGATTACACCGGAACATATTGTTCGTGATCGCGAACACGAAAGTAATTAACAGCAGTTGCTGAAGCGCCAGTTGCCAGTTGCTCATATCTGTGGCTAATTTCTGGCAACCATGATAATGTGTTGTTAACGTGACATCTGCCTTTCATAACAAAGTCGTTAGGTTATTGATTGAGATCAAAGGTTGGTGGAATAAATGTTAGAATGGGATAGAATATTCAGAACGGGAGATTAAAGTTATACCTACTTATTACTTTTCGCAAATAGACCGTTTACTGGCTCTTATGGAACTTTATAGTTCCTAGTAAGTATTAGCCTGAACGCTATGCTAATTTTCACTGTTATCGTTACTTCGACTTTGACTGAAAATAAAAGTAAATGGATACGTATTTATGAATACATTATTTCTTATAATAATAGATTTAGCTCTATTTTTAATATTTCCTCATTTTCCTCTCAGTTGTCAATCTCAAAGCCTTAATATTTCTCTAAGAATTGCATGGGAGAGTTGAAGTTAAAATATTATGCGGAAAATGCTAAAGTATCGCAAAGAAGAGACTATAAACAACTTCACACATTCAATACGTAATTATAATGAGAGGTATCAGATCATGTCAAGGAGATACATTTCCAAACAATTAGGAAGTGAATGTGATAATTACTACAAACATTGTACGGCTAGTTTGATGTTACTTAGTTCTAATCTTTTACTACCTAAATAACATTAGTTTATGTACCTACCTACTTATGCAAACATTTCAAAATGCTTATCTATGTGTTCAGTAAAACTTACTTAACACAGATAGGTAATACTTTTGAACCTAGATTTTCAACCTAAACGACTATTGCATACCGGCTAATTCGTTTCTTTTCACGTTGTTACACTAACTAGAATGTCTTATTGCAGACACATGTACTTAGTAGCTAATTGGGTAATAAAATTATACAAAAAGATTTTATTTATTTTTAATAGTTAGGTTTTATTGACCAGAAAAATTTACTGTTAAGTAACGCCACGACACTACAAAATAGAAATGTCATAAAGATATCCAATACTCTTGTTCTTCCAACATAAACTAACTCTATGGTTGCAGTTTACTGGAGCATACACTAAACTAGACAATGAGATACCTTACTACTGGTTACTCATTAAAAATTCTGTTTCAGGTATAGGAGTAGTGTTAGTAACGGCAGCTGGCCTCGCGTGGCGTCTGGGCGCGCGAGACGCCCCCTGCGCCTTACTGGGGCTGCGGCGTGCCTCGTGTCGGCGACTCGTGCCTCGGCTGCCTCCGAGCTACGCGCGCCCGCATCACCCATACGCGGCCATGCTCTACCCAGAGTTCCACTACAGGCCACCACCTCCCACCTACCAGGCCTCCATGCAAGAGTATAGACTCAGGTACGTACCTATCCTCCTAAAGATTACCTTTACCTACGCCCAAAAGTCCTAAAATCAAGACTTTGGCACACCATGAGGTACGTATGATGTTCGCCCTTTAATCTCCAATTGTCTCACCCTAGTAACGAGGTCTGGTGTCCTAGAAGGCAAAATAGAAGAAACGTTGATGGCAGTCCAGGTTCTGCTTTAACTCCAGTAAGCTGTCAGGCTTCAATGCAAGAATATAGATTTAGGTTGGTAGAACTTTTTCCTCTTAATTAATACAAGACATCGGCCAACGTACAAGAAAAAGAAGTACTTATTGGTCAGTTTCATCAAAGCTAATGTCGTTTTCAGACCAAAACATTCATCCATTCATATCAACCATACCGTTGTGCGAATTTCTTATCGCTACTTTTGGAATCTAATGAGCATTGTTTTCTTCCAGGTTACTTCTGTTAGACAGAAGTGCGCCAGCCGTGTCGCCGCCCCCGACATACAGATCAAATTCAGCCAGTCTAGTCAGGTACGACCAAAGTCAATACAATTGCAATCTGAAACCTATCGTCGGATTGTTTCGTCTTGAAATTCCTGTTGCAACAAATATAAGATTTGTTATCAAATACGATCGTCCAGACGTGGACAGTAAAATACATGGTTTGATGTCTGTTTTAAAATGTAAACAGTTTTTATTCTCAAAGCTTTTACAATACATAGGTAACCGTTGAGCTATTTGAAATATTGGGATGAGGCATGAGAATTACACCTAAAATGGAAATGTTGTTGAAATCATTACACTCTTTATACTGAGTGACTCCAGGTTCAAAACGTTCTAAAAGTCATCTCATACTTTATATGTCAAAATCTCGAGTTTAATTTAGTTCAACTCGCAAACACACTCGCAAGAGTAGCGCTAGTGTAGTTTGAGAATGCCAATCACGAAACTCACGGCGGATTCAGATGCGAAGTTAAGATATGAAGTCTTACAGAATCACACCACAGAACTGGGGATGTGACCAGAACCTTATTTTTTTTTTTTCATTTTACCAATTATTTATTATTTCCATTTTCCCAGCAGAGGATCAACAGGCGCAGCATGGTGCGGCTCCGAGTACAGCGGGCCGCCTTCATACCGCGCCCCACGCGCAGACCCGCCCGTCACCGTCACGGACAACCTGCCCACCATCACGCCCATAGACCTCAAATACGTCGACAACACTATCGAAGCTTTACCCAAACCTGAACAGGAGAAAGACCCAGACGAACATCTCGTCACCATAGTGCACACAGACTCGCAACCCGTCATTGTGACCGTGTCGGGGTCTCCCGCACTTAACGACACGCACACACAGCCACCTTCAGAGATCGACATACTAGCACACTTATAACGCATCAAGCATTAGCACAATACACGAAGTTAACGTACTAGTTGAAATAAACTAGACACAAACCTGATCGGTATGCGGCTCTACGGAGGCTTCTGATTGAAGTTTGTATACAAGCGCGCCGAAGCCTTGTGATTGTAGCAACGATTGACGTGAACGATGTACTAGTGTACAGAAAAGTAAGCGAAAAGTGATTTAAAATAGAAGTGAACTCGTTAATTATTATAAAAATAATTAGCAAATGAACTTTAGCGATAATATTTGCGAGGCATGGCAGTTTCGTTTTGAATGGCAGTAAAAGAACTCTTATTTAAATTACATTCACGTCTAGATAAACTAGATAATGAAAAGTAGACGATTTCAACTTTAATATATTTTCGAGAACATAAGCATAAAAGTTTTAGTGCTCGTTCAAAACAAAATTGTACTTTTATGTTTGTGTATAATTCTGTTTTAAAATATAATGGTTTGAAGTACCTTATTTTATTATAATAAGCATTATGTAAATATTTAAAAGCACTGACGTATTTTTCGTTTGAATAGTGTTGTTATATTTAACAAAATATGTGCCGTGTATATACAATTGATACAAATTATATTAGGATTAAATATGAATACATCAGTAGTTGATGCAACGATCGATTTATTATTGAAACCAAATCCTTCACCGAGATGTACAACTGAAGAACTTGTTAATTATGTAGTGCCAATGGTTGTTTATTAGTTTCTTTTTGTAAATAAATGCTAATATACTTTTCTATTATTTTGCTTGACTACTAACATATTTAAAACACGAGGCAGATGATTGTTACTTTCCGCTTCCGTCTGTAGATAAATATCTATGATCATGATAATTTGTCGGACGTCACAAGTATATTTAATGGCGGTAACTCTATTTCTCTTGGTATACATGAAATGTTCTCATAAACAAATCAGTGCTATTGTCTGCGTCTGAGTAAACTGCAAACAAAAACATTTCTGATCCCGCAACATTTACCTATACTTTTTTAAATAAATTATGCGACCGAAACTATGGACGTTTTGGAAAAAAAATATGAAGACCTATTCCTATAGGTACCTTTTTATTCTTTAATCCCAACTTTTATTTAAACGTCCTCTATAAACGTGAACTTAACACATTGATGAGAAAGCTCAATATCTTTCATGTAAATTCTTTCAAATTTACATATTTGCCTACCCAGAAATGTTTTTGAATTAAACAATAAAACAGCAGTGATGACATAGTACTGTGTAAAATACTATTAGGTTAAGATATTGTAACGATAATGTAATAAACATATTGTAAATAACGTTATTTGTATTATAAGAAATAAAGATCTTTAGTGAAACCAAATTGTGGTGTTCTTAATCAAACCTGCTAGACTTCTGAATATATAGTACTTACCTTGTCTAGGTTACACAGAAAGTTTATAAATGTAGCAGCAACCTGGTAACAATATTAATGTAAAGAACATACTTATTCATAAAAAAAAACTTTCTTACAAAAAAATATAACCGACTTCCCAAAACACTAAAAAGCAAAAAAAAAAAACTAATTTTAGGTGCATCGGAAGAAGTCGGTGTCTTATCGGTGTCCCTTAGTTAATTTTGTAAGAAAGTCGGTTATATTTTTTTGTAAGAAAGTTTGTTATTTTCAGCTTTTCAGTGAAACTAATAGGTCAGTATCCACATAACTGGAAAGTTCTCAAAAACTGGCCGTAAGAGTACGCGCACGCTACAAACTTTTAGTTGGTTTGAGCTCATAAATCTGTATGAAGATTAACGGCCAGTTTCTTCATCAAAAGTTAAAGTTAAAGTAATGTCTAAAGTAAAAGTAACGGTCAAATACGTTTTTTCAAGGCTAAAGTGACAGCAAAACTAATAGAAAAATTGAATTTGACCGTTACTTTTACTTTAGACACTACTTTTACTTTGGCTTTAACTTTTGATGAAGAAACTGAAGAACTTTGAGGAAGTATACACGTAACAGCGACCATGTATGTGAACGGCGGTATCAGACCGACTAAAAACTTCTTGGAATTCACGATTTTTTTATACATAAAAGCCAACTATCGGGTCATCGGCCAACTGTTTAGTCTGTAGTGTGCAGGTGCTCTGAAACTACAGAATCAAGATTCAAGTATTCAAAGTTCTTCTATTATTATAAACGCAGAAGGAAATCCAGTATAAAAAAAAATGCAGCTTGAATAGAGAAAATTTATATTGCTGGGAAAGTTCCAAACTAGTAATCAGATCACAAGACAAACGGCTGTTAGTTTGTCTTAAAATAATGCCCGATATGGTAAAAGGTATTTATTTGGCGACACTGTGCGAATGTACATATGGTAATTGTCTTCATCTCACATTTGCATAATCCGATTTTATGAAGAAATCCATGACTGTATAAGCCGAAAATCGATCTCAGTGGCACTTGGAGAGGCCAATGTCCAGCAGTGGACTGCGATAGGCTGATGATGATGATGATGACTATATTTCGGAGTTAGTTCATTTCACTCATGAAGAAAATGTCCTAGAATAATGAAATAGATTCTGCACATTTATGTCGTAGGATTTAAAATCCTATGTTTTAAGAAAAGAGAAAAGCAGTACATGAATAACGACAGGTACACTATAACAATTTTACTGCTGTGCGGACTGGCGATACCTAGTTGGTTCCTTGTCGAAGATAGTGCCAATTAGGCAACCAAGAAATCTAATAACGAACCGTACCAGAATTCAGTGGGAAACGTTCAAATTTCATCACTAACGAAACTAGTCGAACAATTTGTACAAAATTCGTTCCCATTCCGAATGTAAATCGAAGCACAGCCAGCGAATTCCTGAACAATTGTACTCTGTAATTATATTGTAAAGCAATTTTGTCGCGACACCCCACGACGAAGCGGCGAAAATGAAAATCGGTCCCGTATTAATACAGCGGTGTTATATCCCACTGCAAAGTGAATATAATAAAGCAAAAAAATTACGAACGAATTCATTTTTTTAATATAATCCGGAACGCGATGATACATATGGAATTTAATATTGCTCGTAGTCGAATAATGCGAATGGGACGTTTAATTTTCGTTAACGCTGAAAATGAGATGCAGTTAAACATTTTGAATTCTATATTTTCCGAGAAAGGGCTCAGAGAGAATTTAAATGATTTATTTGCGATATGTTTTATAAATAAATCGAGTAAATACTCGTTTATGTATCCACGTATTTAACGTTGAAATATTGGAATACTCTTTATATCTTCGTACATGTATAAAATTCCATTCTTTATGAAATCAAATTCGTGAGGTTTGAAAGAAGGTCTATCTTTGTCTACTCCCTTAATTTATGAGTGATTTTAGCTACTATTAAACTATGTTGGTAATCATTTAAGTAGACGGATTTGACGGTTTGTGGACGATAACTGGTTTCAAAGTTTACATGTAAAATTGATGGGAATGGCTAGTTTTTCACGAATAACCAAACTACATCGACATTATATCTGTAACTATGTAATAACAGGCTACAGTACAGAAATCGTATTTTCCCATTTGTGGCTAAAATATAATAGATACTGAATGCGAGTATACGCGTATGGGTTTAGATAGAGTTAATCCTATTGGGCTTTATTCAGATTATATTGCTGGTGTTTTACAGTTTATAAAGGTTCTATCATTAAATAACTAAAGCAATTATCTCATGCCGTATGCAATAAAACAGCATGGGAGGATTTTGTAAGTTACGTACAGTCAGTCATTCGTTCATAAGACGAGTACAAAAGGAGTACATAAGTCAGTACATAAGAGAGAATATAAGAGAGTACATAGGAGGAGTGCATAAGAGAGGATATAAGAGGAGTACATAAGAAAGTACACAAGATGAGAACATAAGAGAGTACATACTTGGAGTACACAAGAAGAGAGTACATAAGTGGAGTACATAAGAGGAGTACATAAGAAGAGCACATAAGAAGAGTACATAAGAGAGTACATAAGAAGAGTACATAAGAAAGTACATAAGAGAGTATATAGGAGAGTAAATAAGAGAGTATATAAGAGAGTACATAAGAGAGTACATAAGGAGAGTACATAAGAAAGTCCATAAGAGAGTACATAAGTGGAGTACATAAGAGGAGTATATAAGAGGAGTACATAAGTGGAGTACATAAGAGAGTACATAAGAGAGTACATAAGTGGAGTACATAAGAAGAGTACACAAGAGAGTACATAAGAGAGCACATAAGAGAGTATATAAGAGAGTACATAAAAGAGTATATAAGAGAGTACATAAGTGGATTACACAAGAGAGTACATAAGAAAGTACATAAGAGAGTACATAAGTGGAGTACATAAGAAGAGTACATAAGAGAGTACATAAGAGAGTATATAAGAGAGTACATAAAAGAGTATATAAGAGAGTACATAAGAGAGTACATAAGAGAGTACATAAGTGGAGTACATAAGAAGAGTACATAAGAGGAGTACATAAGAGAGTACATAAGAGAGTATATAAGAGAGTACATAAGAGAGTATATAAGAGAGTACATAAAAGAGTATATAAGAGAGTACATAAGTGGATTACACAAGAGAGTACATAAGAAAGTACATAAGAGAGTACATAAGTGCAGTACATAAGAGGAGTACATAAGTGGAGTACATAAGTGGAGTACATAAGAAGAGTACACAAGAGAGTACATAAGAGAGTATATAAGAGAGTACATAAAAGAGTATATAAGAGAGTACATAAGTGGATTACACAAGAGAGTACATAAGAAAGTACATAAGAGAGTACATAAGTGGAGTACATAAGTGGCGTACATAAGTGGAGTACATAAGAAGAGTACATAAGAGGAGTATATAAGAGGAGTACACAAGAGGAGTACATAAGAGGAGTACATAAGAGAGTATATAAGAAGAGTACATACGAGAGTACATAAGGGAGTACATAAGAGAGTATATAAGAGAGCACATAAGTGGAGTACATAAGAGAGTACGATAGGAGAGTAATAGTTAGATTGTTGTTACGTTATATATTTGAGATTGACATTCAAATTACATAAGAGAGTACATATGAGAGTATATAAGAGAGTACATAAGTGAATAGGACTGTATATTAAATCAATAAAAAATGCTTCGTGAAAATTTATAAAAGTGTTGTATTCCGCAAGGCTTATTTTTGACAGCGAAAAATTAAAAAAAGATAAAACAAAATACAGACACAAAGAGGTTCCTACATTACAGGTTTTAGTGTTTTACATTAAAAAAGGTTTAACGTTCTGGGTATCCCGAACATCCCCCCGGGCGTTGAGAGCTCGACTCTCAACCAGAATCTTCCGAGTGAGCTATAGGTAAGGGGCATATCTTGCTGAATGCCCGACGAACCACATCACCACTTGAAATCATGATGTCCGCGACACGACTGATGCCATCATGTCCAGGGAACACCTCTGTGACTCGGCCCAGGCGCCACTTTAAAGGAGGTACCCTGTCCTCCTTAATGAGCACAAGAGTGCCTTTTTCTAATGGCTTTGTGCAGGATCGCCATTTCGTTCGTTGCTGGAGCTCCGACACATATTCCTTACACCATCGTGACCAGAAGTGCTGACGAAGTTGCTCTATACGCTGATATCGGGTTAACTGAGTCAACGATCGGTCCTCGAGGTTTGAAGATGGAAGTGATGTCAGCGGTCGTCCAATTAAAAAATGTCCAGGCGTAAGCGGCGACAAGTCGTTAGGGTTCGAAGAGAGTGGTGTGAGCGGGCGAGAGTTCAGTATAGCTTCGATCTGGACTAATACGGTGTTCAACTCCTCATATGTTAGATTACAATTGCCCAGTACTCTTTTTAAATGATACTTAACAGATTTTATACCGGCCTCCCAAAGACCTCCAAAGTGCGGAGAATAAGGAGGGATAAAATGAAAGTTAATATCTTCATTTGATAACTCACCGGATAACGAATCGCAACTACCCTTTAAAAACTTACCAAGTTCATGATAAGCACCAACAAACGAGGTCCCATTATCAGAGTATATATGTTTAGGTTTTCCCCTTCGCGAAACAAACCTACGCAAAGCTGATAAAAAATTGCTGCTTGTTAAATCACCTGCCAACTCTATGTGTACAGCCTTAGTCGTAAAGCACACGAAAAGAACAATGTACACTTTCGTAAGACGACATCCACGTCCCTGCCTAGTGGCTGACATAATAGGTCCAGCATGATCTACGCCTACTGTTTCAAAGGGGTAACCTCCCGGAATCAAGCGCTTTTGTGGCAAATTACCCATCAGAGGAGCAATTACCTGTCCCTTTGTACGACAGCAAGCTATACATTTCTTATAAATTGATTTAGCTAATCGTCTACCACCAATTGGCCAGAAATTCTCTCTTATGGACGCGAGTAAGAGCTGCGGTCCAGCATGCATAAGTTTTTTGTGCATAAATTCAAATAATAATCGTGTAACGACATGAGTGGACTGTAATAATAATGGATGCTTTTTATCGAAAGCAAAGTGAGAATTATCAAGACGACCTCCAACACGAATTAAATTTTGGTCGTCTATAAACACATTAAACTTATTTAAGGGACTCTTTTTGGGTAATTCCTTTTTATTCAATAACAGTGCGTATTCGGGGAATGATTCCTTTTGTGAAATTCGTATAATAACACGTAGAGCCTGTTTTAACTCATGAGTGGTAAGAAATAGATATTTAGATAACTCCTCTTTTTTACAACGACTTATAAATCTCAATACGTATGCAACCGACCGTTTGAGAGTAGTGAAGTTTGAAAATCTATCAAAGTCGATAAAAAAAGGTCGAGAATTCTTATTTGCAACGAGTAGAGAAACTTCGGACCTAATTTCGGGAAGTTTTTTCATCGAAACTGTCGGATTATCAGGCCATTTAGAGACATCATATCGTAAAAATTCAGGGCCTGACCACCATAAGTCTAACGATGACAAAGAAGTTACATCTGTTCCACGTGATATATGGTCAGTTGGATTCAAGTCTGTGGGAACATGCCTCCAAGAGCAGACCGCAGTTTTGTCCAATATCTCAGCGACACGGTTACGGACAAAAGGTTGTAACTTTATTGGCAACATTTTAATCCAACCTAAAACAATCGTTGAGTCAGTTCAAAAGGTGACACTTCTAACTTTAGTTCTAAGAGCGTTTATCACCTTTTCGTAAAGACGAACACCAACCAACACCGCACAAAGTTCAAGTCTTGGTATAGTAGTTGGTTTAAGTGGAGTTACTCGGCTCTTAGCTGTCAACAGCCGTACTAGTACATCACCATTATGATTCGTACTTCGAACATACACGCATGCACCATACGCTATTTCTGATGCATCACTAAATATGTGCAAATCTATATTTTCATACGAGTCACATAGTACGATCCGTGGAATTTTCAATGAGTTTAATAACGGTAAGTCGCATAAGATCTTGGACCAAATTCTGGATATTTCAGGCGGCAGCTCATCGTCCCATCCCAATTTAAATACCCAAAGCTTTCGCATGAGGGTTTTTATGACAATAATGCAAGGAGCTAATAGACCCAGAGAATCAAAAATTTGAGCAATTGTAAAAAATGTCCCACGCTTTGTCATGACTTTATTAATATCGGGATTCAATGAAAATACTAAGACGTCAGTCTCAGTAAGCCAGCTCAAACCTAACATTTTACAAGGTTCTATTGAACCAATATTCAAACTAAATGAAGAATGGCCTATATGATCGGGTAATACTTGAGGAATATTTGATTTCCATCTATGTAATGGTATTTCAGTTGAATTCAGCTCAACGGTTCCTTCAGTAGTTAAAGTACTTTCACAGACAAGGCCATGATGAGCTATTAAATATGCAACCTTCTGTGGATCAGGTGCACATAAAGACATATGGTTAAACTCTAAATACTTTTTCATAAAATCACAATAACGAATGCTAAATGATGTCTGACTCTGAACGCTACGCTCTAATGAAAGCAAACACAGCTTAGATTTATGTTCAGAGTGACCTAAGTTATAATGTGATTGTTTTAACGTTAATCTAACACAAAAATGGCCATTTTTCAGACACGTAGTGTTTCTAATAAGGTGCTCTTCACACATTTCTTCTAGATAATGTACTGATGACTGATGGCTAACTTCCTCAAGCTGCCTAAAACACATTAAACGGTTTTGGATGTCATCGGTACTTGAGTCATTCTGTAAAACATTAGCTTCAGAATGATGAATATTCGTAAAATTACAAATTAATGAGGGTGAACGCGACACTTGACCACTATTAACCATAGGGCCTGAAACTATCCAACCTAGTCTAGTCTCAAATAGTACCGGTTTACCTATACCGAGGTTTATCTTTTCTGTACCCAAGATGTCCCAGAAAACATCTGCACCTATAATTAAGTCCACGGAGGATGGTGCATAGAAATGAGGATCAGCTAGACATAAATCACTCGGAATATTTATGTCATTAAGATTAAGTTGACGACAAGGCACTTCTTCAGTGATAGAAGGTAAGATGTAACAATTAATATTTACAGAAAAGTTTTCATTCAATGATTTTATCGGAACGCAACACATTTTACTTATTAGTGAGTTGGAATTATTAATGCCAATTAATGTCTCGCTTACCTTAATAGTCGGCAAACTTAATGAATTACAGAATTTCTCTGTGATAAGGCAGCACGTACTACCACTGTCAAGAACGGCACGACCAAGATGTTCGCGGTTACTGCTATCATAAAGTTTGAACAAAGAAGTGGCTAAAAGAACGTCTCCTTTATTTCGTACATTCGCCGTGACTTGTGCCGACAATGTTACGTTGTTATTAGGCAATGGCTTCGCAACTTCACTGCTGTTATTGCCGTTACCGATAGAGGTTGATGGTTCAATTGACGAGTTAGCTTTACCATCAGTAATATGAACAAGAGTGTTGTGCTTGCGCTTACACACTTTGCAGCCTCTTGCTTTGCACCGATTTGCATAATGACCCGAACGGAAACAGTTAAAACATATCTTATATTGTGGTAGTAACTCCAACCTCTCTTCATTACTAAGACCTAAAAATTGTGAACAGTTATTAAGATTATGTTCACCGCTACACTTCGGGCAATGATTAAATGAATTAGACTGCTTATCTGGCGCACTGGTTACAGACACCATGCTTTTATGTTTAATGTTAGAAAGAGATGAATTATTAGCACTAATCTGTGACATTTCAATAGTCTCTAACAAATCTGAACGGCTTCGCAAGAAGTCAAAAAATATGTTCAAAGTAACTGACTTGTCCTTAACAAACCTACCTTTAAATTCTTCCCACTCTCGAAAGGTTTTAGCATCCAATTTGGTTGATACCATGTGAATCAACAGTGTGTCCCAATGATCTGTTGGCTCTCCTAACGATTCCAATGAACGCAAATTCTTATTCACAGAATCAATGACACGTTTTAAAGCTACGGAAGATTCTTTTTTAACAGTCTCGAGGTTGAATAATGCTGCAACATGGTTGTTTATTAAAACCCGCTTGTTGTCATAGCGATCGCATAATATCTTCCACGCCACAGAATAGTTGTTGGCGGAAAACTCAATGGATTGGATCACAACAGCAGCTGATCCCTCGAGACACGCTTTAAGATAATGAAACTTGTTGACGTCATCAATATCATCATTACAATGTATCAAGCTAGAGAACGTGTCATGGAACTCCAACCATTTCTCATAGGAACCACTAAACTTAGGCAGTTGTATGGTAGGTAATTTAACAAGCCTGCGATTACGCGTTTGTGCTGAACTATAATCACTTTCCAAAGGTTCATTCTTAGTTGGTTTCAAGTTACGTGTAAGTAAGTCTTGAGCCTTTGCAAAGATCTTATAATACTTAGATTCAAACTCGTTACGCTCCGGTAGTTGACTATTAACATCATCAGCTAAACACTCTAATTTTGACTGAACCTCGTCAAATTGTGAAAATAAACTTTCCATCTTACCCAAACGTAGTTGCAATTCGCACACCTGTGACGCATCCAATGACTCATCCAACTCGTTGACATAGTTGGTAAATGCTGTCAACCGACCCTTGCAACTCGTTTGTTATGTTATGTTCTGGGTATCCCGAACAATAAGTGGATTACACAAGAGAGTACATAACAAAGTACATAAGAGAGTACATAAGTGGAGTACATAAGAGGAGTACATAAGAAGAGCACATAAGAGAGTATATAGGAGAGTAAATAAGAGAGTATATAAGAGAGTACATAAGAGAGTACATAAGGAGAGTACATAAGAAAGTCCATAAGAGAGTACATAATTGGAGTACATAGGAAGAGAGTACATAAGGGGAGTACATAAGAAGAGCACATAAGAAGAGTACATAAGAGAGTACATAAGAAGAGTACATAAGAGAGTATATAGGAGAGTAAATAAGAGAGTATATAAGAGAGTACATAAGAGAGTACATAAGAAAGTCCATAAGAGAGTACATAAGTGGAGTACATAAGAGGAGTATATAAGAGGAGTACATAAGTGGAGTACATAAGAGAGTACATAAGAGAGTATATAAGTGGAGTACATAAGAGGAGTACATAAGAAGAGCACATAAGAGAGTATATAGGAGAGTAAATAAGAGAGTATATAAGAGAGTACATAAGAGAGTACATAAGGAGAGTACATAAGAAAGTCCATAAGAGAGTACATAATTGGAGTACATAAGAAGAGAGTACATAAGAGGAGTACATAAGAAGAGCACATAAGAAGAGTACATAAGAGAGTACATAAGAAGAGTACATAAGAGAGTATATATGAGAGTATATAAGAGAGTACATAAGAGAGTACATAAGAAGAGTACATAAGAAAGTCCATAAGAGAGTACATAAGTGGAGTACATAAGAGGAGTATATAAGAGGAGTACATAAGTGGAGTACATAAGAGAGTACATAAGAGAGTATATAAGAGAGTACATAAAAGAGTATATAAGAGAGTACATAAGTGGATTACACAAGAGAGTACATAAGAAAGTACATAAGAGAGTACATAAGTGGAGTACATAAGAAGAGTACATAAAAGGAATATATAAGAGGAGTACATAAGAGGAGTACATAAGAGGAGTACATAAGAGAGTATATAAGAAGAGTACATACGAGAGTACATAAGGGAGTACATAAGAGAGTATATAAGAGAGCACATAAGAGAGTACGATAGGAGAGTAATAGTTAGATTGTTGTTACGTTATATATTTGAGATTGACATTCAAATTACATAAGAGAGTACATAAGAGAGTATATAAGAGAGTACATAAGAGAGTATATAAGAGAGTACATAAAAGAGTATATAAGAGAGTACATAAGTGGATTACACAAGAGAGTACATAAGAAAGTACAGTAGATAAGAGAGTACATACGTGGAGTACATAAGAGGAGTACATAAGAAGAGCACATAAGAAGAGTACATAAGAGAGTACATAAGTGGAGTACATAAGAAGAGTACACAAGAGAGTACATAAGAGAGTATATAAGAGAGTACATAAAAGAGTATATAAGAGAGTACATAAGTGGATTACACAAGAGAGTACATAAGAAAGTACATAAGAGAGTACATATGTGGAGTACATAAGTGGCGTACATAAGTGGAGTACATAAGAAGAGTACATAAGAGGAGTATATAAGAGGAGTATATAAGAGGAGTACATAAGAGGAGTACATAAGAGGAGTACATAAGAGAGTATATAAGAAGAGTACATACGAGAGTACATAAGGGAGTACATAAGAGAGTATATAAGAGAGTACATAAGTGGAGTACATAAGAGAGTACGATAGGAGAGAAATAGTTAGATTGTTGTTACGTTATATATTT
Organism: Helicoverpa zea; assembly: GCF_022581195.2. NCBI lineage: Eukaryota > Metazoa > Arthropoda > Insecta > Lepidoptera > Noctuidae > Helicoverpa > Helicoverpa zea. The sequence continues at coordinate 6,798,527 of NC_061460.1, read as the reverse complement.
GAGATTGACATTCAAATTCATTTTGTGCAAATCCGGTCACTGCACAAGCAAATAGGTTCTAAATCTCCCACATACAAACACATAGCTGTCTTCAAATCTAAAAAGAAACAGTGAAAGTACCTAGTAATAAATGTGGAGCGATTATTTACGTAGCAAACCCTCTGTCACACCGCAAAACGTTATGTATCGAGACATGCGGGCAAAAGATCCGATTACCGATACTCGGTGATCGATTCGCGTTCTTTGCTGCGACGCCGACCAATAAATTCAGATTTTGGTTAGTTACCCGCGAGGTCAGACTGAAATGCAAGAGCGGATATTTTGATTTATACCGGGTTGGTATTTATAACATGGTATATAAGTTCATACTTAGTTTTTTACACAGAATGGGTGTTTTTTTACATAATTAAGTAGACTATGTAAAAGTCCTTTTTTTTATATAATTTTTTCAGCGTTTAATCAACAAAAGTTACAAACACATTTTATCAAAATACATTATCTAAGTGAAGTTTTATAACCATTTGTAATAAAATCACTTAGCCTAAGCGATTTTCGATATCGCGGTCCTAAATCCTACCTAATAACGAAATATTCTCGGGGCGGTATTCTAGAACATTCGGAGTAAAATTTCAGATATTACTTGCGAATGCAACTTGGTCCCGAGGGCGTACCTGAGCGGTATTCACGTGGAACTTATGCATATCCAATACAATCCCTAGTCACATCTCCCGCAACAAACTTTAATGGTTTTAGAATGGCTCACTTTCCTTTTATCTGGGACAAACTCGTTAAGCTGACGTCATACTTATTAGAAATGTGTATTATGTTTATCTGTAATGATATTGGAAAAAGCGTATTGGATGTGCACCCTTACTATACTGAGTCATAGTAATATAAGTAAAAAACAATTAGGTACTTACTTATTTATGTTTAATTAGGTACACATGGGCCCTCCTTTTTTTTAACGACCCCCCTCCCGCTGTGGGTTAGCTAGCAGCGGTGAGGGAGTGTCAGACTCTCACTGACTAGAAACCGTTGTGTTCCGTCGTAGGCCTTTTATGTGCCAGGGCCGCGGTATCTCTTTCGAGTAACCCGCAGCCCCGGCAGATATGGGCCCTCCTCAAATGTGAATTAAAGTCCTAGGTAATGGTAATGTAGCAATTGGTTAGCAACTAATGGTAGCTGGTAGCAATTAGGTAGCAACTCTCTATTTGTATTTCGAGAGGATCGGTGAGGAGTGACAGCGATCCTGATGCAGAGAGTTTATAAGTGTAGAATCACATTACTGAACAGAAAATAAAACATGCGTAAAGTAATACGGGTGCGGGTTAGTAATAGCTTTTTAAGGCAATTTGCAATTTTGTCTTCAAGTAATCATGTCTAGTCAGTGGCCACCAGGGTCCTGGTAATTTCACGAAGCCGGATTTCTGTAATAAATTAACATAACACATTGCCTGTTTTCCTCTTAGCATTAGGCTTATCTGTCAGGACAGCTACATTTCACCAGTTATACGAAAGTCCTACATTTTAATAGGGGGTGTGTTTTGCAAATCAGTTCGGGGCACTAATTCTATGACGCCAACAATCTCTGTATTATTAATATTATCCTTGATAATCTGGGCTATCTTCATGGAAATGGAGAACATAGGACTTAATAATTTCATCAGACTAATGGACCCTTGTTTATAAATGGTATTTGCAACAGTCTCCATATTTTCTAAATAGACGAACCCAGTGTTTACTTGGCGCAATATAATTTATTTTCCATTTAAATAAATGTTTGCCACTTAGAAATGATTTAAAAGCTAGACGGAGTTAAATAGAATTGCATTTTTAACTTAGTTCATGAATTCTTTTCAAAGCTTTTCAGTGTTCTTCGAGAAGATAGGAGAATCAATAATTTTGAGTTTAAAGATTCAAGATCATCACACTATCTTTTAGGTCTCAAGCTGATAAGAAAGGAGTCTATAAATTACGCTAACCCAGCTAAATGATTGATAATTTTACTTATCATAAAGAAATGGACTGTTAATAGACTTGCCTTCCAACGAGATAAAAGCTTCTACAAAAATAATGTCTTAAAAGTACCTCCAAGAATTTTCTGAAGCATTGTGAACATATTTCTTTGCTAGAAAATAACTTTTTTCATCCTTGATGAAAGAAAAATGTAATCAACCTGAACCTCTCTATTTAAGTGTTTTAAAAGATGTAAGTAATTTCAAGAATGAAAATACACTTTTCTACTGAAGTGTATTTTCTTTTAAATATAAATAGGTATCTACTTACTTAACTTTTTCTTACATAATGTAAGAAACAAAAGGCGGTCTAAATATTTTAACAGATATCCTACTACATATACCTACACAAAAATTGTTCTTACATTATACATAAAATGAAACTCATTTGAGTCAAGAGCGCAGGTTTCATTCCCACAGACATATTACTTAGTTGCCTAAAGCCTACTCATATTTGAAAAGCGGCGATTAAGCATCGAGCGAATAAATCGCTATTGAATAGAATCGATAAGAGATGCCGATGCTGAGAAATGATTTATCGACTTGTCGGCTCCTCGCCGGGCGGGCTCACTAATGGTGGCTGAATAAGCTCTCGCCACTGCCTCACTTGTTTCTTTTTTCCGTAGACGATGATAAATAAAAGAAAATTATGCAATCACGATAGAAGCGAAAGCAGGAAATTGGGTGTATTGTCGGGAAATATGATAAGTACACGTTTGTTCGGATAGATTGATGTTTTTGAAACCATTTTAAGATCAGGTTATAAGTAGTTGTTTGATATGTGAGGAAATATGAAAATAGGTGCAATGTGGAAGATCTTCAGGCAAAAATATGAAATAGGCAGTGCTTAGCGTAACTAGAATCAACTTTATTTATATTTTTTGACGTTCATAAGTGCTTGTGAAAGCCTAAATGAAATAAATGATTTGACTTTGACTTTATTTATTAGACTTATAAATTATGTATAAACAAATTAATTCGTTGTCTAAGCTAAGTTACAGCTTAGCTTAGTGAGTACCTACGTCCGTACATTTATAAACCTCCCTGCACATACATATAATATTCAAAATGTTTCTTCAAACAAGTATCTCAGGAGCTAAAACTTGAACGAAGCCGAAAACTTGAAGTCGTCGAAATTAAATTGTCTAAAATAGAAATATAAATCCGAGTATGTCAAAGGTATCCATTTCTATTATGAGGAACTACAAGTTCGTATCAAAGGCGAGTTCCGGAACTTCTCCCATTTGCATAAGTGACTTAACTTTCATTCATTTTATATTCAAACGTGGCAGATTTGCCTGGAAATGTTCAACCCACTCAGAAATATTATGTCTGGCCCAACTCAATGCAAATTCAGCGATTTTCTCATCACTAGGTCTGTGCCCGAGTAATTGCAACATTTATTTGATAATTGCGCATAGAAATTTAAGTCAGTCTTTTGCATTGATTGGGAAATATAAAGATGAATTCAAATAAGTAGTAAGTGGTGTTCAGATTATCATGAGCCTTTACGTTATCATACTTAATTATATCATCTTGTCTTAATATAACATCTTTAAATAAAAATGTGTAGGTGCCTCCTTTTTTGCATTTTTTTGAGCTACAATTTTCTTACCTTTTTTCATAAAAAAACAGCATGGTGTACACAATGTAAACAGTCTGAGCGGAAGTTTAGTTCGAGCTCAATTAGTTCGCTACAGTTCGAAAAGGAACAAATAAACCCTTGTGTACACTGAGTTACGGGTTCAACTCGCTTCAGACGGTTAAACTGACATCAACTAAATCTGTGTATTCTGCACACAGCTTTAGGCAATGCCTACGTGTCTATAATGTACTCGCATTTTATATTCCGCGAACTTGTTAAGAGATGACAAATAAGAAACTCTGGGAAATAGGAAGGGTAGCGTAATGGCTTAATTAAGTTACTTTTAAGTGATGTCTTTATCAATTTACTTTGTGAAATTATGGTGTTAATTTGTCTACGTGTAAGTAATCTTAGTATTTTGTGAGTTGTCTTTAGCATAATTACTTTAAGAAATGGAACAATTAGGAATCAACTTTATGAAATGTTCAAATTCTTAGACATATCGTGAACTCATATAAAATCGCCGGTTTAAGAAATCTGAATTATTCATTTTGTTTTAAGATTTTAATACACAATCATCGATTTCCATGTAAAAATTATTCACTTCTCTCCCACACAACCAAATACACGATTTCTACCTCAAGTTACCACAGATGAAATGGAATCGAAATCAGTTTGAGCTTATCAACCAAGAGTAACGCTGGAGGGGGATACAAGTGAATGTCCTATCGTCGCGAAGCAAGGAGGAAGTGTTATAAATCCGTCTACTATCTACGGCACTTCGGATGGATAAACACTCATCCGATTGGAAACATTCGTGAACTGATAACACTGGTTTGGTTTACGTGCCTCAACTTTTCAATTGCCTAAATATAGATAGGTGTACTCTTAATATAGGTAATATCTACGTTAAGTACTGTCTTCAAGTTAGATGAGAGTTTTCTACTTTTTGTTTATACGGTCTCCCTTATCGATTCATGGAAAGCAAAATTGCGATTTTTTTTTCGATGCTCACGAACATGAAGTCTATATTCGTTTCCATAGGTACCTTAGCAATTTTGCCTCAATCAATTCAAGCCGTTTTACCGTGAGTGTGATAAGCAAATTCAGTTTTACATTTTCATTTGCACAAGTAAGGATTCAATAGCCACCTATCCACTTAGGCAAGTACACTACACGTTGCAGTGCAGCCCACTAAAATATGACGAACAAGATACCAGCTTCAATACCTTAGGGAACACACGGTATCGCAAACTGTTCATAGAATTACACGCTCGGGCCCGACTCGGTCATACTCGGCGAAGGTGCGTGAAATATAAATCAGCCAACTGTGATTTACGTGAACCTCCCGGAAAGTTTTAATTCTGTTTCGCCCAGCTCTCGGCCATTTAATTTATCTATTATTTATTGCGCGGCGGGAAACTTAGACACTTTGTTTATTAGCTATTCAATTAGATCGCATGATACTTTTATCCTTCCAGGTTTGTTTGTGACCTGAGTCGTTAGGGAGTATTTGTTGGTAAACTGTTTCAGAAGTTTCCTAGAATTGTTGGTTTTGTAGCTATCTGTCCTATCTAAATAAGATTTATTTCTAGCCATAAAACAATCGAAAATACTTTCTACTTACCTATTAAATTAGCATTAATTGAGGACGTTGGCGTATTGTTGTTGACATGTGTATATTTATTAATGTTGAATAAAGAAACTTATTTTCAAATCACTCTATGGAAAACTTCCATGATCTATTCAATTTCGATGAATCCATATATTGAAAAATCCCAAAGTTAAATCACCGCAGACTTAAGTCCCACCAATTAATATGAAATATATTACGCAACACACAATTAAACCCCTATAATTAATTTGTAGCTACTGCGGTTCAGCGTCCACATATTGATTAAGAACTCGCAGAGCGGACGCCACGTTTAAATTACTTTATGTTCTGCAGGTAGCAACATTCTGTTACATTTCTATTTATTGCACCGAACTTTGTTGCGAATATCCCGTTCGGAATTTATTTTCAAAACTACCAACATTCTACTGAACCTACCTGCGTGGTCATAAAAGAAGATACCGTCACATCCCATGTTACTTTATGTTTAGCACAAAATGAAAATTTTGCAATGCAAATGGGAAGTGTAGTTTCAATGAAGTTTTACGTCTGTGTACGTGCTTCAGTCAGTTACAGCTTTTACTATTCACCGAAATAAATGTGACAAAGTATGAACGCTGGTTTTTTTGTATTGAAATTTTTTACCGCTAAACTTTTCGACTTTTTTTTACAAACTGGCAATACATAGATACCATTCATACCATACACTGGTGTGTTTACAAATCCAGTGCAAAGCTATGCTGCGTTGTCACAGATAGTCACAATTCCTTCTAGCTAGGATGACGTGAAATATTTTGCCTGCGGATATTTGTTCAGAGTGTACCGAGCCAGGTATTCGTTCCGTAACGGCACACACGCTACAGGGAATGCACATCAACGACATTGTTTAAAAAATGCGGCCTGCAGCTATGAATTTTACTAGGTCAAAGATTTAGCCCGGATATAGGGCGAAATTCGGGCGTAGCTTACCTTACATCGTACCTTAAATAACCAGGTTTGGATATAGAACAATACAGCTGTGATCACCCTTTTATCCAATTTCTTTAATACTTTCTAACATTCAAAACAAATCTCAAATGTATCCACATATTAAATAGGTACATAGGTAGCACTATTTTCACAAAGATTTTCTACGGGAGAGGTACCTTTTCACGGTACGACTCACGTTTACCTACTGTATTCCGTACTTATTCCTGGCCACATAAAAGCAAAGTCCATCAACGAGAGTTATGAATGCGATCTCTGATTTCAAATACGCCCACGAACATTCAGTATACTAATGACAGGTGAAACTAATTCTAGGAAAGTGCTCGAACGGACCGCCTAGTTTTAGATAAAGTTCACTATCTACGTAAAGCACCACTCTGCTATATCTACTTACTTAACTTTTCTTTCTAGAAAGTTTTTCATCATAAAAAAGGTATGGACACCTCGATATTGTCTCTTATTAATAAAATAAAATTCTTGTCTCTCATAACAAACTTGTATTTCTCACTGCATCGTTATCAAACAGGGGCTGTATTTTTTATTGATTAATTATAATGTTGCGCCAGGTTACCCTCATACAACAATTTTCTGTTCAGAATAACCTTGGTTCCTATTAATTGTATGTATTGCTAAAATGTAGGTACCTATTGGGTGACCTACATACAACAAAACTTTTTAGCACCTAGAGATTACGCTCAAAGTCAGATGTAGAACTTTGTTCAGACTGCATACGCTTCCGTGCCGACTGGGAAATGTACCTACGTTAAATTAGCATAGCATAGTTCGATGGCGCACCACGGGCGAACCTGTAATGAGAATTTACTGCTTTACGGATGCCCCCGACGCATTTAGATATTCGGCACGTACTCGTAATATGTTAGATAGTCAGACAATAAGATAGGCTACACGCTAGAGTAAGTTATTGTGTGAATAAGTTGCTCAACTTTGTAGCTCTTTTCGTAGTTCATATTTTCTTTGTTTCTTGTTGTTAAGTCTATTCGTAGTTTCTATACTAATATTTTATACGACTTACAAGAAGCTACTATTGAGTTTTTGACTATTATGATGAGGCTGTAAGAAATTATTTGTATGCAGGCGAAAAGTACCTAGGTACTTTCTATATCATATCTCGTAAAAAATACCTAGTAAGTATTTCCAAAAACTGTCTATGATTGTTCCGGCACGAGAAATAGTAATACAATTTTACAGAGTTTCAGCAGCCGCCCGGTCTGCCAATTAGTCACAGAGCGAATATTTCGAACATCAAAAGTTCGTTACAAAAATGTAGGAAAGAAAATTGAGATCTGGTTCATTATTGTTAAAAATTCTGAAATTTACAGAGCTGACACCGCGTTACTAAAGTATAGCTGTACTTTATAAAGTGTGTCTTGTAATACCGCTCGCACTTGACTTGTAGATTAGGTTTTCAGAATTTTAGAGACTTAGGTATAAACGCAACTGAATTTAATAATGCAAAAGGAAAGTATATTGAGGACTGTCGTAACCTTGCCTCACTTCAGTTTTACAGCGCTCCTTTATAGGGGTTAAAGAAGGTCCTAGTGGCAAACCCGGTTACTGAGGCTGAAAGAGTGAAAGACGCCTTAAAATAGGCGAGACATCATCTACATAAGGACGCGCAAATAGGGAGCCGATATTATGTACGTTTTACATTCCCGTTTACCTCCATCAACCTTCGTCCGAACCAACGTGCTCCCCTCCGCTTATCGGCCGGCAATTTGACTGCACCCTTGTGTTACAAAAATTGAGGAGCCGATATCTTACGGCCGTGTTAGGGTTTACACTTTGTAATGGAGTACTCCGTAAATTCGATCCCAAATGCGTTCCATTTGGGGAAGGCGTGATAGATAGGTATTAGGGTGTTTTAGATACTGGGGTTTGGACAGTATGTAGGTATAACGGTATAAGTGGCTTGAATAAACAAAATGTTTAGGGGAGATGGGTGAATAACAAATAGATTGGTAATTGTTTGATACGTTTTGCGGGGGATGGTCTATTAAAATAATGCGCGCATTTTCAGACGGTATTCAATAAGGATTAGGATAGTTATTTTCCGAACGGCTAATATTTTTGTTATTTTGGAACATTCGTAACATACTTGCTTGACCTATGCAGGTAAGTTTGAGATATTTATAGGTCGAGATATACTTTATTATATATATAGGAACATCATTTTCTACATTTTTGATTTTAGAACTCAAATTATTCAAATTATTTATTTACTTTATATCGGGTGTGTCGTTCATAATCACAATAAATGAAATGCGTTAATATACTGGTTAATATATCCATTAACACAAAGAAAAAAGAAAAATACGTAAAAATAAAAAAATGAAAATTTTCAAACAAAGTAATTAGAATAAAAATGTGCGAAAATTAGAACACCATTTTTTTTTTTTTTTGCCCATAGGGCAGGCTAAAGTCTTTCGACCATACTGCCTATATAATTAGAACACCATTTAAAAGTCAGTCATTACAAACAACTGTAATTCTCCCTTGAAAACTGACAGCTGTCAACTGATCAAAACATTCGATACTCCTATAATAACTTTATCTCTGCTTTACACATGATGTTGTAAATTATAAAAACGTAAAATGACTCCTGTGGCTAAACCACTGAATGGATTAGGTTATTTTTTTTACAATTCGCCATAGAATATCATAAAGTATATGCGATAGAATTTAATGTGATTGTGAACGACACACCCGATATACATAGATATTTAGGATCAACACAAAAAAAAAACTATCCTAGTAAACTAATAAAAATAAAACACTATATCTAAAAAGCGTCAAAAAATTCATCCCCATCGCTGTCAAAGGTGAAACTATAGTAGGTGACATAAATCGGTGGTCATATCCCCCGAATGTGTCAATATAATCCGCTAGTGTGACTGCGCCGTTGTTGACTTTATTTATAACGACTACAAAAGCAAGTTAGACAAATTTTACTCCAAAAATCTGATCAAGACTCCGAATCTTCAACGTGAGTCCCCAAAAAACAAAGAATAAAACATAAAAAAAGAAAAATAGATAAGGTATACGTCAAACGAGGTCGCAAGTAAATATGCGCATATATCTAGGAGTATTGTACGACGCCACATTACCCTCCCAGGGGATAATGATGCGTGAACCAAGGAGATACACATTTTCAGTTCAAAGACCTATTAAGAAAAGCTATAATGTGCCAAGTCGGTAATGTGTGGCTATTCATTTGTAACGCTGTTTAAAGCATTCGTTGGAGTTTCATAAGCTGACAACTTTTAAATCGAAGTGTAGGCAGCAATTACTCGATCATCGCCAATTTACTGTAATATAAGAATGGGAAGTTCCAGGAATTGATAAACAAATCAGACAATTCGTTGTCTGATAATGTGTCTATCTAAAGAGCAAAAGCCCATATGTGAAAGGGTAAAGCTAGAAGTATCTGGAACTACATCCACTCCAAAATTCTTGAGTAGGTACGTGAAACATCGTGCTGCGGAACATCCGAGCTGATAATAATGATTGTGTTGAAATGTCATGTTAATTATATTAAGGCAAGAAAACGAGTGTATTAGGATCATTTTCAATTTTTATTATATAGATACACATTTGCTTTATAAAAATTGTCTAGTGAGACTATCTAACAATTAGTCCTAAGCAAATTCATACATTTATGTTGCTTTATGAAATACTCATTGGTTAGATATATTCGACAGTTTTTGCTCAAGTCGTGAGAAGTAAACATCATGACTTGTTACATACAATGAACATTTCATAAAACAACTCATATTCCGGTGGAATCAAAAATAATTATGTAGACATCATACCCTTCATTATTACATACTTTACGTTATATATAAATTTAAATTTACATATCAGCTATTTATGTTAACGACATTTCATTGCGAAATCAATATAATATTGCTGTTAAAATAATTCATTGAAACTTTAACATTGACGGAATTAAGTATTTATGGCATATAATACATAAGTAATATGATATCATGATAGCTTAATAAATGTCTACATTTTGATGGCATGCAAAGGAGTTATGATCTTGGTGTCATCATGCCAGGACGTCGTCACTCGTCAATAAAACACCATATTATATGCATCTGATACAGCGATATTGCCTTTATTCAATGTAGACATTTATAAATCATTTTAATAAAATAATGTTGCTCACATCATGACGTAAAATATAACATTTAATTTACCTAGTTATATAAAAACAACAAGACTACATGAACATTCACCACTTTGGTGTAACACTTGATTTTCAGTATTCAATTTTTGACCCAGAATTTGTTGACCAGTCACTTTGATAGACAAAGCTATCTGTCCAGTCATAAGAAGAAACAATTAGATTTCACACAATTAGAAGTATGTCACAGCTAGGAAAGCTTCACAAAATCAGAGATGTAGAAATATATTATGCATTACACATGAACAAACAATTCCATATGCAAATAATTGTATAAGATAAGATCACAATATTCAATAGGAGTGTGTTTCGGAAAGCCACCTAGCCTGAGATTATGAGCATGCGAAACAGCGAAACGGCACCTCGTCACCTCATTAGTCTACCTGTAATAAATAATCAAACATTTACATTAAAATTCATCCAAAACATAAACTTTGCATACACTGGCTTTCAAATAACATGGTCCTCAGCTGGAATAATTTAAAGTGGAAGCCAGCACCAATTTTTGGGAGCTCCCCAAAATATCATTTATTCTAGTTCTCAGACTTTTGTTGTTACAGTGACAACAATAACATGATATCATCTGTGCAAATTTTGAACTGTCTTACTACCATGGTTCGTGAGAGACAGATGGTGTCTAGTGATAGATGGATGGACAGACAGATAAAAGACTTAGATATATGGTCCTGTTTCTCCCTTTGAGATTGGACCGTAAAAATGGTCCCTGTGCATAACAGCGACTACTAGGTTTTCCTCGCCACTACAAAGTATGTTGACTATAAAAGGTATACTAGATTACTAGGTTACCTTTTCTTAGGTGTTTCATCCTTAGCTTTCTTCTCAGCCTCCCTGCGTTTAGCGGCCTCCTCCCGCTGTTGGCGGATGATGGCCAGCCTCGCGAGGTCGGCTCGCGCTTGCTCGGTTTTACCCTCGGCGTGCAATTTCTGGTACGCGGCGGCTGCTCTCTGCTTTTCTATTTCTTCTCTTTCACGCCTGAAACATGTAATTTCAGTGTTAATGTAGTACTAAAAGTTAAAATAAAATCATTAATTTGTTTAAAAAATAATAAAACAGGAGTAATATTAATTTTTCCGGTAGTTTGGAAGTGTTTGGTCAGCGGTTTCCGAAATCCGCGCGCGTTCATAAGTGATTTGAGACGATATCGAAATGATGTATCAAACCGGACATAGGTTTCGCGTCGCGAAAATTTTCATACATTCTTATACTATGACTATTGTCACAAACCACCTTTAGTTAAAATGGATTTAGTCTTTAGGAATCAGTCAGCCAGGTCAGGCAAGTACCAATGCAACTTTTCTAAGTTTGTATGTACTTTCTAAGTATATCTTAGACGCCAATGACTGTGTTTCGGATGGCACGTTAAACTGTAGGTCCCGGCTGTCATTGAACTAGACATGGGCGCCGCGCCGGCGTCGCCACGCCGCGACACGCCCGCGCGCCGCCGCCGCCGCCGACATTAGCTGCGCGGCGTGAGTTAGGTTAAGACGTGCCATTTTGTTCGCAATTATTTAGGCAATACTCTTCTTCCTCCGAGCCTTTTTCCCAACCATGTTGGGGTCGGTTTCTAGTCTAACCGGATTCAGCTGAGTACCAGTGCTTTACAAGGAGCGACTGCCTATCTGAACGAAATGGACACTTCAGTTTCTTTAAATATCAGTAGTTTTCATCAATTTTGAGTAAACTATCCAAAAAACATAGTGCTGTTGGTCATGGAATCGAAGATGATCCATTAGATCAAGAATGTTGGCAATATCTTGCTTCTGCTATTGGGGATCGACCCATTTCCAAAATGCGGACCTTCCATCATTTTGGAATGAGAAGAAGACAGAATTTCCATGGCTGTCTACATTTGCAAGGGCTCTGCTGTGTATACCCGCTACAAGTACTCCGAGTCATCATCATCTTCCTGCCCTGTTCCCAAGTCATTTGGAGTCGGTGCAACATGTCTTTTTCTTCCATTCCTCTCTGTCAGACATACTTACATCCACTCCCTTCTGCTTCACGTCCTCTTTCAGTCATCAATCAATCCATCTTTTCCTCGGTCTACTTAGCACACTCTTTGTGACATGCGTTTCACACCGTCTCATCACATGCCCATACCACGACAAACTCTTCAAGGCTTCCTCTGATATACTCATTCCTGACTTTGTCCATTCTGTTAACCCCACACCTCCGTCTCAACATTCTCATCTTTGCTACATGCACTCTATTCTCATCCTTCTTTTTCAATGCCCAACACTCTGATCCATACAGGACGACAGGTCTTATTACGGATTTGTAAATTTTGCCCTTCAGTTTGAGGGGCATCCGGTGGGTCACAAATAGTGCTAGTTACCTGTCGCCACTGCATCCATCCAGAATTGATCTGATGCGTAACATCCCTGTCCACCTCATCGTCACTTTGGACGAGTGAACCAAGGTACCGGAAGTCGGAGCAGACTGGTAGAGGCATGCCGGCTAGGGTTATGGTCATGGGTCTTGATATACCGCCAAAATCGCAATGTAGGTACTCGGTTTTGCTCTTGCTGACCTTTAAATCTACCGTCTTCAGTCTTAGCCGCCATGCCTCCAATCTGCTCTGGACCTCTGGCCCACTCTCCCCCACCAGAACAATCATTGGCGAAAAGCATACACCAGGAAACCTCCTCCTGTATGTCCGCTGTAAGGGCGTCCATTAACAACAGGAAGAGGTAAGGAAGGACTGAGCGCCGACCCCTGATGTAAGCCAACCCCTACACTGAAACTGGCGGTAGTGCCGGCTGTAGACCGGACTTGTGTACTGCATCTGCCGTACATCGCTCGAATCAACTGCACATGAAGTATGTGCAGTTGATTCGAGCCTGGCATACCTTTCTCCTTAAGGGCCCACCACAAAACCTCACGAGGTACCCAGTCATATGCCTTTTCAAGGTCAACGAACACCTTATGTAAGCTATATGTCGACAGGGTGAAGCCCTGTTGCTACCGGCTACTGCGTTTGATCTGGCAGTGGTCAACACGTGGTTCCAGAAGAACTCGGAGCACAGGATCACCTATAAAAGCGGTCCACGTGCCACACAAATTTATTACTTTTTGGTTAGACGCAGTAATTTGAAGAACATAAAAGATTGTAAGGTTATACCGGGTGAAAGTGTAGTCTCGCAACACAGACCCCTTGTTATGGAAGTGGCGTTTACAATAAAGTCAATAAAGGGCAAAGAAAAGTTACCTCCAAACATAAAATGGCACAGGTTGGAAAGGGCCGATTTGGCGGAGCAATTAAGAAATGCGGTGGTAGATTAGATGATTGAAATGGGAGATATGAATGAAAGGAGTATGAGTGTTGGAGGGAAATGGCAATGACTATAAGGATGACAGCAAGAATAATTTTATTAGAATCGAAAGGAATTGCAAATCTATTAACATGTATATCATCCACGCCGCCGGCGTCACGCCGCCGCTGTGTAAAATTCATCAGCGCGCCGCCGCCGCAAAATTCTGGGGCGGCGCCCATGTCTACATTGAACATCGTTGGCAGTCGTTACGGGTAGTCAGAAGCCAGTAAGTCTGACACCAGTTTAACCAAGGGGTATCGGGTTGCCCGGGTAACTGGGTTGAGGAGGTCAGATAGGCAGTCGCTTCTTGTAAAGCACTGGTACTCAGCTGAATCCGGTTAGACTGGAAGCCGACCCCAACATAGTTTGGGAAAAAGGCTCGGAGGATGGATGAGTCTTTAGGAATCACAGTCAGATAGCACCCTTTGCTATAAAATTGACTGTTGAACAGTCAATTTAAGAAATCCCAAAAGAAATTGTAAAAAAAATGTAATGGAATTTTAATTGAATTGTTTTTTTATTTAATTCAACTACATTACTTTTAAGATCATACCTTGATAATTGAGGTTTCTCTCCTTCACCTAGATTGTCCAAGTTGTTCAATTTCTTGTTTTTCTTCACTACACGGTTGGGATTTTCTACTTCAATGAGGCCGGACACACCCTTGGCTTTGGATGGTCTCTGAAACATTAATATGTTAAGTTGGTAACAGGAATGTAATAAAAACACAACACAACTTTTAGCTACACTACACATGTAACACACACTACCCTGTTCAACTCTTCTATATATTATATATAGAAGATATAGAGATCATATTATGATATCTCTAGTAATAAGATGACATCGTAGCTGATTGTCGGCCACAGCTGTTCTCATATGAGGAGATCAGCGACCCAGGCATAGATCATGAGACCCCATGCACAGCAGTCAAGCTACGCAATTACTTAATAAATAAGGTAGTGTCTACTGTAGTATTAATGCAAGCATGATCATGAATTTTATAATAAGCCCATACAAACACACAAGACGACAACAGTGGAAGCAGCAAGTCAAATCTAAACAACATACAAAACATATTTACATCATCATCCGAGTCACTGTCCTCGTCACTGCCGGAGCCAGACTTTTCTTCCTCAGATTCTTCTTCACTGGAGCTCTCTTTCCCATGCTCTTTTCTCCATCTGGAATTTAATATAGCATACTACTGTACAACATCTCAAGGAAACTTAATGTCTGAATTCATTCAACACTCAATCCTTCTCTGTGTGACAAGTGGCCTGTGCCCTAATAAAAATAATATATTTATTACTTAGAGAGGGCGCTGGATGATTCAAGAAAGTCCTACCAAGATAATTGTTAATAAAGTTAATTGCTCACTCAAATGAAACATAGGACATTTTTTTATCCAGTGATATCACATCTTTGCAGTTTAAGTACAGATAGTAAATTCTCATAGTTTAATGGCGTCCATTAAACGGTCAAGCAAGTCTGATTTCTCAGAATCATTAAATGTAGAGTTCTAGACTGCAAAATTCCTTAAATATTAACTATCAGGATTATAATTAGAATGATAGTCATGATTTCAGCATGATTTGAGTCATAGGTAAAGAGCCGCCTTGTGCCCAAAGAAATGGTTCATTTTGGTGTGGACAGCAACTTTTAATGTTTATTATATAATAGGAACTTTGCATTTATTTAAGTTACTAAAAAATAGAACAAAGAAAGAATTAAAGAAATGAATCTGATTAAAATTGTTAAAGCTTCGAGGTTTCTACAAAGTTCCTTTTCATTATCACATAATAAAATAATTACATTGTTTCAATGACAGACTGTTATTGTAAGATATGAATGCACAACCCTGATATTGTTGTCTACAATGCAGTTAGCAAATAACTATTTAAAACTACACTATGGAAATTCAAGTGAATTACCTTAAACAGAAAATTCAATCCACAATATTGCAATTTTATCAGATCATAAATTCATTGTAAGATAATAACAGTTTACCTGCAAGGTACTAGATTAATGTAAACTATCTTTTGTATACGCTTTGTCGTCGAGTCTATGAGTCGCGTAATTAACGCATCATAGACAAATCACTAATACTTAATGAGCCACTCACTTTTGCTTCTGTTCTTCTTGTTTCCGCTGCTCTTCCAGCTCCTCTGGGCTCGTGAACTTGCGGTTGCGGCCCTTGTGATTCGTGAACTTACCTGTAACATTCCACAAACAAAATATTCGTCATAAAGGTTAGGCCAACTAAACAATCAATAATATTGTAGAATACATTGTATGTATACTATTGCTCCGATATGTAGTATCATTATGAACAATTTAATATTTTTAAAATTTATTTATAACTGCGCTGCAATGAATAATGAGGAATTTTTGATAAAAGCACATTCTCATAACATTGGACGACATTGAGAAAAAACAACACGTATACAATCAACTTACCGCGTGGCATGATTGAGTGTATGAATTAATGAATGTTTTAAGTGACTAAAGATTATGTTATGAATTGCAGTTCTATTCTTTGAAGGAAATTAGTAAGCAAAATACTAATAAAAATCGGATAAATTTAGCGTTGACGTCTCGTCGGAACCGGAATTCGAAATCGAAACGTAGTATAGATAATAAAAATCAAATGTTGCCACGTTAAATAAAGCAATACTTTAGTCGATTTTATAACCACGCCCTGAAATTGTTTTTTTTTTGTGTCATGTGTAAAAAACATCAATATTTTGAATGTAATATGTTACTAACGTCTTGGACGGGCTTATTAGAAAGCTTATTAAAGTCGCATATGTTGTATTATCACAACTCGGAAATATTTATATTTTCTTTCTAAATGTTTGTCAATGATTATAAAGAACTTTTGGAATTGATGTATATTATTAGACGAAATAAGATCACGCCTCATACCAGACTTTAAGTCTAGGTAAAGTATAAGCTCATCATGACTCTTCTACAAGTTCCTATATGAAGTAGGCATATATGAAGCGAAAATAATCGACTAAAATATTATTAATTATTTGGCAACATCGTATAAATAATCCAGATAATAAAACCCAGCACAAACAAGAACTTTTGTTCTTAGGTATTAAAATAATCCTATTAATTACTGGATTTCTTATTAGGATATTTTATAAATATTAACATAATTAAATATTTCATGCAATATTACCTCACTTTTATTCCAATTTAGTTATGGACGTTAACGTCATCTATTGAGATAAATTTGATCTTTCTAAGTTATCAACTGCCCGAAGGAGGTTCTTAATTCGGATATATTTCATCAATACGCACATTCTTTCATACTTGAGACTTTACCTAATACATCCTCTAGGAGCAAGTAAAGTGCCACTTACCGCAATATTGAAAACATTTCGAGCTTGTCTTGTACTCGAAACAATTTATGTTTCTCAAAATGAAATAAACCAAAAAACTTTATTCAGATAAAAAAGGACATTTATTATGGTCTCAAACTTTAATTTTAATAAAGTCAAATTTGTATCCCTAGATAGATTATATTACCTATTTTACAACGATTATGGCTACCTTATTAGTTAAGCAGACAATAAATAGGTAACGGAGTTCTTAATAAAAAAAGAAAACATTCGAAAATCATCACCATCCAATAATTTTCATAATAAGCTGTTTTGAAGAGTGTCTTTGCCAATCCGTCGACTAGCATGAAAAGCCCGGGAAAGTAACAAAAACAAGCACATTTTGACATTTCAGTTACTTTTTGCGAAAAATATAGGTCTTCATATTAAAGTTAGTTGTGAAGTGGATTTTTTTTAAAATTTTGCATAACTTAATAAAGTGTAAGTAAGCCTTTTATTATTCTCAGTTACTTGACACTTCCTTTCTATACTTAGCAGCTTTAGAGCCATTTACTTGTTTGTTTAGACGGACTAATCGCAGGAATTGAAATGCGATTTGAAAACAATATTTTATTAATATAATCTGTCCGAAGCTAGTCTATAAGACCTACAAAGTTTTTGCGCTAACTGTGACCGCACCCTAAACGTTTTGTTAAGCCGAGGTCATTGACATGCGTTTAAGTGCACCTCAAAACCTTATCAATTTGATTAATGCGCTCATTTTACCATCAGCCGTTAAACAAAACTGCCACCATTATAAACAATCCTATATAGGTCAAGTGTGTGGTCAAAACATTTTTCTTTTATCACTTTTTTGCCGTCAACTTTTGGGTCACATGTGACCCGGTAAAAATAAATTATGGGCATGTTTACAAGAGGACACAACAATTTTAGGTGCCTTCTTGATTTACTGAATTATTTTCGAACATAAGAGGTAACGGTAAGGAAACATGACCTATTAGTCCCTTTATACGTCTACGGACAATTTAATTCTAGGGGTACCTTCCTAGGATAATGCCTGTGGTAATAGGCTGATTCTGATCAAGATCTATCTACCTATAAGCACGTGTGACACGAAAGTCTACAGCTTTTTCTCGTGCCTTGATATAATATATT
Source organism: Helicoverpa zea (assembly GCF_022581195.2). Classification (NCBI taxonomy): domain Eukaryota; kingdom Metazoa; phylum Arthropoda; class Insecta; order Lepidoptera; family Noctuidae; genus Helicoverpa; species Helicoverpa zea. The sequence goes on along the minus strand of NC_061460.1, from coordinate 6,780,278 downwards.
ATGGAGCTACAAAAAGTTAATGTCATCATGTGGTCTCATCTAGGATACTTCAAGGCATGCAGACAGAATGTAGTAAAATTACAAGCTTGGTAAGGGTTATTTTATTATTACCCTTTATTACCATGTTGTTGAAGCTGTTTAAGACTTACCTACTGTCGTACCAAATAAATTGTCCTCTTCGATCACAACGTGACGTCAAGGTCCCAAAACAAAAGAATGCTACCATAAAAGTAATTATCCTATAATATCCTGTTATAGAAACTAAACACGAATCATTCACCTCGATTGAGAGGTTATTGCCGAGTCAAGGCTGATCAGCACCTTACTATGTACGACACGGCCGACACACAAACCTAATGTTTTTGACGAATTGTTCACTGTGACTCATAGTGTACTTAAATACTTTTTATGTAGGTAAACAATACTTACCTTTGAACCACTTATCCGACACAATGGGAAAGAAACTTAGTGATTCCGCGAATATCTATTACCTACATTGAGGAGCAAAACAATACGGAACTGTAAGTAGTACGTATTTGGGGATGTGTATGCGTAGCCTAGATTGATTGTTTGTAATGGTTAGCCGCGTTACATATGGCGAAGGCTGTACTGGCCACAACAGCAGGAAACACCTGATATAGTAGGTACCCTTTCATATCTCTTGTCTTGAAATTAATCCCGAATGAAAAGAATCTGCCAGTGCTCTGATAATTTTGATTTTAAACTCATAATGAAAATATTTCAACCAGGGAGTTATAATAGCATAGCAAAAATATACGTTTGACTAGTCCATTTTGCGGTTGACGACAAAACCTTCTGCCATCAAGACGGTTCTTCGATCATTATTTTTAATAATTACCGGCTTTAAAATGGCGTATTTTCGCCGTAAGTCATTAACTACAGCGTCGTGGAACGTTACATTTTATAGTCACTTCAGACCTTACTCGTTTTAAGTTTTTGCGTTCATCGTAACAAATATTTTGGCAGCCCAAAGTAGGTACCATTCATAATGTATTTAAAGAGAAGACACAAGGAAACTAAGGTCTTAAATTATGCTTGCCACAATAGATTTTTTACATAAATATGCCATCAATAATAAAAATGCACTTTATTATGACTTAGTCACCGAGGAAAAATAGACTAATAAATTAGATGTTAGCACTCGCTTAATATTAACTTAAGCCATTGAGCGTGAAGTAAGTAAACATCTTAGAGATGCGTTATTGCGTGTAAAAAAGATGCAAAAAGGGACTCTTGTGGGCCCACATCAGTGTCGGCAGAGTATGTGTGTCATCTGCGCTTTGAAAATAATTCTGCTTGCCGCAAATAACTTGGAATTGGATGTTTATGGACATCAAGACGAAGTTTATTTTTATAAAAAGGGAGGTTTATTTATCTCTACACATTGTTCGTTCTTATTAAATAACGATGTTACATTGTTGCTTCAGAAAGAACATACTTAAACGTTACTACGATACTTTATACAAACTTAGACCTATTTCCTATTAAAGCATTTTGGGAAGAGGGCCTACAAGAATGTGTTAAATAAGGAAAAATTACGAATACCTAATGCGCTATGCCAAAGCGATCCTTTTAAGGTCAGAGCCTTGAGGACATTTATAGGTGGCAAAAACAGAATGAAAAATTACCAATATTTAATATAAAAACGTTCACATGAAAAATCGGTTTGACCCTTTAAAGGTATACTGTACACCGCGATATCATATTCGGTTACCGTTCAACAAAGATATGACAAATTGCTTTCAATTAAGAGAAAAATAATAAAGTGTTTAATGTAAGTCCGATTTAAGTAGGTGCGTGTTTTTGTGCACGATCGTGGGACTCGCGAAAATGCAGATTACGACGACATTATCGCATAACGGTTTGCCATATAAAACGTTCATCTTTTAAAGTATACGTCACGGAAGTTTCTTATGCTATCTGTTACGTTGACCAAAGTGATTTTTAATTAAAAAAAAAAAATGACAGCTCGTGCCTCTGATTTTACGTGTTTGCTATGGGTGTTAAATTGGCCAAAAATATGCAGATAGTTTGATGTTTCAATTTTAAATCTTTAATTAAGAAAATGAAGGATGATGTCTAATTTGTCAACCGCATTGTAACGGGAGTATTGGCTTCGGAACTTTTAGTCATCAGTCCAAATCTAAATCTTATTTTTACGTTTCACTTAATGATAATAAGTTTTGGTCTTGTTTTTTTGGAGCTATGAATTAATTTCAGCGCAATCAAGCAGTTAACACTTAATTGTGTGTAAATTATGAGATGCGATTTCTTAACATGTCGTCACACATGGCTAATTAATTTGTTTATTCTCACATAAATAAAACCATCTTAGTTTTGGCAGTAGTAAACCAGCTTAGTTAGGGTAAATAATACATGAAGAAAATATGATTTTAATATCATTAAAATATTTTTTTTTATAATATATTAAGGCTCAAATATGAATCATTGCGACTATCCGATAAAAGTATTTTATAGTCAATGCTACTTATCTTAAAAACGAAATAATTATGACTAATCGGATCTGCTGAAGAGGATGACATGCTGCTATGTTATGCGAAATCCACTACGATTACCTTCAAACTATACTTGTGCCTAAAAATTAAAGCCAATAGTTTAGTCTGTAGTCTGCGAGGATTCTTGGACACTTCATCTATTTGTAGTACTAGCTCTTCTGATAGTGGTTATCTATAGTTGTATTTGTTAATACATATGTTTGATTGTATCTCGTGACTATTCACTTGGTTAAAGGATGATTACAAATTACGGTTGCATGACTGGTAATCGTGGTTAGTACTGGGTCAATTGTGTGTGACGTCATAGGCTTAGGTACTGAAGTGAGTTTCAGAAAGAAGTTGACCATAGATTTAGGATCCCACTATTGATTGTATGTGGTAGGTACTAGCAGCTCCAAACTTCTTTCAGTACTCGGATAAAATAATCTTAAAAATTTTATGGAATTGATTTAGACTCGACATGGTCCTAATCCAATCCATTTCGAATGGTAAGTGCAAAATTAGTCAAGTAAGTACTTTCTTCATTTTGGTTTGCAAAAATTACAAACCAAAAAAGGGATTAACTTAACATTTTATTGGTACCTGGCGCCTGGATTTTCATGTTTTTCTGAGTGCATAAAATTTATACGTTAATTAAGGAAGCAAAAATGCAAATACTTAACGGTTCCTCTGTTGTTCGATAAAAATCTCAACTTAATTAGGTAACTGTTCGATTTGGTTCTTCTCATTAGGACATAATAAAAATGGGTTTTCTCAAGGAGCACACACGTGTTTAGCCAGTATTACAAAATCGGCAATAAGTATAGTCACATGCAATTGTATCTTTATCATCTACCTAGCTTTTTTCCAAATATGTTGTGGTCGGCTTCTAGTTTTACTTGATGCAGCTGGTTACCAGTGTTTTACACATAGTGACTGCCTATCTGCCCTCCTTAATCCAGTTCCCCGGGCAACCCCTAGGCAAGATTAGCTGTCAGTCTTACTGGCTTCTGACTACCCGTAACGACTGCCAAAGACGTTCAAATGACAGCCTTTATCGATTGTTGCCTTTACGAATTGTGTCTGTCGATGTTATAATAAGATCATCTAAATCATTTAATAACACAGTCCTTTAACGTCCGCATCATTCGAATCTCGGTAATTCCCTGCTGGGTTGACAATGTACAATCGTTTATCAGTTAAATTGCAAGTTTATTACCAACACTGGTAATACGCAAGTAAGGTCCACATTTATCCCGTTTTTTCATACATTTGTAACGGTAATTCTTGTAAGCTGAATGTCGTACAAAGTTGTTTATTCACTTCATTGATAATGATAACATTATTGCAGAATACGTGTCCTGGATTCGACAAAATGGTTTTTTTCGAAAATATTTACGATTATTTTCACATTATATGGAGAATGTAACAAAATAAGTGTCATTATTCTGTGGAGTTTAGCTCAGTATTTTTTTAGTTTGTCCTACTTTAGAGATTCTTTCTTTCGTGGGTGTGTTTTTATTTATGTTTTGAAGTTAAAGAGGTCACACAGCGACTACTTAAACTACGTATATGCATATCGGTGCAGTCATAATACTACCTGTATCGCTGAAGGTATGACGTCAGAATTCGGTAGTTCTAAGGTGATAGTATTTATTTAATCCCCACCAATTTTGTTTTAATATATTCCAACACTTCCCAAATATATAAAAAAAACTTTCTCAGTCAGTTAGTTACCTATTTCTTTAGATTGCGATCCTGTGTGTAATCGTGTCCCAGCAATTGATATAGTGCGAATAGTCTGCTGATTTCGCTTGCGACCATTCAAAAACAATATCTAACTAATTTATGTTATGAAAAACATAAACCTTAAAATATTTAGGAATATCCAGTACGTGAGAAAACAAACGATATAATAAAAGACCCTTAGTAATAGTTCTAGAAGCCGCTTGTACAAAATTACAGCTTTTTCCTCTAGTTACACAGTCATGTAATTAAGTTAATAACATTTAATTATTTTATACGTTCCCATCTATTGAATACTTTGTATTTACTTCTTTTATATCTGCATTGTAATACAATTATGTACCTGAACATAACAATTCTTGAACCTCAACAAATATTTCCTAATAAAACCTAAATTAATTAGCAAAATTGACATCAACACTCATAACTTTCACAGTGAATTTTATTAAGTCCCTTAGATTTGAAACAACGAGATCGTACTTTATATTGCCTTTAAACGTTCCTTCTACCATAGAACTAACAATGTTATTCAAACCTATTATAATCCCATATTCGTTATGACTGGCACACAATAAGAATCGGTAATCACTATTTAATCGAGATGGCAATGTACACTCGAGTTGTAATCGTCGATAAAAAACAAAACACTGATGCGGAGCCCCCACGGATGTCATGACGCGGTAAATAGTATCGATAAGAGTGCCAAGTGTATCATGTGTTGGTATAAGAGGCTGAGGAACGGCGGCGCGCATCCATACATAGCCTTACTGACTCGCTGAGACCTTGCCCGCCACGCAAGGACGATTCCAGCCCCTACGAATACTAGCCATTTCCTTACCGACTCCTAAACGAGAAGCTCACTTCGACAACGAATTTTAATAAATTTAAATCTAAGTTTCATTATTCTAAACAAGAATAAGACTGAACGTTAGTGTCTGTGATATATCTGAATAGTGCTGAAGGATTTTTGGTGAGTACCAGTGAAAATTATTTTAGATATGAAATGTAAAAATATTTTCAGGTCTGAAGCTCTATTTTTCAATTTTTAAGTTACCGGAATTAACGGTCACTTAATATTGACACATAACAACATATATTATTTATTTATTAGTAATGCTAAATATTTTTTTATCTGTTAGATCCCTCAGTTAAAATAAGAATATTACTAAAGTATGAAACGCTCGTTGAAGTCTAAATAACTGACAAGCGTTATCAGTAGAACCAAGTATAAAATTACTTGAAATTGAGACAAAAAATAATTAAGCTCGTCCCTTGACTTGCACAGATCCTTATCACAATTACAGCTTTTTATTTACCGTTAAAGAATGATTGAAGACTGCATAAGTGTGACGCGAGGGATATTTGAAAATTGTCGAAGGAGTAGGCTTGCGTTTCATTATGCATGCATCGGTCGTGACGAAGGGTTTTGTAGCAAACGCGATTGATCACACAATGTAACTGGCCACTAACACATTTTGCAAAGACAATACTGGAACTGGAACGGGACTTCAAAATTCAAATTTCTTCGTAAAAAGAACGCCACCTTAAAAACATTTAAACATTCGAGTTCCGAACCTCCTTTTTGAAAATTCAGTTAAAAGTAAGCATAATATTTCTTAAAATATGTACGTAAAAACCGCAACACTTTCTTTAAACGTTCAAAATTTTTTCTTAAACAATACCTACGCTATTGTTTTTAATTACTCATCCGTTCAAATATGAGTAATTTTAAATACAGTAACAAAAGCGATCCGCATTCACTTTCATTAAAAAAATATTCAGTATTACCATAGGAAATTTAATAAAGCACCTATCTAATAGGTCTTATCTCCCACAAAAAGTTTCTAAGATTCCAAGTGATACCACACAAAATAAGCCTTTGTCCAATAAATTGCTCAATATTATCCGAGAGAAGAATCTTGTAGTACATCAACATTGTTAGCGCACGGCCCATGCTAATTCGATCGATAGCCCGATAGTGAACGTACTAGCCAGATAGTTAAACTGCTTGTAATGGATGCCTGTGCTGTCCTGTTTATTGGAATTTGCTTTATTTAATTGGATTTGTTTTTATATAGTTTGGGTGGTAAATGAAATAGTTGCAGATGATAAAAATGCATAGAAAATAGAAGTTGAATTTTGTATGCCCTTGCCTTTATAAGGTGGATCTTCGAAATACTTAATTACAATACTAGTGATAAGATTGGTGAAACATTATGTATAGTACGATAGTTTTGACACAACTTTTTACATAAAGTATAGAAAAAGTTCTTTAGTTGGGTTGTTTTTAGGCTCCTATTGATATTATGATTACACTCTTCCTGCCTCTCTTCTAATATAGCATCATTTCACATGTCTAACCTATATTGAGTAAAATAGGGTAACAAAGAAGCGTGGACTCTTTCAGGATAATTTATGTTTAGACTTCTAAAGTAGCGGACATAAGCTTTATAATTAGTACTATTAGTGAGATAAACAATGACTGCACTCACAATAGCATAATAATAGATTATTGCCATTGATTTTTTCTGCTTTATTTTCCTGAAAACTATTTTACCGGTTTCTACTAATTGTGCCTTTGGTCAATGAAGTCTATTTTGAAATAAAAACATCTATGTATAATTGCAATTTGTATGACCATTAGCAATTTTGTTGAACGTTTTTATACTTTGTAAATCAATGGGTGTCTCTAACAGATTTAACTAAATCGTATGCAAGCAATCTATTTTGGTAACTTCCCTCTATTTAGTACTGAGTACAATGGTTTGAATGAAATATGGCAAATATATGGTAGGGTTGTTAGACTATTTCTACTTTCTGCATGTATGGAGACCAGTTACAATGAACATAAACCATTAAACGAGTGGTCAAAACACCTGCCTCTCAAGTATGTGTGCGGGTTCGATTCTAGTTCAGGCAAGTGTAAAGTGTATCTTGGACAACAATAACTGAGTAAAGGTGAAGAAAAACATCTTCAACATGTGTACTTGGACTTTAGTTTGAAATCACCAATCCGCCTAAAGAGTGATGATCAGCGCTAATTCCTTCTCTGCCCATAGTTCAGTAGAAAGGTTGATGACGATGATTAAACAAAATATAGTCTGCTAGGCCTCTGACCAGTCGTTGAGTGACTCTGGGTAAAGGAAGAAGAACCATCACTAATCCCCAAAAACATTTTTAACATACTTGTAAATCATTGTAACAGATGTTTAAGAACAATGCACATACAGACGCACAAAAACGATCAACAAAAACCTGAAGAAGAAATAAAAGTAGTGTAACATCCTGTAATAACTACACTAATAGATTAAAACAATGGTATAGTTCGCAATAACTGTAACAAAAAGTAAACTTATAGACACGCTAATTGAAAAAGCTGTGCCTGAAAAAGTTTGTACAAGAGTTTAATCTGCAACAACATAGCGAGTGGAACAAAAATCTAGATTTATTGTCATCGCAATGGTCATCATGCCGGACCGCCGAACCTGAGGTCCCGGGTTCGATTCCCGGTTCGGTCGACATTTGTGTGATGAGCATGCTTGTTGGCCGTGGTCTGGGTGTTATGATATGTATTTATAAATATGTATATATGTAGCTATATGTAGTTTATCAGTTGTGTTAGCACCCATAACACAAGTTAATAAATAACTTATCATGGGGCTAACCGACCGTGTGTGAAAAAGGTGTCTCGACATTATCGACATTATTATTATTATTTATTTTCAAAATTACAAACTGTAATATTAGTTCGTACCTTTGCAGCTAAATTAGTGGTGTCTCTTACTTAAAATCGGCTTATACATATGCTTATTTATGCACGAATATATGCAGGTTTATAAAAAATATATCTTTCAATACAGCATAACATTTACGGATTCTAGTACGAAAAGTCAATTATATACTTAAACAAGGTAGGAGTTTTAGCTAATTTTGACACTAAAGAGTTGTAATTAAACATAATACTGACCTATTTAAAAAGGATCTTCATTAATATGTCCTCCGTCCTATCTCAAACTGTATATCTAATACATAGACTATCTTATATTCTATGAACCCGCTCTGTAATCGTGTGACTATTACGAAGGCACGTGATAGGCGCCATCAATTCTCATTGGCACACTCGTCATGGCATCAGGATTGTCATGGATAGCATTTGATGATAGATGTGCAGGTAACAATTGACGATCTATGTTTAGATACACACAAGTATTTATACTAAGGATCAAGTTGACCGACAACATAAACCATCAGTTTCCTTAAACAACCGTTTATTTTGAAAGTTCATAGTAGATAGTTGATTTAATAAAAACGGTAGTTAATGTTGTCCGTGAACTTGGGCCTAAGTATATCATCAGACTTTTATAGTTTTGACATAATGCACTATAAAAGAAAATACCTCTGATTGGTTACGGCGACAATATTTTGTAGATAGAAAGCAAAACAGTGTTGTGTACGGTAGACAAGGTAATATCAAGTAAGCAAAGGATTAAAAATTGAAAATCGAGTAAATTATTGTTTAGTGGTAAAATTACTGTTTAGTACTAAGAAAGCTGGATAATACTTAGTAAAGAGAACTTTTTCTTGTAATGCGTTGTTTTATAATTTTTATTGAATGTTTTACTGAAATAGGCTTAACATTCATGTTAAACGCTACACTATGGTAAGGTTATGAATTAATTAAAGAGTATTTATAGCCATTAAATTCTTGCCTTTGGCATTCACCATAGAAAATGCTTACAAGATCGTAGAGAACAGATAAACTTAACTACTCGATCCTACATGCGTGCATTTATTTAACTTGTTATAACAACCAGATGATGAGAAAACTAGAAACAAGTAATTTTTATGTCTGAAATAAACTGAACATGTATAATATGTGATAGAAGTCTTATGAAAGCTATTATAGCTCTGTAACGTAAGTAGGTGCATGATAAAATATAAACTAAAAAAAAAAGTTTAGTAAACTAAGCACGAAGCAAAGAAAGTTTACTAAAATGCAAATGTATATATTAATAGTTACAAAGGAAGAAAAAGTAGGTGTCATGTATCATGCAAACCAATTTTTAGTTTTTACTGTTCGAGAAAAAAGCTTACCTACAAACAAACTCATTCATAACTCGATAAAAACTTTTCTACTGCAGAAAGGTCTATGAGTAAAACAAATAACATACTCCTATTGATAAAAACATGATGCAAGAATAACTTTATATTTAATATTTAAGAATAACTATATTATAATGTTAAATAGAATATAGCAAAGACACCCTTTTCAAACAGAACTTATCTTTTCCCGGCCATTTGTCTATCTTTTATTTTTATCCGGGATGTTCTTCAACACTTTGTATGTTCTTATCTCTTAAATGGAACATTGTTGATGTTTATTAAGATAGTTTTAGAGATAGCCTAAGATAGTCGCCAAAGAGCTTAAGAACTTATTCTGTAACATACAGGTAACACAGACATAAGAAGTCTTTTCACAAAAATCGTATTTCTATAGATACTATCTACATATGTTTATCATGTAAAAAGCACTAGTAAACTACTTTTTTCCCGATAATGTCTTAATCAGTGAAATAAATATAGAGACGGCTATCAAAATTAAAGAGTGGAGTCTCTGTCTTAAAATTACAATAACTACTTCTTCGTCAATGATTCACATAAAAAAGTTTCAGCCACAAAACCAACAATACAAACGTACGATCAGTTCAATAAACAGTAATAATAGCAAATCATCTATTATTAAAGTATCAAGATTATGATCAAGATGCGATCTCCGTTGAATTATGCCACGAATCAAAATATCAAGTTTCAAATATGATTAATACCATCTATAATCGGCCTACCAACGTTACTTGTTTTTATCTTTACGCATTTTATTTTATAACAGGTGCTATGCAGAATTGCATAAACATGTACTACTGCATTTTATTTGTTTTTTGCTGAATGGTAAGCACAATGTTTTCGTTGGAGCCTACAATAAAAGCTGCAAGTTGTAATAGTACCTCGTCAATAGTAAAAACCTGTTCGATCTTGAGTTACTGAACCACATTGAACTTGCTAGGCAGAATATTTATTTTAAGTGCCCATCCGTTTAGTACCTACCTTTGTAAAGATTAAAAGGTTTGTTATATTTAAGTGCATTTAATTTAACTTTATCAAAGTCATGATTTCACCGATTTCAATTTAACAGAAGTAAGAAAATATCGGTCTGAAAAAAACGTTGCCCCCTTTGATAAAAAAATATTTGGACAGTATATTATACATGGTGCTAATATATTTTCTGGTAGATGACTTACAGCAGCTCAATCGTAATTCTGAAAAAGCATCACATTATACCTGGTATAAAATGTTACCATTTGTGTTCAATTAGCACATCTTTCAGTGAACTAATAGTTTGACAATGTGTGCCGATAACATTGCAGTGGACTCGATCAGTAACACCGCTGTAACTGTTCTTAGGCAAATAAAGTATAGTAGTGCGATATTTTTACAGAAATGTGTAAATTAATGAAAAGTGGTTTTTATTGCTTTTTACAATAATTAGAGTAGAATGAACTAGACTTTTTATTCATAGGTTTTTTAACGTACCTAGTAGATGTAAAATTATTCTCGATTATTTTGATCAGAATTTCTCAGTAGCTAGGACTGGTTTTAATATTAGCGTGATAGTATCTAGCGATACCTTTTAAGCGCTCATGCCAATATAGGTACCTATTTTAAACTCTCCGACACCAATTAATGTTTTATACATAGATACATTTTTGACTATCAAAAAGCGATGTGTAATAAGTATAAGCTATCAACAAATCGCTTCCAATAAAAATACATACATTAATTACAATAGCGTTTAACATGTACTTGATATGTAAAATCATCACATGAATAGATCCTATCGAACTAAATTCAATCCGTTTTTTGTTCGAAATGTAAAGCAGTTCTATGATGAGATTATTTGAAGAGTGAAGTTGAAATGTCAGGCCATTGTGTAGGCGTGGTACTATTTTACAAAGTGGTGTCTTGTTCTGGTACCTATACTCATATTGTAGTGGACTGTTCGATTGAATCAAATTGTCTAGGTAACGTGTAGCAAGCAAAAGAGTGGGCGATTTAGCGAAAGATGATTGTACAGCAAGCTGGTTGGACTAAACAAAACTTAAATAAACTACAACTTACAAATGCCCAATGCCAGGAAAAATAGAAGACTTTTCCATTCCTTTATAGTGGCATTTTTTACGCAGACGTTTTCCAAAGGGTTAGTCATTTTTGGTAATTAGTAGGTCAACGAATATTTAAGGATTCTAACAACCAGCTGTAACAACCGCAAACGGAGCTCACGATGTATTCGGCACATTTGGCGAGCTTGCCAAGTGGGCTCCTCTCAAGTTCAATGCCAAGAATCCGTTTGATCTTCCTCAATAACAATGTATTACGATTCTATTCGGAACACATAGTTTTATTAGCCTTTTGGCTTCTAAAATGTGGGCATTGTTACACATTCTTGGTGCTAGTGTTACGACAAACTGTGAATTCCATTTACTGAGAGTAATAGGAAATTTTATTGCCAAGGTACAAACACGTATTCTAATTTTCTTCTAATATGGATAAGGCATAATATCTGCATATCCTTTGTTTTGTATTCTATTGTTAAGTTTAATAATTTATCGATCTGCGATAAAGTAATGATCCCGCAAATCAGTTACTTATACAATGTGTGTTCCAATTTGCATAATAAATTATGCATTTGTAACTTTTCCTATCTTGAATCAATACTCTTTTTGCTGCAATTTCTCACTCAATACCATTAATATAAAAGCTAGCTGAATAATCATACTTATCTAAGATAACAGTAAGAAAATAAAACAATGAGAATTTATCTAAAGTCCAAGGATAGTTTGTAACCGTATTTTAAAGTACAGTATCTTTAGGCCGTAGGATTATAAGTTAAGATTGTCACGACGTTTGAGGAGTGGTGATCGTAAATGTACAGTCGGCGACATAGTGATTAGAACAGAAATGGAAAACAAAAATAATTTTATTCCTTTTCATTTCATTTTTAAAATGATTCAGCTGTCAGTTCAGCTTCAATAGTTAGGCAGGCTAAACAATAAACATTAAATTTAGATAGACTAAATTGTTTATAATATATGTAGTAAGTAAATCACTCTAAGTTAAGTGAGATCTTAATAAACGTGTCTGTAAGCTCAGCATTAAAACAATTAATTAGGTAGGGTTTAGCTTCTAAGAACTTCAACAGTACCTACCTGTATATTTAACTTGTTATATAAACAGGAAAGTCTACATGAATACGGTTTCATTCATAAACTAAGTGTTTGTCAGTCAGTGCAGCTGACTGTACCTACAATCGTTGAATGTGTGACTCATCAGCCGATACATATCAATCATCAGTATTGAGGCTTTTTTAATAACAATGGTGGGAGATGATTTGGCGAAATATTGACGAGATTTACAACTTTATCCACCTAGAGAGTTATTTTTATGCTTGATTGACATATATGTACTTAGGTACTTTATTTTGGACTTCATCCGAATTCCGAGGAAAGTTCATTCTGCACACGGATATGACTAAAATCTACCTATGTCCTTTCAATTGTTAGCTTCAAACTTTCCATACTAAAGGCGCAGACTTTCTTTCGAATAACCACTGAACTTATAGGTAGTACTATGGAGTATCAAACACAAACATTCTTGGTCATTTGTTTATGTAAATGTATCGTATATTCTACGGTCACGGAAATCGTCCATCATTCAAACCTTCAAATACAGAGATCTGAAGTAAATAAACAAAAAACAACAATATTTAAACTAGTGCGAAGAAACATAACAAAACTATGCATAATTATGATTTTTAGAATTAGATCACTCATTAGCATTGCAGTTATAAAAACATGACGGAATTCGGTCAGTTAATAAAACATCTGGTTTGTTCACAAAAAATAAATAGCTCAGTGTTGTTAAGTAATAAGGAATTTATTCAAAACTGTAAAAAGTGTAGTTGTTGCTTCAAAGTGATATAATTTAGATACGGCCGAAGGTTACAGCGAATCTAATAAACTTATCGATATTAAGTACTATTTTACTTAATATCGATAAGTTTATTCTCATTAGTTACCTGCTTATATTCTTTTGCGAAAGTATTGCCCACCAGCAGTGGGAAACTTTAATGCTTTGATGCAAACATCTGATTTCATTATTTGTTTGAGTGCAGACAATTATGGTGCGGAAAATGCCTACCTGTACATATAATATTTTTTTGCATAGCAATTTACATGGGCACCAAACTTATATTTAGTCACAACTCGCGAATTACCAACTCAAATTACGCAAAGTAGGCAGAATTTACATAATTTTTAAAATTGCAAATCTGGACTCAAATTATTTATTAATCTGGGGTCTAAATTGTCTTTAGTACATGATCCAAAATTCTTCGTCAAATATTTTCTTTGTTAGGTCCAAAGCAGGGTCATTGAACCGTTTTAAAATCCTCAAATATAATTACACTAAGATTACTATCAAGTTTCGTACTAAATGAGGATGTTTTGTTTCTTGCTTGGGGAGCGAACAACTAAAGTTTTTTGTCCTACCAAATTAAGCTACGTATTAACAATAACGCTTTGTTTTATAATTGTTACCGACGGACGTTACGCATATGGTATTTTTATTACGTCTTATATTGTAACAGTGGATGTGCTTATGGACAATTTTGGCTAAGCCATGACGTGAGTCGAAGTCAAGTGTAGCCAAATATAATTCGGTGTTGTAGAAGATCGCAGGCTTTTGTTTTATTGAAATAAATAATCTTGAAGAAGGGATTTCGTCTCGTTGATGTGTAGGTATTTAGGTATTGAAAGGTGCTACTAAGTCTGGTAAAGCCACCTTAGAGCTGTCAAATAAAGATTATTAGGTTTGAGAAGCATGAAAACATTTGTTTTTCTTTTTATTAAGTTCTTAGGAATGATGTAATAAAGGACTATGCAGACAGGGATTAAGAGTTTCAGTGAAAAGTAATTAAAATACCGTTTACTTGACTTGGCATACCAATTTAGATGTACGTAAATCAATTTTATTACTCAGTAAAAAAAGTTAATAGCCCTATAGATTACATACAAACTATTGCTCAGAATTACATACACGACTTTGCATTTTTCTTCCTAAGCACGAAGTAACAAAAAATAATTGCCGATTGCAAGTTATTATGAAGATCTAATAGACCGAAAAATTCCAGGTCATTGGCTTTACTAAGATATTATTATTTATTAGAAAATTATACCGTGAAAATAAACAAGGAATATTTTGCATCTTATTCATTGATTAGACATAATGACGGAGTGACTGTTTCGTGATTAATTTATATTCCGTTTGTGGAGTGTTTTACGACTTTTTATTCAATTAATCAAAATATACCGTTCTTTTACGCTATGACAAATTCTTTGACACAGTTTCATATAAGATGATTTATAAAAACAAATATATTGACCGTGACTATTTTTAGTGTTTGATTACTTAATTAAAATAGCCATTTGTATACTTATGTTAGTTTGTGTAACGGCAACTCTTTATTGCCTTAATGTTAACAGTAGATATAATATGTTTGCATGGTAGGTAATTCTAAGAGGTAATCCCAAGAAATCCTTTGAAAAATAAAGTCCTGTAAAAGCTTACATGAAAAAAAAACATTACAATTAAACCAAAAAGTTTATATACCTGTTATTGATATGATTTCATGATAGTGATCTATTAAGAAAATTTAGGGTTTACTTTCTATATAAAACAATGTTCCATTCGATTGTCCTGGCCTTATTTTGAAATTTTCTTTGCAATGTAAGCTAAATCTTGCTCAAGTAGGTACACGATTTTTGGGATAGTTCTGTGTTCTTGGAATTCTGGTTAAAATAAAACCGTATTTTCCCGTACTTTTGCTAGGTACTTGTGCAGTTTTTCTTCAAGTGATATTGCGTCACTTCAGAAGTATTTGTGGTTTAGGGTGAACGACATTATAAAAAAAAACTTAAAAAATATCAAGTTCTTGAAGTGCAATTAGGCATCGTAAACTTTATGGTCTATTATTAAAAATTGGGTATCAATGAACTCGTCGCTATTATATTTTTTTATTGTGTAGTAATAACCTCGAGTTTGTAAATAATTTACTAAAAAAATAGAATAAACGTGAATTTAAAAGTCATTTTCATTGACTTTTAATTATTAATCCATCAATCAGGTTAAAACATAAATCATTAGTTGCTTATAAGTTTTTATTTTAATTCTATACATTTCATGATTTCAGCTGACTCGTTCATGCGTGTATAGACTGCGTGTAAATTAATTAATTTAACAACAAGACGTTAACTTGACCTTAAACCTCGTTCTATTTGCCTCGCGTGCCATTGAACGTTCGCAGTCCATATAATTAAGACAAAACAATAAGAAAGTGAGTAGATTCCAGGAGATATCGTTGCACAACGATAAGACTTCAGAATCGCCGGATGGTTGATACCATCTCGAGTAGCAGTCCGTAACGCGAGTTGCCAAACTGAATGATTTTGTACGCGATTGATTTATTGTGCTTTAACTCCTGTATTGTTTAGAGAATGGAGTGATTATGGCTAGAATTTATTGGGTTACACTAGAGGTTGTTTAAGGCCGTTTGATACGTTTTTTAGCAGGGCTTTGCAGAATTATTCCTTCAAGTTTACATATCACGGCTGTTTTCTCCATACATTATTTTACCCTGCAGTACCTACCATTCTGATTTGTGCTTACAGAAGGAAAATTGCTTCCAATATTTTATGTTTGTAGCTGTTTACTCGTGTACCCAAAACGAGATACAATAAATACTGCCAAACCCCATAACTCACCGTAAAAATAAATGAATACAGTCACTGGCAAGACAAACTATTAAATCATCTCTATAAAAAAAATACATTAGGCAGTCTTTGTTTTAAAAAAAGAACAATATCCGGAACTTTACCGATGTATAAGTACGACAGTAGTTACGTATAAAACATAATTGCTGACAGGAATCCGCTGGTAATGACTCTGAAGTCATCATAATGATGATCAGTCATGACTATCCGCATGAAAATCGTGATTGCGAGGGAAAATTTTATTTACCTGTCTGTCAGTCATGTTGTTCTAGTGCCCGAACAAGTCAAGGTCCTGCGAACTTAAGCTATGAGCTTAAGTTACACACGTGTTTGTAGATACGTCAGAAAATGACTGAAGTCGCAAAGAATGACTTGTTAATATGCTTTTCTTCAGGTCATAATAATAAAAATCAAGATATTTGGATAATGGAAACTCAGTTCACTTCTTGAGATAAGACGTTAATATAGGATCTCCTTACTAATCTATATTGAAGTCATCAACACTACTGAAAATGAAATTAGAGCACATCCAAAATTATATCTAGACTGAATTACTACTTCAAACAGCGATAAAAAGGTAAAGATAAAGGTACATTGAACTGATAAGAAATAGTCTTTACTCAGCACGAATAGGTCACTTTGAAACTTATAAACATCATGTGTAAATATTGTTTGTGAATGTTTCTTTTATGCACATTCTCAGACAGGCGTGTTATTGTTTAGTTAGATGTCATATATTACAATATAGCTGTGTTATTGTTGCCGTTTTAGGGCATTCGTCAAATTATAAACTTGCGATACATTTTAACTTGTTGGTTTAGGGTTTACAAAGCACGACTGCTGTGCAAGAGATTTGAATTCTGAGTCGAGCTACAATAGGCACCTATAAAAAAAACTTTCAGAAAGTAGCTGGAAGTTGGTAGTGATACACCCATACATCGAGAGCGCGTGATGTTGGTCCTGTTTCTGATCTCTTTCCGGTCGTGTCGGATTGCCGTTCCATTAGATTGCACACAATATTTTCTACACAGTAGTTCACAATATGAGGGGCATGAAGACTACTCCACATTCTGCCTCATTGACTACGTCGAACTTTGTGAGATTCATATCAGTTGAACCTGAAAAAACAAACAACTTTGTTCACTCATCACAAACAATATTACAGGAAGTTTTTCATGCATAATATTCTCATTATAAAACGTCTTCCTCACTTACAGAATAAAGGACGTGGCACATTACAGCAGCACCGCAACAGCACGGCTCCACACCAGCATTTAAGTTGTCATTCAATTTAGAGCATTAAATCGTGTATATTATAATATATTTCGTAATGTCAATATGAAAAAGCCAACGGCGAGCAGTCAGCGTGCTTGCCGCTTCCACACAACTCGACTCGCCGCCCGCGTGCTGCAAGCGAGCGGTCCTCATGCGTACAGCGCGCCGACGGCGTGCTAATTGCCCGCCGACTCCGAGCCGGCAGCGAAACAACGTCATTACGTCGTGTTCAATCATAACATCAATCATAATCGTCTTAAAATAATATTGAGTTTGCGGTGACAGCAAGCTTACACCTCGCGACCGGCGCGCGGACGGCGCGCCGACGGCGAGCGGACGGCGCGCCGACGGCGAGCGGACAGCGCGTGGTTGGCGCGCTGTCCGCTCGCCGTAGTCTTAATTCGAGGCGACGCCGTGCTGCAGCCGTGCTGTTGCCGTGCTGCTATAATGTGCCACAAGCTTTATTGTTTTACTACTACAGTTGAGATAGAAAAAATATCTTCGTACTTAAGATTAATAAGATTCTAATGTTATATTATGTTCATTTAATGTGTTGCTTTTATAATTGTATATTAGTTAGAAGTGTTACATTTTTTTATTTAATAAATGTATATTAATTCTCACTTCTGTGAACTGATTTTCTTGAATATGTATCAGTGAGTCATATTTTGTGGTCTGGGAAAATTTTAATTGATGAGAATTATGTTATTCGAAATAGTTACATATGCATACTGTTATAATCTTCATGGAGATTGCGACTTTAATGGTTTGCACGTGTTTATATTATTGTAATATATACCTTTGTATAATTTAGTATTGACTTGAGCTACGTATTAGAATTTGTATACGGTAAGTACCTAGCAGAAAAGTTTTTATTTCTGTAATAGGTAATAGGGAACTTTTGAACTAAACTATGTATGATTGTCGAAAGAGGAAAATTGACTCACGACGATGCTAATAAAAAAAAATACTAACCATAAGTAATTTTAATCAACTGTGATATCCATATTTTTCTACAAAAACAGAGTAGGTTTAAATAAGTGGTTGCTTTGAACAAAAAGACGCAACCGTACTTAAAAATATGCGTGTTACTATCAAAATACTAGTGCTAAGTTACAGGATTGTGTATAATCTACATAATTTTCTTGAACATAAAATCTATTCACGCCTATCATCACCTGAGTTACCGAGGAAGTAGTTCAGAGATAAAAACTGAGGAAGGAAAAATCTCACTACGTAGTTACGTTGTTACTGTTGATCTGATCAATTCGTTGCGTAAGCGCATACATAATTACCATTGACAGACATCAAGTTGTGTCGCAAATGCAGCCGACTAATTGTTTGCACAAATTATATAGGTACATCCGGTGGAACTACACTAGTATCTGATTGCTTACAATGTGCTAAGTGTAGTATTTAAACATATTATTTAAAGTTTGATTTTTTGATAGAGTGGCCGATAGAGAGCCCGCACTTCGTTAGCTAAGAAGTTCTATAGTATGATTGCATTGTTTCACACATTTAGTATCCATCACCCATTTGAAAATTGAAAATACTTCGGTTATCATTAAAGTTAAATGGTGCAACCCACACTAAGCCGAAAATTGGCTAAGATACCAACTGAAATATACCAAAATTTGATGTGTCTTAAAACTTGCTATTCAGAACTTGACAATAGAATCCAGCACAAAACATTTCCTTCAACGTTTACCATTATTCTAAAAGCCTAAAAAATTACATCTTTCAGGCAGAAAATATCAAAAGACCATAACTTTTCATGTCACATTACTATCAGAGTTCCTTTAATCGCGAAGTGGCGATACGAGCAATTATCGCCGCTTGCGCATTTAGTGAGTGAACACGATACGTCCGCGCGTAGCCGACGACGTAGCCTTGGCCGTGAACTAGTAACGTGGCTGTAGCGAGTCAGGTTGCATCAGCAATTCATTACCGTAGGCATTTAAACAACTAAGCACAACTTAATTTCACTTTTCATACATAAGGTAATAGTAATATATGAATAATATAATAGATACATTTTGTTGATCTACAGATAGGGTAGATTAATACAGAGATGCGCTGTTATCACCTTACGGGTGGCATTTTTATCAGTTCTGTGGTCCCCAAAATAGGCGGTGCCTGTATCTTGGGGACCTTGATAGACACATAAATAGAAAAAGACAAAAATAGATCTCTAACAAACTTCGGATGTTTGTTCCTCAATCAAGCTTTGACATCGAGGCAAACATAAAAGTAGACTGCGATCTAACTTAAAATATAGGTTACTTTTAATCCAGGTGATTGGAATAGTTCGAGTGGGGAAAAGTATTAGTATAAGAGTGTCATTTTTGAACACGATAACAAATAGAAGAATACCCGCAGTACCTATCCTATGTATACCTACGTTTGCACCAAATTGGGATCCAGCTCATCATTTTGCCATATACATAGAGGTAGAATACCAGAAGCTGGTATTATGCTAGATCCCTACAATGACATACAGACGGCGTGTAGACAGTTATGTAGATAAAGCGTTCCAGTGTTCAGTGCGGTGTGTAGTTGATGTAAAGTATACTGATGTCAGATGTGATCATTATTTTCATTCGATTCCTTTTCATATGATTCCTGTTTTATTGTGTTTTAAGTCTTGGTCCAACTCTTAGATTAGGGAATAAAGGTATAATGGTGACACAGTTTGCGACACAGTGAGGATGCAATGGATTAAAAATCGAGTCTGTTATTTAAGTGGCCCCGTGTATGCGTAACAAATTCTCCATGTCAGAGGCTGTTATATGGTTCTGAGAAGATTATAGTACAAAGGGTTGTAATGTTAGCAAACCCGCAAAAAAAAGAAACGAAGTAGCGACGACAGTAAGTGTCCCCAATGTGCCTTTCCCTCACCCGATATGTATTCGTCTTTATACATAAGTTTAGACAGTGACTCGTGAATATATTTATGTATAGTTCAGACTCCCTGATACGTGGTCTTCTTTCCAACCCCTCACAGTTTTACTGTTATATAAACTTATGTATGTAGACAGTGACTCGCGAATATATTTATAGTTGAGACTCGTCTTGCTGGAAAGTAAATCGGCCGACTTGGCATCAACTAGTGCAGGTGCAACGACAAGTTCAAGGTCATACCGACGTAATCTTCACGCTCTCATTATTATGTTTAAACAATTTTATGAAAACATGTGAGGTTTTTAATTAATAATTTTTCGTATAGTGTAATGTGATATGAATACCAGTGGCTAATTGAATCTTTCATGGAAAATATCCGCTGGGTGGACACACACAGTTGTTCTTTAAGAAGTTGTAGTTTTGCTGTTGATAAAATTTCAGGCGTTTAATAATCTTCTTTTTTTTAATATTAATGAAACGGCCGCAAACATTTTCAAGAACTTCCGAGTAACCTAAGAACCGACTTGATTATATTTTCTATAGAGCTACCAAATTGAGGATTCAATGCAACTAATCTACCATAGCACATTGTCAATTTACCATTAAACGTATGATTAAATCAATTGGGCATGCCATTGAACTCTATATGTAACCAGATAATGATGATGACTCCTCAGTTCGCACCATGGCACGGGTATTAAGGAAATAATAAAGGAAATCGATGGAGCACGCTCCCTTTTTGCTTGCTGACCACAAGATCCTGATAGCATGGTCTTCGACCGCAAAGCTGACGTTAATCTTGTATCCCACGAAGCATATTGACTCTTTTGTTTTATGCCAGGTATAGCTTATAGAGGAAGTATTAAAATTAGTTTATTTGTCCTGAGCAATCGTGTTACTGGAGAATGCTTGTAACCTATATAGAATTTTCATCGAATTTTCATCTGCATAGGTAATGAATAGGACGATGATTATTAATTTTAAAGTCTACAGTTCATTACCGATTTTTTGGGTAGGTACATGTATCGAATGAGTTGTGTAAACTGATATTAGGTTTTTTATTATTTAATTATTCGTTTGTTTTTCTTTTCAAAATGATAAAAAAAATATGGATCACGTAAAAACAATCTTTGAAAATTGATACATCTTAATATAGGGAGGTACGTTTGTAAACCACACGATATAACATTCTTTAGTAGGTACTCCTATCTAGATAGGGATGCGTGGGTGCTTGCACGTAGAACTTTAACGCTATGGACAATAGGCAGCTTGTATTCTTTCCTACAATTGCTAGAGCAATAACTACGATAAACACGTACTATATAGCAAGTGAAAACTATATTTCATAATCCCTCCAGTAAATAACAGGTGCGCCAACATAACATAAGTTTAATCTCGTACACTTAGGGGCCGATAAACGTACACAGTTTACACTGGCTAGCCAATTTATTTCTAGACGTTAATATCGGGACTCAATCGAGGTGCAACCGCAAGAATGCAGTCCAGTCCCTACCACAACTGCTGGAAAGGGAATCTTCAAGAAACCAGTTTTATGTTATTGCGCCCTTCAATAAGTTGTAATAAGTATTGGCTTCGGTTACTCAGAGGCATCGATGCAATTTACTCAAGTAATGAAAGTAAAAGTTTATGGAC
Organism: Helicoverpa zea; assembly: GCF_022581195.2. NCBI lineage: Eukaryota > Metazoa > Arthropoda > Insecta > Lepidoptera > Noctuidae > Helicoverpa > Helicoverpa zea. Next base: position 6,758,302 of record NC_061460.1, on the reverse strand, counting down.
CATTTGCATTTTGTATCTATGTGTTTATGTGGGGAGTATTAATTAGGTCAGCGTGTTAGCACTACTTATTTATGGGCTTTTTTTCTACAAGTAATACTTTGTAGGCATGGTCTTTTAGGCATTACTAGCACAAAAATATTTTACGCAAAATAACTAGACTGAAAAATCAAACACCGCGCTTCAATGGTAGGTACTGAATTGCTAAAAAGTACAATAAACGAAAAAAAACTCATTAAATTAAATTAATTAGTCAAATACAGACAGAAGTTACTTGACATAGGAAACTTTCATGCAACTGAGTTCTAAATTAAGTGCAAGGTTTTATCCGCCCATACCGCACTAAACGAACTCATCATACATTACACGGTTTAATAACAATCCAATTAAGTTTGTACATAATTTTTTGTGTCCACAAATGATTATTCAGCTCATTTGCTTTGCATAACTCGCGTCATACGCTACGCGTAATGACGGTGCCTAGATCGCGTACAAAAAGAAACTCGCCCCCGACGTATCATCGTGTTGCCTTATTTTTAACAACTTGAGAGTTGTAATTATTAGTGGCAACGAACTACAGACCAACGATCAATTTATTCTTATGAAGGCTGCCTGGTTATTCACTCATGACCTTTAGAAAAATGCCCGAGGTATAGTTGGGAATTCTTTACGAATGAGTACTATGCTCGCGTGTTACTTTTACGCCTTTTTTTGTTAGGTATTTTTAGTAAAAAGCTCTGCAAATATAACTGAGATTAGCCGCTATTAAGATCTTGTTTAATAATATGGTAGCTTTCTTAAATGCTCGCTACATAGAAATTAAAGATGTAGGTACCTGGTAGCTCTATAATTAAGGATTATTTTTCTGCATTGTTACAATAGTTTTTGTAAACTTAAAATGAAATTAGTTTGTTCAGAATTTGTTATTGAATGAATGAAATTAGTTTGTTCAGAATCGTTTACTGAATCGATTTAGATCATTTTTAATATGGGTAAATTATCCCAAAAATAATTATAGTTCGGCCATTCAGAGAATGCGTTCCTGACACGTCGCGATTGAACTGACGACGTAAGTACATTCATTGATTATTGATATAATAATGTTGTTTTAATGCTCCTCAATTGTTAAAACGGTAAACAACCAGCAAAAATATTTTTATCGTAACTGCAACGCCATTGCAAAGTTACGTCGTCAGTTCAATCGCGACGTGTCAGGAACGCATTCTCTGAATGGCCGAACTATAAAACTACGGAAATTATTGTCATATTAACCCTGTACAGTCAAAACAAATTCAAATAGACCGTAACTCAAAGTAATAAGACTTCGTGTATTGTCGGCTTTTTCCATAGTTTCGTTATGTTGTGTCGAGTCGAGCGGCGCGCGGCGCGATATTTGCGTGCGTAGTAGTATGACCAAAAAGTTCTCCAAGAATTGGTATAACTAATTTAGTAAATACCAATGCATATACATGTTAAATTAAAAATTCAGTGTATGTATTATGATTATAACATAATATTCTAATTAGCGTGTTTGAGGGTGTGCGTTAATTACGTTACATGTTGTAGATCTTCAGTTGGAAATCAAATAAATACTCGTAATTTCAGTAACAAAATAACATGGATATATAACAGATTCATTTGATAACGACAAAAGCACACGGACAAAAGCAATTAATTTATGCTAATTTAATAAAATAATAATTTCCATACCACTTGGATATACAGTCCCTCTGAAGATGAGCATAACCATATCTAGTACAAGTTGTAAAAAAGTCAAGGTATACATATTATGTTTAAGTAAGTAAACACATAATCATGCGGGTAGCTTTCGTTCAGCAGTGTATGGCCATTGGCTGATAAGATGATGATGAAGTACACACATTACTTACGAAAAAAAATGAATAAACAATGGGGACTGTTTTTTTTTATTAAATGATGAATATTATGTTTTATAAGTATATGTCTGCAAAATAGTAGATGGAATGTATTGCATGACTGTATAAAATTTTAAATGGACAATGCGCCATGTAAAATGTACCAAGCTATATCATCATAGTCATATCATATCGCATCACGCTATTAAGAGGAACTTAACATAGTAGAAATATAAAGTAAAATAAATATCAATATTAATTATATAAAATTATGTTATGCATATTTTGTAATACTTTAACGTGTTTAACTTATTCCTATGGATTTCATCTTCTTTGTCATTCATACTTCAACGTTATAATACCTATATTTAAGTTTTCATTACTCGGTAGTCATCAGTGACAAATGACTGCAATTTGTAGGTTCAGACCGATTTTATTTGCCGCTAATGGTGGTTGTTAAGCACTGTCAACATGTCATGAGCGATTTGTCGGTACTAAAAGGTTCAATGGAGATAATTTCGAAAAAGTCTCATTTTCATTAACAAATATCTACAAATAAAATGATGATAGTTTCATAATATTTTAAGAAGCAACCGTTAGTTGATAGTAAAGAGAAAATAGTACCCAATTCAAGCTTACGTTCGATACAGCATTTTTTTTAATGAATTAAACATCTCTTGCACTTAGCAAACAATGAAACGTATTTTGTTATATAAATATTCACTTTAAACATATTTTTAATTACATCAAATTGTGAAGTAATTTGATTAAAGACCACCAGATTAAGACGTAAATGAATCAAAATAAGTCATTGTTTACAAAACGCAGTAAGTAACACGTAATACGTGTTTAATCGTTTTTCTGCCGCTAATGACTAATTTGTATGATGCATACTGGAAAAATATGGCATTCTATGTTTCAAAGGAAAAAAAATGTATTTTAAACTACAATTTTTATCGCTCTAGATCACTTTAGTACGAAGAAGTATGTACTGAAAACCCAAAGTAATATATTTTTTTTATGTTTCAGGTTTTTATGTCAAAAATGTTCTGCAAGTCATAACCAGCACTTAACGAATTAACAACACAATGGACAATATATTGAGAAGATACTGCAAATTATACACAATAATATTTTTTCTTTTAATCGTCGAGTCGAGGTGCCATGATAGCAATGGTAGGTTTTCAAGAAATTTATTAAAAAGAAAATATATTTTAAACTAGCTTCTGCCCGCGACTTCGTACGCGGATAAAGTCCCTTATGCCAGCGACTACGGGGTCAGCAAAATCAAAGATCTGAACCGTCTGATATTGAATTTTAAGGGCCCGTTGACTTGAAAACAACGGAATACGCATAGCCATTAGAAACGTTCCATATATTTATTTTTTGTACTTCAACGGCAAAAGCACAGCAGACTAAACAAAACGCTGAGAACTGAACCGCAAAAGACGTGACCATAGGGATAAAAGTGGTGATTCTAATTAGTCCGCATTTAAGTTGTGTGTGACAAAAATATTACACGTATTAATACGTTAAAAACCATTAAATGTTACTGAGATGACCAAGTCGTGATGACTTAGTGGAAGTCGTGGTGGTTTAGTGGGTAGAGAACCAATCTCTCAAGTATGAGCGTGCGTCTTTGATTCCAGGTCTGGCAAGTACCTGCCAATGCAACTTTTCTAAGTTCGTATGTACTTTCTACGTATATTTTGGATACCAATGACCGTTATTTGGAGGGGATGTTAAACTGTAGGTTCCGGCTGTCATTGAACATTCTTGGCAGTCATTATGGGTAGTCAGATGCCAGTAAGTCTGACCAGTTTTACCAAGGGGTATTGGGTTGAGCGGGTATCTGGGTTGTGGAGCTCAGATAGGCAGTCGCTCCTTGTAAAACACTGGTACTCAGTTGCATCGTGACTGGAAGTCGACTCTAACATAATTGGGACAAAGGCTCTTGAGATAATAACGACAATAATAATGAGATATAAGCACCGCAGGACATCTGAGGCTGATGACGGGGAGTAGCGACCCCGGTGGGCTATATATACTGAGTTCTCCAGGGAGAGTATACTGTCTCCCATCTCCGGCCGGTCGGAGTGAACCATGACGGGGGTAGGTCTCACGCCTCTGGCTTGGCTTGGCCGTCCAGAGTGGAGTCGCTAGAGCAGGGTTAGTAGCCCTGCTCGGAGGATAGGTGCCTCGTGGTAAGTGACCCACAGGGAGCGCGTAATCTGCGTTTAAAATCCGCCGAGGTATCCTCACACTTCAGCAGCTCATGTCGATGTTGCCCTCTTGTTGCTATTCAGTGACTGATTCCCGGGGGCCCAGTAAGTGAGCTGGTGAGTCTCCACCTGCCATTTTTACCATTTCACCATTTTTACATGTATCTAATACACTGTCATCGGCAGGTGCCATAGTTCCCGTAGTTTCAACATTCCTAGTCCATTAGCATCCCATCACAATAGCCCAAGTAGTTTTCATCAACAGTTAGCAATGGTATAGCACAGAACCGGGATTGTCTTTTTTTAACGACGTCCACCGGGGATTGTCCTTGGGTTCATTTCTATACCTCTAGTGTTTAAAGGAATAATCGTCGGTTTTGTTTCACCGTTTCATTAAAGTTGTCTCAAAAGGGCTTCAGAGTGTTGGCTTCGGCCCCACGTTTGCCTCCCAAAAATTCGGAACTCTGTAGTCCCGAGGTCTGGAAGAGACATACAAAATAATAATGAGATATAACGCAACAAATTCGGAGAGTGGGGGCTCGTGACGCCACGTCTAGGTATGTAAAATTTGTACTAAGCAGTGACTTAACACAAAATTCAAGCGTGTTATATCTTCGTTATTATTTGTTTGTGAGAAGGAAAAAGAAAAAATACGTGACCATTATTTTAGGATTATCTAAAAGACGGACTAATTACTTTTTTTGATTCACCATACCACCTATTTCATAACATTCATTTCTATACATTTCAAGTGTAGTATTGCTCTGGAAGTTCCACATCAGGTGTTCCAGATCTTCGATGTATATACGTCAATAGAGAGTGCTTATCAGGTTGAACCACTTTTGCTAAAACTTCATATCTTTATACGCTATAGTCTAGCTGGGCTCCTGGCGTTCCACATCAGGTGTTTTACATCTTCAATTTTTATAAGTCAACAGAGAGTGCTTATCAGATTGAACAACTTTTGCTAAAACGTCACACCTCTATATGCTATAGTCTAGCTGGGCCTCTGGAGTTCCACATCAGGTGTTTTAGATCTTCAATTTGTATAAGTCAATAGAAAGTGCTTATCAAATTGAACAACTTTTGCTAAAACGTCATACCTGTATATGGTACAGAGAAGCTGGGCTCTTGGGGTTCCACATCAGGTGTTCCAGATCTTAAAATTTATTATCTCAGCTGAAAATGCTCATCATATGAAACAATTTTTGCCATGGCACCATTTTTGTATCTCTTATAGTTTTGTTGGTCTGTTGGTGTTCTGCATCAGGTCTTCAAGTTTCGAAGATAAATTATAGCCTATATATTGACCAGGTTTAATACTGATACAACAAAGAAAAAATCATTGAAATCCGTTCAGTAGTTCCGAAGATTAGCGTGTACAAACAAACAGACATACAGACATACAGACATACAGACAGAATTTTTTTTTGGATTTGTGCTCCATTACTGTTTCTAAACCCCACCCAATTATTATTTTTTAAATATATTCAATGTACAGACACAGTTTTTTTACAGATTTATTATATGTATAGATTAATATCGATTCGAAATTATTTTAAATTAAATTTTCTTTTATATGATAAATTGTTTTTAAGTATTTTCCGATTATGTTTTTCAGAAACATCTAGCGAACATCGACAATCTAGAGTTACCGGTAGAATAGTCAAACTTTATTCGGGAACGAGACCTGAACCCATACTGTGTTCCGGTGAAGGTTTTCAAGGAGACCCTAACGACTGTGCTGTTTTCTATCGTTGTATGAAGTCAGGTCGCGGAAAATATACAGTTTTCAGGGTAAATGAATTTTATGAAATAACTTTACATAAGTTAAATTAGTTTTAAAATTTTTATACATTTTTTTTTATTTAACATAGATATAATTATACTAGTAAAAAAAAATTAGACCCCACGACCCGAGGGTTTCTACCCCAAACGGTACGAAAATATAGTTGCTGACAAGGCCACTTTATACTAATTATATGTATTTTTGCAGTTTCAATGCGGACCTGGCACTGTTTACGATCCTGAAACTGAAGTATGTAATCATCCTAGAAGTACAAAACGTATAGAATGTGGCGGTCTGTCAACGCCAGCACCAACAGTTGACCGCTTTAATAACAATGAAATCGAAGGAGCACAAAACGAAATACCTTCACCTATAACAAGCCAGCCTATTCGCATAGAAACAACAACTGGTGCTCAAACAATTTTTTCTACTATGTATCCTTGGGCAACTTCTGGCTCGACTATAAATAATCCAACAAAACGCCAAACGTTTGCGCATTCAACAGGATTCACTAATGCTTACACGACAGCTGCACTTCCTGAAACATCAGTAACCCAGAGTCAACAGTATACGACCAGATCAACCCATCCACCAACCTCTACGGTAACCCAAATAAGTTCCCGAGATAACATTTGTACCTCAGACGGTTTCATGGGTGACAGTGAAAATTGTCGGAAGTTTTATAGGTGTGTAGGTAATCAAAGAGGTACATATACAAGGTTCGAGTTTTCGTGTAGCGAATCAACGATATGGGATGATGATACACAAAGCTGCAATCACGCTTGGGCTGTAAAGAGAAGTAGATGCGGTAGGAGTAACCAAGACAGTCAGTATGCAACAAATAAAGACGTACTTCAAAAACCTACCTCAACAGATAAAACAATTCCTCAACAGCTTCAAATAAGTTATGGATCAGATGTTACCCAAACTCAAACACAAATAAGTAATGAATCGGTCATACAAAACCAAACTCAAATTAACTTTGGTGATCGCCTAAATTCTAACAAAGGCACAAAAGCTACACAAAACCAGACTCAAATCAGCCATGGTTCAGCAACTAGTCAATCGCAGACCCAGATTGATTTCAGTGATAAAGGGGTACAAACACAATTACAAATTGATCATTCGAAACAATCAAGTCAGTCTCAGGTACAGGTTCATGCATCAACTACAAAAGCACCATCCACATCCACAAGTTTGTCTACACCTCATGCCAGCTCACAGGAAAGTAACATGTGTTCTAGGTCTGGTTTTATGGGAGATACTAATGACTGCAAGAAATTTTATAGATGCATTGATAATGGCAGAGGTGGTTACACTAAATTTGAATTTTCATGTGGACAGGGAACTGTTTGGGATCAGAGTATTGAAGCTTGTAACCATGCTTGGGCTGTCAAAGAATGTGGAGGTAAAGGCCCTGTAGACACTCCAAGTACTACGCAGGCAGCTACGAGTTCTTCTACGTCTACACAAAATTATTATACAACATCTTCAACTGAAAATTATCAAACAACGTCAGGCTTTATTCCCACGGAAGACACCGAAGACAGTGGTTATGGTCAACCTAATCAAAACCCCACAGCGGCCACAACAGCAACAAGTTCGACAACATTAAGTTCAACTACTGTAGTTTCAACAACAGCAAAATTACCATCCAATGGAAATTGTCAATCAAGTGGATTTATTGGTGATGCTAACGACTGCAAAATATTTTATAGGTGTGTTGAGAACGGCAGAGGTGGCTTTACCAAATACGAGTTCAAGTGTGGTGAAGGCACTGTTTGGGATCCAGATCTGGAAGCTTGTAACCACGCTTGGGCTGTAAAAAGATGTGGTGGTCATGCATCTTCTGATGATCACAAGGTCGACACAACAACTGAAAAAGCTCCTACTCTTTCTACTGTCCACACTCAAACTACCATAGTAACTCAATCACCTACCGAATCTGCCGCAACACAGGATGATGACTACGATACTGGTTATGGATCTGTAAATAATGAAATTTCTTCATCAACGACGACGACTACAAAACAACCCCAGAAAGAAGATAATGTGGGCAACGTATGTCTTTCAAGTGGTTTTATGGGTGATGAAAACGATTGTAAAAAGTTTTACAGATGCGTGGATAACGGTAATGGAGGTTACATTCGTTATGAATTTACATGTGGTGAAGGCACAGTATGGGACCCTAAGATTGAAGCTTGTAATCATGCATGGGCAGTAGAAAAATGTGGTGGATCAACGGTCAACAATCAGGAAGCTACCACAGCTAAACCTGCTACCACTGTCGAAGAAGCTGACAAAGGTACCACCGAAAGCATCCATAGTACTGTTGCATCTACGATTAGTTCAAGTTCCTCATCCATTTCATCTACTACAGAATCAACATCTTCGGGTAGCAATGAATGCACACGTGATGGTTTTATGGGAGACCAAAAGGACTGTAAGAAGTTCTATAGATGTGTTGATAACGGAAAAGGATCATTTACAAAATACGAATTTTCTTGTGGTGAAGGAACCGTATGGGATCAAAAAATCGAAGCTTGCAATCATGCATGGGCGGTGGAAAAATGTGGTGGAACTGCTGTTTCCTCCCCTACTCATCTCGAAACAACTACTCTATATCGTCCTACTATGAATGATGAGATAGATAATGGCTATCCTTCGAACATTGACACAGGCTATGAAATAAGTACACAAAAGACAACAACAACTCAGTCTGTACCGTCAAGTTCAGTAGCTGTCGGTGAAGGGAACAGTTGTACAACTAGTGGATTTGTTGGGGACAAAAACGACTGCAAGAAGTTTTATAGATGCGTCGATAATGGAAATGGTGGCTTTATTCGTTATGAATTTAGCTGTGGTGAAGGTACATTATGGGACCAGAGCATAGAAGCATGTAATCATGCATGGGCGGTTAAAGATTGTGGTACTGGAATCAATACTATACACACGTCGAGCCAAAGTCCCGCACACGTTACATCGACATCAGATAATGAAGATCAAGGTTATCCTCAAAGTACTGAGAAAACAACCACTACAACGGTTAGCACATATCCAGATGAAGGTACCAGTGGAGAATGTTCTAAAGAAGGTTTCATTGGCGATAAAAGAAATTGTAAAAAGTTTTACAGGTGTGTAGACAATGGTCGAGGTGGATACACTAAGTTCGAATTTACGTGTGGTGAGGGTACTTATTGGAATCAAGAAATATTATCATGCGACCACGCTACTTCTACTAAACCGTGTGGAGAAATTGAAAGTAGTTCTAGTGCACAAACATCTGAACCGGCTCATGATGAAATTTATACAGAGGTTACAAGCTCATCAACCGAGGAAAATATATATCAAACTCAAAAACCACCCATGTCATCAGGAGTATGTACATCAGAAGGATTCTACGGTGATCCGAACGACTGCAAAAAGTTTTACAGATGCGTGGATAACGGCAAAGGAAGTTATACGAAGTATGATTTCACTTGTGGCGATGGCACAGTCTGGGATCAAGAAATACAAGCATGTAATCACGTATCAAACAACAGAAACTGTTCATCTAGTTCTTCCTCTCAGTCGACAAGTACGTCTCAAACAACTGAAAAATCTCCAGAAGCTGGTAGTTCAACCACTACGGTTACACAGATCCAACACTCAACTGAGAAAACAGATAGCTCATCTGTCTCAAGCAGTAACCAGTGCACATCTGAGGGATTCTTTGCAGATCCTAATGATTGCAAAAAGTTTATTCGCTGCGTAAGTAATGAGAAGGGTGGATATACAAAATACGAATTTTCTTGTGGTGAAGGAACAATTTGGGTACAAGATATTTTGGCATGTGACCACGATACCGACAAAACTACTTGCTCTCCACAATCAACGACCAGGCCTTCAACATCCGAGGGACATCCACAAACTACTGAAAAGGTAGAAGCGAGCATTTCTACATCGCGGCCACAGACAACTGATAAATTGGAAGATGAATATGATAGTGGAACTTCCGATAAACCAACCCAACCAGGAAGCGGTGTTTGTTCATCAGAAGGATTTTACGGAAACGAGAATGACTGTAGACAATTCTACAGGTGTGTGGATAATGGCCAAGGTGGATATACTAAATTCGAATTTACATGCGGTGAAGGCACGGCATGGGACTCCGAAATTCAAACGTGTAACCATATCGATCAAGTAAAAAATTGTCATGGTACCAGTGAATCACACCCTGTAATGCATGATGAAGATAATACTCAGTCAACAGGAACTTCTAGTGCACCAGAATCTAGTACAGCGGCTTCTAGCACGTCTTCGAGTACAACTAGCACAACTAATTCTGAAACAAGTCAAGGTTCATCGTCGTCAAATAAAAATTCTTGCGATAGTGAAGGTTACTTTGGAGATACACAAGACTGCAAAAAGTTCTATAGATGTGTGGATAATGGCAAAGGAGGCTACACAAAGTATGACTATGTATGTGGCGAGGGTACAATCTGGGATCAAGACATAACTACTTGTAACCATCCACAAGACGTTGTCAATCCCTCCTGTAATCAAAAACAAGAAAGCACAACATCAACGACGATGGCTACTGCATCTTCAAGTGACTCTTCATCATCATCATCATCAACCGACAGTACACAAAGCTCATCAACTCAATCATCAACTGAAAGTACACAAAGTTCGTCAGCTCAAACAACACAGAGCACATCAAACTGTTCTCAGGAAGATTCCTCCAAAAAACCCGTAAATCAAAATATTACATGCGATAAAGCAGGCTATTATCCCAATCCTAATGATTGCAAGAAATTTTATAGGTGTGTGGATTGGGATGGTGACGGTAAACGATTCTCTGTCTATCACTTTGAATGCGGTGAAGGTACAATTTGGGACCCAGCTGTTGAAACATGTAATCATGAAGAGTCAGTTTACCCTCCACGGGACTGCAGCGGGACTCAATCGCAAAGCGAAAATCAGCCACCAGCAACTGAAGGAACAACTACAACACAACAGGGAACAAGTAGCTCCCAAGGAAGTACAACTCAATCTTCATCTACATCCCAATCGACAACACAGTCGACAACTACTGAACCTACAACTCAGCAATCAACGACTTCCGAACAAACAACAACTCAACATTCGACTAGTTCGGCACAAACGACAACAGAAAAATCAACGACATCAGAACCGGCAACTACACAATCCTCTACTACATCAGAGTCAACCACTCAATCTTCTACTACATCAGAATCAACAACTCAATCTTCTACTACATCAGAATCAACAACTCAATCTTCTACTACATCAGAATCAACAACTCAATCTTCTACAACATCAGAACAAACAACGCAATCTTCTACAACATCAGAACAAACAACGCAATCATCTACTACATCAGAATCAACAACTCAATCCTCTACTACATCAGAACCAACAACACAATCTTCTACTACATCAGAACCAACAACAACGGAACAATCAACAACAACAGACCAAACAACTACAGAGCAATCGACAACTTCTGAACCAACTACTGAACAATCAACTACGTCTGAACAGACAACACAGGAATCAACCATGACTGAACAAAGTACTACAGAACAATCTACCACCGAGCAATCTACAACTGAATCGTCAACTACTGAATCGTCAACTACCGAATCATCAACTACTGAATCGTCAACTACTGAATCATCAACTACAGAATCCACTACAACAGAACAAAGCACAACCCAACAATCAACTACCACTGAACAAAGTACGACCGAGGAGTCTACAAGCAGTGAAGGAACGACTACCGAACAGTCGACTACAGAACAAACTACTGAAAGTTCCACAACGGAGAGTGGCACAGAAAATACATCTGAGAGCAAATGCCCCGAAACAAACGACGATCAATCACTATTTGTATGTCCCACGTCATTTAGAAGACATCCCAAGTATTGCAATCTCTTCTACCAATGTGACGAGAACAATGATACGCACGATGTGAAAATTGCAGTATTTACTTGTCCTAATAACACTATTTATGACGAGAATCAAACACGCTGCGTCGAAGAAAACAAAGCTGATAAAAAGTGCGATGGTCAAATTGCACAAAAAAGAAGGTTTAAAAGATTGGATAAACACTACAAAGAACCAGTAAGTATTCATTTGCAACTAGTTTACCGCTCTTGAAAAAAGCTAATTCTTAACAAAAAATAAACCTTCTCGTAACTAAGTATTTTAAGATTATATTTTTTTGTACTAATTGTTGTAACTTTTTTTTCAGCTTGTGGCGTCAAAAGAAAGTTACAAATGTTCAAGCGCCGGATACTTTTCATTTGAAAAGGAGAGCGAATGTTCACCGGCTTTCCTGAAATGTAAAACAGATAAAACGAACAAGATAAGAGGTTTTGTGTACCAGTGTCCAAATGGCTACGTATACTGGTCAATAAGTAAGCGATGTGAACCGATCAACCGAGTAAGAGATTGCAAACGTTCTAACAACGACTGGTCTGAAAGGTGGGAGATACCGGTGGAAAGAAGAAATGTAGCGCCGTCCAGTGCGTGAATTAGATTCTATCATAATATAAGCAGTGGCATTTTTTTGTGATACAACATAATGTACATTTCGTGCAATATGGTTAATAGGAATTTAAAATTTAGGGAAATAAGCTTTACAGTAGGTATTTGAACATATTATGAGCATAGTATTCATATTTAATGAGTACAACGGTTATTCCGCCTTATAGCGAAGCAGTTTTTTGTTCCAATAAAAGTTCATTTCATAGAACTCATCATGACAGCTCGGCCTATCTTCTATTTTTACAAGAGATGTTATATTTATTTTCTACTTTGATAGCCTGATTAAATTAGGATTTCTTAACGAAATAGAATTATTAACTAAGTATATATGTTTTACGAAATATCTAGTCTATTGAATATTTTCTCGACATACAATACTTGCTGCCATAATATTAAGAGGAATCAAAACTTGTGAACAAAATATTGTGAATTGTCAATAAAAACAATATTTTGATCACGACTTCATTAGAATGTAAGCCATGTAATAAATAACCAAGGGAATAAATTATTAGCAAATAAATAATTGTTTTACTTAATATCATATTTATACCAAAAGAAGAAATAAAATAAGAAAAACATTTAATAAAATAATTTAATACTCATTCCTAAAATAACAATAATTAAAGTTAATACAGTTATAATAAAATCAAATCAATACCCATACACGAAGACAAAAGTCCTTTACAAAATATTGTCAGTTCAGCAATTATAAAATCTGTGACACTTTCTTCTTGACTATGGTGGATCGCATTGCTAAATATAGTTCCTAAGAAGGCATGGCATGCAGTATCCGTTGCTATAATATTTCCTTTCAAATCGATTGTTAATCTATTTTTCTCTATAACGGCATCAGACTCTTGATTGGGCGGGTCTATGGCCAACTTGGGATTTTCAGATTTATTATAGATACCTGCCGCTGAAATAATGACTGGTTGGTAAGTATCCGTGATTCTCTTATCAATTCTCTCCAGTGAACTTGTTGACAAAGAAGTTTCAACCTCTTCAGATTTGGGTACTTGTATGACACTTTTCCTTGTTCGGTTAGTTGTTGTAGCTTCTGTAGGGCTTGTTTTAACATTAAGTTTATTATGAAATAGGAATTCTAAAAATAAAGGTAACAGACTCAACTTAGTTGTATTTTGACTAACATCTAAAGTTACGGCAGTTTCCGTACTGTTATTGACCATTCGATGGCTTGACATTCTAGTATCACTATCACTTGAATAGGCATTTATTTGTGGATGGATTTGTATTTTATTAAAGGGCTCAGTGTTTTTGTCCGATACATTATTTACTTTGTTCTCTGTGGCAGTAAATAAATGGCGATCACTTTTTGTTACAATCGGGGCTTTTATATTTTCTGCCTCTGTTAGAGTTTCTTGAGAAAAGGCATTCATAGAGTCGTCCTCATTTTCCAAGGCGTTGATTATGTCCCTTATATTGTTTAATTTCCTCCCTTTCTTAGACGGCCTACTTGGTTTATTCATAAGTTTAAAATCACTTACAGTTTTGTCAACTTCTGCATATTTGTCAAGTAGTTTCTGTATTTTCTCTGTATATATGGTATGTTGGGATTTTGGTGTCAAAATGATAGGATCAAAAGCGATACCTCCTTTGTCCCAAATGGAAATAGCTCGCGATAAGAATTCAATAAGTTGATGTGGTAAAGACCTCCAGTATTTTCTCAAAGGTGAGTTTTCCATGTAAGCTGATAGCGTGATATATTCAATAGCAATATTCGAATATATGGGTTCTTTCTTAGGATTTTTATTCCAGAGTGAATTCAAAGCTATTTCATTATTTTCTTCAGCACTCAACCAACCTAGATTTGTGGTGTCATTTACAACTACCATTAAATGGTACTTGACGTTTGGATATTTATCTGATAACGCTTCAATGTAAGGCATGTATTGGCCAAAATCTACCTCTTCAGTCGGCTTGGCAAAAATGTGCATAAACACGTCGGGACATGAAGTTTTTGGTAATATTCTTGCATTTTTATTGGCGATTATAAGACTTGCAGGTTTTAGATTAGCAGTTGGTAGCATAGAAAATGCAAAAAGGCTATTATAAACTACAAATGTCATAAGACTAATCATTCCGAGTCCTATCCACCAGTAAGCAACGAAAGATGACCAGTGATCTGTAAAGACACAAAAATATTTCAATTAGTTTCTGCGCACCCAGCCAATTCAATACTGCCACCGAAGATGAATTGAATCGTGTTTTATAACAATGAAGGTACCTATGGAAAATGTTACACGCAAACGACTATATACCTACTACTATTCTAATGACATATCAGTGCATGGTACCTGGCCAGCGCGTGATAATGGAGGCTGCACCTTTCAGATTGTTTCTGGTCCGTCCCCTGTAGGTGGAGGAGCGCAGCCTCCGAGGGTATCTAGGGCTGTAGTGCTCCTCTTCGGAAATATCCTCACATAGTAACGGGTGTTGCTCCTTGTAGTACTCACTCATCACTTGCCATTGATTCTACTATTAACAAAAACAAAATAGAAATCGTACTATTCTAATATGAGATCGACAAACTATTATCAGCAAATCGAAAATTAAAACGTTTAATAAAATATTAATAATCGACAAATTCACAAATGACGTTTGTTGTGAATTTTATCACTTGAAATTTTAAGGGCACTCATTTATGTTAGGGGCGAAAGAGGCTACATTTCTACTAAAAAGTTTTCGTCACAAAAAGTTTGCCGTATCCAACCAATCCATTAAATATGATAAATTGCAATAATTCTCAAACACACATTAAAAAACATGCTTACTTTTTAATGTTAAAATTAAGGATTAATCAACAAAGTAACAAACATTTTAATAAAGCGGATAAGATATTGAAAAAAAAAATAACCAGGGTTAGCTATGTAGGTACGTTACAAATCGGAAAATAAAATTTTCAGACTAAGCCAACAAAGAACTGGTTGTGAAAACCACTATTTCGAGTTATCCGTTAATTTGTATTTTATGCTCGATGATTTTTGAATGCATTGTATATACAAAGTTTGATAACACAAAAAATAGTTGCGAACATAAACACCTACCGTCATTTGTATTTCCTTTGATGATTCACTTATTTTTGTTAACTTTTATTCGTTGTTGTAATCACAGAAGTAAGTTTACTGAGCGTGTTGCGTAGAACTCGATAAATTACATTTAACCGAATATGCACGTAAGTTCCTATATAAATGTCGCAGTGGCACGTTTACATTTTCCGCCATAATTTTGTTGATTCAACATTGAATTCGTCTCACGTACATACGCCTTGCAGTTACGATTGTTACTGAATTTTGCCGATTTTGCACTTGTGAAGGTGAATTATGACATTGTTATGCATCATCTTCTTGTTTTGCCTGCTAACAATGAACGGCCAGTTTTGCTGCATTTCATGTGTTTGTGGTAGTTTGCTAAACTAGCTGTTCTCCGCAGTTTCACCCGCGTCCAAAGGGAAATACTTCCCGTTTTAAAAATCTGTTTACCAAATTTCATTTTAATTGGTTAAGTAGTATTGGTGTGAAATTGTGATAGAATTGTAGTTACTTTCGCATGAAAAATATTGTTGTCTGAAAACCATCTTAGTTTTTTCACCAAACCAAAAAGTTTGTTCCAATACCAATTTAAAAAAAATATAACTGACATTGTATTTCAAAATTGGAATGTCTATTAAATTTGTTGCAAATGTCGTTCTCCCAGTTTAATTTTTTCACATACGTTGATAAATCGGAGTTTTAAATTAAAAAAGAACTATTACGATAATACTCCGTGGAACAGTGTAAGGTAAGTTGTAGCTACCATTTCTTATTTATTTATTAACGGTTACCTATCTTTTTTTTTTGAAAAGTTTTGTATGTTTAAATCCTTAAAATATGAGGCTTAAATCACCGAAAATACAAAGAAAACACTACTGCGTAAAAATATTACAGTAATTACAAAAAGGTGACTTAGGTATGCATGATCTTGTAAATTTGGAGCTACTTGAGTCCTGTTGATCTATCAAATAAGGCAGAAAGAACAAATTAACGAATATAGTCTTAATTATATGAAAACTTACAGGACATAATGGTGGAGCGTGCTCCACAAACAAAACAGGACGAACAGTATCCGTTGCTGAAGGTGGATGGTGGGGGTGATGGCGGGGTCCACCAGCAGGCGTCGCCCACCCTCGTCGCCCCCGGCTGGGGGGTCACCTGCTCCCCTAAACAATCCTGGCTTGTCCGCTGGCCTGGTTAATATGATTCATTTATCCTTGTTCCTGACCTTTGCGCTACAGACCTACAATTGTAAAGTAAAAAATAATCATTTGTTTATGTTTTCAGAATACATCTCGGCGTGCTGGATGACTTTAATTCTGCTGGGGATATCCTTCCTCGTATTTTATGCTTTAGGTATGGAGGTGTACCGAAAACAGCCCGTCTTAATCATTAAATGCAATACAAGTAAACCAGCAAGTGACGTGTACTACCACCACATTGTTCAACGTGGCAGCTATGCTCCCTTCATGCTTTATGCTGATTACCTGGCAAATATGGCGACACAGTATCCTGAACTTCATTTCCATGTTTTCTTTCTGATGGACGACTCTCTACAAACTGCGTTCCGAGGACCGAGGCATGCACGATTTATCAATAAACTGATACCATACACTGCTGGCAATATGTATTCGTTCACAAAACTGGATGATAGCAGCAAGCGTGAAATAGCAGACTTTGAAAGAAGATACCAAAACGTTAACGTCACGATTATGTCTCTTAGCAAGTACATGGCAATGACACCTTTGAAGTACAAGTGGAGGACTATACCACTTTCCTATCTACCCTTCTATGCTAGGGTTTTCTCAGTCTGGCAAAATGGGGGAGTGTCTATGGACTTAAATAATTTCAATAACAATTACAATAATCGCCAGCATGACGATCGTAGAATTACCGCGATATTGAAACAGCACAATGATGGTATTAAAGTTGAAGAATACACAAATGCCTTAAATAAAATAGATCGCGAAGAAGAAAGTGAATTTTTCACTATATTCTACGGGCTAATCCATCAAATTTTAAACGAAACGAGAACATTCTTAACAAAAAGCTTCCCCTTCCCTCAAGTGTCTACCGAAAAGGGCCTGTTACAAAACGAACCCTTGATTCGCACTAACAGGAACAAGCGTGATGTTTCTATGCCGATGAATGAAAATAATAACTCTGACACCGTTTCTCATGTCTATGTTGAAATTATGAATTCAACGAACGACACCGATTTAAAGAAAAACGAGTATCAAACTTTATCCAGCTCAGATGTTAATCTAGAGAAATTAAAGGATAACATAAACGACGCTATCAAAGTATTGCAAATAAATAACAACTTGAGTAATGTTAACATCACAAACAAAACTGAAGATCTGAATAAAACTGAACTACAAACAGAAGTTTTCAATAAGTCCGACACTCCTCAAGTGGTTTTGTTTTACGACTTTTCCTTATTTTCTGATGGCATGGCACCTTCATTTGTGTTGCCTGAACCATTAATTCGCACCGATTTTAGACAAAACAATCGAATCTCGGAATTTGGAAAACCAGGAAAATATGGGAATAACGTGGCACATCTTCTTTCTATTGATTCTGAAGGCTCGTTCATAGCGGCTTCCTCTAGACTGCATCCATTTTTAGGACATCTGATAACTGCCGGTTGTCAACGTATGCAACCTAAATTCGCTATTCAAGATACAATTTTAACGCAATGTTCAGGAATATTTAAGGAAGATACATACTGCAACAATATTTATTTACTTTAGTTTTAATTTCTTGTTTACGTTAATGTTTGTTAATATTCTTCTATTTCTTGTTTTTTTCATTGGTTTCACTCAGTTAGCATGGAAAATGTACTGAATTTAGACAATTTTAGTATTAAAATGTTCCTATTTCTATGATGTCCTGTTTCATTTCTAAACTCAAACAGTTCCTTATACTCGGGTTTTCTCAAAAAGGCGGCTTCGATGGCCTTCAACGGAATGCAGCTGAGTAAAAAACATTTTCTGGGAGTGATTTCATTTTCAGTTTGCGGGTATTGGTGTCCTATGAAAAGCAAAATGAAGAATGAAAGAAACAACGCCGGTGACTATCTATCCATCTTTCCCGCTTTTACGCCGAAATTACTGAACCAAAAATGTGAAACTTGGTACACACAAATAATTGTATGTAAAAATATTGTTTGTTGCCCGTGGTACTACCAAAGAAAAGTAGTTCCCTCCCCTACTCAAAATTCTTGGTATACCTAGTTCACACTGGATCCGTCCGGGTGAAACCATACGTTTGGGATCTCAGTCCTACCAACTTTCAGTGTTGTACCTTTGTGCAACTTTTATTCGGGTACGGGAAATAGTTTCCATAGTACGTGGGTGGAATCTCTGAAGGGAGCTAGTTGCTTACATGGCTACGGTTCCGTTATGGTTAGATGACTACATTCAGTTATTCATATAAGTCCATAGATATGCGAAAAATGGATTACATAATGGACTTTTACATAAAATATGCATAAAACTCAAAAAGAGTATTTAATTACTCTATAATTGATACTTTTCCAGAATGGACTTGACAGTTACGTAGGCACCTATACCTACATTGTCACAATGGTAATCAGAGGGTTATAAACATCACATTTCGTACAATGATTTCTGAAAAACAGATCTTAAATCCACAGCTAGATCACGGATAGCTATTTACAATGAAGTTGCCTTTTAACATGGTTTTGGCTCCAATGCTGAAGCCA
Organism: Helicoverpa zea; assembly: GCF_022581195.2. Lineage (NCBI taxonomy): Eukaryota > Metazoa > Arthropoda > Insecta > Lepidoptera > Noctuidae > Helicoverpa > Helicoverpa zea. The sequence continues at coordinate 6,739,088 of NC_061460.1, read as the reverse complement.
TATCTTGGACGCACACGAATGTTTTGCCACCATCCGACGTTTTATATGAGCATTTTATATACTTACCTGTATGGATTACTCGGCCTTGTAAGTACCTATGGATTTTATGTTTCCGAGATGTCGGCCCTACAACCCAAGAATTTAGTAGAAATGTCATTTTTTTTAGATTCAGAGGTACCTAGCATAGGTAAACCCCCTAAGACGACCCACTGACCTTCTCCGTTGTCTGTAAAAATACAATTTAGTTTCCTGATACAAATATAATAGTAATAAGGTCATCCCTTATAATAAAATTAAAAAATATAAAATAATAAAAGGCATATTATTAAGCGATATAAATATTTCCTATTACAGCTAATAAGCGCAAATCATTTGAGGAAGCATCTGGGAGAATTGCCTCCAGATTGGACTGCATCGAGTGCTCAAGTACAGGAAGGTCAACACTTCATGCTGCTTCACGATTTGAAGATTATCGCCACAGCTATGGGGCTGGTCCAGTATGCTTGTCTATTAGCGGGCTGTTTGACTGTAAGACACTGTTAAAACTAGTATTAAAAGAGTAACCATACAAGTATGAATAATCATACCAACGTATATTCCATTAAGAGCCAATTTATTTTATTACTCAAATTGCTAAGAAAGGCACGCACATCATCATCTCCCGAGCCTTTTCCCATCTATGTTGAGGACGGCTTTATTTTGCACATAGTTGTCGAATTCAGAAGCTGGTAAAATACATAATTTCCATTACAGGAGAATCCGTCGTTATTTATTCCGCATCTATCTGGACAATTGCTCATCGTTTCCGTAAAGATACTGAACGCACTCCTACTACTTGCTCCGGTCAACAAGAAAGCAATTGGCAAGTTGACTCACAAAGTGCCCGCAATATTGCTGATGATGTTCAACTGGCTCCAAGAGTTCTGCGTATTCAGACAATACTTATGTATATGTGACTTATGATGGATAAATCAAAAGTAAAGAATATTGAGCGTGTGTTTTCTATTTATCGTTTTGGTCCGACTCTTGATATTTTCTTGTGTATATTATATATTTTTACTTTCGTAGCAAAAGAGCTGTGCGATGACATAAAGATCAACAACCAAAATCTTTTACGTATCCAATGTTTCGTTTTATTAGACCCTAATATTATAATATCCCTGGACCCTTATATTATTATTTTCAGGTAGGTGATATTATTTTATCAGGGACTTACCGTAAACTATCAAATACATATTTGTTTTTAAGTAGGTATATTTATGGGCAAGTAGGACCTCAGAATAAATCGATGTTTATGAACTTAATATTTACTGCCTAGTGATTTTTTCTTTATACATTAAACGAGCTGGAAATGACAACGATCTTTGTAATTTTCCTTTTTTTGTTTTTGAAGCTGTAGGTTTAAACCAAGTAGTGACGACCCTATTTATTTTATTTCTATACTTATTTTAAAAATAAAATATTGTGACATTGACAATGGCAATGAACATATCGTACGCCATCCGGCTGTCATTACCTATTCACACCTCTGAATGCGCCACATTATGTAATAATAATTTATAAACATTTTACGTGAAAATTCGTGCGGTTACTCATGGAATGTCCATTATTATAGTTTTCCCGCGACCGCTACCATGATGGTTAATAGTGGTTGAAATGAACCAGCATGGAAACGGAGAGTAATACATTATTGACTCAGCTTAGGCTTAAACATGAGAATCACGCGAATGCTGTAAGTATAATGCCCCGAATACTACTCAGTAGCAGTCTTTACAATTCCACGTCAGAGGCCGTCAGGCGTAGGTACTTGAGAAAACTCTGACACCAGTTCTTGTTAGGTATAATGAACCTGCAGCTCATGAAGCAGAAGATAAAAGTATAAGAACATGATTGTCTCCTGTACCTTCACTAGTATATTATAGACTCTGAGAGTCCTTATGGATAAGACATATAAGGTAGAAAATATATAATAAAGAAACACACCTGACTTGCATTTCTAACTGTTTTACATATCATTCATTAGAATTACCTCTGATACGAGAGCAGTAGGTAAGTTAAATACTTTCTTTCTGCTTAGAAAATGACTTCATGCAGACAGAACCAGTCAAACTCTATGGGTACTTTAAAGAGTCATGGAATTTTGGTTTTCTCTTTTCAGTTAACACACATCAGCGGCGAAGCTTCAGAGGGCCTGAAAATAAAATTACGAGCATTGCTTGTGGCGCTACTGGGCGTGTCGATGTCGGCATGTGCGTTTGCCTCCCAACCCGTCGAACTGGAGTTAGATGACGACGATGTCGCTCAGAAACTCAACAATGTCAGCTTTGCTAGGCGGTATGTCACATATCCATACTAGAGTAGTTTTCTTTTGGGAACTCATCAAATGTTCGGCGGTTCTGCGGATGCAGCGTGAGGGCGGGGCGATAGTGTGTTAAACTATAGTGGATTTTAGTATTACTTATTCATTATTATTAAGTAGGACTAAAAGTGGAAACTCTTTCGAAAAATCCCGTGGCTCCGTATTAGTATAAATAAGGGCGCTTTCAACTTATGCGTTTCTTGACGGCCGCCTGCGATGCCGAAGCGGTGCTCGTCTAAGCTGAAATAACGCGTCCCACTACCGCATTTACGGTGCAAGTTCAGTTTATAGAGATGTGATATGGCAGGCAACGTATAGAAATTTACAATGATGGACTAGTAACGCAACTTTCATGTTTCAGGATCACTAAGCCTACAATTCGACTTGTCATGGGATATGGGAAGCTCAGTGCATTTGTCACCGCAACTACATCACTGCTTTTATTGGTGGCTGTCATGTCTAAGGTATGTTTGTATGGTATCTGTGTTCAGTAATCATGACTTCAGAAAATGTTAGGTAATGTAGTTGTAGACAATACCCTGTCTTGAATTAACGATAAATGATTTGTAAAGAGAATAGGTAGGTACTTGTGGGGCAAATTCAAAAGTTGGTTTGAAGTTCTTCTTACTATATGGCCAAGGTTTAATCATATAACATGTCGGACGAACTCCAAATTCAAATTGTAATAATCTGGGATGCCTCAGCGTGTCTTCTCAGACACAGGAGCGTAGGACCAGATACATATATGGTTCAATCTACCCGAAAGACGCTGGCAGGCATAACTGCTAGTGTATGGTCATAACAGACAGTTTTGCCTGGCACCCGAGTGGTCGCAGCCCGTAGTGGATACGTTTGCCTGGCAAATCCGACGTGTATAGCTAGCTTTTCCCATCAACTTCTGATGTCACCTAATCACTTACCTATCGAAACCCGATGTGTAAATATAGCTGGCTCTTCCCCATCAACTTCTGTTGTCACCGAATCACTTTATCACTTTCCTGTCGAAGCAATCCTGGTGGCGTCGTGGGGCTCGCTGGTTGGCCGCACCCGCGCTGCTGGTGGCTGCGCTAGAGACGGCCTCCGATGCCAGCGACGCCATGCTTGCGGCCGTTCTGCGAGGTTCTGCTGAGCCAGCCCGCGTCGCCGTACAAACCGCCGCCGCTGCCTTACTCATCACCGTCGAGATATTAGTCTGGTTGGTTCTTCTTCTTTCGTGTCTATGACATGTCATGTAGTGAATCTACACTTTGTCAGCCTACAGCGAAAGTACGGTCTTGTTGGTACCTACATTTCATGGAGAACAGATGACTAGCAGAGATTCCATAACATAAAATTTCCTAAGAAAGTAGCGCGCCAAAATACGGGTGTTCGGGGCCGAGGAACCTAACTATCTCCTTCTTAATACGATTTCTTTGGAACCTGCCCATTTTTTTGTAATATTTACCAAAACTCGTTGATAGATGTTCCAAAGAACCCGAACGCCGCATTAGTCATTCTTAACTGATCGATTTAGTCATACCCACCGAAGGTACTTGAACTAGAATAAGGCGCAACAATCACTTGCTTACTTGCTTTAGAGTCTGAGTCGCAGAGCCAAAGACAATATGTGTGTACATTTACACACACAAGTAAGCCTCACCCGCTTTCGTGGGGTAACTTTTTATGTATCTCCTCATCATCTATAGTTTGCTACTTACAGGTACTTCATAGCGAAATTTTTCGAGTATAATCCACCCCCGACAGCCGAAGACCGAGAAAAAGGAAACCTAATGAGATCAATGCCACAATAAAATAATTCAACAAGTAATAGATACACATACATCTAGATATTTTGTATCTATAAATCGCTTTTTAAAAAGAGGTGATATTTATTTTATTCCTATATTATCAGTTATTGGCGTGATTTTGTAATTGATCTTGAAAATAAAAATAAGTAAAACAGAAAAGATGACTTCTATAAAAATTTTGCATATGTTCTCTTTAAACCGACCATAAAACATAATATTATGTGTCCCACAGAATTCATCTAAACAGGAGTTTTTCAACGGTAGATTATATTTCTTTAGAGGTACATGTTAATAACGAAATGGTTAGAGGAAAACACAGATGTCTGTTACAATATAAAATAAATATAATTTTGTATAAAACCTACACACAACTATTGCAATACACTGGTCATTCGGTCAGACCACAACAAAATTAAACACCGATAAGCATATCACTATATTATTGCTCTTATACAATTAATAAAGCTCCGAAAAGTTAGTCTCATTTTCTTAATTGCTAATATACGTACTTTAATTCATAAGATTACAAAATAGTAAGTTCATTGTGAGAAAAATATAAACATAACAAAAGTTAAAAATATGACAAATAAAGATTGATAGATAGCTTTCTTTTTAAAATACATATTTTTTCATGATCAGATTTTAAAATTTCTATAAATCCTCCTTTATTTATAAATGCGAAGGGATCTGTTTGTAGAGCTATTGGTCAAAACTAATGAACCAATTTTAAATCTAAAATGCTTTGGATTCATAAAGCTGAAGAGCTTAAATAAGTAAAGACTTATTTTTGAAAAAAAGTCATGCCTCCACATTTCACGCAAGTAAATCGAGGTCTAAGGTGCTGCTCACCACACCAGATCATAATTTCACGTTTTGCTGAAATAGCTATGTAGTCGTTTATATCCGACAAACTCGAAATGTACATATCGAGTTTGTCTGACTGAAATCTATCTCGCAAAAACGTAGACACCCTCATAAGTACATCTTCATCAGGATTGATGTCGTTCAAACGACTAAAGTCACGTACAGTTAAAAGTGATATTATTCTAAAACAGAGTTCGGTGAAAAAGTCACATTCCTTCTGCGAATATTCCTCAAACCACTTTTCAAAGTTATCTACAGTCACTTGTTTTACCAGGATAGTATGTGGCCCAACAATCAGTCTTTGTCCAACTTGTAGTGTATTGATATCGCCGGAAAACTTGTTCATATACTCGTCCCCCTCGACCCAAGTTTTATTTCGGGATTCTTTATCATGCTTCAGTTTTGAAAAGTGTTCCAAAACCTTCTTTTTCAAGTTTAATAACGTATCTCTGTTAACCCTGCCATCGCGAATGTAGGTTTTTAGCCCAGCAACGAATTCACTGTCATTATCATCTATAGTAATTTTTGACTTCAAATGATTAAATATAAATAATACTAAACGCCTCTTCCAGTCAGGAAAAATTGAGTTGATGAAGTCTAGTTCTGAGGGTATGAGCGAGATTATTAGTTCAGTACACACCAAGAGAAACGCATTATGCAAATCTTCACTTATCTGACAAAGTAGGTCTATAATAAAATCTAGGTCAACTTTACTCAAATTGATAATGAAAGTAGATATCTTAATAATCTCTTCAGGGCGGATATTGCATACCAATTCTTTTAACGATACATTTGTGGAGCCTGCCGCACCACATGATGGATATATTCTAGTAGGTGCATTTTTTGTGGTAACTTTTGCGGGTCCATATTTAGCAAGTAGTTTGGCCCGGGCCTGCTCTCCCATCCGGAACATTTTGCCAGCACTAACTCTATGCTGATTATTTATTAAAACCTTGCCATCCGGCGCCAGCGATATTCTAACTTTATTTTTATTGAATGCTTTGTTCATATAGCTCAGCTTCCCGAAGAATTGGTCTTTATTTTCTATTGTCTTAATAGCTCTTATAACATCAGTGTTACCTTCTATAGTACCTTTAATTCTTCGCGTCTCAGCTGTTACTTTGTCGAATATTTTCCTGAAAGTGAAAATGTTACATATTTTGATAAGGTTTCAATCTCTTCATGATTATCTAAATTAAAACCCCACCTCTATAATAAAAAGCGTTAAACATGGACTAAAGTTAGAACCTATAAAAATGCAGGTAATTTGTAAATTTAATCTAGGTTCATTCATAGGACTGTCAGATATTATTCAAACAATAATAAAATATGCAAATGTCACCTACACATGACTTTTGTACAACTTTGTAAAAAAATGATTAAATGAAAAAATGGTGATGAACTTTTCTAAGTTTGTATGTACTTTCTAAGTTGGTATAACTTGGACACCAATGGCTGATAAAAAGGTGAAGGAAAACATCTTGAGGAAACCTGGACTATAAAGTCTGAAATCACCAACCCGCATTGAGCAAGCGTGGTGATTAATGCTCAATCCTTCTCCGTTTGAGAGGAGGCCTGTGCCCAGCAGTGGGACGATAAAAAGGCTGTAACAGTAAAGTACCTTCTATTGTTGCTAGACAAAGATTCTCTGAATTCGTTAATTTTCTGAGCTTGTGCATCCTGCACGATGTCTTGTGCAGTCTGATTGGACATGACTCCGACACCAAGGAAAAGCAGGGATGTTGTGAACTGGAAAATTTCTAGTTTCGTTGGTCTTTCTCCATACTTAGCCATCTGAAACATTAAAGACATTAATCATGTGTAGAGGCTGTTAGTAAAAATATATTTAAAGATTTTAAGAGCTACCATGAGTTAGGAAAAAGTTTGTTTGCCTACTATAACTTATTTTTTTTCTGATTTACCTTATAGGACTTCTAATGGTGACCGCACATCTACGAAACTACTAGTGTTGATGTATTTTTTTTACTCGTTCACGCAAGAACTACTGGTTGGTAATTGAAGGAATTCGGTAGTATAGTACAGCTTATATATATCAGTATAACATTTAGGCTACTTTATATCAATCAGACGGAAGTAGATCCTTCGAGTCGCGGGTAAAACCACGGCCGCAAGCTAGTTGTAAATATTATGTTGATATCCATGTCGATTCTAATGTAAAGGAGGGTACGCACCTTGTAGATCATGTCTCCCAATCCATTGACTACGCCAATGAATCCAGTTGCAATATTCGTGTACTTTAAGAAGTCTAATGCGCTCATAAGGATCTGTAAAAAGTTTAAATTTAGATTTGTTTTTAATCACAGATTACATTATTGATGATGTCCTCCTAGCTAATTGTCAGCTACGGCGGCTGTTCTCATGTAAGGAAATTAGCCAACTGCGCAGGACATATTATATTGCACAAGCATTTGCGCAGACACAGGTGCACTCACTATTCCTTCACTCTCATAGCCCGATGGGACGGCAATCCGACACGACCGGAGAGAGATCAGGCGAACACGAACACTATTAACACGCTATATTATTATCACGCTGTTATTAGGTCGACCTGCATGGAACTTACTTACCTAATGGAATCTAAGGTAACTAACTCAATCATCTTCCAAGAATCGTAGCGTCACGAAAGTTGGCAGTTGTAAGTATGTAGTTCTGATGACAATTCCATAAGATGGCACTGTCGAACTGATCTGATCTGACGATGATATTGAACCGGAAATTCATTATGAAACATCGTGTCATAGCTGTGAACTTTGTCAATTTTGTATTTCAAGGTCTGATGATGCAGCGGGGAGATAGGCACTATAAAAGCGTGATTTTCCAGTGTTTTAGATATTAATTAATTTATTTCATGCGGATCCATCGATAATAAGGTTAAGCAACGCTTGAGTCGGTCAGTCCCTGCCCCCTGGGTGACCGTAGACGAATAGGTGCATCTTAGACTAACTTCGTACCTTAACATTTCTGCCTGATGCAGCGGCCCAAGACAACAGCTTCCCTGCTGTAGTAAAGGAAATACCGACGCCCGATATTATTATATTTATCCAGTTGGAGCGAGCTTCCATGTTCTTCAGGCCGATACTCTTAAACCAAGAAAGAAAAGCTGAATACAATGACCTCTTTTTGACATAATGCGTGACGCCGCTATGTATGTTTGTCTGAGGTACTGCTAAATGGATGAACCGATTAGGATGCTGTTTATTTTATTTGAATTTAAAGCAGGTACCGATAAGTTAAAACTGTTGCACTGTACATTGGGGGTGTTTTAATAATTCGGTATATCTTAAGCAATAATAAAACATTTCCTTTTAAATGTTAAGGTACTTTTACCCAAACTACTTATACCTGTTCATGTCGAGCTCTGTCGACCAATTTTCCAATGGATCGACCGATGCTGTAGACCCCTGTGACTGACGCCACGCCTACAGCTGTGCCAACGAGCACGGGTGCCACGACAGGAGTCGCGAATACAGAACCCACAACTGCTACAATAGCACCTACACTAGCAGCTGTAAACATACAAACTCAAACTCAAAAACGTTTATTCAAATTACGCTGATAAATCAGAACTTTTCCCAACAAAAAGGCTCGGAAGATGATGATGTTGTAAAACTACTTCACGAAAGATGATAGATGTCATAGGTACCTGTGCTCACGTTGTCAGCAACGTTGAGCACGCGAGCGCCCGGGCCCAGTTCGGGTGATGCCTGGACTGTCCATACTACTTTCGGCATTTCACCTTCCTGTCGGAAAAAATTGGGTTCTAGGTAAATATCTGGAATTTGTAAATCATTTTTCGCTATAAAAATAAAAATAAAAAATTTGTAGTATCTTTGTACTATTTTATATGATTACTTTAAATGGTTAAATAAATAAAGTAAGGTAAGTACTTACTTTGGTAATAATTCCGCTATATTCTCCATTTTGGGGTACAACCATCACACATTTTGGAAGTTTGTTTTGCGATAGATAATCGCTCCAGGTTTCATAAACTCGCGCGTCGTGATCTATAAATATTTTGCAGCCCTTTACTGCAAATTAATGACAATTACATGAGTTGATTCGGTTTGAAAAGGATATACCTGCATAAATAAATTTTTTTGAAAGTAAGTAACTCGTACCTCCAGGTTTCTTTGAAATACATTTCCTAATACTGAACACATGAAATACTAAGATATGGACGGATTTCCCTTTCTTCGTGTGCAGATTAAGCCAATAATCTCTTGGTGTTATTTGATAAAACTTGATTTCTCTACTTGGTATGACGCAGACCACTCGTAACACCGATATGATCAAGTTTTCGGCATTGTGAGAATATTTATCTGGAAGAACAAACATAAAAGTATCAGTTTTATTTAAGGCTAAGAAGCTAAGAAATCTATTGCTACTATTAACTACCGCATACTTAGGATGTCCACCAGAGCCTTTAAATCAAACGAGGGTACGCTAAATGTCCCATAAAGCAGGTATTTCAGGGAAAAATGCTTAGGTGCCTACTATAGACTGCGAACATATTTTGCTGGTTATACAAATCTAATAATTCAATGTACCTAACATCGCAAATTACTTTATACTGAACCAGCAGAACTCATAAAAGATAATCAGTACTCAGTAGGTACCTACGAAGTCATAAATATATTTTTATATTAACGATGTAGGTACCTTGTTCTAGAATCTTTTTGAATACATTCATGCATGTCTCCTCGTCACGAGCGTCGTAGCCTTGTAGTTTCAGTTCGCTGTCACTGTTCCCTAAGCAGTCGGTCAAATTACCCTCGACACTGGGAGGTCCACAGAGAGCTACTGCTATCTTTTGCAACAGAAATCTTCGGTCCTTCTTCTCATACCTGTTTTTAAACAAAGGTAATGGGCTTAGATTATTGGATAAAAAGGTAGGCAGGTACGTCAATAAATACTGGGACAGATAGATGTATGATAACGCAGTATTTTTTTTTATTTCACAGCCTTAAAATTATTATTTGGTAGAAAATTGTGTGCGGCGAGAAATTTCTCTAATAATACAACCATTTGTATAATCTATACTATTTCTTAAATTAAAAACAGGAGAAAATATCTAAAACGAATAAGTTCAAACTTCTGCTAAGCGAAGAACAGAATTAACTACTTAACAAATTGTAACTAAGTAGGTACATATAACATATAGAATCAGATCCGTTCAATCAGATTCAAGATCCGAGACAATATTATCGATTAAAATGCCTTCGTGCTACTTAGTGTTATCTGTCAAAGAGATAACGTGAGCAACATTTATGTAGGTTTATACTCCATTTATTTAATTTGATAAAAATAGTTATTAGAAAGATTTTATCAAAGCTTTGTTAGCACCCACCAATTAAGTAGGCCCTGTTAGAACTCAATAAGTTGAATTCTTTGTTGCACTTGACGTTCGATTACTTATAAAGTTTTTGTTGCAGAAACTTAGGGCTCCCACACAAAACTGCAAAATCGCAAAGCAAATATCTGCGAATTCACAAGAATGCATCCTAAGAACGCCCGATCTCATTCGCATCGCGCATTCCTGCGATATTAGCCGCGGGCGATGTAGACTGGAAGCCGACCCCAACATAGCTGGGACAAGGTGACGTGTATCATCTATGAAGGTGACAATGACAAATGAGCAACAAACTCAATTATAGTTCGGCCATTCAGAGAATGCGTTCCTGACACGTCGCGATTGAACTGACGACGTAATAACATTCATTGATTATTGATATAATAATGTTGTTTTAATGCTCCTCAATTGTTAAAACGGTAAACAACCAGCAAAAATATTTTTATCGTAACTGCAACGCCATTGCAAAGTTACGTCGTCAGTTCAATCGCGACGTGTCAGGAACGCATTCTCTGAATGGCCGAACTATAGGTACTTACAATTCCCAATCGGCATCGCCGGTAGCTTCATAATATTCCTGCTGTATTTCTACTGCACTCATATCGAGGCGTTTATTTTCTCTCGGCGAGTCTGCCATCTTTGTCACGTAGGTATCTACTGAAAATGGACGAATAAAAAAATCTATTAACAGTCCCAAATAAGTAAGTGGAGTTCAGGGTTCGATTCCTAGGGCGTAAAAATATCATAGTATAAAACAAAAAGTATGTTAACTTACTTACCTACATTAAGTACTGCTTATGGTCAATGGACCCCACCTCAATTTTCTGTATTTTTATTACAAGGTTCCAATTACATAATAATTTGAAATTATATTTTAGTTTATAAATATATATGGAACCTTAAATAAAGAGATAATTTTTATGCCACGCACACGCATAAAATGGCGGCTTGTCATGAGCGCGAGGTACATAACATAAATACCTACACGACGTTCTTCATTACATGAATCGTTACAATGCAAAACGTGAAAAAAGGAGGGCTTATTTTTTTAAAGCTGCTCAAATAATCTTACAGTCATTAAAGGTTACTTATATTATCACCGTCTACGATCACCCTAACAAAATATATTAACTAAACTAACCAACTCAACATACCTTGTTGTGATCTATTTATAGAATTCCCCACTCGTTTGCGTACTCACAACCAATCACTTGCAAGAATAAATGCAGACTGTTGCATACTTAGACCGCGTCCGGTTTTGCAAGGACTCGCATCGCGCAAAATAATCACCGACCATAGACAACTTTGACTGTGTTGTCAGCTAAAAAAACTAACATCTATAGTAATATTCGGATTTGGGGCTTCCCCTCTTTTGATAAGATTTGGGCTTGTTAAGACTAACCCAGAATTATAAATTTTGACCAAGCAAGGAAGGTTACAAGGTAATTGGAAGTAAACTCAAAAAAATCGCTAAATCAGATAGTTTATTATAACAACACCACATTATTTGTTTCTTTTTATTTATTATTCTATATGCATAATATTTGTGTACATCTTACAGCCAAAGTGATAAATCTGGATAGGAAGGTACTATGGTACTATCTAGCTGTGAGTTTCTCTGTTGTGACTATTTTATTTTTGTGATAAAATAGAACTTAGGTAGGCAAACTCTCCAACAATATACGATTTTATATTTTTTTTACAGTGATTTTCCGTGGCATCTATAATTTTCAGTAATATCCCTATCTAATCACATTGTCTGTATTTAAGTACACATTTCTTGAGATTTTAATTCAAAAGGCACTATAATCTTGTGCAGTAATATTTCGTAAATCCTAATAAGCAATCAGTTTTGTTATCACAGTGCATAATCTATCACATGTTTATATAAATATCTTTAACTTTCACTTGGTACTGCGATATTTTATTAATAGCCCGGTCAAAATAGACATAAAAGTAGTGGTCAAATAACAAAAATTCCCACAGAGCTGATTTTTGGTGGAGAGCTAGATTTGATCATTATAAATAAAATACTAAAAGTCCCCATCGATCCCATGTGTGCGTCAAAAGTTATTCGAGATCAAATGTTAACATTTTTGGTTTTTTGTGTTTTTTTCGAAAACGGTAAGTTTTATCAAAAAAATACATCAGACCAAAATTGTAGATTATAAAATTTTATACGAAAATGGCATTAACAGTTTTCTCCTAAATGTTACCATTCCTGAGATATCGCGCTTCAAAGTATATTCCACACATGACATGCACACATTTCCACGCCACCTGTGAGGTAGTATACTCGGCGCCTTTTTTTTTATCGTGGTTTCCCCTGTAGACCTACTCCACTAACTGTCATGACAATTTTAGGATAGTTTAAGGGAATAATTGCCGTCAAGTTCTAATATGATGTCATTATGGATATTAACTATTGGGTTAACTATTATTGTGATTGTTTTAGATTTATCAGATTCATACAAAAACTCGTGGTGGCCTAGTGGGTAAAGAACCAACCTCTCAAGTATGAGTGGGTTCGATTCCAGGTCAGACAAGTACCAATGCAACTTTTCTAAGTTTGTATGTACTTTCTAATCATATCTTGGACACTAATGACTGTGTTTCTGATGGCATGTTAAACTGTAGGTTCTGGCTGTCATTGAACATTCTTGGCAGTCGTTATGGGTAGTCAGAAGCCAGTAAGTCTGACACCAGTCTAACCAAGGGGTATTGTTACCCGGGTTGCCCGGGTGACTGGGTTAAGGGGGTCAGATAGGGCAGTCGCTCCTTGTAAAGGACTGGTACTTAGCTACATCCGGTTAAACTGGAAGCCGACCTCAACATAGTTGGGAAAAGGGCTCGGAGGATGATTTGATACTACAATCATTTTTGCAATTGCAAAAAATAATGTCAGGAGTTTTTCTGGAGCAAGTGGGAGTAAAGTTTTAATAGGGTCCAGATATTATGTATCAATTTCCAACCCCAGTCTTCTGGATAAAAATGGAAATGTCGAAGGAAAATTAGCATGCGATAATTTTCTACACTTTAAAAGCGGATTGTGCGCGACTTCAGCGGTTGAAAAAATTTTGTTCTGTGTTTAGTAATGCAGAACCATGCCTTAGGACTGCAGTACGCTGATATTTAGGATTTAAAAGTGGGCAATCTAGCCTTAGCGACAAGCCACGTGAAGGTAATTCAAAACCCCATATGACCCAAGATAATATCGAGGCTATGCGGCAGTTAATTGTCGCAGACCAACATGTAACATACCGTAACATGGATCCGTGGGCATTACGATTGTTTTACATTCCCCAAAATTAAGTAAAGTCTTCGTGGTAAACGTTTCAGCACACCTGAAAAAGCTGTTGACTCATACAAATCGGCCAATTTGACTACCCCCACTTCAGAATGGAATAAATATTTCAAGAACTGGGTTTAATGCATGCAAAAGTGCATTAAATATTGCGGAGAATTCTCTGAAAAACAATAAATGGAATTACCCTATTAGATTGTCTATACTTATTTCAAACGACAAAACTTAAAGGCAGCCGTCGTACATACGTGGCTTGTATGTGCATATCATGTGTAGTGTGACTCTTTGAATCGCGATATCTCAGGAATGGTAAGATTTATGAGAAAACTGTTAATGCCATTCTTGTAGAAAATTTTATAATCTACAATTTTGGTCTGATGTATTTTTTTGATAAAACTTACCGTTTTCGAAAAAAACACAAAAAACCAAACATTTTGACATTTGACCTCGAATAACTTTTGACGCACACATGGGATCGATGGGGACTTTTAGTATTTTATTTATAATGATCAAATCTAGCTCTCCACCAAAAATCAGCTTTGTGGGAATTTTTGTTATTTCAAATGTCTATTTTGACCGGGCTATAAAAAGCAATACAAATTAAGCCTTATGAGTACTTATACCTAATGTACAATATTTGGACTTTTCTGATATGTCTGATTTTTAATGTTTTTAAAAGTGATTTTATTTGTAAATTATGTGCAATGTTCAAAAACACTTATAAAAGGTAAATATTATATAAGTGTATAATCGAAGTTTAATTACACAGATTGTGTTTAATAATATACTTTTAAGGACAATAATGGCATTATACCAGTCTGTAGGTTAAGTTATGAAGACATTATTTTAATTTTGTCATTTATCCAGATCGTCTTATTGAATTAAATAATAGAAAAATAGTACTCTTAGCAAGATCTGATTGAGTGCCTAAAATCTAAAATCCCTTCAATGGGCTATTTGGTTAAGCTTTCTACAATTTTAATAGTAATAGATGTACCCTTTTCGCAGTGGGTAAATATGATATATTATGTTTTAAGCCACTGAATAAATATTTACCTAGTTTTAGTACACAGAAAATATGAAACAGTATTTTCGTAGAACAAGACAATAAAAAAAATTATCTCAAAAATATTAATTCTTAAGCATATCTTATACCCCTACAACTTTCACATACAATTGACTTTTTGTTCGGAAATTCTAGCCTTCTGCGATCCATTTCACCGTCGACCCAGCCTAACAAACGATCTTTCAAATATAAAATGGTTTCTTGACGAACAACACCTTCTTGGAAGAACTCTTTTAGCACTATTACGATGCCATTGTCGTTATCTCTGCTCGGGTCGCCCAGTGGCCTCTCATGCTTCATATAGTTGAATACAAACTTTACTATTTGGACGATTAGATCTTCTTCGGGACTCAACAGCCTCAGCCTGGCAATGTCTTCAGGAAGGAGTTTGGATAACACATTGAAGGATATCGTCATCAAGTTGGCGTACACATCTTGGCTTAAATTTTCTAACATAAGCGCTACATTTTCGGCGCCAGACGCACTTACTCTCACTAGTAGTGATCCAATTCTTAGTATTTCACCGGGGTGAATTCCTACTAGTGTTGTTTCTTCCTCGCCTTCTATGTAACCGGACACGGCATTCGTTGTGGGCACAATCCTTGTTGGTACATTACTTGTGTTGACAGAGGCAGGTCCAAGTGAACTGAACAGTTGCGCCCTTCCTTCCTTACCAAGGTTATAGAGCTCTGCAGGGTTGAATTTGTGCTGGGAGTTCAAGTTAACCTGACCATCAGAAGTCATGGATATTCTGAGCTTGTGTTGGTTGACATCTTTGTTGATTCGGAGCACGTCGGCAAAGTACTGGTCTTTGTCGATGATGTTCTGAATGCCTCTAATGACTTCAGTGTTGCCTTGTATGGCACCTTGTATCCTTCTCGATTCAGCGCTGATCTTGTCGAACATTTTTCTGGAAATAAATTATGTTGTAATTAAATTGGACAAGCGTGATTTATTATTTTTGCACTCATATTTTTAAAATAAAATTCAGAAGGTTACAAATGTTTATGCTGAATAAAATTAATATTACGGAATCTATCTAAATCATACGCTTAAAATTGATAGTTTTTCAAGAAGGAAGAGTACATTTGCTGCCAAAGATAATAAGAGTAAAACCTCACCTGTGTCTATTGCTCCTAAGAGTGGCCCGGTACTCGTTGATCGCTTTAGCCTGAGCATCCTCTATAATACTCTGTGCCGTTCGGTTTGACACTACGGCGTGACAGAAGAACAAAGTCGCCGATGCGAATTGGAACAACTCTAACTTAGTCGGCTTCTCTCCATGTTTGCGGTACTAGAGAAAAAAAAAACATGTATTACAACATCACAAATCAATATAATGAAAACCTATCGTGCTTAAATAAAATGAAAAAAAAAAAAAAAAAACATATCGTTTATTGCATTCCATAACTTACTATCGACCGATGTCATTTATAACGAGGTCAGTGTTTATGACCCACTTTGTCGAAAAACAGTGCATGACACTCGTCTCTACAAATTTTCTGAAGGTAGGTCAAAATGTCATTGGTTGATAGAACACAGGGTGGAAAATATAAAATAGTTGTTATATTACTTAGAACAGATGAAGGTGTTTTATGTTGATAGTATATGTATAGTTTTAAGTAACCATATCATAATACAATATTTACTTTAAAGTACATATTTGTGAAACTAATGGATATGGTCTGCCTATGACCGGGATGGTAGGCTTTCGTTGGGGGAGGCATATACGTCCAGCAATGGACGGCAATTGGCGGATATTATGATAATGATTAGAGAACTTACCTTCAGTATAATATGAAGGAGACTGTTGACGACGCCCGCGCCACCAGTGACCATGTTTGCGTGACGTAATACTTCCACAGACACAGCTAGCGCTTGTCCTGTCTACAAATAAAGGACAATGCTCAAAAAAAACCCAAGCCCGGCGCAAACGAAAAGTTACTCAAATTATAGGTAATAATAAGTAATAAAATACTGCATAGGAGGCATCATCGAAATCAATGGCTATATGTGTGAAATTGCTATTTGATTTTTAAAGGGGTAACATGAGCAGCTGGGGCTTATAGTTTAATTAAAGTGCTATCTGATATAACAAACAAGTAATATGGCAAGTAATAAGCCTCTCCAAAAAGATAAATCAATACCGAAGTACAGCTCGGGACTTTGGGATGCGACGCAAGCCTTGTCCAAACCGGGTTAACTTCACTTTAGCAGTGTTCCTTTACACCTAAATTCTTTATACGAGGGAAAATGGCAGGAATGGCATATCAGGATATTACTGCTCCTGTATTCATGGGTGGAGGACATTGGGCTGCAGCGCCCACGTCATCGCGTCATGAGCGTCTTACATTACTTAGGGTGGGCTAGACATGAGGAACAGTTCGCGCATCCCGCAACATTTTTGGATCATGTCGTGTTAGAAATAAAGAATCGATGACTTTTAGAAGTTATTATTAAAATGAAAAGTACATTCATATCGTGTTTTAGTTCTATCATCCTATTATCTTATAAAAGTAAGTAGAATAGTGGAGAAGTTGCCCTAAACATGTCATTATGTACACTCTTAAACCACAACTGTATCTGTTTGCTGTTCCTTTTACTAATACATTATGTTACCTCTAAAATCTCGAGTAGCAATGTACCGCAGATGTTAAAATTCGAACAGCAATTTCACACATATAGCCACTGATTTCGATAATGCCCCCTATGTAATATTTAATTACTTATTTTTACCTATATTTTGAGTTACATTTCTTTGGCGCCGGGCCTGGGTTTTTTTCTCATACTTCATGAGTATTGTCCTTTATCATTACTAACAAACTTTTTTAAGATTATAAAAATACATCTACATATTTACAATAAAGATAAAAAACTAACCTAGTATAAACAAAAAATAGCATAACATTTGAATATTTATATTAGTACAAAATAATTCTCATATTAATTTGAGCCAAACC
This sequence comes from Helicoverpa zea, assembly GCF_022581195.2. Lineage (NCBI taxonomy): Eukaryota > Metazoa > Arthropoda > Insecta > Lepidoptera > Noctuidae > Helicoverpa > Helicoverpa zea. Next base: position 6,721,377 of record NC_061460.1, on the reverse strand, counting down.
AGTCTTAATAATGATGTACAATATTATTCAATTATTTTCAAAAATTCTTTTAAAAATATTATTTTTATTTCAAAAACGATGTCATTATACCTACATTATACTACTATAAAATATTTGTACGTCGCTGTATGTGTACCTCCTCAACCCAGTTACCCGGGCAACCCAATACCTCTTGGTTAGACTGGTTCAGACTTACTGGCTTCTGATTACCCGTAACGACTTCCAAGTGTGTTCAATGTCAATTACAATGACAATTAGGGGCGTATTTCCAGTAGTTGTTTAGTTTTGTACTTAGTTTTTTTACATGTAGGTACATTACTAGGGAGGGCGTACGCCGGCGTCAGCGCTGACGGCGAGGCCATATAAAAAGTATTAAAATGTACATAATAAAATCTACGCCGATTGTAGCGTTTCTTTTGTGTTGTTGTTTCGTGGGTCCGTGAACTCTTAATTACGTCACCATCGTGAACATTTCCAATAAGCCCTGACAGTACCTTTGTCATATTGGTACCGGCGGCAGCAGAACGGGAAAGGAGCGAGCTAGCGGCGCCGGCGGCCAGGCCTACACTCGACGCCGCGATGTTCAACCAACTACCTCGAGCTTCAGCGTCTGTCGGACTGATGGTCTATAACAAAAAATATATAATAAAACATTATAATCGTTGCATGACATGAATACTGACACAGATTATGTGTGTTGTGAAATTATACTATGGTCATGGTCGGTAATTACGTTCAAAGACTATTCCATGGTCCTGTGACATAATACACACTTAACATAAATGCTATATTAGTATTTAGCTGTGGAAATCGTTTCAGCAAGTTATGCTGAGTGAGTGATTTATTTTTGGACACTCATAACGTAGAAAATCAAAATAAAAAACGCAACAAATCAAAATCTAGAAGGCAAAAGGAAAACACAAAATCCGCCTCAGATGACCCACTGACCCAAATGTATAGCAATGCTAATCAAAACGTCATTCCCAAGCAAAAAATCTCAACAGACTGCTTTACGTTCGAAAAAACAAACGTGCATCACTTGTTAATAATATTGTTGTTTAGTTGCTTAACCACCAGTAGCAGCCAACCATTTGTAGAAACTACACACATTTGTAGTAGTACATTTGTTGTGTAGTTCCTACAAATAGTGTACCTACGCTAAGTTAGTTGCGAGCCGCCATTAAGTTTAGCAAGAACTATAAACATCATAAATCTTTACCTGTTCATGAACACTTCTATCATGTAAGTGAAGAGAGGACCGTACAAGGCCGTAGACCCCAGTGGCTACCGTAGCAGCCGCCGCACCCACCAGTACAACCGGCGCTACTGGAGTGAAAGCTGCCACCCCGATAACTCCAATAGCCCCGATAGAAGCCACTGTGCTAGCCGTGTCGACTGTGCTTAGCACCCGCGCCTTTATACCGAGCGTCGGAGAAGGTGCCACGGTCAATTTTACTGCGAAAGTTTCTTCTCCCTGAAAAAGTAAAATAATATGCCGATTAAATAATAGAGTATTATATTCTTTTTATTTTTTCATTAATTGAAAATAGAGGTATAATTATCGGCATGGATAATTAGCTCTCGGCGGAAGAGTGGGGATCGCTTTGCGCACTGTAAACTTAAGGCAATAAACCAATAAATCAGTTCTGCATGGTAAAGATATGGATATATTTAAACTGTGCTTCTGCGCAGGTGAAGGTTAGGGCTCAATATCCTTGCCGATGATTATATGCAATACATTTTATTAGTCAGTCATAAAGTGACATGGATCATTCATTACTTATTGACGTGTGAAAGGCAACATTCTCTGGGATTTATTACTGAGATTCAACTCATGCCAATAAAATTCTAGGCAATTTGTTGCGCCACTTCTTCCCAGCAATAACACATACCAAGTGGTGTAGGGTGGCCGTTTTGGGGGCTGTTTTTGAGTATTTTTTGTCATTAAAAAGTACTGATTTTTATTCATTTGATTTTATTATAGTTTGAATAAATAATTTTTAGTTAGATATATAAATTTAAAACCGTGAAATTACTTATACATATTTTCAATGAATAGTGCAGTAATTCAGGGGATTTACAATAAATTACTATGTAGGAAGTTCTAAGTAATAAGTTTTCTTTCCTCACCTCTATAAGTGTTCCAGTGTACTCTCCATTTTCAGGCACAATAATGACACATTTTGGCAGAGTATTGTTTGTTAGGTACGAGTCCCAGTCATGATATACTCGGGCATTCTCGTCGATGTAGACTCGGCAAGACTTCACTGTAATAATAGAAGGACTCAGTTCACTAATAAATTTATTTTCTTTACCCTTTAAATGGGACTAAATATGTTTATTATTAACCACATTCTGATGATATTTTAAGAGGAGGAGGAGATAAGTGCATCCTTCCATCAGCTATGATGTATTTATTTGATTTCAGTGTATGTATTTAATACAAATGCTAATGTTCTATGCGATAAAAACTGGGCAGGCTTCCTCAAAAAAATTTTAATGACATGCACTTGATTAGAAAATCCTATTATCATACTTACTACATGTATATTTTTATTGAGGTCAATTGTAATACTTACTTCCAACAGTAGTAGGTATGCATTTTCTGACCCTGAATACCGCGGTACACCATATATCACTGTCAGTTTTCTCATGCAAGTCCAACCAGTAGTTTGACGGTTGTATTTGATAGAACTTCAGAGGTTTTGGTTTAGCGCACACAATCAGAAGCACTGACATTACTATATCATCGTCATTGTGGGAATATTTACCTGGAAAATAATTTTAATATTTGTAGTACATATTGAATATTTCAGGTTTAATGCCCTTTGAAAATGTAAGAGTTTATCTTTTTTATTTACAAAAAAAAAAAAAACTATGTTTTGATTGTGATACATACTTTGTTCACATAATTTTTCATATACTCTCATGACTTGTTCCTTTTGTCTTGAGGTATATCCTTCAAGATGTGCGTGCTGATTGTCCTCAACTTCTGACAGTTCACCTTCATAGCTGGGACCACCGAAAAGTGCAAATGCTACATTTTGTAGCAAATAGTTTCTATTACTTTTCTCATACCTAAAAAAAAATGGGTATGATTTAAGCTGTCACCAATTTAATTCATTTTGTGTTTCTTAAATAATAGGGTTTGCCCTCAAAATAGTAGATTTGTCACCAAATGTAGTCACCAAACAATATAAAATCATTTCCACAATAAATTACCGAAAATCATGGAGATATGGGGTCAAGTACCAAATAAATGATTTTGTATGTATTATAATAGGTTTGTCCTAATAGTATTTAAGCAAACTAATTTAAAGAGATCACCAATAAATCATATATTATATCACTAGAAAATTTCATGAAGGTCTAAAAATGTAGGGTGGTCGTCATCATCATTTCAACCAAAAGAGTCTACTACTTAACTGGCCATGTGCCTCCCCCCAAGGGCTTTAGTTTCCACAGGTAGTATAAATATATTTAAATTAAATTTCTAGCTGAATAGTAAATAAAACAATTAATCAAAGTCAAAATAATCAATATTTATTGTTAAAAATCTCACTGCCCGCGCCCCGCATCGTATGATCGTACCTACCTACAACCAACCTACAACCCATTCGTTGAGGCCCGAAAGCGCGCCAATTTGTCTCCCTTCCCTTCCTCTTCCCTTTGAACATATTTTTATTAAAATTATAAACTGATGTATTAAATTGGTAACGAATACATTATTTTAATAACTGAACGAAATAAAATGTAACTACTGTATTGGTGACAAAATAACAAATAAAAAGGAGTCGCAGTCAGGGATCGATTAATCGATTTATTTGGTGACAGATCTACCATTTTGAGCACCAAGATATTATTTAAGTAATAAAACTATTATTATAAGAACGAAGTTTATATTCATGTAATGCACTACAATTTTATTGGTAATCCATCTCATATTTTACACATTATATTAACAATAATTTGCTAATTCATACCTGGGAACACTCTTTGTTTATCTGAGAACGAAAATATTTCGTGGCGATAGATCTATTTATTAGGTGATACAACTTGATGACAAATATAAATTTTGGTGACAAAAAATATAGTTCCCAAAAAAAATTATTGCTTATAAAAACTGCATAAGATTTGAGGAAAATTGGCATGCCAAAAATAATATTTAGTGAGTGTTTAATGATAAGCCATGTTAAAGTGCACAGTACTGATAAGAAATATATCACAAATATACAAGATTAATTAAAAGTCATAATAATTAAACATACATAGCAGTGAAATTATAAAATATTCAATTTTTATAATTATAAATGTAATTAAATTGATATAAGTTTGAAAAACGTAGCCGTAACTTACTTCACCCAGTCGCAGTCGCCCAAATTTTCATAGTACTCTTGTTGTATTTGTACTGGAGAAAGTTGCATCATAGCCTCAACAGCCTTTTCAATATGTACATCATCACCCTCATTTTGTAAAGTAACTGCTTCCGGAAGAATCTCAAAATTCTCCACTTGCTGTAGTATACCCGAGTGCTGGGAAGCCATCTTTATCTGAAATTTATAATTAATTATAACTATTGCATCATGATTAATACTTATAAGAGTGCCATGATCTAATGAGCAATTACGTAAATTGATTATAAATACCTATACCAAGGAATATGTCTAACATTGTCTGGGAACTGTAACAAACCGCATGTTGTGCTTCAAATTTTAATATTATTTTATACATTTATGGAGACATGCGTGTACTTAGTGACTCATTACTAATCAGCATAAGTGCACATATACCTATTGTGTACCTACGTACCTAGAACGCGTGTACATAGGCGTACCAATGAAAGAGGGATACTTTTATGTTTCTGTTTATTGGTTGTTTATAGGGTGTTATGTTAAACCAGCTATAGCTTAGTAAACTATATATGTTACTAATTAGCTTAAATTAGTACTCGAGTTTTTATTTACAATATGTCTTACCACAAAATGCGGTTCACGATTCGCCCACGATAGTTATGTTAACACAATGAAAGACCATGCACAATGTCACAGGAATGTCCGGGTTAAAGCTATGAACATTGATCCAACATAATATTGTGATCGTCGTAAACTTACAGCTTGTAATTACGATTTTACGATTCTTTAAGTTTTGACATTTGCTTTGTTTTGACATTTTCACTGATAATTTTCCATTGTGACGTTTAAGTCATAGACAAGGTTAAAAACTGATCTCACCAAATTCTAGCAAATATTTTTTTCAAGTGTTTGGGAGTTTTACAAAATGCTTAAAAAACTGAACTATACTGAATACTGATATACCGCCGCGTCGCCAAAGTTGGACTTTAGTATTATTTGGAGTATTACAGGATGAGAAATAAAACCCAGCATATTTTGACTAGTTGAACCACACTTTTACCTTAGTGATTCCCGACCATAGACTTCAGAAAATTGTTTTCATTTCATAAAAGAGGACCAGCATTTGACTATTTTTATCCTAAACTTTATCTATAATCTAACAGTATTTTTAAATTATTATTATTACTAGCCTATAATGTCCCACAGCTGGGCAAAGGCCTCCCCATCCCGCTTCCACACTTCTCGATCCCTCGATCGAGTCCACCAGTCCCGACAGTAGGCGTCCAGTTCGTCCCGCCATCTCTTCCGGGGCCTACCCCGCCTGCGGTGTCCATCCTGGGGTGTCCACTGGGTGACAATAGTGGCCCATCTTTCCGGATGCATACGGCTGACGTGTCCGGCCCAGTTCCATTTCAGTGTTGCCGCCTTTCGGCCCACATCAGCGACTCCTGTTCTGGAACGTATAACGGTATTCCGGATGCGATCCGTCCGTTTAATGCCTAAAAGGCTACGCTCCATTGCTCTCTGGCAAACCTTGAGTTTGGACTTCTGACACTCCGTGAGAGACCAAGTTTGTGCACCGTAGGTTAGGACGGACAAGATACACATGTCGACTAATTTTCGCTTGATGAGTTACTCACCCACAGTTCGGCCCCAAGTGCCCGGCGGCCCCAGCGACCGAGCTGTCTCTGACGGAAGCCAGCCCGGCACTGGGACCCGGGGCGTATACAATCTCCGGGCGAGATCGATACCCCGTCAAACAACCGCGGCTAACGTTCTACTGGATACCGATAAGCTCGACGTATTAACCTATAATGTCCGAACATTGCTAAAAGACGAGCGCCTAGTAGAGTTGGAAAACTCTCTTAAAGACATCCGTTGGGACATTGTAGGTGTTTCAGAAGTGAGGAGGGAAGGAGAAGCAACAGAAGAGAGGGACGATAACATATTCTTTCACATTGGCACTGGCAGTGGTCTCCATGGAGTAGGTTTTCTGGTTGCTAAAAAGTGGAAATATAATATCATAGAATTCAGAGGCTACTCGGAGAGGATTGCTGTTCTTAAGTTTAGATTAGCTCACACCAAAACCTTAACACTTGTCCAGACGTATGCACCAACATCTGCCTACTCTGATGACGATGTCGAAGACTACTACGACCTGCTTAACAAGGCTTGCGAGGACAACAGAGGCACGTTTAATATTGTTCTAGGCGACTTCAATGCCAAGATCGGAGTTCGTCAAGATCAGGATGATGACAAAATCATCGGCCCACATGGCTTAGGAACACGCAATGAAAGGGGCAGTCGTCTTCTTCAGTTCGCCTTTGGACAAATGCTGAGCATCAGCAACTCCTTCTTTACAAAAAAGCCTCAGCGCCGATGGACATGGATGTCTCCAGATGGTAGAACAAAAAACGAGATTGATTTTGTACTATCTTCCTGTAAGCACGCAATAAAAGATGTTGGTATTAGAAATCAAATTAAATTTTCTTCCGACCACCGACCTCTTAGAGCAAGACTAGTATTTGATTTTAAAATTCACAGGCAACAACTATTCCGTAAACAAATAAAACCTTTGGGTAAACAAATTCTTCTTGGTAACTGGGAAAACTTTGAGTTAGAACTGAAAAATAGTTTTAATTTATTAGAAAATAGTACAAATGACCCACAAACACAGTATGATACAATAAAAGAATGCAACCAACAAAATCAAAACAGCTCGACAAAAAACCAATAAACTAACCAATAGCACAATATCACTAATTAACAAAAGAACAAACACAATTTGGCAAACGGTAGAATACAGAGAATTAGACAGGAAAGTAAAAACAAATATCCGGAAAGATCTGAGAAATTATAACACAAACTTAATCAAAAATGCTCTGGAGCGAGGAGGATCACTTAAATCAGCAAAAAATTGCATCTCTAGAACCAAAACATGGCTGACGTGTCTGCGCGACAAAAATGGTGTAAAACAACACAGTAGAGACACAATAATACACATATGTACTGATTTTTACAAAAACTTATACACAGATTCGTCAAGACCCTCTGCCCCTATCGAATACCGCTGTGCTGACACTATCTCTCCCATTACTGGTGGCGAAGTTGATATAGCGTTAAAAAGCTTAAAATACAATAAGAGTCCTGCAGATGATGGCATCAGTACTGAGATACTGAAATTGTTCAAAACCACTTTAACACAACATATCACAAATCTTTTTAATTCCATTTTATATTCTGGCCAGATACCGAAACAGTTTACCCATTCCAATATTATTCTTCTCCATAAAAAAGGCGACAAGTCCGAAATCAACAACTATCGACCCATAAGCCTAATTTCCCATCTATATAAACTGTTTATAAAAATTATACAAGCCGCATAAGAGGCCAATTAGACAAACATCAACCAGTCGAGCAAGCCGGATTTCGACCTTCCTTCTCCACAACCGACCATCTGTTTACACTCAACCAAATAATAGAAAAATACAACGAGTACCATAAACCATTATACCTGGCTTTTGTGGATTATTCTAAGGCTTTTGATAGTCTCAATCACACAGCGATTTTCACATCATTACGCTCTCAAGAAGTAAATGAGACCTATATAAAGCTATTGGAATTAATCTACAGGGCCAGCACAGCATCCATAAAACTACTTTCCCCAGGTCCGTCATTTTCCATAGAAAAAGGCGTCAAACAGGGAGACCCGCTGTCTCCTAATCTATTCACCTGCACATTGGAGGAGGTTTTCAAGAAACTCAGTGTGCCGTGGACATCTGAGGGTATCGTCATCGGAAACAAAAGGCTGACCAATCTGCGGTTTGCTGACGATATAGTTCTTTTTGCGTCTACATCAGCAGAGCTCCAAGAAATGCTCCAAGATCTGAGCAGGGCAAGCCAAGAGGTTGGACTTCAAATGAACATGAGCAAGACACACACAATGACCAACAGCACGAAACGTAGGGTCGAGGTAGATGGGCAAGCTCTACACTATGTTGACGAGTACATCTACTTGGGCCAGTTAGTTTCTTTCGACAACAGGCAGGAAAAGGAGATCGATCGCCGCATAGAGAACGCCTGGAAAAGCTACTGGTCCATGAAGCAGTACATGAAAGGGGACCTTCCCCTTTCACTCAAGCGAAAATTAGTATTTTTAAATATAAATTGAAAATAATAGTAATAGTATAAAATATGATTGAAAATAATAGTAATTATTGGAGATAAGACAAATTTTATTATCACATGTTTTTTTTTCTGCAGCTTATAAATAGTCTATACAAGCTTGAAAATAAAAAAGCGCCAAGTTTAAATAATTATTTAACTGTATTTTTTTAAATACTTCGAGATTCTCCTTTCACATTGGACTGTTTTGCAAATTATGCTTACATTTTTTGTTTTATTTATCTTTTGTTTGTAGAGGTAGTAACTATGGCTTGAAAAGATTTGAAAGTCTTATTGCTAACGTCTTGGAATCCTGATTACAAGAAAGTAATCACTTTTCCAGGGTGCACTACTAACCTAAAAATAAAGTAGTCTAAATCCTTTTGGCGTTTATTTTAATAAAAATTGACCTAATGACGGAGACAGTGGAGAGAGTCGAACAGTGGACAAATCAAATGGAGAGTCGTAGGAACTCCGGAAGGATGTTCATATGTAGGCACTTATATACTACCTTGTGTTGAGGCTTGTTTTGCTTTGCGGTATTGACGAGAACTTACACCGCGATGGGTTGAACTTCGTCTGAGATTATCGGCTCTTTAATGGAGACGAAGTACTTTACAACGAACTCCTTATAATAGGGGAGATGTCGGTAGGCAATGATGCTAAAACGGTAGAATCTAGAGTTGAGCAGACACCTATTACATTTTGCAGACTAGTCAAAAATTAGAATAAAATGTTAGACAATGTCCCTTCTGCAGTGAGCCAGAGGGGATAACGTCCACTGAGTTTGAAAATATGGTTAAAGCACCTGTAAAGATAACATTTTGATGGACATACGTGGGCATATCAGATATTGATACTGTAGGTACTTCAAATTAGATATGATACTGTCCTCAAATATGTGTGTAACATCTACCTTAAAGTAATTACCTACTTAATTGAATCTTTTAGATATATTTACGAAACGGAGATATTCGACAAAAACATAGGTACTGTAAAAAGTAAAATACATTTAATTGGATTTATTAAATAATATAGCAAATAAGATAAATAGGTAATATAGCCCGATTAATATAGACTTCTTTTAGATTCTGTTAGAATGGTACCTACGTAGTTAAGTTGGGTAAATTATGTCATTAATGTAATTAGGTCTTATCGTATTCGATAGTTAAAATTTTACGACGGGATCAAATTGTAATCAGTCGCAAAAAGCATCTAATTAACTACCTACCTATAAATCCTAGCTAGCTACAGAAGTATGTACTTAAATCTAGTAATTAATACTGTAGTTTATGTTATCAAAAGTTTTATTCATAAAATATTTACATTAATTGAAAAAAAAAATAAAATAAACTTATATATATATTATTATACAACTTAAAACTAATACAGTGCATCAAAAAATTGCTCCTCATCGCTGTCACTGGGTAATGTACCCAAAAGACTGGCAGCATTGCCACGTTGGATGGCAATGCTCAACCTCTGTGCGAAAGTTGGGTTCTACCTAGGCAAGTTACGTAGGTCATACTTAGATGGATAGGTACTATATATAACCCATGCGAACGTATCATTTCGTACTGATTATCATCGAAACAGGACGTCCTCGGTCAAATTTTAATGATTTCAACACCATTGTTCGAGTGTCGCGCATCCATTGGAAGTTTACATTTTGGTAACAATGTACGAGTATGTTATTATCAGTGCGTAATATTTCGTGTCAACTCGACGTACACAACACCTCGTAATGTGCCTGCCTTAACACACATGTAGATACGCCAATACGTTTTCCAAAACCGTTAGTACTGAACGTATTCAGCAATTCTCGGTTTAATAGCAATGCCGCGTGATAAGACCGTTTTCAAATGTCGAAGTTATTATCAAAAAGTGATTCGATACGATCAACAGTTTTAATAGACTTTTTAAGAAGATCATAAAAATCAATAACTGATTTCTTTTTCTAATGTAAGTGTTAAAAGTGTAGCCTTTTCAGGCAAAGTTAAACGTGGATATTAATTTTGTGATGTAAAGGAATAAAAGTCGGTTTATTGGACTAATGTAATTTTAGCTCTCCGATAATATTCGGAATGAATTTGGAAAAATAACACAGAATAATGAGCCTAATAATGCGGTAACAACAGTTGTCGGAATTGGAAATTTAGTGTTAGCTTAAGAGTAATTTACGTCTAAGGAGATATTTAAAATGTCTTATATTTTGAATGCAGTACGAAGAAAAGTTTCAGTGAAAGCTGCTATTTTTCTAATTTTATGCATGTGCTCTCTTATTCCCATTATATCTAATTTAGACTATGTTAAAAATTTGGCTTCACCTGATCCGGATAGTGCAAGTGTGATGGACAGAGTGCATATTTCTACTGTGGAAAATTTCTATGAACAACGTGTGGTGAGTATTTTTTAGCTCCGATATTATTTGTTTATTAAGTACCTACTAGGTGTTTCCCCCGCGTCCCCGGGGATCTTCCCGTACCTTGACAAAGTATAGCCTATGTCAGTGTTACCCGAGATTAGTGTAACTTCCCAACAGTGAAAGAATATCTCAAATCGGTTCAGTAGTTTCGGAGATTAGGGTACAAATAAATAAAACGTTTCCTTCCTCTTTATTATTATTAGTCATATTGGTCATTTGTTTATCAGTGGGTAGGTAATTAGTATTAGTATATTAGTCTAGACATAGATAATATATGATATAGGTAGGTACGTTTAGATATTATGGTGTTCTGTTAATTTAGACGACCCAGTGGCGCGAAGAGTTCAATTCCCGGTACTTTCAACATTTGTGTGATGAGCATGCTTGTTAGCTGATTAGTTGGTGATGGGTGTTAAAATATATGTAAATACAAATACATATTATTTAACGTATTGTGGGCTTATCAGTTGTGATACCTAACACCCGTTATGCAAACTAATCAGCTGCTTGCCTTGGGGCTAATGGACCGTATGTGTTGTTACTCATATTTAGAGGGGTAATTATTTGACAAATAATATGACTTTTTGTTTTGGATGAAATCCAGTCGTTAACTCAAGGTACCAAGGTACTGGTCCGATTAGAAAAATAATTCCAGTGTTAGAAATCCCATTTACTATACTTCAATTCCGCCCATCAAGCATGTTGAACTCTTGGCGCTATTAGACATAAAATGTATGAGAAACTGTGTACTACTTTGTACACAGTGTCAGTGTTTGTGATGAGATGAGTGATGATCTATTCATCATGTTCCGAGCCTTTTTCCCAACTATGTTGGGGTCGGCTTCCAGTCTAATCGGATGCAGCTGAGTACCAGTGTTTTACAAGGAGTGACTGCCTATCTGACTTCCTCAACCCAGTTACCCGGGCAACCCAATACCCCCTGGTTAGACGGCTGCCAGACTTACTGGCTTCTGACTACCCGTAACGACTGCCAAGGATGTTCAATGACAGCCGGGTGGCCATTGGTGTCCAAGATGTACTTAGAAAAGTTGCATTCGTACTCACCCGACCTGGAATCGAACCCACGCACTCATAACTGAGAGGTTGGTTCCTTACCCTTGTTGGATTAGAAATATTTTTGTGAAAAAAGTGAGTACGCATCCTATGGATGGAAGACTAATATGCAATCAATGCACGAACAGCTAGACATTGGTAATGTATTATTAACTTTGTAGTAAGTAGTTTATCAGTCAATTCAATAGAAACCTCTCAACTAGCATTATCGGTAATGATCCTACACAAAGGTAAAATAATTACTTGCTATTGGTAAATAAGTAACCAATAGGTAGGTAGGTATACTTTATCACGATTAGTATCATCATAACTTCATATAAATGATGACCTCATGTAAATAGAACCAGGTAGCGTCCCGTCACGACTCACGACTGCCAGTAAAAAGTGTTGGAAAATTATAATCTAATTGATCTTCTTTATAAACTATCAATAATCGTAATTGAGGTCAGATGTATAAAAAATTAAGTATGTTTTTGTACTGATACTTCATTTACCCATTCCATATGATATATATCATTTACCCATAACATACATAGTTCAACCAAAATTGAATCCTCACAGCACTCATCAGAATGTACGCTAATGTCGGTCCTGCCCCTGATCTCTCTCCGGTCGTGTCGGATTGCCATCCCATCGGACTATGACGTGAAGAGTGACGGAAAGGGAGTGCGCCTATGTTTGCGCAAATGCTTGTGCACAGTAATATGTCCTGTGTAGGTACATTCTAAGAGTAAACGTACAATGGCAATTTAAAAGCAGAGATATATGTCGAAACGTAGGTGTCTTCTTTCCTAGTTTATCTAATCTAATTCGATTAAATAAGAGATGGATGGCTCTTATTCAATTGAGGTAGGTCATAATATTATGTTAGCGTGTGATATTGAACTGTTATTCAATTCTGAAAATGTTATTAAAACACGGAAAAGATAGGTTATACAATCAGGAAGAACGTGTGAATATAAAAATCATATTATTGTTATTATGAGAGCCTATTCCCATGATTGCATCTGCTGAACAAAGATTTGTTTTGATTTAGTTCTCAAGTCTGTTATTGTAAGGGTGTGTTGCATCATTCATGACTTACTGGCACCTTGACATACTTTAACTTTAACGATAGCTAAACCACAACCGGTGGTGCTACCCTTAAGGTTTGATTGAGATGTTTTTAAGGTACGCTGTATTATACAGTTTTAATTCAAGTAATACACACAATTAAACTTGCAACCTTTTTGGCAGTCGCCAGAAAGATTAAAAACTAGTCTTACCAAGGGGTACGGCGCGGCGCGGGGCGGGGCGGACAGATCGACAGTCCGTCCATGTAAAACACTGGTACTCAGCTGCACCTAGTTAGACTGGAAGCCGATTCCATCAAATTTGGGACAAAAAGCAGATGATTAAAATTGTTTAATAATAAATATGATTTCAGTAAAACTTTTACTTTTTTATTATTATATATCTATACTAATATTATAAAGAGGAAAACTTTGTTTATTTGTTTGTTTGGTTGTAATGGATAAACTCAAAAACTACTGGACCGATTATAAATATTCTTTCACCATTAGAAAGCTATATTAGGTACCTGCGAGTAACTTAGGCTATATTTTATCCCGGTGCGGGTAGTAGCTCCCACGGGACGCGGGTGAACCCGCGAGAAAAGGGCTAGTTATAGTATATTTATAGTATAGACTAGTTAAGTATGAGTCAATAAAAAATACTATCTTGCATGTTCCAGGAATGGCCCTCATCAAAGTTAGGTGGAATATTATTTCATCGTGAACCAATACCGAATCCTAATCCTAATGCTAACAGAACATACCAAGTCCTCGTGTGGAAATATTGGGATTGGCTCAAAAATCGTCACGTATTGAACTATGGGAAAGCACGGTTGGTAAAATTTATTTTTCTTTACTATTTTGATGAAAGTATGGAGGTCTCAGGGGAAGGCCTATGTTCAGCAGTGGACGTCCTATGGCTGAGATGATGATGATGGAGGACTGTCAATTTGGTAGTTCCGGAGGTTCACTCTGGCCAAGTCTGTACTTGTATGGTTTACGTATTGATTAGTGAGAAACATTGTCTGTGGGCGGGTGAGACTAGGATTACACATTAAGAGGGTTTGAATCTTATTCATACGAGTTTATTCTCGAAAAACAAACATAGCACACACATCAGAACGAATCGTCGTTTTGAAACGCCACTCACGTACGATTATGTCGTATTCGCCTATACGCGTGTAATGTGTATCATTCATGCGGTCATGCATAACCAGATTATGCAAAATATACGGGTACCAAGCTACAGCCATTTGACATGAATATGTGAACATATTTTATACCTTTCAGGAATGATAGAGCTGGAATACTCTGAACTAAGAGTCGTCCTAAAATTATGTAAAAAGGACAAAGTGCCCGCTTATTTAATGCACCTCTTTTCAGAATCGTCTTTGTTTAGTTACTATACGATTAGTTTTACTACGATCTGAAGGTGAAAGGACAACCAACCGACAGAGAAACTTATGACCATAGTTTATCATATTTTATAATATACGTTACTGTTTTCGAACGTTTTACTGTGTAAATAACGGAGTAGCCCTTATTTATATACTTTATCAAGTAGTACTATACAAAAGGCATGTAATCTCACCACGTGGCTCTTTGCTTGTTCAGTTGTGGTCACACTCAGATGATTTGGGTTTCTACGTTTCTTGTTAGATACCCAATTGAATATAATAAACTATGGCGCAATTTAGTTCATAGGTTGTAGTTGCTTTGTATCTGCAATTTCGAAATAACTACATATTTAAATTGAAGGTTTATGAAACACGATTAGGTGATCAAAACTAGTTCAAGTAGTAAATAACACAAACATATATTTTTGTAAAACTACTTTTACGGATTTTATCGCGTTATATTAATATTATTTAATCCCGACGTTTCGGATCCTTTACAGCATCCATGGTCACGGGCAGACTCCCGCCCGTGCCCGTGACCATGGATGCTGTTATTATATTAATATATATGCATATTAATATAACGCGATAAAATCCGTAAAAGTAGTTTATTTAAATGTCTAATATTCGCGTAAGTGTCAGAAATCAATATATATTTTTGTCGTTTTCAGACATAAAGAGGATAACTTGCTAGAAGGCTGCAGTGTGAAAAATTGCGTTTTTACTGGAGATGATAGCCAGATGGATTCTGCAGATGCTGTGCTCATACATTTGCAAAGAGGACTGATTCCTGAAGTAAAACACAGGAACCGCAACCAAAGATGGATATTTTTGAATGATGAGTCTCCAAAAAATAAATTTTCTCTAGCAAAGGAAAACCCGAGCTTGCAGAATTTTTATGACGTATTCAATTGGTCTATGACTTACAGGTACAATATTTTCAATGTTTGATAACCAAATAACTTCTATGAGCTGGTCTAACGGATGTGGTGTTTTCTCAGCTTTTTTGTGTTAGTTCACAGTATATAGGTATTATAGGAAGAGTCTATGGCCTATTGCATGAATAATATTAGTGGAAAAAAAAACTGACATACATTTTAACCAGCATTATTCTTATGAAAGTACCTCACTTTCTTTAATTTCTAGGAGTGATGCCGATGTACCAGTGCCGTACGGACGAACTGTAGCTTTGGAAAGACCCGTAATATCAGAATTTGTCATGACGGAACTTGCGGCAATGGTGCCCAATTGGAATCGAAAGAGACGAGACCGACCGGTGGCACTGCTCATGTCCAATTGCGGAGTACAGGCTAGAAACGACTTTGTTGCAGAGTTGAAGAAATACATTCAAGTTGATGTTTATGGAAAATGTTCAGACAATCAGGGATACAGAATGAGGTAAATGTTTTTTTTATTCACAGACGTACCTAGTATTTTTAATCAGTAGTTGTTTCAAGTAGTTTCAAGATGTGATAGAACTACAAAGTAACAAGATGTTGGAATCGCCCTCTGGAAATGCAAGCTATAAATGTCTCCGTAACACAATTTTATTTTATTTCAGTTGCCCTGGACATTTTAAAGCGGACTGCGACCCAGTAGCGAAATATTTATTTTATTTAGTATTAGAAAATACTAGTTGCTTTCAATATTTGACTGAGAAGGGATTCTATCATGCATACGAAAAAGGTGCTATTCCTGTTATATTCGGCCCTTCAATTTATGACGTCGAAAGTTTGCTGCCGCCACATTCATACTTGTTCGTAGATGCGGAGACGAGTATAGAAACATTAGCAAACAATATCAAAGCCATAGCTGACAATAATGATCTTATACTAGGCATGCATATGTGGAGAAATCATTTTAAAGTAGTCAATGAACACGGGTATTTTGGCACAAAGTCATACCATCTGTGTCGTTTGTGTGAAGCACTAAATTACAATGACGAAAGTGAGAAGATTTATGACAAAGAACGTCTTGATCTGTTCCTGGATCCGTCCAGTGCCTGCTATGAAAGCAAATTCGCTGTTAAAAAAAATACAACTGCTTCAGTATTATGAATTGTTTAAATATCAAAAACTGTTCACTCCGTACCGTCAAACTGGTATTCTTTTGGACCAACATTTGTCTGAGTCCGCAAATCATTTCAGAGAGTTTTGAAAGTTCCCTCCCGGGATCTTGCTGGAGAAATATAAATCCACCGTTCATTGAGTAATAAATTTCATCGCATTGTTATTCAGGGAGAGATGGTCCCTTTGAATTATGATACAAGTTTGTTTTTATTACTGTATTGTTGAAGGTGTTAAAGAGGACGAGTTAAACGTGGCTTAAGATTTAGATTGTTTTAATAAAAAAGTTGTTTGAACCTGATTTTTTTGTGGCTCATTTAATTGAATTCTCAATACATATAACATAGGTAGGTACTGAGTAAATATTTTTGCGTTCGATAAATAGCGTTGACATTTTAGTCTAATTAAAAAAAAATATATATATAGAATTATGCACATATTTGACTACAACAATGTGCCAACAAATATCACATTAGAGCAACAGTAACAAAGTAGTTTGGCTTATCCTCAGAGGAAACGACAGTCACGTTAAGCCTTTGAGAAAACATCTCCCAGAATTACGCAGCTATGGAACAACATTAATTGTTTTAAGAAATACACGGCTGCTCATAAAAGGCTTAGAGAGAGCTTAATTTTAGAGCCGGGCTTAAGTAAAGATTTTAATGCCAGGCTCAGTTTGTTGGGACTATCTTAGCTAATGTAATTTGCCGTTATTTTTACTTGGATTAGGCCTCTTTTGAAGAAAGAAAAAGTTCTTTGGAAGTGTGCGGTATTTTGTGCAAATACATTAAGGATGAAATAGCGAGCTTTGTTTGTTAGGCGATGGATTTCTGTGCAAGTGAGAAGTAAGTAAATAAGCAGGAACATTAAGACGGAGTACATAAAAGTATCTTACATCTTTGATTGGGAAGGTTACTTAAATAAATAGACTGATATGCCAGGTTAAAAATTGAGGACATGCTTAGGTAAACATTCTCAGTTATTTCGTAACTTCCATTCTTTTCGAATTCAAACATTGCAGTGTTCACGGCGCTTAAACGAAGGATATCAAAAACACAAAACCATACAAAACTGCGAACAGTAGATACTAGATTGTTCTACAGTAAGAAAGCATTGAAAATAAAATATTTCTTTAATTGACTTCCTATTAATATAAAAAAGGTGGAGAGAAAACATTTCACAATGCATTCCAGTTTTTAATAGGATCTTACACAGACAGAAATGTGGAGGTAGTTCACTCATTTATTAAATTAAAGCAATCCCTGAATAACGTGGAAAACATTTTCACACTTTAATTTATCCTTTTAGCCCCGGGATATTTTTATAATGGCGCGGTTGGCCGTCGTATCACATTAAAGTTAAAACATAAAAAGGGACTGTCCGTGAAAGGCTGGGAAAATGCATATTATGCCGTTAAACGATATTACCGGGATTTACATTCAGATTTAATTTCTATAGCCTTTGCATGCTAAAAACGTTGTGTTGTAAAAATATATCATTTTTATGGTAAACATATGCAAATTACTGCAGTAGCCTTATGTGACATGGTACGCATAATATCTACCTATAGCTAAAAAACTCTATAATATATATTTTAAAAAAATAAATTTAGTCTATTTATATTAAAACTTTACCTCAAAAACGAAGATTTTATTCAAAATTTGTTAAGTAATTTTGTTTTTAAATTACTATAATATTGTACCATGTAAGAATCTATTTTATGATACATTGTACCTATTGTGATATTGTTTGATAGCTTCAGTTACATACTCACAAATTACACGTTGCGGTCAAGCGATTTAAATACTGATCCATGTTTTGATAAACGCTATATCATAGGTAAATACAAATTCTCAAAAATGATAATCAATCAAATCACACATCATGTGCATACATCATTTTACACTTAATGGATTACATCAGCTTCTTTTATTAATATTAATAGAAGTAAATAGATAATATCAATAAAATTAAAAGAAATAAATTCTATATTGAATGATAAAATCTTTATTTGATGGACGTAATATAAAAAGGTCATTGAGTACCTACCTAGATAAATTATAGATATTATTATTATAACCGAAATAGGTCGATAATAATGATAAAAAATAATCTACCCAACTACCTATATATTTCTTGGGCACTTCCAATCGCAATTGAAAATTGCAAAACAGCTTGGTGAATTCTACCACAAGTTGACGCATTTACCTACACTTTATGTTCCGTACATTAATTTTATTCCCTAGATTTATATAGCTACATGAAAATGGATATAAATAAGCTTGGTATTTATTTGGTATTTATGGTAATAATATTTAGGTGCGCAAATTGCAGGAGCAAGTGTACACTTAGCCTAACTGCCTACCGTATAATCTTTTCCTTCTCGTCTCAATCCATCCTAAGGTTGTCTGGAAGAGATCGCTCTTAGCGATAAGACCGCCCATTATGTCACCTACCTTAACTAGATTTAGATCAAAATTGTAAAATTGGTGTACCTAATAAAGTATATCTATCTATCTATCTATCTATCTTGAAAAATGTACTTCGTAGTGCTCCATACAAACATTGCATTAAAGTTTCCAACAACGTTAGCTTAATACTCCAGCCAAGTTTGTACGATTACCTAGTTCATTTCGCAAATTCCGTGTTTCCTTAGTTAGTGCATGCTCTTAGATCTGAGGGTAACGTGAAACTTTATAAGGTAACTGTGTTACTGAGGTACTGTTTATTAAAAATTATTATTACTTTGAAACGGAATAAATCTAATTCAAAATTTTAAAAGGAGCAATTCATCACCCACCGTCTTCCATCATCCTCCGAGCCTTTTTCCCTAGTTTAGTAGTTGGGTATAAGATAGTTCAACTCAGATTTGCGCGCGGCCCTATGTGTGCGTCGGCTTGTAAATATACAACTTTCATTCGTGTGACAGTGACGTCGTCCGAGCATGACGTGTTCTTATCGCTTTTTGTTATGGGTACAGTCGTTTACGAAAATGTCTAGTTCTTCACGGAGAAAATGTTTAAGGAGTCAGGTAGCGTTTCAAAAAATGAAACAACATTCAAAGCTTTTTATTATTACATTTTACAGTTTTTCATTATTTTCTCATAAGTTTTTTCAAATTGACGTTGACAGTATCTAAGAAATAAATGAGGTGAAATATCTAAGATAAACTGTACCTCTTGTCACGCACACAAAGTCACTGTGTATGTACAAGGGTTACCCACACATAAGGCCGCGCGCAAGACTTTTTTTTTTTTTTTTTTTTTTTTAGCGACGTAAAATCATCAAATGACCCCTCCCGCTGTGGGTTAGCAGCGGTGAGGGAGTGTCAGACTCTTACTGACTAAAATCGTCGTGTTCCGTCATAGACCTTTTATGTACCAGGGCCGCGGTATCTCTTTCGAACAACCCGCAGCCCCGGCAGGCTTTGGCCCTGCTGGGCCCCGCTGGGGTTGCTGACATCTCTTTGAGGAGCGCGTGGAACAACGCGCGCCGTCGACACGGGTCTGTCGTCTAGAAAGACAGAGGGACGATGAGCCACCCGAACTCACCGCCCACAGACCCACGCCTACGGTGGCCGGGAGTCATCTCGCGACACCCGGCGCCCATGGTGTCTACCTGGTCCAGCGCGGCGGCCGGGATGAGAGGTGCGAACTCTCTGGCGTTCCGCCTCCTCCTTCTCGAGCATGACCGCTTCGCAGAAGGAGGCGACGGCATCCCATTCCCTCTCGCCCCGGACCATGGCCTGAACCAGGGCCGGACGCGAGAGGTCGCCGCCGCCCAAAGCCTCGACGAGGAGCCGCGCGCAAGACTGAGTTGAACTTACTATACCAGTGCTTAACAAGCAATTATTGTACCTACTTTTATTACTTGTATTGTATGTAATCTGAATCTCGAAAACAGGAAACCATTTTCATGTTTTTTGGATAAATTGTCCGTTTTTATGCAAAATGGAACCACTCGACAAATTTCATTTTTTACTTTTTTTGAAGAATACTAATGTAAAAGTGGTCTAAATTCTTATTTTACATTTTGCATAAAAACGGACAATTGATCTAGTTAAACTTTGGTCAGATTGTGAGTGCAGTTTTTTAAGATGATGTACTTTACCTACTTACAGATAATGTACCTACATAAAACGCATTGAATAACCAATAATACTTAAATTCTCTTTTCACACTATCTATCTCTAAAATCGACGAAGAAATACAATTTCGAACACGTGACATTTTCCACATGATACAGGGTGACCCTGTCGCCATAAATCCGAATAACAATGCTCGGTAATCAAACCCAAACCTTCTTGATACATAACCGTTGTGAACACACGTAATTCGGGGCTAGCTTAAATTCAATTTTATTTCTTTCTTTTTATAGTTTTAGAAAAAGAAATTCCTATATGATATACTTATGTAGATTCATGTAATTGGGCATTTTAACAAATGGTTAAAGGTATCTTACTGCTTTGTGCAAAATCACAATTAGAGTTAGTTTTCAAAAATGGTAAGAATATATGTTGCTTAGGTTAGTAAATTATTACATGTTAATGATGACGCATTATGATGCATTATGATAGAAGAACTGTTAGAAACTCCTTATAAAATTCCTGTTATTACCGTGTGTGGGTCATAACTACCCCAATAAAGATAGCAGCGACATGATTTTACTGCTTACAGCCGGATAGGATGGTCATGAAATGTATTTTCATTCAAATGGTCCTCGTCATTGCACCATAAACGCTCCAATCCCCTTTATTGACCCCGGGCCGATCTTGTTACCACCACTTAAGGCGTAATGGATTTTCTTTCACACCAAGTTGCATTAGGCCTATTTATTTGCTATCCCAGCTCCTCAACACGAACGTTTGCGATCAATTTCTCGCTAAATGGGCATTAAAGCACCGTTGGAGCAAACTTCGCGCTAACTTACGAGCCATGCGTATTCGTTGAAGCGATTTACAAAATTGCTCTTATATCCAAGTTTCGAGTTCTTGCGGGATACCTGGCCGAACTTCACTTGTTATGCTCAATATTTGGAAAAGTTCATAACTTTTGAACGATCGCGAAAACTTGTTTGTTGTTCGATGGCTAATGGCTCTCTTTTCAGACTTCTATTTATTTTATTCGCTTTATTATGAGCGGGTAAGAAAACAATTATCGGATTTTTTGTACTGTTTTTCCTGTCTATTTTTCATGCATTCGGTTACGAGGCTGTTTTGCATTCGATTACCGTATTTTTTTTAAATCCGACATTATCATGGTTGCAACAACATCGATTATATTTTACGCCTCTACTTATCTTCTATCGATTTAAAATGAAAGCATGTTCTGTTTTGGTTTTTCTGTTGTGAAATATCTAGATAACTACACTTATCGCACATTAATTATCATTCAATAATTATCAACATTATCTTATCTGTAGTTCGATAAATAAATTCAATACTCCACACAATTTCACTCATGTTAGCAAATTGTGACTGTTTTTCTTCACTGCTTCAATAAAAAGTAGTCGAAACATAGTTATAGTTTCCGAAACAAGCGGACCAAGGAGCCAGTTTATGTAGAAATATGAGATACACAGAGAATGTTGAGTTAACGGAGACATCGCGGGGTCCACTTATATAGGACGGTTGCGAGACTGAATTACAGAACCTACACTTATATCGCAGAGGGTAAATGATTAGGTGTGTACTCGTAGCGTGCGTGTTGTTCTCTCAAAACTAGCCATCTTATCTCGAGGCCTTATACTTTCTTATAACAATAAAGGAGATTAGATTTCGTATAACTTTTCCTTCGTGAGACATTACTACACAATGCCTCATAGTCTGAGGGAGTTTGTTTTGATAACTGTAATGACAAAGCATCTTTGACCTTGCCTTTACAGATTAGATATTGGCATGAAAATTGTAATTTTGTTTAAAAGTAATTCAGCTTTATATTCTGAGTTTGACTAAGAGATGAAAAGTGTCATGGAATTTTCTCATTTAAATATATGTTTAAGTAGGTATTTTGGAGTGCTCCGCGAAACAGATAGGTATCTTTATATTATTTACATTGTTAGTTGGACAATATGAAAAGAAAATCTTCCTTGGTAGTCACGTAAAAATAGGCCGTTTTCCTTACACTTAATAAGTTTGTCACGTAACCAACAGATGGCGCCACAAGACAGTTTCTGCAGTTGATTCCTGTTTCTCGATAGGCGATCACGCTTCGCCATGATAATGTATAGCTGACCCGATCCTCTTGCCGTTTTCAGCTTTTTAATCCCGTGATTTATACTACGTACGAAGAACGATTTTTGAATACAATGAATTTTTATTCTTTACGATTTTCTTGTGCGGTGATCGATCTACTGTAATGCTTGGCATTAGAAAATGCTTTATGTATGTAATGTTGATATATGTTTTCAAAGAAACTTTTTGAAAGTCATAAAGGAGAAATATATTGGACCAAATTGAGAATCTGTTATTGAACGACTAAAAATTATATCAGGTGATGGTCGTCGTCTGATTGAAAGAGTTTAAAAATCAGTCGATGTAATAAATAGGTAGCAGGTACATACATTCGAATTAAAATTGTAAAAATCTATAAGTACCACACGTCACAACTATCGAATAATTCACAATGTAAAGAAAACTTTAACACTTAGCTAGTAATCTCCTTAGGAGTACTTAAAATTCCCGCAATAGGCGCAGGTCTCGGTACTACCAAGGTATGGAGCACAAAGCTTTTTGTTAGAAGCAAGTAATCAGCTTAGCGGGGAAGAAGGTGATCTGCTAGTTACATCGAACGTACATCTGAGGATTCCCACTTATGTAAGTATACGCTTTAAAATATAACTCGATTGGTATGACAGACAAATTGAAGTATGTAGGAAGAGACTCAACTCATTTATATTTTGTGTGTAATACGGAATGGCACTAAATCAATGTTTGTCATGGTTTCCGATAAGCTCATACGATGTACAATATTCATTAAATTGAAAGGAGCGAGTAAAGGAATTAAAAAACGAATTAGTATGCAAGTTAATAAACCAAGCCGCCTTTGATAATAAATATACAAGAAAATATCCACCTTTTAAACGAGGGTTCTAACTATGTGAAATCAATGTTTATATTTATAATCTGGTAGAATATTTTGCACATAGAATAGAAAAATACTCATAACATGAATAGAAAAATATAATAGAAGCAACCTATTTGAACAAAGGTAGAAATCCCTTCGGTCGAAATGCACCAGATATTTCAAGCTGACCAGGAATCATACATATGCATACCACACATAGACTTTCAAATAGAAACACCATCTGCCCATTGGTTCAATTGAGAGCGTCTGTCCTATTGGGAAATCAACGTGAAAACTGGATACCACATTAACATTTAGGACTAATTAAGAAGACACCGTTGATTCTCCCTTCTGTTTGACTTGGATATGATGCTCATACCTAGCCGGGTAATTATAACAGAGCTCGCGTTTGCCAATTTAAGGTGATGGTTTAACAGTTCAATCATTATTTGTTCTTTGCCATAATTATATTCTTTGTTTATTTAGATATTATGTTTTTGGATTTAGAATAAGTTTTAGGTACTGGAAGTTGAATTCTACTGGAAGCTAAAGTAATTTGTATGAACTTTGTCATAACTTATTGCTTGTGTGTGCTCGGTGAAGCACCACTATCTTATTTTAATTACCATAGCATGCAACATATAGCATGTAAATAACATGTAAAAGCGTGTCTGCTATGAAAACAATGACACCACCTGAAAATCGATGACACCCAATCACGCCTTTATTTTGAAAAGATAATTACAATAACAGTCTGACCAAACACTCAATTATGCAAAATAGTTTAAAGCCATTTTACGGTAACGGCCCAGCTTGTTTAGGGTTCATGCTAATTTGCTACTATAATCTGTGAGTGCTAAATCCTGTATGTCGTGTGTGCGGTATGCGAGTAGATAGCGTGGTTCCTACATATCTGCAATGCAAATGTTTGCCATCAGCATTCCGAGCATACGGCTCCGTAGTGATGGACTTGCGCTTCTGAATAAAAACCAACTTTAATAGGTGAATTCGTGTCTTCTACCAAAACGATAGAGGTACCTAACCAGAATTGCGTCAAAGTAAGTCCGACATTTTCTAATGCGTAGGTTTCAACAATGATAAATATAATGTGTGTTTAGGAAAAGGCCATAGGTAGAAGCAAAACCAGCAACAGATAAGGACTAGTTAGTTACCTTTTGAAAATGAAGGTTATTTTTGCTTAAGCAAAAAGTGTCTTTTAAGTGTCATATACAATTGATTGATATTGAAATTGTGGTGGTAGATAATAAAAAATTGGAAAACTTCATTCACGAATCCTTTCTGCGAGCAGTTCTTTCGATATTCAAATCAAACAATTATTTCCCAGCATAAAACTTAGAAAAACAATGTCTGAACATTTTCAAATAAACTTTTTAATAAGTTCGCTTCCTATTTGGATCGGCGGAACAATAAACTCTATTTCCTTGGAAATCTGTTTCAGGCTAACTTTTATATAATTAAAGCTTTGGATTGGCGTACCGCCGTTGCAAGAGCAAATAATTCATAAGATGGTTAATTAAGTTCGTTCTTCCGCGGTGCTTCGTACAAACTCTAGCACGTTATAAAATTGAATTATATACCTCTATTAATATAATAGTACATATTGCCTCTCGGTCGAATAGGGTTACGAGAATACCGCTAAATGTGTTAATACACGAACAGGTGATTTAATTTTAGTTTTTAATCCGCGCCCGGTTATATCTTGATAACAACGCAAACGATTGGTTTACTTATAAAAGTTAAGGAATTTTGAAAATGCATACGTACACAAATAAGTACTTTAGGGTTGAAATAAATATAAGATAAATAAAAATACCTAATAAATGAAGAATAAAAGAAATGATTCTACTAGTCGATTTGTTTTAGTAGTTATTATATCCCTTTAATTAAGGTTAGTTTGGGGAGGCGACCTTAAACAAACCACTACATAGAAGATTGAGAATATTTTTCAGTGAACAATGCAACAACTAGAATTGCTAATAAGACAGAACATTGTCTATTCACTAGAAACCGAGACAGTTTAATGAAAAATTTCTTGTCACGTTAGGTTAGTAATAGATGTCCTCTTAAAGCCACATTATTAAAGTTATATCCAGTTTAAATTGCACTTTGCTGTTTCTAAGTACATTTAGTTTATTGAAAATTAAAATAGAAAAGTCCTTTGGCTATAAGAATTTAAATGGAACAGGCATTTTACCGAGGCAGTTTAGTAATTTTTTTGATTTTTAATATGTTCAATTTTCTGTAAAGAAACAAAATAGACAGCCAAAGCAAAATTTGCGTAGGTTCTTAATTATTTTTTGAAACTTAGAGAATCTTGTGTCTTTTTTGACTTCACAATGAAATTACGCAGACTAACTAAGAATTTAGTAACGTGACATAGACTCGCTAGGTATTTCGTTTTAATTAAATTTTCACATTGAAGGCTAGGGGATTATCTCGAATAACGCTTTAGACCGTCGCCACGAATAATAAGAAGGGTTCTCTCAATATTTTCTGAACAAACGCCCGAAATAGCTTAGTAACTAAGTGCTCGGTCCGCCGCTTGTATTGGTCTCGTGTCCACAACCCAACATCTTTTGGTCATAGCGAGGTTTATTTTCCCCCCAAAGTATTAGATTATCTATCAGACACACATTATGTATGTATCCATCCATGGTCTTTTTGAAAATCGCTACTGAAATTGAAAAATAATATTCGCTTTTAAAATAAATAAATTAAAAAATATTCGAGTTTTATTTATTTATCAGTTTACATGACGTAAAAAATAACTTATTTATACATATATACAACTAAAAACAATTATTAAAAAACTAGATTAACTTTCCGGTTCAGTCAGTAAAATGTTAACTCTCTCTTTCTTCCGCTGTGCTCACAGCGGGATGAGTCCACATCTGAAAAATAAAAGGCATTCTTATGCACGTTCCTACAATAATACGGCCTTTGGTACATACAGATGCTTTATAATTAACATATCTTAAAAATAAATCAATGTCCGTTTTGTCTATCATATTATCATATGCGTATGTAGATTTTGAGTGATTGCTAATTGACTTAAATGCCCAATCTCTTGATTGGAGATTACACTCAATCAGAGATACACACGTATCATAATCTAGATCATGATTGTTAATGTTCCACGAGTATAAGATATTTACGATATAATAGTGACATAATGTAGATCGTCATCAATTATCCAGGAATCGGAAGGACTACATCAGCAGAATTCAAATAAACAACTATGGGAAACTCCGTATTGTGTAACCCCATAAAGAATCACGAAAAGAAATTCGATGAAGACTTTATTATTATCAGAATTCCGCTAAACACACAATAAATTCTATTAAGTAAATTGAATAAAACCCACCCAACTGCCAATCTTGAACATCCAATAATAAATTACAGCCAATTTTCTTGAGAGCTTCGTTATACAAATTGTCAATAGCACTCGTTAATCCAGTAAAGTACCCACAAACAAAGGGGTTATCATCGGAATTTATGAGCTATAAAATTGGCACGGACCACCTTTATAGGCGAAAATATGAAAATATTGAAGTTCGCACGGAATAAATTATTCTAAATTGCTCCAGTTTGGATTGTGGTGAACCCTTTAGGATCGGGAATTGAGAAGATTAGGGGCGTCACACTGGGGACTACGGTCATCTATCAGGGGAGATAGCGCCGCCGACAATGAGACCCGTTTTAAGTAATTGGCCGGGATGGAACTACTTACGGTTTGAATTTGATGATCTTTTTTTCGGAGAAATTGGATAGAAAAACGACGCATTATTTAGCTTAATTTTAGTCCCCCTGGAGTTGGTTCAATTCCATTATCACACTGTGTTTTGGTAGGTACTGTAAACTTATGTGTATTTTAACGAATATACGTATTTACATAATTTATTGTAAGAAAAATAATAGTAAATAAAAGGTTTTCAAAAATATTTTGTGCTAAGAATGTAGATGTAACTTTTTATTGGCAATTGCCTTAAAGAAATGGTTGGCCTGTCTTTGGCAAAGGCCACGCTTATTTCGGCCTATCTCCTCCAGCCACACAAATCAAGCCGACAAGATCTTTTTAAACGCAATAATACTAAAGTAATGTATGGCAATTTACTCGCAAGAAAGCGTCCTCGGTTTATCGCGCTTCCTTTTGCTTTGGAAATGGCACGTGATTTACGATAGGCTCAGTAATGATCTTGTTAACAAGTTGCCATAAAGTTATATTATAATAATATCATCCGTTGTTAAATTGCGTTTTGAATTTTCTTATTAATTCCGGGATATCTCTGTTCTTTGTGCTTTCAGGTTTTGCAGTAAAAGCGTTTGTTTTTACTGTAAACAGGAAATATGTGGAAACGGGTGAAAAGAGAAATTAAATAGCTTAAATGAAATGAAAATGTACATAGCTACCTAAAAGGACTCCTATTGTTACTAGAAATAAATGAATTTGAATCTAAATTTTTTTTTTGTAGCTTTGAAAATAAAAGTACACAATTGTGTAGTTTTTGTAGTACCTACCTGTTGTAAGTATAAGTAAAAAAGTTAAAGTATTTTTTAAGTAGTCGTGACGAAATTCAATAAAAATTGCCTGCTAATTTACACACATTAGATAGACAAAGGATACAATGCCTGCTAAACTATGTAAATTAAAGTGTTGAACACTTGCCCTAACACACACTATCTCAACTTCCCCAGTGTAATTAAAGATTTATGCCTAAGTGCCGTAGCAACAAATTTCCTGTGTGAGAACTAACTTCTTAATTAACTGCTTTACTAAGGAACGTGAATAGACGCCACTTTCTAAAGATCTCGTTACAGATTAATGACTGATTTGTTTTAATTAACATTCAGCCTTTTTTATTAAATCCATACTTTA
This sequence comes from Helicoverpa zea, assembly GCF_022581195.2. Classification (NCBI taxonomy): domain Eukaryota; kingdom Metazoa; phylum Arthropoda; class Insecta; order Lepidoptera; family Noctuidae; genus Helicoverpa; species Helicoverpa zea. Next base: position 6,692,886 of record NC_061460.1, on the reverse strand, counting down.
TAAAGGCATTGTTAGAATCAAACGTTCGGTTAAAAATCAGATTAAAATATAATGAAATCGCCTTCTCAATGACGATTCAATTTCCATTCTGCTGAATGCTCTCTTCCCGATTAATGTCGACCGATTGAAATTTGAAATGAATGAAAGATTATTACTTCTTCAATGATTTAGATAATTTACTGAGATTGTTCAGTCCGGAGAGAGCCGGCCATTTAAAAGAGCCGAGTTGAAACTTTTCCTTTTGCAGTTTTCTACAGTTTATTTAAACAAACTACTTGTTTAATTGAATATTTAAACGGAATTCTTAGTGGTGTGTATAAAAGCTCTGGCATTCAAGAAAACTTAGATTTTTTTTATATTCATAAAGCTTTTCTTTGTGATGCTGCAAAACATATATATAATGGACGGAAAATATATTTTAAAAGTTCATTAGGAATATTTCTTTGTTATTTCCTAATGAACTTTTAATATTAGACTAGAAACTATTATCTAGAAAAAGACGCATACAATTAAAATAAGAAATAGTTTAAAATCTGAACTTAGATATGTTTTAATATTGTTCGGTCAACGTCAAAAGTAGCTGAGCTATTTTTTTTCAAAAATATCTAACAACATATAACTTAATTCGAAGACAAGCGTCAATCTTAAAATCCTAAACCCCAAAACTAGTAGATGAATACTTTGGTAAGTTATCGACAACATGGTTTTTATCAGTTTAGAATATATTTTTTTTAGCTACTTTTGAAGCTTTACAGCAGAATAATATCAGAACACATCAAGGTCTTCCAGACTCCAATAAAATGACACAAAAGGAAGAGTTTCCTGCTCTAGTTCTCGTAACTCTTTGTATGACGAACAAATTGGACACAAATAAATATTATACAGCATGCATACTACGTAAAAGTCTTTGACTTAGCACAAGTGAATTTGTATAACTTCAAAAATATAACAAGTACCTAATTATTATTACAATAACTTATTATAAAGTTTACAGAAATGATTCAAGAATAGAACGCATACAAACGTAGGCAAGTAGGTACCTAAGTAATTCTTAAATTGTGACATAAGCCAAGGGTGACACATCGCGTCTTCACTAGATACTTTTGTAAATACCGCTGTGAAGACAGAGTTATCAGTAACGGACAGACATAATTACATTGTTTTGTCAGCAAACATTGGTAATGGGGCTATTAAATCCGTGTATCTCTGTGACAGATTGCCAGAAACTCTGGTCCCAAGATCAGATAGTCAATGAAGGATAACTTGTTTATATGACGCAAAAACTGTTTAGAAGATTCCTTTAACCGCTATATTTATTTTCTAATTTACTCGAAATGATGTGTTACTAAAATACTAAAATCTGTAGTTTATTAATTTAGTAGTGTAACAGTGCATTACATAAGGCAAATATTAATTTAAAGTCATGTTGAATTATAACTTCCAATTTTAAAATACATATCAATAAATCAAAGTTGGAATAGAAAACAGAGAGTATTATATCGCGTTTTGTACATCATATTTTTACCGATAACGTAGCTCAATGATTGACCCGCGCATTAACCACTAACAAACGATCGCTCGTAAATTATAGATTGTATCCATAGATATTGTTGGCTGACACCTATACAAACAATTATAAGCACGAGCCCACCACAGACTTATTACAAACATTTATTTTCCCGAAAAACGGGGGCACGTAAATTACTTTAGTATCTTTCGAAGCAAAAACATAATTAATGTTGCGTTGTTTGTAATCAGAGAGGCAAGTGGTAGACATCGCCAGATGGTAGCTTGTTATTACAGTCGACTAAGCATTTTATCTTGCGCTGCGTCTAAATGAAACCATCAGTCTTACATACGTTTATTATCGCATTAGGGACGGAAATATCGCTATTCATTTGTTACAGCAAGTCAGCAAAGTGCTATCGAGATGAATAATTTCATTCGATTTTCTATAAAGCAATTATGTTGTATAATGACTTAAGTTTACCAAGTAAATAAAACGGTAGTAAGCCACTTTAATTAGATTACAGGTAATGAATTGAAAACACTGGCTCACTTGAAGTGACGTAGTTTAAGGGCCTCTCACACCGTTACCCTAATTGTTAAATTAGGCACGCTCTTAAACTATCAACTGGTTATTAATAGCACCTCAAAAAGGTCAGTTTTCAGCTAATAATAAATAAAGCAATTAACCTTTTCCCAACCAGTTCCTATTATATACGAATACTTTCCTCTAGGTAGGCTCAACAATAAAATTACCCCCTTACTTATAAAAATCTCTAATCACCTTCTAAGCAACGTTTTAACTAATCACTACTTAAAGTCTTAAGTAGTGATTAAATGTTAGGTAAGACATGCTTAAGCAACGTTTATAAGTAAGAATTTTCTTAAACAGCCCTTAAGTATTACTTATTATTTAATTCACGTTTATAAGTAAGGCTGTTAGTACAATAGGATTCCAATATTAAATTAATAGAATATCTATTCAATGATTACCTTACTATTGGTTATACGTTTTGTTAAATATTATCGATTTCTAAGAAAATACAGTAGAAATACTTTTATCAGACTCAACAGTAATTCCAAGAAATGATAATGAATTATGTATACCTCCTTACCACGGAAGTGATAATTAAAATAGAACCAAAATATAAAGATAACGACAATTATTATTAATACTTATGCCAAATTGTAGAACGAATAAAATATTATTTTGTCGAAACTAGATCTTTATATTTCCTGCAAAAAAATAATACATCAAGCGAAGTCCTTATCAAAAGCTAGTGTTTTCAAGAGGCTGGTAACAGCTACCCTTTCCTTAAGACATCTGAAGGTCTCGAGGCCGTCATTAATCAAGCACAGATTATGTTTCCTGGCGTGACGCCATTTTAAATTTATTTATTCCCTGTACTTAATTGCGGTCTTCAGTTACGAGTTCTTTGGAGCAAAAACCTTTCTGTTTTGATAATTAATGGATTCCACGCTCGTTAGGAGTGTTGAACGTCGCTTCGGTACAGCTGTTTCACTTTTTAGTGCCGAAAACGGTATTTTTATTGACATATTCGGTATTTAGTGCCGCGATAGCGCATTGATTTACGTTTCGTGTTTGGTCGTGTTGCGATGCTGTACGTTTATCGTATTTGTTCAGTCGTTTTTTGATAAAGATCTTGTAACAGCAAAAGCATTTCAGATCCGTATGAGTAGGTTCAAATGCTGCTTTTGGAATGCCACCATTTTAAAACTTGGTTGTAACAAAAAAAAAATAACTAGAATTGAACCTACAACTACATTCTCTGTCGTTGCTGCTGTCGTTAAATTTTTCTGGCTTTTTAATCATTTATTTGATACCACCAGCCTCGGACACGCGCAAGAGTGCGAGAGGTGACATACTCAATAGACGTGCGTTCTCGTTCACCATAATTGATACACAACTACACTTTAGATAATATTGGCGATAACTCATAATGGCCTTGAAATTATTGAGTAACGCTAGCGATTTATGGCAAAAATGCGGTTTAAACATATTTCAATCGATATACATATAGAAAAAATATCTGATTAAATGTAACTTGGACAAACGTTCAACTGAGTACCTTAATGAAACTTTTTGTAAAGTGAAATTAAATGAAAGTTATTTACTTACTGATTTACAACTTATTTGATAAAGCTTAATCACCATTCATTGCTCATAATGTAATTACGATCCACCTGAAGAGCTCATTATTTGTCGAGTTTAACATTTATTAATTGTATTTTTACCGAAGCGCCAAATTATTGAGTTTGAGTAATTCGCAACTTGAATATACGGTTCCAATTATGCTCACTTGATAGGTAATCTACGAAGCCTTTTCTTAACTACGTTGGGGTCGGCTTTCAGTCTGACTGAACGCAGCTGAGTACCTACCAGCGTTTTACAAGGACTGCCTATCTGACCTCCTCGATCCAGTTACCCGGGCAACCTGATATCCCCTAGTAAAATTGATTGTAATAACTACGACTTGACTGCCGAATATGTTCAAATAACAGCCGGAATCCAATTTAATGTGCCTTAAACATGCATGCCATTTTTCTTTTTGTTTGGGCGAGTAGACCAGAAGATACTTTTGTGTGCCGCACACCCTTGGAACCTCGCCGATACGATTAAAATAACAAAAGCTAAAATAATGAAAACTATGCAAATAAGTTATCGCCCTAGCCTTCAAAACCTTTTACGAAACAGATATCAGATAAAATCTTTCTAGTTGACGTTGTTTCAATAAAACTGTCACATTCAATATGCGAGAGCGACAATGCGACTGACGACACGACATTATTGAAGAGGAAATATTAGATTCTAGGGTCTTATATTGTAAATCTTTACGAGCTTTTTCTAATACTGTATTACCATTTTATTCATACATCTAATAGAAACGATAGAAAGTTTTTAATCTGATATTGTAAGTATAACTATGCAAACATACTGCTACTAGTAAAGAATTATGGGAAAAAACATGATTAAGGAAAAATTATTGGTGGTGGTAGCAAAACATTTCTTTAATCAAAAATAATACATAATGTATTTTAAAGTAAATTATCCTTATTGTAGGGACTGCCTTCTTTTTTCTAAAAAAAAGGGAAAATAAAAAAATTTGGCTGCTTAAAAGCTTTTTTACTCCACAAATTTTTAAGTTGGTCATCAATCATTTTCGTATTATTTTTCTGATACCTTCCTTCTTATTATCTATCCACTAATTGGACGCTCGACGGAGCCCTTAATGACGTAGGTTCGAGTTTGCTTCTAATACAAAATTTACGAACTTAAAGTGGAGCGAACCGTTTAGATTGTTGGCCGCAATTCACTAACTCAGTTCTTTAGTCATTAGTATTTTATCGGCCTATTAACGTCCACTGACCAAAGATTTCTCCACTGACCAAAGGGTTCTACCGCAAAGTTGGTTGGAAAATATTTTACAACATCGCTTTGTAAACATTGAGCAAGACTTCTTTAGTTAAGAGGTTTTTGAAGTTCTAAAAGATTTTTTTTATAACAATCTGAAAAAACTAAACTTACCTATATATAGCTGCTTTTCTCTGATTTATTACTATATACACATACATATATATATATACTTTTTTAAGTATGCCACTTATAAATAACGTGGCATGATAAAATGGTTCTGTTCATCCAGATATTACGCACAAATGCACACACCCTTTTTACTTATGTAAGAAAATATGAAGTACCTATCCAAATACCACAATTTTACTTACCTTCCACAAAATTCGCATGCAGAGTAACACGGTTTTTATTTCAAACATTCTATTGTGGTGGTTGGTTTTGCATAAAGGCCTGAACTATTTGAGTATTTGGCAATTATTCGGCCGGTTCGGTCACACCCCTTTTAGACCGGGGACTTATTATACCAGTACCATTCCGAGTCGTTTAATAGTCCTTTCCCTTTGTAACAATAGTCTCGCACGGGATATTACAGGGACAGACTTAATTAACGTAATTAATGCATGTAGCTATACGTATTAATTAAGATGTATTAGTATCAGAGAACGAGACGTTGCTTTGAGAGGATAGACATGTTTCATAGTTTTGTAGTAGCTAAGATAATAATGATTTATTAATGTTGCGGTGTTTATAAGAGCCTGTTAGAACAAAATAATTGGTCGTCTACATGTTCATTAAGTTAACAATGATTAGTGAGGTATCATTAGATTCGACTAGACTCTTAAGTCTTGCTGCTATGACTAGTGTTAGAAAATTGTACTTACCACTCTTTTCTCAGTGTGAAATGACCCTTATCCCAAGATTGGCAAGTGAAAATTTGTAAGTTGACATCAACAACATTGCGGGAATGATTCCATTATGCATGAGGTACACTACGTTCGCGCCGACTCTTTATTTCAATCCTTGAATTGGATCTCAGAAATTACCGTAGTTTGGAGGGATAAGTACCGCCATATGTCACACGGTTGGGATTCACCGAGGGTAAAAAAAACAGGGGCCTTTGAAAACTATCTCGTCGCTCCCAGCTGTGGCCGCCCAGTTTACAACTTTACTAATTCATGATCCAATAAATAGCCGCTGCGTCGCAACATGTTGGGATCACTTAATGCTATTGCGTCCAGAATATTTCTTGGCCTTTTTAGGATTACCTGGCTACTCACTATAGTATGGAGTGATTGACAATTGAAAGGCAGGTTTTATAAATGGACTATGGTATACTGTGTACTGGTGAGCAACTTTGCGAAGCGGCTCTCTGCAGAATAGCTAAAATATTGCAATCTCCGTAGTTTATCTATTGCTGTTGTTTAGTACATAGTTGCTACCTTTCAGTTAGTCCAATCCAGCCACATCATATTTTTTGTAATAATGTAGAGTCATGTCGAACAACAAAACAAATATGCGGATTTGTTTACGAAATGGTGCCACTGAATTAAATTTTCATGAACAAGGCAAAAGAAACCCTCGTTTTATAACATAGAGGACCTTAAAATATAACATCACCATGATTGTTGGTTTTTCCTGTAGTACGTGTATCACTGTAACGAAGATAAACTGCTTATCTACGTGACTTTAACTCCAATGTATATTGTATGAGCGTGCCGATGTATTTCGTTGAAACATTAAATGGGTCGTGTCCCTTATTAATCTTGAAAAAGTTTGGTGTTTTCTGGTGTAAGGGCCAATTGTATATTCGCGAAAAAAACAGTAATAAAAACTCTGATATATTAATGTAGGTATCATAATTTACTTACTTTATTTTTAGATTTTTAACCTTTTTTCACTGGAGATAGTTACGTATGTATGATTAAAATAGAAACTTCTCAACGATTTAAGGCACAAGCTCAAAAGGTAAAAATGGTAAGTTAAGGTGTAAATGTCATACACAACAACCACTAAACAAAGGCCAAAAAAAAAAAACTTTATAAACTGAAAATCTGACGACCTACTTTACTTATTAATCCGAATTTCGGCGGGCACGGTTACACTGGAATTACATAGTAACTACTGTTTCCCGATGTTGTGGGCCACTTCGCCTGTAGGTATCATTTACAATGCTTCATTATTATGTCATGCGAAACATGTTCGTACACCTGGACCCGAGAGAATTCGCCGAAAGCCTTATTTGGTCGATACCCGGGGCCATGGTACCACGTGAGACCGTGACCGTTCTGAGAGTTTGCAGGTAATAAATCATTATGACGCAGTACACGATACTTGGGTTATTTATCGTCGATTTGGTTGTTGGTTTGGGGTTTTTGGTTGTACTCAGGTCTTATCTTAGAGTTAAGTACTTGTATGGAAGTGTAGCTTAGAATTTTGTTGTTGCTGAGAATTCAATCACTATAGAAAAGTTTTGTAATTTAAATTAACTATTTAATTATACCTTCTTATTTCTTATCAATATCTTCCAGAAAACCACTTGAGACAAAACGGTAAGTTCGATGAAATATTGTAATCGGCACATATCGGCACAGCATTATCGCAATTTCACTCAGCGAGATTGCTGACCTATCATAATTGAATTGCGTAGCGAATGCCATTTACCTATAATAACCCAATAACGAGTGACCAATTAGTTCAAATTAATTATATATTTTTACCAACAATTTCAACCTCATGAAAATTCTGACAGTTACCATCTCATCTACCTAATATAACAACTTGAAGGAAAGTTCTTTACAGCACTCAAGGCTACCAAATGGGCCATTACCAGCTGAAAAAAAAATGACACAAGCAAGACAAAGTCCCGTAACGACGTCGCAAAATTTTACACACCCTGTATATTGTTCAGTATGTTGCGTGTACACAGCGTGTTTCTTTTGTGAATTTGCGCAATTTTTTTCGCTGTCTGTACTCTGTGAACAGTTTTGTGTCATTATTTTTATTGTTATACTCAGTATGTTTTGTGTGTCGTGCGCGTTATGTGTCTCGTCAATTATTATTGCTGGTGTTTGCTGATTTAGGGGTCTTTGAGAAGATCAGTGGGTAAATCTACAGACTATGGAGATTTTTAGAAAGTTTTTCTTAAACCTGTCATCCTGGATCATTTAAGATTATAATTGTCGATCTTTACTGTTGCCTACATTTTCTATATAAAAAGATGTTTATCATAGCACAGGTCATAACTCATAACACCTAAACAACTTTCAGGTACCTAAGACAGAAGTCGTTCCCAACTTTTAGTAATACGTCTCCAAAAAGCTTACACAAACCCAAGGTCATTCCGAGTTCCTCGGCGGAATTACTCAAGACTCAAGACTTTCTCGTCGCATTAAGAAGACGAGCCTTCTCGCTAAACTATCTTCGTGGTACCATCTGCCTCACTATCGTGGCACCGCAAACGATCCAAGTTTGTTTCGACGTCCCTCTCTCTACCTATTTTCTAGTAATAGTTGTTGAACTTCATATTTTATAGCCCTTTCGACGAGTTCTTGTTGATGCGAGATTTAGTACAAAAACATTTGGATTTTTATATGGAACTTATTTGTTTTGTTTTTTTATTATTATTTATTTTTATATTTATTTGTTAATTTAATGTACCCATTATTCATTCAAGGAAATGTACCATTTTAGTAAACACATTATTTCTAGCGGAATCATTGCGGTAATCATAGAATCAGATTTCTCGTGCATACAGCTACCGAGTTCTAAAACAGAAACTCAGATAACTCACTGTGTACATAATCGACATATAAATAAAGCGAATCCAGAATACACAGATAAAATTAATAGAGTGTAGTTTTGATAAAACCAAATTATAGCAATATTTTTCCAAATAAAATCCTATAAATTAAATATAACTTACATAGCATACTAAATATTGCCTCGATTTCACGGAACTATTTAAATCAATAAAAATATTTAATTTACAATAACAGCTAAAAGTTCGTAAATAAAATTATGTTAACGAACATTTTCCAAAGGACCTCTCGGCAGTTCTTTCGCGACAATGATCCGCCTAATTGATAGGCCTTTCCGCTTCCAAGTTAAGAAGATATTACAGCAGCTTCCCGTAACGATCGCATTATGTTACATTACGTAGCTTAGTGAATCGCCTTCATAATTGAATGTACACAAAAGTAACTGCAGTCAAATCTTACGTTATGTCTACCCATAAATAGAAAAATTTCAATGATGTAGTGTATTTTTCTCATAAACATGGCCAATTGTACATTCAAAGTTGGCCTAAGATGAAAATGAAAAACCTATTCAAGTATCGCTGGCGTAGACACGATACGCTTTTGTTTCGTTTTACATTGTACTCGAAGTAATACTGCTTCGATACTAGTCCTGAAACACCTCTTCGAAACAAATGACAGTATCAGAGTGCAAGTACTTGGCTTTTCTAATAAGCTGGGAGTTCCTCGAGATGTCGATTCTATTCAATAAGATTAGCAGCGATCTTACAAAATACTTTAGCTACCGTTGTCCTAGAAACAGGGTTGCCACTTGAGATAAGGGTTGATTTCGCTACCGTCCATAAGTACCAAAAGGTGCTTGTACCGACTTAATCAAGTCAAGCTTTACGGGATCGGGGATAAAAATAACTCTATGTCTTGTTCGCAATAATAAAATTACAGCGATATTTTTTTTATTTGTTTTATTTCCTCTTCCGCTTAAACCATTCTTTAGTAAGTATAAATAATATTTCACGGATAAAATGGTTATATTATTGTAGTAAGTATTTAATTTTATGCTTATCGAATTCACTTAAAAAACCATCTGTGCGAGCAAAAGTCTCACATCAACCCTAAAAGCGTCTCGAGTAATTGCAAAAGCAGATAAATCAATAAATTGCTCGACTTAAGAATAAAGCATAATAAATGAATCAATTTACAGAAAGTTTCTTCAGGCCCGGTTGACAAAGGGTTCGGTGTTCGCTGCCTTGAATAGGTTATTTGGCGATAATCACCTAAGTTTTAATTAATGACGTCGTTTAATGTATAAAAGTAAAACGAACTACAGTCATCGTTCTGTAAGAAACGCCCGCAATTTGTTTTGGAGAGAGTCAGCGTTTTGAAGCTGATGAGTGATGACATTCATATTTTCTTGCCGATATTGCGAGTTTCAAGAGGTTATTTTATTTAGTACTTGTACTTACTGAAAGTCTAGATGTGAATTCAGTTTCACATATAGATAATTCGTAATGTAATTTTTATTTTTTTTTAGAATAAAATTATTTTTCATTTATTGAATGTGTAGTCGCTTTTGCGGTTAGAAGTCACTTTTAAATCAAATTTGTACCTAGTATAAATATGCATAGTGTTTACTTTTGCTCAATTAAATAAGTAGTCAAGTTTTGGTATTGGCAATGGTAAGTTGAATGCGAAAACGAATGCTGAAGTTCTGCACGCAGGTGAGTGTATGTACAAAATATTAATGTCTATTACAACGGTCTTCCTAATACCATCTAATTTTCATCTGCTATCTATAATGAATTCAAATTACAGTGACAATGGCATATTAGAGGCGTTAACGACCGTAATCACAAGACATTGTATTAAAGTTAGATTACATATGCGGTTTTAACTTGTTCACTAGTTTCCAGTAGTGAGTACTCAGAAGTGATGGATGGTGTTGCTTGTTTGTGCATTGTTTGAGAATCCATACATACATCTATCCTATACACAGGCAGCTTCTGTTTTGATATTCCCCTGATGATTCCCTTTACAACTATATTATTATAGATTATTATAGATCAAACTGTTGTGCCACACACACATAAAATTAACGAAGCAAAGAATGCATCCTGGGTTTGTAAATTCGGGTGACATGGTGTATTCGTTAGAAACATGAAAGTTTTAAATAACGTTGCTCACAACACTGATAAACTAACTAGATACAAAGCCAATAAACACTGTGACAAAAATCGAAAACAATAAGTGGCCCCACGATTGCAGAGGGTAATTGAATTTCGTTCGGAGTGGTCTGATGTTTCTCGTTAGCCCCTGTCGCGTCGAATCATTTCAACGGAACCACAAACCGAATGTCAATCTATATTCAAACTTCGTTTTCACACCAAAAATACAAAGAGGATTTTTGTTTTGCACGTTCGAACTAACCCTTTTTTTAAAGTGACGCGAGCATGCAATTACCAGAGATATAGAGTTGGTCGTAGTTACAGAACTATATTTGAACGGATCGATATCCGAACCCAGTGTTCATTAAGGCACAGAGATGTAAATTGAACATGCGGTTTGCTCGTGATAAAGCTAAACTACCCCGTGTAACCTGAAACAAAAAGACAGTTGAATAACTGTACTGAACATATCTCTTAAATGATTTACTAGTTAACCAAAATTCGTAAATAAACGCTCACGGAACGGAACTACGAGGCTTACGTATTCTCAAAGGGCTGAGCATCTGGTTTGTAGCAAATTTAATACAACACGTTACTTAAGCCGCGGTCTTTCCCGGGGGAACGAGAAATGTTTCTCGGTCGCATAGTGTGACTAATTCAAGCTTCTTACGCCTTATAATCGGATCAGAAAAAAGACGCCATTTTTATTTTAGTTAGACGGTAAATTGTTCTATTGATGGTGGAAATGATGTTAGTTGAAAAGCTTGTTACCCTACGTATGCTATGTACCTACTTTTTTCACTGCTGTAAACAGTATTTTTGTACTAAAATAGTTATACATAATTATTTACTTTTAAATGCGAACGAATAGTTTAGCTTCAGTAAAATATGTAAATATGTTTTATTTCAACTCTGTTACATTTTTTATTCTTATTAAAAAAACTTGGTAAATAAAACCCAGTGCAGAGCTGTAACTAACGATTGTTTTAGTTTTTCTTTGAATGTATATTTCTTGCAGTACGAGTTATGGGTAGAATGCAGACTTATGAAACTGTAGAAAAGTAGTTTGCAATTTCTTCCGGCGAAACACTCCATTCTACTATACTTTGTGACTATTTTCATTAAAGTTTTCCAACGACATTACAATGCATGGACGTATACAGAATGTTTATATATCTGAATTGTAGAACACTTTATTACTGTCGTTATTGTTACTTTTTAAAGTAGAATCTTGTGGCAAGAGACCGTAGTTTTGTGTGAAGGAAATATTAGTGTTTGTCTCCATACATGCAGCGTTATGTGTGAAATTATTTTCATATTGCGACAGAGTATTTTTATAGCAACTTACATGTCATAAAATAGTACATATATGTAGGTTCCTATAGCCCATTTAAATACAGTTTTTGTGTCATTCATGTCACACATTCCGAAACTCCAGCGAAAAAGATAAGAATGATAAGATGATTCTACTCAAAGAATTTTCCTTAAAATGTACAAATGTAAATTATTTGATTAAAACTACATTAATGAAAGCTTTCATCTTAAACACAACAGTTGGTAGTTGAATTCTTAATTTCAAAATGTTCAAAGTTTTTAACTTAACTATTTGTGGAATACCAATTATTGTTGCCTCGGAATGGTGTTGTTTGAAACCTGTTAAAGAGCTATTAAATATTTCATAGTACATTTACTATATCATATACATAATTTGCCTAGCCTTTTCCCAACTATTTTGGGGTTGGCTTCCAGACATACACTTATTTCTGTATCCGTAAAATGATTTGTAAAGAGATTACATTAATTTACAAGATCAAAAGTTACTTCATTTCGAGTAAAGATTTCCCGGTAATAAAATTAATTTCATATACTTAACAAATTATGCATATACGGACTTGAATATTCTGAGTAATGTTGTTATATTGGAGTTATAAATAGCTTTCATAAGGTGGAAAGTTACTATCTCAATAAACGTCGTCTTCTTTTGTTTCTATTATTTATACAAAACACTTCTCAGAATAGTCTTGGTATTTCACAGGAATGTTTGTAAGTTCCTGAGTAAAACAGGAGGCATTAAGTCCCATAAATAATATATTGAACGCACGTATAACATATTGTTCTTTACGACTATTTCCATAAGGAACATTTTGTCGTAACTACCAAAATAAGTATTCGGGGTTCGCACCTTTTATTTAAAGTTGCAACAAAACAGCGCCTTGGAAATGGTACTATGATGGATTACGAACATCTGTAGCAGCAAACGAGGTTTGTGAAGATAAGGTGGAACCATCATTCACCTTTTTTTGGCTTTCTTCGCTCGCTCTATTATATTTCTCGGATATCCGAATGGATACGGATATTTTACGAAGATTTGTTTTTTCGCGCTCAGATGCTTTTACACTGATATGATTGGTTCTGTTTCTTTGCAATTTTTTATGTATGAATGTGAAAGGTTTAGCAATATTTTAGATTGCCTGCATAGAGCGGAGCGTTCATCTAAAGTTGTTAAAATTAAGTTTGGTTTTCCTGAAATATAAAAACGTCTGGCTACAGTATAGTTAATAATTTTTAAGTTACTTACAAACGCGTAGTGTTATGATTGCTGTTAGACTACACAATACATAGGTACTTTTACATGTGTGTAAGTAAGGATTCAATGAAAAAGGGCACAATTTTTACCTAAGGCGCCTCGCCTTCGGAAGCGGGGACGTAAAATTAGGTACAATCGGATTATCCCAGAATTATCGGGATTAAAGAAGCCTACACAGGTATAACATGGAGGCTTCATTTAAATTTGTTCTGTAATCGAAATCCAAATGAATGGTTACGATCAATGACCTTTGAGTTTCATTTGAACTTTTTCAGATTCTTTTTTCTAATCATGGTACAAAATTTTTAGAAGAGGTGTGCTCTATGAACTCGATCATCAGTAAAGTACGTACTCTAAGATATTTGTATGACCTAACGATAATTTTGATAGATTTTTGTCTCAATGCAAGAAGGTATTTAAGTTAATTTTTGTCACCTGTATGTGTTTCTCTACCTCATCTGCCAGAACAGACTTACTTATATAATAATAAAGTTTTATGTTTTCTATTTCAGATATGAATAGTTAAATGCGTATCAAAGCAAAATGTCTTCAGAGTCTAATTGTCTACAAACTAGATAGCTGCCTATTCAAGTAGTTCGGGTGTGCAAACACATTACTAACAGTCGCTAAACAATCAGTCAAGTTGAAGCCACTAACGGTAATTGATATCCGGACTCAAACAATGCTTACCTACCTATTTAAATAGTCAAACCTTTTTTATGTAAAACAGTGTATCCATAAAGCTAAATATAAACTAAAAGTAAATTCAATTAGATTTTTCATCAAAAATATAAAAGAAAATATGTAAATATATACATTATATTTATTAAAACGCATGTCTCTAATTGCAACATATTGTAAAGGAATTCTGCTAGGTACATGTTAATACAAATTTGAATTAAAACTATCACATTTCTTCTCCAGTTCTCTCATAAAATTACGGCGAAAGCATAATAAATAAACAAACAACTAAAACATTAGTTAGGATTTTGAAATTAAATATGATTTTCATTCCGCCTGCAGTGTAGTTATGAAGTAAAGTAAGAAAACTTTATGACCATTAGCCGAGCTAGTGGAAAAGTATTAACTAAAGTTATTCTATCAATTAATTAGGATATTCAGCGTTGGTTTCAATATTAATTGTCCCGATTTAAGGGCACCGCATCGTTCAGGTATTATAACCGTAAAATGTGCAACCTAAATTTTGCGTTGCCACTTATCGGCTTTTCGGTCACTGTGTGGCTAGAAGGTATTGTTATGTAGGTAAAACCGATTTAATAGAAATTTACACTCGAAAGCAATAGAACCGGGATAGATAGAGAAATTAAAAAAAAATGGTAAGATATTTTTAATACATTATTATTTGATGATCAAAATCATATAATACAATAATATATAAGTTTACATTCAAGTGCACAGTCTATGTACACAAAGCAATAAAAGCTAAGAATTAAATAGATTTCATAAACTTACATGAGCCTGATTATTTGCACACAAGTGTATATTCGAACCTCCACCTTGATGTTCTATTTTAGAGGGTGTGAAGTATTTTACTTTATGACTATATCACATGGCATTGTGAGGGGACTGAGTAGAAGCATGTAAAGCAACTACATAACTTTGTAGACTGTAATAAAATACTACATAGATGCTGCTTTGTATTACGAATACAAGCACATGTAATGGAGTTACGGTCAGTTTGACTATCTTCGGGAAAGTACCAGGCATGAAAGTGTTAGTTAACGTTCCCGACTATGAATTTCTTTGTTAAATACGCCTAAGATGAGAGAACTTTTTGTCTATTCATCAAAAAACTTTCGTAGACTAAAAGTAATTAATGGAAAAGAAAAACGATTAAGATTATAATTTCGTAAGTTCTATCTAGTAGAAAAATAATTATAATTTTGACAGTATTTTTTGGATTCTAATTTATAAAAGCCTTTTTTTATTATGTTTGAAAAAATAATCTCTTTAATAGAATGTCACTTGGATAAATCGATGGCACCCTCATTCGTCAAACTGGTTGGTGAGATACTGAAGCCCAATTCTTTTATTTTAGGCTCGCTGTATATTTTATTTTAATGGAACAATTTTTCATGGCTGGGAAATTTCTTGACTACTTTTACTCTGGACCGAGCAGAAATGTTCGGTCGGATTAAAAACCATTGTAATATAAGAGGATTACATTGTGTTATTACTCATAGGTACTTTATGGTAAAGTACAAAACGTTTTAAGTTAGGGTATCACTTGTTTACTACAGGTCTTCTAAAGAACAATAAACGGTGTTGCAAAGATCCTGTAAGTACCAACAAGGCACTTTGACAGCTACCTCCCTGTAACAAAACGCGGTTCAAAAGTGTCTTTGTTAAACAAAATACACAACACTGTTCATTGTAAGTTAATTAGTACCGAAACAGACTTTTATCCTCAGGGTGACGTAAGATTAGCATAAGTAAATTCGATACTTTCGGCCCGAAATCCTTTTGGGACTCGTTCTAATTCAGATCGCGTCGGAATATTTACAGAATCGTGTTACATTTTTATCTTTTTAGAATTGCAGACTCCCATTTGAATAATTGGCAAATAGAACCCCTTTTTATTCCATTCGAACCCATGGAAAGAAGTGTAAAACACTCATTCGAATTGATTCCAGAACTGAGTTTCAATAAGTTGGAAGCGAGTTTCCGAACAGTCGTTTCTTAACGGCCGATTTAGCGATGCCTTTATTGCAAGCCTAATGAATTGTACTTGTTTTAAAGTTTCTTGTATCACGGCCCGATATCGGATTCAGATTGGAATGAGGGCGGCTCTAATGACGGCGAAGCAAGGAATCGTACCGACTTTTTCATTTCGACTTGGGTTTTAATTAAAAACCAGCACGTTCATTGGAACTGAGAAGAGGAACGGTAAAGTTAGACTGTACTATTACTGCTTTTATGGCTTAGCTAGGAAGTACTTGCGGTCACGGTTTATGGGGAACTTACTTCTCAATGGTTGGTCCATTATACCCCAGTAGTGGTTTTATTGCTTATAATTGCGTTGTTGCTACCGCTTATTATTTTCATTAACAGTGAGGACGAAGTTTGAGGTTGAAGACAACTCAAGATAAGATACAGTCTCGGTTTCATTTGTCTTAAATGTCTCTCTTTTTTTTTGCGCAGATGACATTGGATAGAAGTTGATCTTCAGTGCTTGATTTGAATTAAGTTTAAAGTAAAAAAAAATGTTCAATTAAATGCGCTTTCAATTTTAATCAAAATTCCACAAAAGTACCTACTGTAGTAGCTCGGCTTTAACTACATTTCTGTACAGAGATTTCTCAAAATTGCCTTAGAGAATTGATGTTTTATTTGATAAAATCGTACTTTCTTTGCTCTCGGATCAGACACATTAATCATATATTCTGTGTATTGCTCAAAAAAGGGGCGATTGCTAGCCTTACCTGCCACAGAGGACATAAAGTACAGTCCCAACGGGAATATATCGAGCACCGTACTTTCAACTGACATTCTAATAAATATTCCTAACTTGTGTGGGCTGTACCTACTGCTCTGTCATCGTAATGAAAATATTATTTGTATCTAAACTTTATTCTATGTTGCTAGCGTTTGTCGTTAAAGGTCAGCCAACAAAAATAGCGGAGTGTTTGAGAGATTTGGCGACTTACTCTTTTAATTATTCATATTCCTGTTTTTCTCAGTTTTTCCACGTTATAAAGGTCAGAATAATTAATTTTATTTTCTTTAGATACATAATACCGTCTTCCTTATTTAAGTTTACAATTCCTTTATCAAATTAAAAACGGGAGAGCGGATCTACCACAAAATAACTAGGTAATAAAAATACGAATTTTAGCAGTTGATCAAAAAATTAAACGCCGAATAATAAACCCTGGAATTTATGATCAAGCTGAGGAGGGTATTACAAATGGACACCTTTATTGGCACGTCAGACCCTTTTAAAGGTGAACATGATGCTAATAAAGACTTATTTTCGGACAGATTTGAGAAATTGAGGCCTTAAAATGAAATGCGGCTTACTTATTATTAGGTTTGTTTTGGTTGAACAATGGATTTTGGAATTGGGAATAATGAAGTGTTACTATTCATGAATTACCTTAAATCAACGTCTATCATTGACGTAAGTACCTACCCCATTGTTAGTAAATGCTAGACTTGCCGTCATACGTGTAGCGACTGAAGTAAATCATTCTTGATATATTAATTCATTCATCAAATCGCAATGTACCATGTGATTTTATAATAATGCCCACAAATTATTTGCACATATAACCACAAAATTTTGGCGAACCAGCTCTATTTATTTGCCGAACAAAACAAACAATTAGACTAAGCTATTCAATCTATTAAACAGTTGAAACAGTGACCGCGGCAATAATAGCGATTCTCTCAAATCATTTACCCCTATTGTATTTAGAAGTGTCGATTAACTTTTGTTCCATGACAAAAGGGCGTAAAGCACAGCAAATTCAATCAATAGTTATCGGGCTTGGCGACATAGGTGTACCCTTTAGCCCTTGTCTACCGGCCATTTGGGTCAAGGTCCAAAAAGAATCACTATTAAGTTAATTGGCAAAAGGTCTGCCTTATCAGTTTTCCGCACGGCCGGCTGATTAACGATTTACCAAAATGGCTTTTGGTAAGACGATCGGACAATATTTTTTAGCTGGTGAAAGTATCTGTTTTCAAAGGTTCCGTATCTTTTTTATCTGTGACTTTTGTTGATTATATCGCTAGTCCATGCCGCAGAATTCACCGGGGAAAAAATAGATTAGGAAAAGTCTTATAATTTTTTTAATACATTTCAATACATTTTATGAAGGTCTTCTGGCAGATTTTGGTGAAAATAGCATAGAAAAAAATTAGAAACATAAAACAGCATGAAAGTTGCTTATATTTAAGGTAAAAGAAATGTTATATTTCTTATCTTATTTTCAAGGCCAGGTAGAACATCGTTGACACGGCCGCGCGTCAGTGTCGGCACGATAAAGCTCGTAGCTCGTAAAGGTGCGTAGCCGAGTCGCTACGCCGTAGCACGATAATAAATTCACGCAGCTTGCTACGGGATAAGAAATAAATCTTATAGTACAGAATTACTTTACCAATATTAGCCAATGTTTTGTTTGAAAATAATTAAAAGGATGGCTAGCTTCCTTTGTACCACAGAAAAAGAGATAAACCGTAGTAAGCGTAAAAACGAGATACCGAGGATTACATGTTTTTGCATTTTTATTCCATTCCCGAATCAGCATACAAACATTTTTCAATGCTGGGATTTGCTTTATCTATTTTAAGGCTGAAGAGTTTGTTTGTTTGCTTCAATGCACTAATCTTAGGAACTATTGGACTGACCTGTTTTTTTGTGTAACTAGATAGGTAACTTTATCTGTAGTTCACATGGAAATGGGTGTGAAACCGCTGACGGAACTTAGTTAATTCTGGTTATATAAAACTCTGAGTATTGACTATCCATATTAAATATTTGATTTCGAACTATATAATGTTTAAACATTATTAAAGATATTTCGGATGTTTAATTATTATTAAAATACCTCAACCAACGT
Organism: Helicoverpa zea; assembly: GCF_022581195.2. Classification (NCBI taxonomy): domain Eukaryota; kingdom Metazoa; phylum Arthropoda; class Insecta; order Lepidoptera; family Noctuidae; genus Helicoverpa; species Helicoverpa zea. Next base: position 6,673,915 of record NC_061460.1, on the reverse strand, counting down.
TATGTTAAATAAATTAAATATTTAATTAAATGAATACCTACCGGAATTTATATTGTATTGTTTACAAATTCGATTGTAAATAATACGTAAAAATATTTAATTCCTCTCACAGTAAATTCACACAAAATAAAACGTTACCTTTCCACAAAAATAACAGCTTTCCTCTAAGAGGCAATAAAACAAACTTCAAACGTCAATTTGCAGAAAGCTTAGGCTCCAAAAGAAATATTTCCGTACACGCATGAAGGTCTTCAATCAGTAGAGAGGACACGTCACATAAGCCGACGACCCGAGAGAAAGGGCACTCACACATTGACACGGATCGTCCGTACCTTGTGTGTGATAACGTGATGGTACGCGCGATATTTTCACGAAGTTCCCAAAATACTCTTTAAGATTAGGGACTGAGATGCTGGCTCTATTATGTCAAATATATCGATATTCACTTATAATACCACAAGAGCTTCAAAATTATCGGGTATTTTCCGATAGGTTCGTTGCAAACAAATGAAGGAGTCAAGTTTTTCAGGTTAAAAAATAACGAGCGCGAAGCGCGAGTGATTTTTCCTGAAAAACTTGACGACTTTATTTGTTTGCAGGGAACCTTGAGGGAAATGCCAGATAATTATGAAGCTCGTGTGGTATTCGGGAGATTATTTTTCCGTCCCAAATGTCGGCCACAACCTGTCAGTTTGACGTAGCAACGACCAGAGAAAATATTCAAAAAATTTTCAGTATAATACCATGTAGGTTGTACCACGTGACGTCGAATGGTGCAATTCTATTGGTCGATATTTGGGTCGGAAAAATAATCACTAATATTTGAGTTTTGTATGAAATGAAAATAATGTGTAAAATAATTTTGTGGCGAATCGGTGAATCCATCTCTGTGCGAGGAGGCCTGTGCACAGCAATGGAACAATAAAATGGCTTATGATGTAATAAATTGGACTTTATATAAAAAAAGTTTGTAACACAATTAGTGTTTACGACCAAATCTGTTTCGCAATTTTGCTGGCAATGCATGCCAGGAAGCTAGTTTCTGCCATTAGAGTACCGCATTTCACTGGCACACCGCTCTAATGCTAAGCATTTGGCCGTCTGTGTTGCTCGCCACTGCACTGAATAGCAACGAAAAGAGACTGATGTCTTGTACTAAGCCTGATTTATGGAATTCTAATGATATGATACAGTTTTATTTTTTTTGTTGTGCAGTCAGTCGATTGATATGTTAATTTATATACAAGACCACGATTTGATATCGTACATACCAATATTATAAATGACTTAGCTACATAGTAGCTATTTTATTATTTTTATTGGCTAAATAAAATTAGGTGATACATTGCATAAAGACAACAAGATATTATCCGATGGAAAAATCCCTAACGATGAAACTGATACCATGGCAAACGACTGGTTAAATATAAATGTAGCCAGTATCAATATACAACTCGCAATATCCCGTCGCACCAATGTAGCAGCCTAACAGAACCGTAAAAATAAAGTGATATAAAAGACAAAAGATAAAGGTTTTCATAGAATTTGCGGCGGCTAGGCGGCTGGTCGTAATAGGCATTTTTGTAAACGAAAACCGTTTTAATGATTTTGTTCAGCACAATCTGGGAGCGGACCTAATAAAGGCCAGACGATAAAATAAAAGAACAGATTAACTACGTCAGAACAATGGTCGTAATGAATGTTTATTCAATGCTTTTAATACCCGCCTCGTGAAATGAGCAGCTTCTACAGTGTCATTCGGGGAGCGGAAAATTTAAAACCTAATTTTATTTCAGAATAATTTTCTATGATTATTTTTATGTCAAAGAAAAGCACTCTATTTTATGTAACTCGTTAAAAACAATAGTTATTTGTGCATAGTTTTATTTTCGTTTGCATAGCTAATTAACCAGTTTCATTATAAAAGAGTTTAAATAAACAAAAGCTTGTATTTTAAAATAGAAATTCAATTATGTGAAATAAACTGCAGTGCAGTGTTGTTCGACGGCTGCGAGCATCCAAGGGGAAGTTAATTAAGTAACTGAATAGAAATTGATTAACAAGAAAAACTAACCAAAACAACCAATGCCATTTAAATTCAAAGGGCAACGTGTCTGATTGAAAAGCCTACCTTACAGACATGCAATACAAGTTTAAGTACGGTGTCGAGGGAGTATTGGGGTGGTGGGAAAGCCGACCCTCATCTTTACTATACCACTTATTCAAAACTTGAAAATATTTTATTACAACGTGTCCACTACTCGCTTTCTAATGTGACGCTGAGACAGTTAACAGAGGATAACGGTCAATGTAAAAGATACGAGGTTGAAAGCCGAGTGGTTGGGACGAAGCCTATGGTAAATGAAGTTCGCGAACAGGCTAGTAGTCAGTCGGACTCGAGCGTTGAGCGGCGGAGCACGCATCTCGTTTGCGTCGAAAACGTTCGTTACGAAGAAGAACAAAGTTTTGTGACTGAAATTTAAAGTTTGGTTTATTTCGAGTTTGCAATCAAACTGGGAAGAGTTTGTTTGAAATTCGCATTTGGAAGTGCGTGTAAATAAAGGTTTGTTGGCACGTTTTGAATTTGCATACGTTTCGTGGGAAAGAGTTTTGTTTTGTTTTCATATTTGACTTTGGTTCGGGTCTTAATTAATAAAAAGTATCTCGCTTTAAGATTCCGAAGCTTAAAAATAATACAAAGGAAGTGAGTAAATAGAATATTAACTACCTACGTCTTTGTCAGAAAATCTATTGCTGTCAGTCTGGTAAATTAGTTATAATGTATCATTTCGAATTGAGTATAAGTTTAGAGACGTACATTATATAATATTTTATGAAAAATTTATTATGTCTCAGTGTGTGAAATATTTTCGGTAAGCATTGTTTACAAATATATTAGAGAAAGAATAGCTTACAATACACCACTTACGCTTACAATAGCATACTGACGATTTGTCAATGTTATCTATCGTAGTAATAAACATTTTCAGACCCTGCAGGGCTAACTTATGTATTTTAAGCTTGATAGATTTTCACCTAATAATTTATTGTTGGAAAACATAAAGTTGCAAGCATGAAGTGCTGACTTACTACAATAATAAACGTAGTATATTCATACAGATTTCTCATGCTGTCGATGAAAGAACTAATTTAAGGTTTAATTATTTTCTTCAATATGTGTCTAATTTTCACTATGACCAATCAGTGACTTAGTTAGTCTTTTGCTAGAGCTTGTAAAGAATATTGATGAGGTTGTATTCAAAAGCTTTTCAATAACATATTATCCAGGGTGAGCTTTCTTGTATACCTATTATATTCCTTCTGATGCATTGTGCTTGGTTCTAATACTTTATAGTTTAAATTGATTAGGTCAAAAACCTCAAACCCTCAAGGCCTTTGTGTGCATGTGGAACCCTTTCTAATTCGTACTTTCTGTAAACTAGTGAACAAAGATTTATATGTTGGTGGTACACAAATCGTCTAAAGCCTGAGAGAGGATACCAATTACTTTTTAACGGGTTGCGGGAAGTTTTGATTTTGATTTTTGATTTCGTTCTCAAAGGACGTGAGCGAAACCTCGGAAAAACTAGTTAATTATGTATATGAGAGTAACATTCTGTAGCTACTACGATAACACTGTAAAACAGTTGAAATAATTTAATTGTACCAATAGATATACTGAGACCTGCCGAAATATTTTTATCTAGGCTAATAATCAGTACAAACAGATGGTAAACAAATATAGATACTATTTTTTAAATATCGAAACATGTAAATATGTGAACGTCCTGTATATTTCGCGTTCACGAGTAGAGCATACTTTACCTCGTTAGCCCGACTACGGAAATGTTTATACTTTCAATAAATCGTTTTGATAATGTTCACAGATAAGGGTATAATTTAAAGTTTATCGTTCACCTAGATTATTGTTAAAAACAATATGAATGTTGAATGTTTTCCGTGGGTAGTTTGTTTCGAGAGTTTATTTTCAACTTTGTAGTTTTGTTAAAGTGTTTCTAGCCTAGTTTTTGTTTTAAAATTGTGGCCTCCTTTTATTTTTGGCATTGTTGTTGGTTTGTTTATGTCAGAGCAAATCATGATGTTGGTTTGAGCTTTTGAAATATTATAGGCTGGAAGGACGACAATTTTAAAGCCTACTTTTGAACTTTGTTCTGACCTCCCTGATACCTTATATTAATAATTTGTTATTCAACTTGCTCAGATATGATTGCCAGTTTATTTTCAAAATATTTTTTAGCTTTTTATTGAGGTCTAACCAGTTTTCAAACATATAATTAAGCTGAGTATTTGGTTTAAACTACTTAATAGTAGAAAAAAACTATAGCTCACCTTACTATGAGACCATCACAATTTCGTATTAAAAATCAAAGTCCGAGGTTTTTATTTGCGCTTAAGAAATATTAATAGCTAGGTGCACGGTTCCCAAGAGTGGGTCTTATGGAGAAGAACCGGCAAGAAACTCCATAGACACTCTCTTCAAAAAAAGAAGTGTTTACAATATTTTGTAGGTTCCTCGATAATCCATTCCGCAGTTTATATTCCAAAGAACATTTTGTGTTAATATTCTAAGACGTAGGTACTAACTATGTCGCAAGTTGTTCGAGGCACGTCTCAACGCCTTTTCCTTCCCTCAGCTCAGCAGCATGTCGGCCATAATCCACAACTAATGACCATTTACGTTTCAGCGTGAACTTTTTACTTGACGTACTAATGCGACTTTTTATGAGTTTGCAAGAAGCGACAACGTTTTTGAGTTATATTTAACGTGCTATATTGCCTTAAGACTAAAGAATGCTTGACCACTTATCGTCGCGTTTTTTTTAAGAATATAATCTATTACTCTCCGAGTCCATGTACGTAGATTCATGTAGCCTTCTATTAATTGCTTTCAATAACAGACTTTCATAATTAATGTAAAATTAAAAGTCTTAACCAGATGTTCAATAGATATCGCTTCTGTCTAATTGCAATGCTGTACAGCTCACTATGAAATGGGACACATATAATGTACGACGTAGCTGACTCTTAAAACATATATAAATAATAAGGAAATACATAAAAATTATTTCTTTGAAATTAGTAAAAGACACAGGGGCCAATATGTCCTCACCAAACACGTTTAAATAGTCATTAGTTCGCGTTATAAAACTTCAACCGTTATAAAACTTCTGATACGGTATTTAGGATAAAATCACATTTCTCAAAGATTCGATATTTAGGATACGTCTCATTTATCAAAGATACGCGCTTTGAATCCCGTTGTTTCTCATCACTCATTTAACAAAACCGTAAATGATAGATCATCTGTCTCAGAAATTTTGCTTTGAGCCCCTTGAGGAAACGACGAGGACTTTTTGTGTTTATACTTTTCTCCCCACAGAGATCAAGTTCTTGGTATAAAAATTACAACACATGTCAGATCAAAGTTGTTTAACTTTATGTGTTGGAAACTTCGTGAACATGTTCCAAAAACAAAAAAATAAAATAAAAAAACTATAAAATCTTACCTTTTGTTTTTCATTTGTATATAAAATCTTTGCAGTGTTACTTACTAAGTTGATCTGATGTCTGACATTAATGTGATTAGAAGAAAATCGAATATTTTTTTTTTCAATCACGTGTCAAACATCTGTTAAATTTTCTTTGTAATAACACTGTTGATTTTTATGAGAAAATCTAGGTATAGAGAATCAGTTATAAAAAAAAATACATTCTCTACATCTTCTTATTTTGCTATAAAGTAAATAAACACAAATTTCATAAACAAACGAATAACGAGAACATCAAAACGCATTTCAGTAATAACAAAACAGAGCTCAGAAAATGTTGTCACGAATTTGAGCGGGAGACAGACACCGCGTAAAAATCTAAATATGCAAATAATTAAGGCGCCAGGTGTGGATAATAACACCGTATATTAGACGAAACGTATTTTAATAAGAACCGAGAAAAAAGACCTGAACAAATTAAAAAGTCACCACATCGTTGAAGTTTGCCCCCAGCGCACGAGAATTCCATAAATTTCATTTTAGCGGGCAATGTCGTCGGGAAACCTGAAAACTTATATTTTTTTCATGAAAATTTTGACAATCCTAGAATTTCAATACCTTTTTAGGTTTGTATAATTTGAGTTATAAAGTTCTATTGAATTCATACGATATTTACGGTATGACGTCAATTTAAGAGAGGACTATGATTTGGTATGATTTGATTTGGTTAGATACCTACTATTTTTCTTTGTAATTGAAAAAATAACTGATCATTATTTAGAGTACTACCTACGTAAACATTTTCGGAAAATCGTAGCCACTCCGTAAAAAATCAGTGTAATATTGTTTATTGTCTTGTATGTCTCTGACCGACCACGGGACTACAGAGTCCCGGATTTTTGGAAGGCGAACGTGGGGCCGAAGCCAACACGCTGAAGCCCTTTTGAGACAACTTTAATGAAATGGCGACACAAAACCGACGATTAGCCCTGTATACACTATAGAAATGTACCCAAGGACAATTATTTATTGTATTATTTACTATCTATGATTTATAAATCATCCTTTGTAAGTACTTTTCAATTAGGCATAACTAGGTATAGGAACTAATTGTTGTTGTTAAGTATAACTAATTAAATTAAGAGTAGAAAACTATATCAGTAAAAGATATACCAGTATTACATTGCAGTCAGAAAAACCTTTCAATTACGATAAAAAAATACTAACATAAAAACATTGTTACTAGAGGAAGTAAATACTGTAAGGGGTCTTTATACCTTACTTAACTTTACTTAGCTTTAATTATATGCGTTGTTATTGTTAGAAGACTTACTTTCTTAACTTTCAATAAGTTATTCTTAGTCCAACACACTGCATACTTTTAGTCGACTAATAGTTTTGATTATCGTCATGAATCAAGGTAGATATAAATAGTAGAATGCAATATTACAGCGACCACGTATCGGGCCCGTATTAGACCAAAATGTTTGATTCAATTCACCATTACGTTCAAAATAAACTGTCAATATGCTTTTGGGCTTACTATCGCCGACAGTTTAGTCTGCAGTCTTTATTAATAAGCCTTTCAGCGTTTATTTATAAGAGGCCCAAATAATAAGACTGAATAGAGTGTTAATTCATAGAACACTAGAACAAAATAATAAGATCACTATGAAAGCAAGAATTTATCTAAATATAGCAATATTTTATTAGAAGTTCGTTCACACAAAAGCATAACTTGACCTAACTGGGTGACCATAAACTCAAGCATTTTTTTGTCCACATTTCGTTTCAGTACGAAGCTGCGAAGTTGACAAAAAGTGTGCGCATACTTTCCTAATTTTTGCACCAAAATCTCTGCATGCTTGAGCGTAAAACAGTGCCGAAAGTTTTCAAATATCCAACAGACGTTAAATGTTAATACTTTTTTGTGCTTAACTATTTTCAGCCAGTAAATTCAAAAGCTTTTTTTTGTTTTTTTCTAGTGCTATTAAATGTGTAAGATTTGAATTTAGAACTCCAACCGAGATCTTTTTCCTTTTTATTGTTTGTTTCAACAGAATATTCTCACCATCCTCCGAGCCTTTTTCCCAACTATGGTGGGGTCGGCTTCCAGTCTAACCAGATTCAGCTGAGTACCAGTGCTTTACAAGGAGCGACTGCCTATCTGACCACCTCAACCCAGTTACCCGAGCAACCCAAAACCCCTTGGTTAGACTGGTGTCAGACTTACTGGCTTCTGACTACCCGTAACGACTGCCAAGGATGTTCAAAGTCAGTCGGGACCTACAGTTTAACGTGCCATCCGAAACACAGTCATTGGTGTCTAAGATATACTCAACAGGACATTCGTATTAGGCAATTACTTGATTATAGTTGTCCGACCAATTGAACTAAGTTAGGTCGTATTGTTACAGGTCTGAAGGCTTCATTAGAAGGCTGATCAATAGGCGTGTAATGGACTATACAACATTTGTCATTATCTTCATAGTGTGTATTGGTGAGTGACCAATGGATTTACATAATAATTACCTATGTATTGATTTTATGATAGTAGGTTACTGATTAGTTACGTCTATTTTTTATGTAAAAATCAATAGACATGTTATTTTTATAAACTCGATGTATCGCAAGTAAACGATTTTAAAAGAAGTAAGATAAATTAGCTAAAACGCTTTAAAAATAACAATACAATATGTATTGTTTTTTTTAGTTTTTTACCATATTATTCAAAAACCTTTCATAACAATCCTTCTCAATAGCTCAGAGATGTATTATTGACTACAACACCAACGAACAAAGAAAAAACGTAAACGGAAAATATATCAGTGCTGCCGGGCAAAACATCAATCGAAATTTCTATCAATACAAAATAAACGAGATCATTCCAACCCAACCTTTGGGAGGATTCTATTCATCCCGAAATTACTGCCAGGCTCGAAATATACCTTTAATTTATTTCCCTCAGATCACGGTGATGGACATTGGAAAGAAAGGGACAAAGAAAAGCTTCGACATGATATTGAACTGTACAAAACGATGGCAGGTAAGATATTTAACTTAATATTAAACAGTTTTTTTTAATACGAGGAGGTTCTAAATTCAAACTTATTATTGTTGATGTTAAGCTCTAAGCTAAATTCAGAATGTTTACAATACGTTCATACCAGTATTTTTAAACTGCACCATGTATCAAATATAGTCTCTAGCGATTATTATAACTATAATTTAAAAGGCAAGTCTAGCTTGAAGCCTTATTTGCATTTAAATTGTTATTCTTGCACCATATTTTCCTCGTGACACAGACATGATTCATTTTTTAAATATTCCCCGACGGAAAAAGTCATTTGCAAGATAGAAAATGTTACCTATATTAAAAACAACCCTTTCAAAATAAACTGCCACCATCATCCTGCTCTTCATTTTACTGAAATGTCACTTTTATTTAGAGGTATCAAGAAAACAAAACAGTTCACAAGCGATGTCATGAAAATTTGTTCCTTTTAAAACTTTTCCCCTTTCCCTAACAAACGCTTGCAAAAAGTGTGTCTGACATATTTCAATTTCCTTTGCAGAAAAAATTGAGCGCGAGATAGAAAGCTTTTACGATGAATATCCAGAGGAGCGATACAAGGGGGATAATGTTGATAGAATACACTACAAACGTGTTACAAATATACTGGATCGTAAAAAAGAAACGGGGAATGACGAACACAATGATAAAGTAGAACAGAACTTTTTATATGCCAATGCTAGTGACGTAACTAGCAATATGCCTTCGAAACATTCAATTAATCAACATGATAACGTTAAATTTGAAATATTAAATAAGGATAAGCCTAATAAACCGAGTGCATTAAATTCACCTTGGCCTAAATTTGAAGACATCCTTTTAGCTATGGGAAGAAAATATGATTGGAAGAATGACAGATGGATAAAAGTAAAAGAAAAACTAAAGATAGCCAATAACGAAGAAGAAATGATTGCAAGAGGAGATAATAATAGTATTGAATACCACGAGAAACATAAGTTCAGCTATAGAATTGTAAAACTAAATAAAAGTAAGAGTAGAAGAAACGTCGTGGTCGCGGTATCGGCTGTGAGATAGTGCGTTATGAATCAGTAAAATAAGTCAATGAACTGTAAAGGGACATATTTTTTGTAGATAAAAACGGGACCAACAAGGGTGGCGCCGACATCTGATCGTTTTATGAAGACAACTAGGCTAGAACATTACGTCGATAAGTGAGCCACAAGTAACGACTGCAGCTGATTGAACATTTAATTGTGCTAATAGATATAAAGGCGCTTCATTGTTTATGCCTAAGCCCGGATATGTATAGTCATTGCCTATAGATGTCATAACAAGTTCGCATGTAATTAACTCTCCATAATTGTTGTCTGTTATTGCCTAAGTAGTGCTCTCAATAGTTTCTGTTTTCGCCATATAAAAAGCTAGACGTGTAACTTTGAACTGGTAAAGTTAACTTTACGAGTTTCGGAAATCTCAATATATGAACAAACGTTAAAAATAAACTTCTCCAGTAAAAAACTTTGGTTTTCTTTTACTAGAATTTAGATAATCTTTTGCTATGAAAATATTCATGATTCAATTTCTAGAATAAAGTAGACAAAACTATATTCACAAGGTATCGAATTCTAAAGAAAAATCGTATTCCTAATCTAACCGCTAATATTTTACGATGTCAGGAACATTTTATCCTAAAAGAAACTTTATCGCTGAATAAGGCAGCTTGAGCCTTAGAGGTTCGTGATGAAGCTCTCAGTCATTTTTCATCCCTCAGTGCGGGTTAGCGACACTATGAACAAGTTCCCAGATAATTTGTCGGGAACATATTTTGTGTTCCCACGCCAACATATGCATACAAGATATTACTGTCATTTGTTACAAGGGGGAAGTAAAAACTTCACGAAAATAAAGTGCCTCATTCTTTCTCAACTTCAAAAAGGAAAGTTCTAAAACGTGGCATTTCTCAGTTTACGATTAATGATTTGACTTCTGAACAATGATCGCGTTCGTAATGCAAATTCAGCTTATTATGGTTGTTTGTAAATATACATTGTTTAATCTTCATTTACAAAATAAATCTTAAATTTGAATTTTATATTTAGGTGGTCGGGACGGAACATTACGTCGCCACCGCGCCGTGCCATTTTGCAAAGTGTGCTTACAGATGATAAATTATCATTATACCTAACTGACATCATGATCGATTGAGTCGTTAAGCTAAGGTTGACGATGTTTTGTTTGAATTTTAACAAAGAAAAAAAATTGAATTCGTTAAATTTGGAGACTATAGACGGTAAAGAGACGCCATGATTCTCACATTGTAAAGTATTTTTTTACCGAAAATGGCTTGCAGCAGATTTACAAACGGATTAAAATTAATTAAGCCTAACGGGGCTGCCACAATGCAGTTTAAAAAGACAATAAATTCTCATACTTTTTTCATTCGTCCTAGCGTCTCCAGACAAACAATTTTAATTAATTCAATAACAAAGAAATGTCGTTCCTTTGTTGTTTTTTCTCTAGTTACATCTTATCTGTGATTTTTCATCTTCATTTTGGCGGTGACCTAAAATGTTTTTGCTTATCTTGTGGGTCTTTTCACAATGTTTCTATACAATTTCCTTCATAGAATTTTAGAGCTGAAAGGATTTTTTCTGCTGAAGGTGCAAAACATTAGGAAAAATAGTACAAAAACTTCGCTGTAGTAACAGAACCTTAAGTGCTTATTGTTAAAATAAAATAATCTTGTTTTCTCTGAAAACCTATATCATCACCTATATCATTAGAAAAAATATTATTGTACTAGAATGAAGTAGGTATGTTTTTGAAGATACAGTGACTGGAGAAGAATGAGAAAAAAGTTGAAATCCGAAAATATTTTCGTAAGTATAACTCTTAGAATAAGGTAGGTACAGATACAAATGAGTAAGTCTAGCCGCTATCATTTAAAAACAGTATTCAAACTAGGAACGAAAATGATTTCGACAAATATAATGCTTGTCTATTAGTGGCAGTGATTAAGCAGTGTATACAAATTACTAGGGTCATCATCATTATCATTATACTATTCCGGTGAAAGAAACACTCATTAGGAGTATTTGTTTCTCTTTGTATTATTTTTGATATAAATATTATTCGAACTAGCACGATACAAGTTGAATCAAGTTATACTCGTTACTTTATTTTTATTCAAGCAAGAAATGCACAATTTATTATTTCATCATCTATCTAGCTTGTTCGAAAAAATTATCGCGACTCTGGTTCATAAGGCTGTAGTGTTACATGGTTGGATTTAGTTAGTAAGAGTCTGACACTCATTTGATGGAGAAGTCTTTTGATGATTTCCCATAAAAAAGTAGAACTTTCCCACATGTCACATTATTTTTTTTAATATCCTTTCTCATGCCATGAAATACGTAAATGTGTCAGTTGTTAGATAGTAACGATTTATTATAGGAATAGATTACAACATGTTTATGTACAAAGGAAACCATAGAAATGAATGTTACGAAGCGTCGACATATTCATGTTTCTGCCCACTGTTTTATGTGGGCGGTTCAAATTGTTATTGTGTGTTTTTTTCCTGTTGTCAAGATATTATCCTTTTGATACTAAAACACTTTTATGAAGAATTTTGTAATTTTAATTTATTTAATTATTTATTTTGGTCTCTTAGGTATTCTTAGGTATAGGCAAAATGTAATAGGTACTGTAATCTGATAATAATATAAAATACAGTTCACATCTTTACTGCGTACATACTTAACTGACAAGTGGATTTTTTTGAAGAAAGAATTTACGTAAAGAAAGCAAGAAAATTAACGAAGATCCAGAAGTGTTTTCTTACAGCCCAATTCCGTCTGTCTTATATCTAAAGCCTTTGCAATGATTTGTAATTATTCGTAGCGGCCAAACATCCCGTGTAAATAAGGTTCTCTGAAAGGTCGGAGGGCCCTTAGCTCGACGGTCGTAAGACTGATCTCTCAGTAAACTCTGGCACCTTCAGTAAACAGCGCTATTTGCTCTCCCGCGTCCACCGAGACCCAAACAAACACCAATATTCTCATCACTGGGGCGGTAAACTGTAAGAAAAACCAAGCTTCAATGTCTTCTTTTGAACGATTTATGAAATACTAATTGGGTACAAAAAGGGGTTGAATTTTGAAAGGGCTTGTCCTTTTTTTGGCATTGAAGTTGTACGAATTCTGATCGCGTTATGAAAGGGGAATGAGGAAAATGGGCTTTTTTGATACCTGGCCCCAACAAACGCGCGGCTATTGTGTTCTTATCGTGAGCTTTTAGCTATGTATGGGTGGGAAGCACACAGAAAGCGATGTAGGTATGACGTATAAAAAATCTTAATCAAAAACAGCGTGGACCACTAAATTTACGACTTGTAATTCTCGATGGCAGAAAAATAAAATACAACAGAACATAAAATAAGTCCAAGCCATATATCAATTTCTCATAGTTATTTATTTTTTACGGCTCCACTCGAGAACTAGCAATTTATCAAACGCATGTGTTTCGGGTTTACAGAACAAAAATCACAGATTAGGTTTTGACGAAAAAAAAAAACAAAAGACGAACGTGATCTCGTTGAGATACGTGACTAGAATGGTGTGTAGCAAAAATGTGAGTTTTATGATTTTTATACGAGTAGAAAACCTTTTTCCTGCATTTGAATAGACCCGGACACAGTCTAGTAAAGTGATTTTAATTTTGTAGCGGAATCTCGCAGCTAGTCAATTCTTGCTACACTGCGCTAATGGTATCAGTTTGTTCGATTTTCCAAGCGATTTATGTCACACTACGTTATTTGAGCTCTTAGCTACTCTGAACAAACAGTACTCTTTGCTAAGTAAAGATCTCGACGAGAATTGATGTAGTTTTAATGCTAACGTAACACTTTAATTCAAAAACAAATACTGACTGTTGAACCTGGATCAGCCTGTTAGCAATCCTTTTAAAAGTCCGTACATATTGTAGTGAAGAAACTTGTTACTTTGTAAGTTCTTACGCAAATTTTTCAGTACCTCTTTAGTTATATAAAAATAATTTGGGAATGCCTTAAGTGAGTACTTAAAACTTTTACAATGTAGGTTCTAGAGATAGGTCCATAAAGTTTATTTGGATCGTTACTGTATATTAATAAACTATCCAATACTTTGGAACTTTCAAACTGCTGTAGATATAGTTAGAACTAAAACAAGTTTCAATTACCCATACATTTGATACAGTTTACAAAACCTAACTCGAAAACAAATTGTTAAGACACAATGTAGCTAAAAGTAAACATTAAGTAAAGCCACAACAAAGTTCTAATACGTATTGGATTTCTTGATTGAAATAGCTAACCAATGCTAATTGCAGTATAAGTGGAAACAACAAAAACTATCTTAAAACTAGAGGAAAATATTTCACAGCTGAACACAAGATAAACTTAACACTGTTTATTTTAAAAAAAATCTCGATTCTCGAGAAACAATTCCGCCAGTATCGGTAACTCCCGTCTTGTTAGATCGAGCCATTTAGTTGTCATCCCATACCGTGAGGCAACGTCGCATTTTGTTTATGTACATTCGTTTCAATTTATGTTTACACGATTCCTATCTCAGGACACCCGCAGATTGGATTCCGTGGATAGATAAGGACGATATCAGTCAACATGCCAAATGTGTTTTTGTTTGCGACACATTTGTAGGTATTTTGTTGTTGGGTAAACATGGTTTATGAAATAGGTGTAAGTGAATGGTATTTACTCACCTCTTTCGAGTCTTAGTCTACATATAAGTATGATGATGTCCTCCTAGCCGATTATCGGCTACGGCGGCTGTTCTCATGTAAGGAGATTAGCCAACTACGCAGGACATATTATAGTGCACGAGCATTTGCGCAGATACAGGTGCACTCACTATTCCTTAACTCTCATAGCCCGATGGGACGGTAATCCGACACGACCGGAGAGAGATCAGGCGCAGGACCGACATTTACGTGCTCTCCGATGCACGGGTGTATCAATCACCAGCTTCCAGGCTCCGGGCTGCTTTGTGAAAGTCTTCTAAAACCCACAAGGCGATTTCGGCCCGACTCGGGAATCGAACCCGAGACCTCGTGCTTAGCAGCCGCACTTGCGACAGCTAGACCAACGAGGCAGTTTAATAAGACATATAAGTATAGTAAGTTATTAATAAGGGATATCCTATGGCCATCACTATTTTACTTTAAATCTCATGAAACAGCCACTTCTCATTGCACCCCAACTCGGACGCGGTTGGTGTAGGTAGGTTATATTACTTTTTTGAGGACGAATTGGAATTTTTGGCGCCAAGGATTTCAATTTTTCTCAGTAAATACAAAACGGATCAAAATACAACTTGGTTACCTGAAAGTTCATGATATAAACCTTATTTTGTTAGACGTAGAAACATGATTAGGTAACTTTTATAACAGAGAAAAATATATCAAACATACCTCTTTTTAAAAAGAGATTCACATATTATGGGCATACGGGACCGATTTAAGACTCTTAACTTTTTTAGTAGTTGAGTATATACGTACTCTTTAAAATTGTAGAAGGAATTTTTATCAAATTATCATTTTTAAATAATAAAATTACAAAACCATTTTGTCGCTTACGACTTTTAGTTATAAGCTAGCGCGCATATTGTTATCCTCGCCCCGCTCAGACGCTCCGACCCCTTTTGGCGCCTTAGATGCGCGTGCCGGTTATGGAATTATTGTTGACCAATTCCTCGCCTTAAACCACTTATAAAAAGGAGCTCGCCGCATTTGATGCAGTAAAAAAATCAACGATAAGGCTATAACATAATATAGGTAAACCATACAAGAAAGTAAAACATAAGATAATAGCGAGATTAAAATAAAACCTACGGATATCAGCTGAAAATATGTAGTTGTAGATGTTGTCACCAAGCATAATTTTAGGCGCTTCTTATACATAACACCTACGCGATGAACTTTCGCTATCTTCTATTTACTTACCAGCGAGTACCTATAAACTCATCTCAAATATATTTGCACTTGACAAGCTCATACATTAGATAGCTAATGTATTATGCCAATATGCTACAAGTATCGTTTACATGCAGGCCCGTATGAGCGATGGCTAAACATTTACCTACCCGAGCAATAACATATTTGCGAGCCACGAATATTAGGAAAAGCTTTTACCTGAAATGGAATAAGGAAACATACTTACTCTCGGTATTGACACACATACTAATGAATGGTCCAAAATACACAGTTATTTACCGGAATATTTGTATAAAAAATATGATTTTCCTTCACGAACTGTAGCCTTCCATATTAATTAATTGATGGTGATTATACGGAGTGTACAAAGTAAGGGTTTGGAGATTGCTTTTATTTTTTAATTGAGGATAAAAATTGTTTGTGCTTGTGAGATTGATTTAGGTTGTGTTTATGAAAGGTTTTTTTGATTACCTGTCGAGCTATTTATTTCGTCTACGGGTCTTTTCTTTTCATATACAACCTATTTAGTACACTGCCCAATTAGCAAAATTCAGGATCTTGGAAGAAATTAAGAATAATCCAATTGGGCTTTCTCTGAGGACATTCCTTACAGCGGACTGGAATTTGGAATTGTGCCCGATTGCCAATAAGCTAGCCCTCGCTACCTTTTGGTTTCAGTTAGCCTGAAATGAAAAGCCTCTTCTCGTAAAATTCCACTGTAACTACACTGCTGTGTTCTTATTACATTAGCATTATGCTCTATTTTTTGTCACACTATCTGTATTTCAAGTATTCTATTTAAAATAGGCTATTTCATGAATACACCTTATAAACCATCATCACAAAAACTTACTCTTTTGCATTTTTTTATATTGTTTTGGTTTTTTCTAATCCTAAGCCACTCTGGCGAATATTTACATTTCTTGTCAAGTAAATGAAACACGCATCTTGTAAGAAAAATATCAAACAGACTATGGCAATAACATACTGGCTTTGACATCCACAGAGAATTCACCACGTCAATACCAAGACCCGAGGGATTGAAATAACGTAATAGGCAAGACGTGATTAGAAACGTACTTCCTCGTGTTAATATTCAGTTTCCCAAGGAAGTTAGACGGTCACTATAGCCTGTAGCCAAGTGTACGCTATTGTAATATCTTGGTTGAAGATATTACTGAGCTGAAATACTGGGTTACGGTACCTAACTAGGTGTACTGTAGGGACCTTGTTCTCTATATTATGTGAAGTACGCGTTGAAGTAGCTAGTTGATTTTCAATGTAAAATTTTCTTAATATTTTTTTTAAGGAAGGCCTTGTCTAGTTTTTAAATAAATTAATTTAGCTAGTTTACTAAATATTCTTAACTAAAGTAACTCGTACATTTTTCACTTTTGTGAAGTAGATAACATTAGTTTTGCCATTAATTAGTGTGGTAATAAACCAATTTTATCCATAGAATTACTGTAGCCAAAATCGCCTAGGGCTGTTACACGAGTTTTCATCTAAAACACAAAACAAAATTATTATATTGCAGCAAAACAAACGAGGTCGCTCCACATTTTACTAGTGGCTCGATTTATTTTTAACGAGAGCCCAACAAAGCGCACAACTGTCGAGATACAGCTGTCTTGAAAATTAATTAATTAAGAAAACTGCAAGGAATGTACCATTAAGGAATCGGTGTTTTGGACAATGATAAATGCTGCACGAACGGAATTCTGACAGTATTTTTTTTAACTTGACTGATGATTTCTGCAAATTACACAACAAAGATGATAACATTAGAAGACAAATTATTTTACTTTAATAAATTAATTATTTAAAAGCAATGAGCTCTTCATTAACAGGAAGTTAACAAATATGTTTTTGGCCTGTGTAAATAATGCCATTTAAAAGTAACCAGATGTTGGCATAGAATACAAAACAAAAGGGGGTGTTCCAATTTAGGTAAAGTATTAATCAATTTACAAATCAGGTACTTACACCTCACATTTAAGTTTGAATTACTTAAATATGTATAAAAAGTCACGTACAACACAAGTTATTAAGGCTTTGAAGGAATTCAAAAGTACTTTTGAAGTTGAATTTTACCTTAACTCTACATTATTTAGGTAAGGTCAAAAAAAATACTTACGGAAACCGCAAAAGCCTACTTTGTATTCACAACCATAATGCTTCAAAGTAACCAGTTAGAAGTTCAAAATGTTACCTTTGACTGAAAGTATCTTGATCTATAAAGCCTTAAGGTACCTTCTGAATGCTAGCTGCCGACTGCAACTGCCGACCGCACATGCCGCGACTGCAATAAATCGGCCGCAGCAGCACTGGTTTGTATGTGCGCGTATCGCGCTCGCGACCGGGATCTCGATATATTTAAGTAAAAGATTGAAAATAACTTTAACTTGTGTTTATTTTATCGACTGGAAGCGAAGTGACAAGCTCGGTATCAAAACCTAATGCTATTCTTTTTACATTTTAAATAGTTCCCCAGTCAGGCACAAAACAACGAATATAACCTATAGACTAAGAAGTATTTAGCTACCCTACAGTATTTACATGAAACCGTTTTGGATCGAAGGGACAGTTGCAAAAGCAGTCGCCCTCAGATATCGATTGTTTCATGCAGTAGCGTCACCGTAATGCGACTGCACGTGCAGGTGCGGTCGGCAGTTGCAGTCGGTAGCTCGTGTTCAAAACGTATCTTAGGTCATGTGCCAAACCTGTACGTTGATTCTATAAAATCTCACATTTCACTTCGACATCACTCTCACTTCGCATTCGGTCTAAAGGTAGAATTCCGTGGACGCGACAATAGTCAACCTATGAAAATGTATGGCACCGTTGCCGAGGTCCGTGACAGTCGCGCGCGGCCGACGAATTTCGTAAGCTGCTCGCGGCATTGTCAACAATTTAATTCTGGTTTTACTAAAGTTTTATAGATGTTATTAAGCGCTAGACCATGTTGAGAAGCATACGGCCGCGAGCGGCTCACGAAATTCGTCGGCCGCGCGCAACTGTCGCGGCCCTCGGCAGCGGTGCCATACATTTTCATAGGTTGACTGTTGTCGCGCGCGGCTGCGACAATCGCGACCCACGGAATTCTACCTTAAAGTTTCGTGATTGACATTGTCAAACTACGCTAGCGCTACACTTTCGAGCGTGTTGACAATTTGAACTAAATTAAACTCGAGATTTTGACAGATCTGTCAAAATCTGTCTATCTATAGGGGAGGTAGGGGAGAGATGGGCAGTTGGAAGACATGATCAAATCAGAATGAAAGGGGGGTCCTTTTATTCTGATTTGATCATAGTTTTGTTTTTTTTTTATTGGGTAGTTTACGTTACCGACTGGTAACGGTGTTCATCCATAGACTATCTGTCATTTCTGTGAGTTGTCAAGAACAAACACTCGTAAAAGTACTTAAATATTTTGTTGCGGTTTCGGATCGTTATAAAGAGAAAACTAATGAATGGTATGTGTATTTTCTATTATTAAGGATTGATTGTCAAAATCTCCAGTTACGATTATAGTAAGGCGATGGAATCCACACCTATTATACCTCTAGAAGAGAGTACTACAGCAATAGTTAATGGGCCCCACGTTTTTATTTTAGTCTAATATGACCAGGACCACCTACGTAGGTGGACAGGTAAGTAACTATTTATTATTTTCTAGTTTTCAGTGCACATAAGATAAAACCGTTTAACTTAAAAGTTTTTTTACCGATTTTTTTTATAAACTAAGTCAAAAGTGTCCAATGCTCCCTATGGTAGGGAGGCTTGGACGTACCATGTAATGTACAATTTGTAAATTTTTGTTCTTCTCCGTCAGTGAAAAGGAGATCATTCATTTCGTACCCAAAACTGAAAGTGCCGGCCAGAGTAAAAAAATACTTGATTCTTGTAGAGAATAATGCCTTGAACATTTTTTACTATTACAAGAATCGTCTACAATTAACCCCCCGGCTGCTATTTGACTTTGAAAATACCAAAAAATCCCACAATGTTTGGAGCATTACATTACGGCCCCAAACTGAGGAAGGAAGCTGCTGCCTTCAAAGGACTCCTGCCCAACCTGGGAAGTCATCAAACGACCCCCTCCCGCTGTGGGGAAGTCAGACTCTTACTGACTAAAACCCATCATGGGGAAACCAGGGCCGGGGTAATTCTTTCGAACAATCCTGCAACCCCTATAGGCTTTGTCCCCACAAAAATATCGTACGATTCTTGTCGAGGATGCCCTGAAGATTTTTTACAATTATAAGGAACCTCTTCGGTTAACCCCCAGATTGCTGTTTGAGTTTAAAGTGGGAGAACCGTGAATAAAAAATCTATACTTGAATGTTATGGCAAATAACGTCCACAGTATTTTTTTAACCAACTTCCCAAAAAGGAGGAGGTTCTCAATTCGTCGGGATCTTTTTTTTTATGTATGTTCACAGATTACTCGAAGACGCCTGAACCGATTTGCAATTTTGTTTTTGTTTTTGATAGGGTATACCTTCCAGGTAGTCCCATAATCACCTGGTCAGGATCTGATGATGGAAACCCTGAGAAATCGAGGGCAACTTTCGAAAATTGTAGGCGTGCATAGGTTAAAAACTTGACAATGAGGTGTACGTCTGATAACACTATGCAACAGTGAAGGTTTGGAGCTGACTTGATGATGGAGACGAGAGAAGGTGGAGGGAACTCGACAACTGAATATGTAAACTACCTTGTGTTTGGGCTTATATTATTTGTATTAACGAGACCTTTGCAACTGTGAAGGTTTGGAGCTGACCTGATGATGGAGACCGGAGAAGGTCGAGGGAACTCGACAACTGAATATGTAAACTACCTCGTGTTTGGGCTTATATTATTCGTATTAATGAGATCTTTCCACAAATGCGGATAGTGACAATTATGCTTGTCACTGAAAAGCCAAAAATAAAAACCTTTTTACAAAAAAAACACAGTGTCTAATGGATGTTCCTGAGTTTATACGCCACCGACTTCTAGGCCGATGCACCTAAGAATAGTATTTTTTTTTTGCATTTCAGTGTTTTTGGGAGTCGGTTTAACTGACCGAACGTCTACGATTACGGCCCCTGCTACACTGATTAGCTCCGATTAGCCTCTTACTGATTTAAACCCACCATGTTCCTTCTGACCATGTAGCCAGGCCGCGGTAACTCTTTCGAACAATCCCGCAGCCCCGGCAGGTTTTGGCCCTGGTAGGCCACCTGGGGTTTGCTAACTCTCTGAGGGGGGCGTAAACAATGCATGCCGACGACACATGTTGTCTGTCTCCAAGGAGACAGAGGGACTATGACCCACTCGAAATTCTATAGGGGCGAGGGGGAATGGGCTGCCTTCGTGTCCTTCTGTGAAGCATGCCAGAGAAGGAGGCGGTGGAATAACTGAGAGTTCGCGCATCTCATCCCAGCCGCTGCCGTGGACGTGGAAGACACCACGCGCATCGTTTGTCGAGAAGACTCCCGGCACCATAGATGTCGGTCTGTGGGCGGTGAGTTTAGGGAGGCTCATCGTCCCTCCGCCTCCTTGGAAACAACAGGCCTGTGTCGGCGCTGAGCGTTGACCCAAGCCCTCCTCAGACAGTCAGCAAACCCCAGTGGGGCCTGCCAGGGCTGCGGGATTTTTCGAAAGAGTTACCGCGGCCCTGGTACATTATCACAAGGAACATGATGGGTTTAAATCAGTAAGTCTCCTCGGTGTGCAGCAGGAGGGGGGGGGGGGGATCGTAGACGTTCAATTAGTTAAAAAAATAATGTGGACGTATTTGTCGTAACATTCAAGTATAGATTTTATATTCACTTTAAACTCAAATAGCAGTCTGGGGGTTAACGAAGACGTTCCTTATAAAAGTAAAAAATCGTCAGGGCATCCTCGACAAGAATACTACGATATTTATAGCGGGGACAAAGCCTATCGGGGCTGCGGGATTGTTCGAAAGAATTACCGCGGCCCTGGTTTCCCCATGATGGGTTTTAGTCAGTAAGAATCTGACTGCCCCACAGCGGGAGGGGGGTCATTTGATGACTTCCCAGGTTGGGCAGGAGTCCTTTGAAGGCAGCGGCTGCCTTCTCCAGTTTGGGGCCGTAATGTAATGCTCCAAATATTGTGGGATTTTTTGCTATTTTCAAAGTCAAATAGCAGCCTGGGGGTTAATTGTAGACAATTCTTGTAGTAGTAAAAAATGTTCAGGGCATTATTCTCTACAAGAATCTACTATTTTTTTCTTCTGGCCGGCACTTTCATTTTTGGGTACAAAATGTTCGAGACTTGAATGATCTCCTTTGTGAGGTTATAAATCTTCGCGAAAAATCCTTTATAGAATCTTGTTTCAGGTACCGTTGCCAACTTGATCTAGGGATTCCATATTTATCAGCTGCTATTTTTATTGTTGAACCTTTTGATACCTCTTGTATTGCTCATTATATTAAATCTTTAGGAATTTCCCGTCGCACTTTCTGTATTTGACAATAGTTAAAAATCCTCAACTGAACATAATAGGCGTTGGGCATGCCCAAACCACCCGCAAGTCTAAATGCCCATTTCTCCCTCTGTAAACATTTTCGATATAAGTTACCGGTATTTTTTAGAATCTACGTATTTAGGCTTGGATTTCAGTTTAATTTATAGATTAGTAAATAAACAATAGATTAATAGTGCACATAAGATAAAACCGTTTAACTTAAAAGTTTTTTTACCGATTTTTTATTTTCTAGTTTTTAGTATTTAATGAAAATGCCTACCGAATATTCCTCATTCTATCTAACTCATTTAGTGCATCATTATTACACGGTCTCTTACCTGATAATTTATTACAATCTAATTAAAAAAAGTCTATTTTTTTAACGACGCCAAAAATCATCTAGTGACTCCTCCCTGGGTCAGCAGCGGTAAGGGAATGCCAGACTCTTACTAACTAAAAACAGTTATGTTTCGTCGTAGGCCTTTTATGTACCAGGGCCACGGTAACTCTTTCGAACAATCCCGCAGCCCAGGCAGGCCTTGGCCCTGTTGGGCCCCGCTGGGGTTGCTGACAGTATTCTACTTGTGTAGCCCTTTCATTTGATACCCATATTGAGGGGGTTGTGCCATTTTGTGCCGGCGGCCATATTGGATTTACAATGTTATTGATATTACTATATTGTATTGTCATCGGAATTAAAGGTGTATACAAAATTTCAGATCAATCGGTTGACAGGAAGAGGGTGAAATTTGAATTACTAAATTTAACCCAAGAATAAATAATAAAACAAACGGGGTGAGCTAAATAAAACCGTTTAATAAATATCTCGTAATGTTGAAACTGATTGTAATTTTTATTAAAGCTCTTTGATTATATCTAGCCAAACATAAGAAATGGCAATAAAAGTTGATTATCTGCAAAATCTGATTTTTTTATGCAATAAATAGTGAAAAAGTGCCCATCCCTCCCCTACCTCCCCTAAAGTATGAAATGACATTTCGAATCGAAGTGAAATGCGAGTTGTTGTTCGAATTTTATAGAATCGCAGTACTGAATTGATGGAGCTTGTGATAATAAGAATAAGTAACATTGCAATCAAGACGTAGGTCGATATTTTTCCAGTTAATACTTAGACAGTGTTTGTAGCCGATTATATAATTCTGCCAATATTTAGAATACTCTCGATAAGCCATGTTATAGCGTCTTAATAATGCAGATTCTACTAACATCACAGATCAGTAAGTGGACATAAAAATACATTCGAATGTGTTAGTAATAAGGTTAGGTTTTTCATACAAACTAAATAATAAAAAAAATGAGTGTTCAATGTCGGTAAAATGTATGTACTCGTATGTTCCCGAAATTGAATACCTATGGAAATATTGGCCACGAGCACACATACTAAGGTCATACCAATTATGCTAGTGGGGAACAAAGACCTCGTCAGCCATCAGTTCGGTAAACATGTCGGTACGGGAGTAATGAAATATTTTCATTACTCCGCTCTTGTTCGACAAACATGTTGATGAGTTCTTTTGCAGAAGCCATCACAAATACGATGCAGATAACGGCAATTCAAACGAAAAAGAATTTATGCTCACTCAAAGTCGAATTTTTGAATGACGAAACAGAAATCATTGGCTGAATAGAAAAGTTGATTAGCTAGGCCAACTAAATAAAAAGAGCTAAACAGGAAACACAATAGAAAGAGATTCACAAGAAAGAAACAAAACAATTTGTTTTACATAAAAAAGTAAACAACCAAATTACCCACATAGAACCCCAACTTCAATCCACTCGCAATTGTTTCCGCCAAAAGATTGTAAAGATAATAAAATTCTTGTTTAACAAACTCTAGAAAAATTGAGTTAAACGTGAAAATACAGTGTTGGCGTCGTGTTGTCTGACAAATAAATTCCATCAAGGAATAGTTTGTTACGCAAAGTTGTGTCGCTTTATCCCAAAATTGTATCACACGAGGACTCCGTCCACAATGTATGTAAACCTTGTTCTCAAATTAAATTACCGATGTCAAGTGAACTTCAGGCCTTTACGGGTTGAAACGGAGTGTTCAGCTTTAGCTTACTTTAGAGATTAGATCATATCTCTTTACAGCGTTTTCACACTAGCAGATTTTCTGCTCGGCTTTTCCGGTGATATTGCTAGGTTCGTATGACGTGTACATACTTGCGTACCTAAAACGGTTCATATGCATGATGATAGACCGCAAACATTTGACAAATGCCGGTGTAAAAGATTGCATTTAACAACGCTTTCACACTGGTGGATTTTTATCGTGGGTAGAAAACCTAGTGTGTACGTGTTACACATTCCGGCGGCTGTCGTTTGCGGAGACAACAATTACATTTTTTGTAATAATAAATCTCGTTTGGCTAACGGTAAATATTTGCACAGGCATAACCAAGTGGCCAAGATCATCCACCAACAGCTTGCTCTGCAATACAACCTTGTAGACCTTGAGGTACATACCATACTACAAGTATGCGCCCGACTCAGTTCTCGAAAAGGACCATATCACGTTGTACTGGGATCGGTCTATCATCATTGACAGGACTATTGTAGCCAATAAGCCTGATATAGTGGTGATAGATCGATTAGCGCGCCGCACGATGATAATCGATGTCGCCGTTCCGCATGACGAGAACCTCGTGAAAGCAGAGAAAGAAAAACAAATAAAGTATCTCGATTTAGCGCACGAGGTTGTCGCCATGTGGAGTGTCGACACGGCTGTTATTGTGCCGATTGTCGTTACGGCCAATGGTTTAATAGCCAAGAGCCTCGACGAACACCTCAGGAGGCTCTCGTTGGGCGGCTGGATCAAGGGACTGATTCAGAAGGCAGTATTCCTTGATACGGCACGTATTGTGAGGAGGTTTCTGTCTCTGGGACCCTAACCACCGGTACCTTGGACCCTGTGCCCGATATCGGTGGCAACCTATTTTTTATATTTTTAAATGTTTTTTATTTTTATATTTAATATTTAAAAATGTAATAAATATGTGCAAGAATAAATGAATGAAAAATGCATTATAATAAACCATACCTTTAAATATTAAAACTTTTTTACTCTACATGTTCGTTGGATTTTACAAATTCAGATCTTGCACTTCTATATTTCAGGGATAAAATTAAGCTATTGTATGAAAATTGTTTATTCCTTTAAATTCTCAGAGCCTAGTAGTGTGCTTCAGTAGATTTGACCCACTCACACTTCACACAAACAGGTACAGGTCAGTCAGCACGTTTGTCCTCAACGTATCCCAATTAAGAAGACAAGAATGTGGTCACCCTACCATGGTCGGCAATACATTGATTCGATCGTACTGGGCGCATCTCGAGCCTATTGGAATTCCGTTCACCCGTAAACGTGGTCACCAGGATTAATCAAGTAAAAAGGGGACGGTGATCCATATATTAATACGCATTAATAAAGTGCCTGCACACTTCTAAGCTTTGTTTTCGGGTCAGTAGTTTGATATCAATATAATTACTCAACGGCTGTTACATTGTGAAGGATCGCTCCAGTAGGGCGAGTGTAGGCGAGTGTAGGCACTCGGTACCCCATTTGGCTCCTTTGATCGTGTGCCCGCGCTAATTTATGCAATTACTGCTTACTCAGCAACTTGGCTTGATATCAAGAAATTGACGATGGTGGGGCGTAGGACTTTCTGATAATTTTATTCAAGTCTCGCTTCGCACCACAAACAAGTAAATGCTTTCATTAGAAATTGTAGGCAAGCATATTACTCTATTAGATTTGGCGGCGTCTTGTTGGCTTAGGACAAGATATTATATTTCGTGTTAGCATTGTCATCTTAGCACGGAAAACTTTTTCGATACACATTTACTTGGCGTCTTCGTGAAGTAGTAGCGATGTTTGAAAAGTTTTTTTTATTCCAAGTATCTATGAGTAGTGTTGCGCTAAAATAGGTATGGCTTTGAAATTTGTTCTACAATAACGTTATTAAAAAAAACCAGCTTAATTTAATAACAGGAAAATCAACATGACTTCAGAATGATGATAACTATTATAGTTACAATAAATAATTAAGTAACGTGGGCTGTAAATCCAATACATCAAAAGAAAACATTTGCAATATTGTTTTATTTGCGTAGAACTGTACTTCCTAAAAAAAATATCATTAAGGAAAAACAATTAAATCTATCTGTAGACATTACCTTCATACCTTCTATTCCAAAAGTCGGCCTTCAAGGACCAGAAACAAATCATGATATTAAAAACCAAATTATAAAAGTATATAAACGTTAATGATGACATTGAATTAGGCCTCACAAAAAAAGTGTCTCATTCTAAATTACTACATAATCTCTTTTCTACCTGTTTAAAGGTAACATACTATAGGTAAATAGAAACTTATGCAATCATGTTTGCAACTCTGCATGTCGCCAAACTTTAGGGCGGGGACTTATCGTTTATCCAACGAAGCGAAGTGCACAATCTCTCTGAGTACACGCTGCAAACTTTAAGTCGGCCGATAGTTAATTTGGGATCTTGCATCAGTAGGATAATGATTGGTAGTACGCACATAACAAACACCAGCCATCTTGTTATAAAACGTGGTTTAAAAAAAGCTTTTGTACCACCTTTAAACCACCGTCCCGAACAAAATTAGTGGACTATACCTATTACTAAAGCGATTACTTCATAAAACCACGTTTTATAATAACGCGGCAGGTATTTAATTAGTATCAGAACAACTGAAAACTTTAAGTGGAATCAAGATTTTCTTAAAAACCATTTTTGCTAACCATCGGGTCAACTGTCGTAAACCAATTTTTGCCAAACAGCGACTTTATAGTCTTTAGTGTGCGGGTACTTTAAGATTAAAACATTCCAAGATACATTGCGCCATTGAACTTTGTCCACGTTAAAAGATACATAGTAAACAGGTAGTTTGTTTCACAGCTCGTTAAGACTTTGTCGTACGGCCGATGGGTGCCTTTTCAGGTCGGACAGAACAAATGCCTGCTATTTAGTCTCACCCCTTTGAGACCTGTCGCCTTTACTTAGATACACTTAAAAGGGTTGTTAGGTAGTTATTAGAAACCTTTTATTAGGCGGTAGAAGCAAAAAGAAATATATTAATTAATTCAATGGAGCGTTTTTAAACCCTGTTCCTTTATTTGTCTGTTTTAAACATTGTTAGGAGTTATTAGAGAGTAATATAAGTGGGTAGAAGCAAAAAGTATTATACTGATATAATTTTATATAAACGTTTTTAAAACTTGTTTCTTTATTTGTCTGATCTAGACGGTATAAAATATTATTTTGAATTAAATTGTTTTGAATAGAGTGTATTATCTGTGTAGTTTGTAAAAAGTTTTATGTTTATGAGGGCTAGTAAAGATAGAGGTCCTAATTTCAAATTACGTACTTTCACATTACCTATTTACATTGCGGATCAACCAAACAGTGAAAAGTTATGTTGGTTTAAAAACCTGTATACCAGACCTTTATATTTTTTAGTATTCCACAAGCGTCCCCTCGCGTTAACCACTTAATAAATCTGCAAGGCAATATCAGTTTGAATTTACCGTTGTGATAAATTGATATCGAAATTGCTCGTAACTCAATAGATAAGGGCGCGGGAAAACGGTCGAATTAATAGCGCGGCCTAATTATTGTCATTTTTTATTATTTTTTTCTGGCTTCAGAGGTATTGGAAAGTATTGTATTGTCAGCGGTTTAACTTCGTTAGAAATCTATTGTGTAAAAATTGTGTGAAGGTTTTCAAAGGAGCATTATGAAATAACGTACAATAAAAACCTTATAATAGGTACCTATGCAGGTATACTTTCAATGATCACAAGGACACAAAGATAGCAACGGACCTTTATAATATTTACCGAAATCTTAGTTTTCAGTAAATAAATTCACGAATAGAATAACGAGAATTTTACAAAATAAAGGCTTTTTCATCCACTAAGTGTTCGTTTACTCAGTTTCCAAACTTATGAGATAGACTACTTTCATTTATACTATAATCTCTAACAAATCGACTAACCTTTCCAAATTGTATCACCGCGACCTAATAAGTATAAAAACATTATTGCTACAATATTCATAATTACATAAAACCCAAACAGAATTTGTTCTCGAAACTCGGAGACAATTGTTTGCCTCACACCAATACAACAATCTCAAAAGTACCCAGGTGTTTATCCCAAAAAGTTGCCATGTGAAATATTTTTACCCAACAAAACACCTCGAAATGGGTAATATGTTATCGCTGCGGCGTTTAAGACCACATTAATGTGAGAAACTGCACGGAGAAGGCGAAAGTATTGTATGTAGGTACTTAGTTAAATGTACCGCGGTGCATTTAAAAGCCTCCTTGAGTGTGATGCTTAAATGTACTTCTCGCGAAAACCATGGAGACTATATTCTTACCTCAGTGTAGGCGATTAGAGGATGAAGAATGTGTTGATGATTTGGAAAAGAATATTATAAACGTGGTGTCACAATATCCACTTAAATATAGCGGAAGGCATCATCTCACATCTTAACCTACAAAGGTCAACAACACATTGTTTAAACTCTGTGCATAAACCTACCTATAAAGTAGGTATATAGACCTCTGACCTTCCCCTCTCACTGAGTCGTTAGGTCAAAGTTGAAATGAATGTCCCTGAGTGAGCTTTAATGATGTTCCAAATATAGGTCACATCTTCAGTTACATAATCATTGTAAGTTACGTGACAGTTAATTTCTAGTTCCAACCAACTAAGGAGGAGAAATGAAGGCATTTTTGGAAAGAAGCCAAAGCCCGAACGAATCTTGTCTCAAGAAGTTTGCATAGCATTATGTACAGGAAAATAACTTCAAATGGCTATTCTATTCATTGTATTCCAAGGCTTCGAAGCAAGAAGGTTTTGTACAAAACTCAACAAAAGGTTTTTCTATTTTATTGGTTTTGAGAATACTGTGTGCACAATAGAATTTGCTTTTAGATATTGCAAAAATTATCTATTATATGAGGTTTGCTGATGCTTAATATCTATGTACCGAAATCTGTTATAAGTTTACTTGGATTGGGATAATCGGGACGGTAAATGTAAATAATATACTTTGATAATGTTAACGATTACTTACATCATTGACCCATAGTTTGTGGGTCACAGGCACGGAGTTATTAAAGTATACGAAGTAAAGAAGATAAAGAATGTAAAGTGTTCAATTTTTTTATATAAGTTGTTACACCTAACCCTACAACAATCTTAACTTACAATTATACAGAATCTACTGTTTTATCCAGATTTATTTCCAAATCATCGTATTTCTTTTTCCAATAACAAAGTAACTTAGTAATAAAAAATCCTGAGTGATATTAAATTCTTTTCGCGAAGTGCAAAAATTCACCGTCATTAAAGGTCTACTTTATATTCAAATACGATTTTATCAAACTTCAGAAGTAAAGGTAAGGTTTGAGATACAGAATTCAATAAAACCGGCACAGGCATAATGTGATATAAGATATATTGAATACAAATAAAATGTTTGAAAAACTGTTTTTATGAAGATTTTTAAGTGCGTTTCATGAAAATCACTATAACTTCAAAACGAATAAGTTATCATTATGCTACATTCATAACTTTTAGTCAAAACAGTACGCCCTAATCAACAATTCCCAACGTGTACGTCGTGCTTTTTGCTGGGATTTCAGATCTTAATTCTTTCCGCTTAACAAGGAAACTTGGAACTGTTCGGCTTCACCCGTAAACTTTAATAATTAAAGTATTGCAATTTGTTTTTTGAAACCACTTACAACTTTACCTGGATATATTTTTATCCATGTTTATCGCTTCAAATGAATCGTTTAAGTAATTTCAGGCGTCTAATTGCTTGGAAATGCTTTAACGTTCCGCTTTATATTTAAATGTTTCTTTGCTCGACATTTATTCGTTATATAAATATGAAACATTGAATTAATTATTCTGTTACCATCAGCAGCGTCGAGAGCATTTTGTTTTAGAATTCAACTCGGAACAGAAATTACTTCTCGGAATTAGGGGCTTTCAGATGTAGATACTAATTATCATTAAAAGAGTTCATAAAATTAATTTGACTAGACACATTGAACACAGAATAAGTTGCGAGATATTTTGCATAATACTTAAAGAGTATAGGTACCGCGTTTTTATTTGCAAAAAAGCTATTTACATTTTTCTGAGTTAGCTTTTATTGAATGTTACAATGTAGCCTGCCATACCGCCAATTTAATGGACATTACCATTACAATTTCCACTTTGCTTTAAAGCCATTCTCGGAAAACTAAATTTTCTTCACGAAAGCCTTTTGATGACAAGACCTATAGCGTTATTAATAACTAATTGATACTGTTATTGATATTTATTTTCAAATAAGTTAAAGAATTATATCAAGATTTTCGGTTGAAGCAAGCTTCACTGTTTAAATTAGCTTTTACCTCAAATGTGTTGGTAAATTCACTACCTACATTAATAATTTCATTCGTGTTTCTAGATACTAGAAAGTTTAAGTAAACTTTCTATGTAGTCACCCACTGAAGTTATCTAGTAAGCTGAGTGTACCGATAGACGCCAGTTGAAATGGAACTTATTTTAAGTACTATGTACTGTACAAATATTGCTCTTGATTTCACGGACGATTCGTCTGTTGCCTGACGCCCGCATTCGAGCGGTGTCCTTTTTGTACGTAACTACCATGCAATGTACACAAAATATAGGTATAGATATATACCTGCACATATATGTATGTACCTCATTAGAGCAAAACTACACTACGCTTCCATTAGCTCTAAGATTTATAATATGTACTATGTTACACCTACTTACTATACTTAAGTTAATTATGTACAAAATTGCACAGTAAGCATTGTTATGTGTAGCTAAAATGGATAGGTTTAAAAGAAAGATTTTTTTTTTAACTAAACAGTCCAGATTTTTTATGTGCGCTATTTACATTTGGGTATACTTTTTTACACAATATCCAAACCAAAAAAGGGACATATTTTATTACAATTACTTAAGTATTTCACAAAATCCTTGATTCCAATAAATATCAGAAAACCATTTGTCCGTTATATTTACGTCGCGTTCCACTTGAATGAATTTCACATAGTAAATAGAGTTGCTACTTGATTCCACAAATTCTATTTGAACGAGTGAATGTTAAGTCGGTCCGAAGTAATGCGGTCGTACTGTGGTCATCCATCTAATAGTGGTTTTGGTGAAGGTTCTAGTTGTTCATTGTTTGCTTAAAATATGTTATTTTGGATCTATTGCTGTAGTAAATATTTTGGTGTAGTTGTAATATTGATAACATTAAGTCTCAGTGTAATTTTGTCATTTGTAAAATGTGATTATTCATCTTTTGTTTTTCGTTAAGTTTTTACGCCGAAACGGCTGATCTGCGATAACGTTCGCCATGGAGAAATGTGAGACATTCTATATAGTAGGTATTTTATCCAGATGCGGGAAGTTGATTCCGGATGCGGACAGAACACCTTTTAAACAAGTCTTATATACTTATCGATGCCAAACATTTTTTAAACGGTTTTATTTAGCTCACCCCGTTTGTTTTATTATTTATTCATTCTTGGGTCAAATTTAGAAATTGAAATTTCAGTGCCTTCCTGTTGTCAGATTGATCTGAAATTTGGTACACACCTTTAATTCCGATGACAATACAATATAGTAATATCAATAACATTGTAAATCCAAGATGGCCGCCGGTACAAAATGGCGGATTACATATTTTTCCACAACCCCCTCAATATGGGTATCAAATGAAAGGGCTACTCAAGTAAAAGAAAGAATACTGTCAGCAACCCCAACGGGGCCCAACAGGGCCAAGGCCTGCCTGGGCTGCGGGATTGCCCTGAAGAGTTACCGTGGTCGTGGTACATAAAAGGCCTACGACGAAAAAGAACGGTTTTTAGTCAGTAAGAGTCTGGCACTCCCTCACCGCTGCTGACCCAAGTATAGAATGAAGAATATTCGGTAGGCATTTTCATTAAATACTAAAAACTAGATAATAAAAAATCGGTAAAAAATCTTTTAAGTTAAACGGTTTTATATCTTATGTGCACTGAAAAATAAAAAATAAAAAAACAGTTACTTACCTATAAACCTACGTAGGTGGTCCAGGTCATATTAGACTAAAATAAAAACGTGGGGCCCTCTGAAATCCTACTTATGGCAAAGCATATCTTTATACTTTGGTAGATCGTGAGCTCGGCGTTCGCTGATGAAGCCGCTACGGCTGATTATTGATTGTCAAAATCTCAAGTTATGATTATAGTAAGTCGATGCAATCCACACCTATTATACCTCTAGCTAGAAGAAAGTATTACAGCAATAGTTACGGAATGGGCCCCACGTTTTTATTTTAGTCTACTATGACCTGGACCACCTACGTAGGTTTATAGGTAAGTAACTGTTTTTTTATTTTTTATTTTTCAGTGCACATAAGATATAAAACCGTTTAACTTAAAAGATTTTTTACCGATTTTTTTTTCGGTATATCAGTTACTTCCAAACTTAAATAAATATTATTCCTTTCAGGCCAGAAAATTAAGCTATATTGGGAAAAGGTAGTTACAGAGATACTTTTAAATATTAATTAGACGTAATCCTTTGAAATATAGAACTGTAAAAAGTATCGTAATAACTTAAGATACAAGCGTAAAGAGGATTTCAGTTCAGTCTTCTTAGTTATAAATCGTCTTTAAGTATCTACTACAAAATATGATAATTATGTGTAAACCAAGTTTTTTCATTGATGTGTACGTTTTCGTATATACGTCTTTTTTTCATACGTATCTATATAAATGCAAATTCATATTTCAGGTCGGTTCAATTATTAATTTCTACTACAACAGTCATAAATTAAATTATGGCTTAGTAAGTCCCAAAGGATTTGTTAGTGTCAAGAACTATAGATTCAATTCTTAAGTTACGCTAATTCATTTTATGTTATTCCAGTTGAGTCTACAATCCTCGTTTATTAAGTTATAAAATATATAATTTTCTGCCGGCCACTCATAGAAAGATTCTTTGCAAACATAATTCGTTCTTACTCTAACATAGAACGCACCTTATACCCAACTTTCGAGGCAATCACGCCATTTCATATTACAATGTAAAAGCGTTAGAAATTTAATCATCATCATCATCATCTCAGCCATAGGACGTCCACTGCTGAACATAGGCCTCCCCCTTTGATCTCCACAGATACCTGTTGGAAGCGACCTGCATCCAGCGTCTTCCGGCGACCTTTATAAGGTCGTCTGTCCACCTCGTTGGTGGACGTCCTACGCTGCGCTTGCTAGTCCGTGGTCTCCACTCCAGCACTTTTCGGCCCCATCTGCCATCTGCTCTGCGAGCAATATGGCCTGCCCATTGCCACTTCAACTTGCTAATCCGGTGGGCTATATCGGTCACTTTGGTTCGTCTACGGATCTCCTCGTTTCGGATTCGATCACGTAGAGAAACACCGAGCATAGCCCTCTCCATAGCTCGTTGAGCGACTTTGAGCTTTGAGATGAGGCCGATAGTGAGAGACCACGTTTCGGTGCCGTAAGTCATCACTGGTAACACACATTGGTTGAAGACTTTCGTCTTGAGGCACTGAGGTATGTCGGACGAAAAGACATTGCGTAGTTTCCCGAACGCTGCCCAGCCGAGTTGGATTCGGCGGTTGACCTCTTTCTCGAAGTTGGACCTACCTAATTGGACTACTTGTCCTAGGTAGATATATGAGTCAACAACTTCGAGTACCGAGCTTCCAACAGAGACTGGGGTGGGCTGAACATGGACATTTGACATAATTTTCGTCTTGTCCATGTTCATTTTCAGGCCCACCCGTTGTGAAACTCGGTCGAGGCCCTCGAGCATCATACTGAGTTCCTCCATCGACTTTGCCATGACTACGATGTCGTCGGCAAACCGAAGGTGAGTGATGTATTCGCCGTTGATGTTGATGCCAAGTCCTTGCCATTCCAGGAGCTTGAAGGCGTCTTCCATTGCCAAACAGTTTCGGGGAGATTACGTCCCCCTGTCTTACGCCTCTTCTCAATGGAATCGGCTTCGTGCTATGCTCCTGTACTCGGACCGACATGGTGGCGTTATTATACAAACACTTCAACACCTCGATGTACCGATAGTCAATATGGCATCGTTGGAGTGACTCAAGTACCGCCCATGTTTCCACCGAATCAAAGGCTTTCTCATAGTCCACAAACGCTAAGCATAATGGCAAGTTATACTCCTCGGTCTTCTGTATAACTTGCCGCAGCGTATGGATGTGGTCTATGGTACTAAAGCCTCTTCGGAAACCGGCTTGTTCGGGAGGCTGGAAGTCATCAAGCCTGTGCTCGAGACGGTTCGTGATAACCCTTGAAAACAGCTTATAAACATGGCTTAGAAGTGTGATGGGTCTGTAGTTCTTCAATAGGCTGTTGTCACCTTTTTTGAAGAACAACACCACCACACCCCTGCTCCATGCTTCAGGCGTTTTGCCCTCGGACAGGACGCAGTTAAAGAGCTTCTGGAGGACTTTAAGTGCCGGTGTTCCACCCGCTCTCAGAAGCTCTGAAGTGATTCCGTCCTCACCCGGCGCCTTGTTGTTCTTAAGCTGCTTCAGGGCCATCCTAATCTCGTACAGACTGATGTCCGGGATATCTTCGGTATAATGTCGGGACAGCTTGGCTCTTGGATCTCCTGCCAAGCTGTCAACGGACTTTGCGACCGAAGTGTATAACTGTCCATAGAACCTCTCGATTTCGCCTAAAACCTCTGCCTTGGTCGACGCTATGCTGCCATCCTCCCGTTTCAGCTTAGTCATCTGGCTTTGCCCAATAGACTTGTCCTTTGCGAACACTTTGGAGCCTTGGTTTCGCTGTATGGTCTCTTTAACACGATTCGTATTAAAGAGACGCAGATCGTGTCGCAAGGATTTGGATATTCGTCTATTGAGCTGCCTATATGACTTCGCATCATGGGAAGACTGCAACTGTAGCAAGCGTCGTTCAGCCATGAGGTTTAAGGTTTGCTCGGTTAGTTTTTGAGGCCTATTTTTACGGCAGGGTCTAAAAAACTTAGACCCTACCGTGCGGACAGTTTCCACTAGTCCGTCGTTGATCTCGTCCACTGACACTAAGTTCTCAAGGCAAGCAAAGCGATTAGAGAGCTCGAGTTGAAAGCTTTCCGGGTTTTGAATATGGGACCGAGTAGGTCGGAGCGTAGACTTCATCAGACTGGACCTTTCAAGTTTAACATTGATATTCAGTGAGGCTCTTACGATTCGGTGATCGCTTCCGGTTTTTACCCTGTTGATCACAGAGACATCACTGAATATCCGTCTCTTGTCGGTCATGAAGAAGTCTATCTCGTTTCTCGTGAAACCATCGGGACTCAACCAGGTCCATTTCCTGTGAGGCGGCTTCTGGAAGAAAGAGTTCATCATGAAGAGTTCCTCTTTCTCCAGAAAGTCAGCCAGCCTCTGTCCCCTATGGTTCCGTTGCCCATATCCAAATTGCCCCACTCTCAACTCATCACCGCTTTTCTTGCCCAACCTAGCGTTAAAATCCCCCATAACAACAGTGAAGTGGGTTTTGGAACTATGTATGGCCCTACTTACGTCCTCATACATAGTCTCCACCTCATCATCGGAGTGTGACGAGGTCGGTGCGTATACCTGAATGACCTTCAGCGAATATCTTTCGGATATTCTGAGTATTAGGTATATCACCCTGTTCGACACACTGTCGATGGTTGTTATGTTGCTTACGAGGGACTTGTGAACGAGAAACCCGACACCACCTTGGGACTTTTGGTCTCCCTCCCGGTAGTAGAGCAAGTTACCAGACTTCAGGGTTACGGTGTCCTCTCCCTCTCTACGGACTTCGCATAACCCCATAATGTCCCAATGTAACTTGCTCAACTCCTCTTCCAGCTCGCAGATCTTTTCGTCAGTCCTCAATGTGCGTATGTTGTGTGTTACCAGGGCCAGTCGTCGTGGGGGTGGGTAGCCGGATCTCTTCCGGAGATTCTTAGCACCCCCTGCTCCGCCGTTACCTTGACCGCTACCCGCGCCAGGGATAGCGGAGCTGCCGGGGACTGGGGGCCTGGTTTCTGTGCTTCTCATTGGGGGGTAATTGCCTTTAATCGCCACGCTTGGCAGGCGGGTTGGCGATCGCAGTGAGGGTATGCAGTACGCGGAGGACGCTGCTGCCCGACCTCCGGTTTGTCCCTTAGTCGCCTCTTACGACACCCACGGGATGATTTGGGGGGAGCGCAATTCTAAGCCGGCGTCCCACGGCAAATTTAATAAGTCAGTTTTTTCCTGTCTCAAACCCATTACCCTTCTTCGACAGTCGGTAAAAATATTAAAACACTATTTACATTGCACTGCAACCACTAATAGAATAAACCAACATTGTATGTATATCTACTCTAAACTTCTAAACTAACATAATCTATAAGCTGTAAGTGCAACGGAACTTAACAGAGCGACTTTCCATGTTTCGCAATTTCATAGCAGAACTGTATGACGTATGTACCGACAACTTTGTAGAAGTAAGACTACGAGTACTCGAACCCACTTAGAGACTAAATAATTATGTTGTTCATAGATATTGGAGATTATGTTAGGATATTATATTGTATTTGTGTTATTATGTAGGTACCATATTTTTGAAGGAATTTACTGGTATGGTATATGTATCTTACATCTATATTAGTATATGGTATCTTACATCTTATATATAATATTTTCTGTTATATTATTTTAAATTGTAATGTATTCTTAGTATATTAATTTAATTTTCTAATTTATAATGATTTATCATTTAATTGCATTAATTAATAATTCATCATGAGTTAATAATTATAATTTAAAGTGTTTTTTTTTTTTCTTCTTGTCCACATGTTTTGTTTTTATGTTTATTGATTTCATTATATTTTGTTTTTAACTGTGTATAATTGTTAACTTTTTATGTGTGATTTTTTTTTATTCTTCGTGCATGTGGTGTTAACCTTTAATTAATTGTTGCACTCATAAATGTAACCCTAGTAAGTAAGTTAGCAATGTACGGTGTAAACAAATGTTGGTTAACCTAAATAAATAAAAAAAAAAAATATATATATAGGCTTGTTTTAACCTACACCTAAGGTACTGAATACTTTTTCAATACGACAACAAATTTCAAAGCAGAATTCGCTACGCGCCTAAACTTCATTGTCATGTAGACAAAAATTACAAATGTGTGATGAATGCCGTTCATTATATTATGTGAACTTGTGTATGCTACGTAGACTTTTTGCTACGGCGTAGCATTTATATCAGTCCTGCATTTTTTCTCTTCAATCTGATTTGCTCTCGAGTCATTTAGGTGTCTCGTTTTAGAATATGCCTTGCCACAAATGTTGATAGATACTATAAATATCCAATCAAAAAGAAAGAGAGATATTTCATTTATTTTAGGTCTTTTCAA
This sequence comes from Helicoverpa zea, assembly GCF_022581195.2. NCBI lineage: Eukaryota > Metazoa > Arthropoda > Insecta > Lepidoptera > Noctuidae > Helicoverpa > Helicoverpa zea. The sequence continues at coordinate 6,636,379 of NC_061460.1, read as the reverse complement.
TATTATTATTTATAGTGACTGCTTCGAATAAGGTAAAAGATGGACATTGTGTACGACTCATTGAGTAGTAAATGGCCCAAGACATATGTTGTTAAATTTTGTGACGCGTTACCAATATTATAAAGATGGGCTTCTGATTCGCCGAAGGTTTATGATCTTGAAAAATAAAATTCTCCGCAGTGAAGATGAGGCAAGGGAGAATTCTTTGATGTCACAGTTATGGTGGGAGTAAAAGAAAATAGGCCGTATTTTTCTATGATCAATATGTGAATGCGGAATGTATCTTTATTTCTGTATGTTTCATAAGTAAGTAGCATTTCCTCGTCATTTTTATGTTTGAGTTGCTGTATAAGTTAAATTAAAAAAAAATGGGGCCCCAAGTATCCCATATCTCTCTGTTTCTTTTTTGTGTTTTCTTTGTCCTGTCCTTAAAAGCTTTTTTACTATTTGTGAAGCTATAGTATTTCTACATTAAATTCCGTCGATTCATGAAAGCATACCTAAAATAAGCATCCGAATGTTTTTTCAAGACAAGTCTAGCTTTACAAACATTAAACCCCACTCGAAAACGAACTTTCTTATTCGCAGTTGCAAGTTTAAGTTCTTAGTCGAAGACTTTTAATACTTACCGTAGTTTCGTCTTCAAAGACAGGAAAATGTCCGCCGTAGATATTTTACGACCGGGATCAATAACAATAAAACTTTACATTTGTCTGTGAACGGTTCGTTTTCAGAAGAGATCGTTTTAGATTGATGTTTGTACATTTGCCAGTTACAAGCAGTTTCTTATCTGCACCTTTTAGCTCTTTTTGTTGAATACTAAAACTCCAGATAAAACAAAATTGTATAGATCGTTCTAATTCAGAGATTCTTCCATTGTTGTATGTTATGTACCGAATATTAATCAATTGCAACATGGAGATTTAGCAAGCTAGCATTGAATGCACCACAACAATGAATGGCCTAGTTGTATAATCTCGTATTATAATTTAAATAAAGCTAAAGGGAAAGAAAGAGACATTTAATACGGGATACTACATTGTCAAACAGATCGATAGTGAGTAGCTGTTACTGAATTTATTATTCATTATTATCAAGTTATAACTGAACGAAAATACAGTTTCATCACAAGCATCCGAAATTAATATTTCACTCCGCTACGGATTGCGGAAACCATTCAAATTTAACATCATTTTTATCCCCCATAAATTCCGTCGTAAAGATAATAACAGATACTAAATTTTAATTCCGCGAATATCATAATTTTCGTCGTTGGTAACCCCAAGTTTTATATACTTGAGAGAATCGAGGTCATCTAGATTCATTTGTGAATTTGTAGCGACGGTAAACAGTGCAGCTATGGAGTAAAATAGTGTTCCTCAGAGGAGACAAAGGGGTGTATCAGTATGAAGACTAAATTACAGCCGGAAGAGCGTCCCATATGTAACGCGGTGAACGTGTTCCGTGAAAGAGGGTATGTTACACAAACAAAGGTGAAGTTCCACACTTAGGGAATGTAGTAACAAATTGTCTATTTGGTACTGTTGTTTATTTCCGTGATTTACTTCTGATGTCTTGTGTGAATTACGATGTAACGCGATTGTATAAAGCAGATGGGTGTGATTTAAGTTTGGTACTGCATCAATTCTGTTATACTTACTTAGTTTGGAGGTGTGACCAAAACTTTTCCATAATACCTGTCGTAGAATACCTACTGAAAAAAAATATATTAAGGGTGACAAGCACCTATAGGTAGGCATGTTACGTATTATAAAAAAAATGATTACTGACATATAAAGAGTAGCTGACATTAATTAGCCAACGACGGATCTCTCCCTCATAAAACGACATCATAAAGGGTCATTGATCCGTCCTATTATCTGTCCTCATCCCGTACACAGAGGACCACTAGAGCCTTCACCTGCCAATTCATGTTAAGTACATAGACAATGATTGATAACCCTATTAATTGCAGACATTCATTGAACATATTTTCATGTCCATTTTTATTTGTACTTGTATTCTATTCGAATTTCTTTTGGCGGTTTTAAATTAGAGTTTACGTGCGATGATGTAGCGTTTATGTTGCAGATTAAGGTAGTAATAGAATAAACACATTTAGCAAAGCCAGTGTACTAAATGATACGATGAATTTTATATTACCGACCTCAGGCTGTTAGGTTAACACTCTGTGGTTGCGAACTAATTGATATAGCCACTTATTACATGCAAATTTATCATAACCATGATCTCTAATAGCATCAACAAGGCTAAAATTTGTGCCAATTTACTGTTTTAATCCAAAATTTGGCGTAAATTTCGTGTGTCGAAAGTTCGTTAAACCGCAACGTTGATGTGGTAATAGCCATAAAGTTATCACGTAATTAACATAATTAATTGTTAAATAATATCTTTATGATTAAAGATCGTGTTATGATTATTTTATCCTAGTTATTTATGAGTTAAATTAATATGAATCGAGTTAGATTTGAATGCTATATCTTGATAATTGCTTAAAGCAATACTTGAACATACTTCCGCAGACTTTTCTTTTTAAAAATCCTAAGGCGCTATTCGAAGAAAACTCACTATAAAAACCTCCTAGAAAAGTATAATATCGCTGATGTAAGGTGATTAGGGCAAAGCAAGAATTTGTTTTTGTTATGAATAAGCAAGAAGGAACCTGGTGGTGATCAGGCTTGAGTAACCCCGATAGTACTTACCACACATTAATCAATCAAAAAATATACAAACTAAGTTACCTCACACAACATTTACCCTATCTATTCACTTCAAAACAAACGACGTGCCATTGAAAAAGATTTGTTATTCCAGCAATTACTTACAACGCTTGGAGCTCTTCGAAAAGTCCACACAAGCGTACAATGAGGCTCTACGATGGAATGTGAGTTTAAAACAAACAACTTAAGAATCTATTTCCAGCCAGTAAACATGCAATTAGACGCACTAAAGCGTTAATAATGTTTGCTCCGATTCTACGTTGCGAATCGTTATTCTATCGACTTTATTTTCAAGTAAGTCTTTTTGGTATTGAGAGTAAATATTTTAGGTTACTTGTAAAGTGGTTGCTGTCTTTTGGCATCACAGCCAGAAATATTCTTTTGATATACATTTCAAACTTTTTCAACAGTTTAAAAAAAACCGGTAACTTAGTTATGAATTTTTCACTCCCATAAAAGTAGCCCACAACCTCACTTTATAAATAAGCCATCAAAGTTCAGTAGTGCCTGAGTTTATCCCGCTTTGGCAAGCAAAAAAATAAAATCTTCAGTTTTATGATATGAAGTAGGCATATAAACAAGTTTTTAATCCTTAAAGATCAACCTGATTTTTTGTTACAGTTTAGCATCAAGACTCAGACAAAGGACATGTCTTTGCCTAACAAAATTGATTACCTTGAACTTTGACATACCTTTTATCAAATATACTTTAAGATTCACTCAGTTAGGTACGAGGATACGATTTTTATTTCGGGGACTAAAAGTACGCCTACGGCTATTCCTTGTTTGGGCTCACCCTTGAAAGTATTTTCTTTAAAAAATATAATTTCACTTAGCAACAAAAGTACGTTAAGATTAGTGTCAACACTGGCGATTTAAAACAAAAAGCAAATAAAAATAATAACTAAAGAAATCAGACTTAAAATAAAGGTAGGGGAACGCGGGGCTGGTACTAACAAATTTTGTATAATAGTTTATATTTTCTTTGATAATGAACTTTTTTGTTTATTTTTTTATTAACAACATGCTTTGGTTATTCAGCTACGATATTAGTATCAAAATACATCCGGTATGTAAGTGCTTTCAGAAAGAGAGCCTTGAAAACCAAAGAAGTCATTTGTTAATACATGCCCCGCATTTGGGGCAAATATTAACGGAGCTGGGGTACGTATTAACTTAAGGGGCAATTATTAACAGAGACAATTTTTTTATGAAATACTTAAATAAAACATCATTTACACGAATAAAAATGTTTTATTATAGATGTATAGTTATACATATATATATATATTAAGCCTAAACAAGTTAACACACAATTTAAACAACGTTTTAAAGTTACTAAACTTTTCATAATCAACAATCTTTAAAGTTTTTATAAATCAATACTAATTAACCACTATATCTACTGAGTATTTGAGCTTTTAAGCCTTCAAACATTTGTTAAAATAGTTTAAACTTAATAATTAAGTATTACGTAATCAGTCCCATAAAGTTTTTGTATCAACAGTTTTAAAGAATCACAATGAGTTACCTTAAACAATAAACTATTTAAATCTACATTTATCAACAATTCTCACAGCGTTAATTAATACTTTTTAGTATCAGACAGTCTTTAAGTTACACTAGTTTAAATGATCTTTATCTAATTTGTACTTAAAAGTAGACAGAAAATATATACCTGTCTAGTTTGTTTTTGTAAAAAATTAATCAGAATACTCATCATCTGAGATACAGTTGAGGCATATGTATTTTATGATATCACCCTTAATACAGGTGATGTGAGCCCATCCTTTGCATAAAATACATTGTATCCAATCAAGTCCAGATGTATCGTCATTATAAGACTCGGCGCAAACTAAACAACAGCAGGTATCTTCTTCACTGTCATCCTGAAGAATATGCTTCTTCACCTTTTCTACTTCTACTCTCCGGGTTGATTTACCTTTACCTTTCCCTTTACCTGTCCCTTTCCCTTTACCCTTATTTTTAGTTTCAGTCTGACTGGTTTTTATCTTTTTAGATGATTTTAATTTTGCTTCTTCCTCTAAGGCCATTTTTTCGGGAGTATCAGTGAGAATAGTGGATTTCCTTGAACGCTTTCGTTTAGATTCGACACGTGGAGGAGCTTTTGGAAAAGGTCTTACTGTTTCTATATTAAATTTCTCTGTAGGCTTCGTATTTGATGGTCCTGGATCATTTGACAGTTCTGGTCCATTCCACGGTGCTGGTTCATTTGACGGTCCTGGTTCATTTGGCGGTGCTGATTCATTTGACGACCCTGGTTCACTCAACAGTCGCTGCTCATTTGATGGTCCCGGCTCATTCGATGGAACTTGCGATAGCTGATCAATAACCTCTGAAACACTTATGTGTATATCAGGCATGTTATCTAAAATTTCATTTTGAATTGAAGATTCTAGATTGAGTGATACTTCTTCTAGATTGACAGAACTATCTCCTGGCTGAAGTGATCCCTGGTTTTCCATCAAAGCAGTGTTTGGATCGGGACGATCAGTTACAAATGATGGCGCAAAGTCACAGTCTTGAAATACATCTTCATTGCACGGCCAAATGCCAGCTTTTTTAAATGAGTTGATGATATTGTTTTGAGTGAATGCCAGAGGAAATGCTTCTTTCACAATTCCAGGGAGATCGTAGATCGTCATTGTCTTCCCAGGATGATTAACCATCCAGTTCGTTTGCTGTCGGCTAATATAATTCTTAAACGGTCCATACACACCGACATCCAGTGGTTGAAGATTATGGGAACAATGTGGAGGGAAAGACAAAAGAATGATATGGTTGTTCTTTGCCTTCGTGACGACCTCCACATTGACATGAGAATGATGGTTATCCAACAACAATAAAACTGGTTCCTGCTCTGATGTTTTAACATGTTTCAGAAAGTGGTCAATAAATTTCGAAAATTCTTTTTCAGACATCCAGCCGGAACTATTTCCTAGACCTACACACCCGGGCGGCCCATTTTGGATGAATAAATCACTATATCTAATGCGTGGAAAAATGAACATACATGGTATGAAATTACCAATAGCATTTGCTGCTGCCGCAATTGTGACGAGAGTACCCCGTTCTGCAGATGTGACAGCTCCTACCTGCTTGGAACCTCGTTGAGCTACCACTTTCTTGGGTTTCTGCACCGTCGTCACTCCCGTTTCATCTACGTTCCAGATTCTACTCGGAGATATATTGTATCGTTGAAGAACTTCTCGATATTTTTCAAAAAATGAATGAACATTTGTACGGTTAAATGATGTTGCTCTGCTTAAGCTTGTCGCCTCAGGACTCCGAATAGACAAGGATGCGTTGCGCTTCATAAAACCAGCGAACCAATCTTTGCCAGCCTTTCCGTCTCTTTTCCAAGAATCTGGAATATTATCTATTTTGTATGCAATGGCAAGCTCATAAGCTAATTTTTTGACATCATCTGGTAGCAATCCAAAATAGATATTAGAACATTTCACTAAATAATCTGCTATCATTTTTTCTTGCTCAGGATTGAAAACTAGACGATTTTTTTTGTAACCCACTTCAACGGGAATCCCCTCCTTTTTTTTCTTCACGTATTTAAATAGTGTTACATGACAGATATCATATTCCGTAGCAACATCTCTAAATTTTCTATTTTTTGACAGAATTTCTTCGGCTGCCAGCTCAAATACTTCTTGAGACGTCGAACCTCGTGTGCTCTTCCTTTTGTAATTTCTCATCCTATAACAAAACACAATTATTGCACAAAACAATCGTTTAATATCAGAAACCTACGTATGAAAATTAACAGATTGAGCGGGGTAAGTATTAACATGTTAATACTCAATCTGTTAATTTTAGCCCCAAGGCCACTTTTTATACTTCATTAATTACAGAAAAAAATCTAGTAAAAATAATTACAAACAATTATAATAGTTTTAAAGTCAATAGAATAGAGATTCATTTAGGATAAACTTTGATTCAATTAAGCGAATAAATAAATCTTAAATCAATTTATTACGAAGTACGAAAAGTTCGTTTACCTGTAAATCCGAGGGTCCTGTGCACAACTATCACTAGCGACGGCCGGTCGAAAACTGACAAGTCAGGACACGTTCGGCTGTGTATAAAGGGTATTCTAAATCCAGTCCCATACTTTTGACACTTCGCGTTTGGCGGGAATAAGCTTGTTAATACCTACCTCCGTTAAAACCAGCCCCGCGCTCCCCTACCTACATATGTACTTAAACAACACAATTATTCCGACAAAACGTCCCTTTGTGGAATAAACAAAGACAGTTAATGAACACGGAATAGTGCAAAGCAATCAGGCACGTTGATTGTTAAACACTTCACGTGTCTATTGTGCTGGCTGTCAGGTGCTGTCACCTATCTCTTTCCCATGCCGCCAATATTTGAAAAAAGAACGATTATTTTTATTTTTTTGTGGTGGTCATCCTATTTTTGATTGGGTTATTAATAATGCCAGTATTTTTTTTTTATCATAAAGTTTTGTTTATTTTGTACACTGTTCGGTCTATGTTTACTTTTGAGTGTAAAGGTTATGGCACAGTATAGCGGCACCGCAACAGCACGGCTCCATACCAGCATTTAAGTTGTCATTCAATTTAGAGCATTAAATCGTGTATATTATAATATATTTCGTAATGTCAATATGAAAAAGCCAACGGCGAGCAGTCTGCGCGCTTGCCGCTACCACACAACTCGACTCGCCGCCCGCGTGCTGCAAGCGAGCGGACCTCATGCGTACAGCGCGCCGACGGCGTGCTAATTGCGCGCCGACTCCGAGCCGGCAGCGAAACAACTTCATTGCGTCGTGTTCAATCATAACTGTCTTAAAATAATATTGAGTTTGCGGTGACAGCAAGCTTACACCTCGCGGCCCGCGCGCGGCCGGCGCGCGCCTACGGCGAGCGGACAGCGCATGGTTAGCGCGCTGGCAGCTAGCCGTACTCTAAGCTTGTGGCACAATATAGCAGCACCGCAACAGCACGGCTGCAGCACGGCGTCGCATCGAATTAAGACTACGGCTAACTGCCAGCGCGCCAACCACGCGCTGTCCGCTCGCCGTCGGCGCGCATTGATTGAACACGACGTAATGACGTTGTTTCGCTGCCGGCTCGGAGTCGGCGCGCAATTAGCACGCCGTCGGCGCGCTGTACGCATGAGGTCCGCTCGCTTGCAGCACGCGGGCGGCGAGTCGAGTTGTGTGGAAGCGGCAAGCACGCTGACTGCTCGCCGTTGGCTTTTTCATATTGACATTACGAAATATATTATAATATACACGATTTAATGCCCTAAATTGAATGACAACTTAAATGCTGGTGTGGAGCCGTGCTGTTGCGGTGCCGCTATAATGTGCCATAACCTTAAATTCGAGGCGACGCCGTGCTGCTGCCGTGCTGTTGCGGTGCTGCTATAATGTGTCATGTCCTTTATTGTTTGAGTAAGTTAATTTAACTATCGAGAAAAATTAAAATCAAATCTGGTTGCTATAAATGTTTCTTGTATTTAATTGGCTACCTTTAAGCAGGGCAATGAAGCCTATAATTTATGTGTCAATTATTGAAAAATAGGCCCGAATCATGCAGATATATAAGTACCTACTTCCTCGTTTTTCATGTACAATGTCGTTAAATATTTATGACATAACATACATAAGTAAAATTAATGACTGAAATAATTGGAGCTGCCATAAAAAAAAACCTGAAATAGTCATAGAGAAACATATTATTGTTTTCACGTAAATTCCCCTTTTATTCTAGTCAAAAAATTGACATTAAACCAACCGTTACGTAACCGACTGTCGGTAAAATTGCCCCCAATATTCCTACATGTACCCATTCAGCTTCATATAAAACGCGCATATTTAATCGTGTTTTCGCTATAAAATCTCACCCTCTCAGCTGCCGGTGGTTAAGCGTGTTTTCATTTTCAGAGTTCCGATGTTCGGTCACTGCTGGGACGAAGTTTGGTGAGAGCAAAATCAACGCACTATACGGGAGCTTTGGAAGACGCAGCGAGGGCAGCTGGTAGTCTGTTAGCCTTATTATTACTTTATATCGTGTTTAAACACAATTTATAGGAATTTAATAACACGCAGGAAGTGGTGAAGAGTTTCAGGGATTTGAAAACTTGACCTTCAAAAAGGGCTAATTTTCAGCCTAACTTTTACCTTAACTTATTAATTAATGAATATATTTTTTAAATATATTTTTAATCTATAATACCTACATACATGGTTTTTTTTTGTACAAATAGAGAATAGGTTGCATAAAGGATGTTCTATAAAAAACTTCATTCTGTTCTGAAAAACAAAAATTTTTTCCCAATTGTATTTGTGTCGGCTCAGTTTCACTTTTTGTAGTTGAATAATACTGTGTGCGGAGTGATATCTGGGTCTGTTAATTAGAACGGTTGTCAGAAGAACGGATAATAATTTAAGTAAAAGATCTCAGCTAGATTCAAACTTAATATCAAAGTAAATATTTCTACAAAATGTAAACTCGTAAAGAATAGAATTTTTCCAAATATAGGTCATTATATATTTTCGTACAGCTTTTAAATTCTCCAAAGAGCGCTGTGAAAATATTTTCGCAGGTCCATGAACCTTAATTGGTCTTTGTTTAAAAACGTACTCGTGTAAATACATATTAAGTCCATACATAGAAATACACGTTATTTATAATGATGTATGTTCAAACAAATGTTGTGAATTTGTAACCAAAATGTTCCTTCGTGTGGATAAAATATATTATTTACTTTGCCAACAGAAGCATTATAAACTTTCATGAAACACACTTAAAGGTTACAATATGAAACATGAAAACGTTTACTCAGTTCATATTATGTTATTAATTTAAATTAAAACAAATGCTTCTACCAAGCATTCAAATGAATAAGACAATCTTGTATGATCTTTGACAAGAAAACATTTAAACAATAGTTAATTAACGATAATTATTAATTTCTCTGTACATTAAAATTCAAATTAATTAATTTGCTTTTAATTACAATTATACTAGTAAACCTATCTTATATTTCACGATACGAGATAGGTATTTAAACAAAATTTTGCTTTTACAAGTGCTAATTTTACTTCGTATTCACAGCTTTCTCGTAACTATACAAGCTGTGAAACATTATACTTTAAACAGTGCTCAAAGACTTTGGCACTGCACGTACTAAATAAGGAAACAAGACGGTATAAGCTCTTAATTAAAAATTCCAGACTAGCGGTTATACTTACTTACGCCAATGATACTACCATTTTGTCCTAACTACCGTAGAAAATTGAGTCGCCATAGAAAATAATCGAACTTGGCCAGGATTCAAAAACCACTTATTTTTCTAGCAAATGGTTTTATTTCCATATATGTTTCGGTCAAATGATTCGGTCTCCGTATTTAGGTACCCACTTACGGCTCTATTCACGTGTATTTTTCGTAGCCGATTTGGCTCAGATTTTCTATATATAAATTGATCTCAATGCCGACTTAAAGATTGGTAAACAACTTGAAGTATCCTGTAGTAATGGAAATTTTATATCTACTCCATTAACGAAGTAATGGCAGTTTTTGACTGGGAGCAGTTTCAACTTAAAAATAAAATAGGAATACTTTTTCTTCCCAGCTTTGGAACCCAAAAATTCAAGGGCCTTACAAATTCGCGCGCAGACAGAATACGAGAAATGTGCGTTTGAACGGGCCTTAGTTCTTGCTCATCATGGACAGCGCATGAGGAGGTTCCCGCCGGATTTCGCTGATTGCGCCAGATGTGCTGAAGAAACGGTAACGATCCTTAACACTAAAATAGTCATTTTCCACAATTAGTGTATGTCTAAGGTACGTAAACACACGTTGCACATAAATCGTTTGTACCTACTTACGCAGTAGATAAGTCTTACATAATACCCAGCAATCCAATGCCGTCTTAAAATTTAAGCTCGTATAAATCTGTTCGTTGGATAAAAAAATGTTACATAAAATTCAATCAATTCAATGAGCAACGTTCAAGTTTGAAAGTTACAAACGCCGATTTTACGGAAATACTGGCTAGTCGCTTCAATTTGTGATTTCAGTAAAAAAGACCAAGAAACTCGCTTAAGAGTCATCTAAAAAATAACAAACTTTTCACGCTATTCAGCTATCTTCTAATGGAACGTTTTCTCTCGAAAACGTGGCAACGCGTCTAAAATTAAATTTTCTACGCTGCTTGCTTTTCAGAAGGTCGGAACTTTTATTCTGAACGTTGTTATGACAATCCACGAGGAACGGTAATGATCTGGCTTTATGCTGAAACCAGAAAGATGAATAAAAACTTATTACTGCTAAACTAACATGAACTTGTTAACATAAAAGTTTATCTTTAGGAACTACAAAATCACGCGTAAATCAGGCGCATATTTTCCTCTGATTATGGTAATGATATCATTAATGGGATAAACGGGTACAAGTAGGTAGGTATGTAAAGTAATGGATTTTTTGCGCTCTTCTATTTTAAGCAATATTATAATTCAACCATGGACAATGAAATACCAAGGATCTTCTCTAAGCTCATCAGTTAATACAATTTAAATGTACCTCTTGCGACATTCAGGTCGTGACACGACACAATTTAAGACGAATTTGCTTCGCTAATTTACTGTAAATGTTATTAGGTGCGAGAATGTGCCGGGGCGACAGCTAGCAAAGTGTTGCAAACAGCTGTGTCGTTGCTTAGCAACCTGGAGATTAAGAGGAAGTCTGTGGACGAGGATGCACCCAAAGTGTTGGTACGTCGTGGACGTATGCAACCACAGAAGGAACAACAGGTTTAGAACTTTACTCATAATTTATAACCAACCGGGTGCTATGAATTTAACGGCTAAACTACGACAAACTACTTTGTTGTTTTTGATGTTGAATATACATTACGGTGAAAGTTGCGCGTATTTTCTGATGTAGTTTGTGGTTTGCGGGAAATTTTTGTGAAAGCCAAAAGTAAATATTAAAAAAGTTGCACGAACATCTATCTGAAAGCGTGTTCCTCATTGAAAATATTTTTTATAGAAGAATAATATTCTTTATATCTTTATCTTATAAGCACATATATTATTTCGCTGGTTTCAACAGCTTTCAAGTATGCAATAAACATTATTTTCAGAAAATTTATTTTACTGCCTAAAAATATTTATGTCTATACCTCGTTTACTAAAGTGCAGATACGTCTCTGTTTACAACGAGAAATAAAAAATATGTTGGCAATAACCGTAATTCTAGGTCCAAGAAATATCCCGCGCGGAAAAACAGAGAGCCGAACAAATCTCCCGTTTAATGGCTTCGAAATATTTGGAGCGAATGGCACATGACAAATATTTCTTAACTGCCTTATGTAAGGACGAACGATTGGTCTCTGCCAATAAACAAGGATCACAAAAATTACAAGAACTGGCCAATAAAGCTCTCGCCGATGTGGAGAAACGACAAGTACGCTCACACTATTTAACTTAATAAACTTAACCTCTGACCCGTTGACCCAAAACTTTAATATATTGCACGACGCCATTCTTTATAAGTGAACAGCAAATTGAAATTTATAGCACTTGTACAGATTGGAATCTAACTCCATAACCATAGCTTTGGTGTTCAAAATATTCACCGCAAAGCTCTGTAAGCTTAATTGAATAACAAAGGCAATTTGTTGAAAAATAACACACGACAACCGGGTATTATATTCCAGTAATATTTAGGATATTTTTTGTGCTGTCTGTGTTTTCGCCTAGTCCATTTTTTCAGACAGATATTATCATTTAAATTGCGTAAGCCTGTCACGTCGACTGAAAGGCTGGAACACATTATGATTCAGCTTTTTCTTATGTTAGCTTTGTAGGTTCTGATCACTTATATAATACGATTCAGGCTGTGTTACGTGAGCGGCGACCGCTGTATGCTGCCCGTGCATTGGAGGCAGCCGCTCGTGCTCGCCTGTCTCGTGCACGTAAAGAGCAATTGGCGCACACGCAACTCCAACACGCCACTGATGCCCGTCGTCTCATACAGACAACTCAATCTATTTACGAAGAACGAGACACTGCCAAGTGTCTGGAAATTGCCGAGTTCGGCATGGAGCAAATAACGCGAAAACCCGCCAACTTATTACCAGGGAAAGATAAATTCTTGCAAAAGCTACACGATATAGTTGCAAACGCGTTCCTAGACCAGGTAGGTTCATTTCTGTATTTTATTATAAATTGTGTTGCCATGGGCATTACGGAGCTTGGGAGTTTAATAGAGCTTGTTTGCCAAGTCACGTAGACCGCGAAAAATCGCTCTTATTTTATGTTCAGAAACGTGTTCGAGAAGGTATGAGCGAGTCGGATCGGGAGCGGAGGGCGTTTATTCTCCTGGGCATGTTGGTGTCCCGCGAGCCGAGTCGCGACTCCGTGCTCCGCGTGCGCCCGCCCGCACCGCCGCGCGACGCTAAGTAACTTTAGTATTCCTCGCATACCTGCACCTGTATTAATAGAATGCAGTTGGGAACACGTTGTTGTATAATGCTTTTAGTAACAGGGATCCTCTCTAAGTATGTTTGAAATTTTAATCCACGTACGTACTCGTAGTGAATTAAAATTCACTGTCGTCCAATTCACCAATATTGTTAACCGCAACATTTACAGTCTATTAAATGACAATTTAATTCGCTTTTGAAATCTGGCAGATAAACTTAAGCAGCTCGCGCTGGGTGTCTCGTAACATATGCCAGCTAGACTAAACGTGAAGGCATTACGTAATTTTGCCTTGACCTAACTTTCTTTAATTAATTCGACGTTTTATCTGTGACCGTCGCTTTCCAGCGGTATTCTCGGCCTATCGCTTTATGTTATTAATGGCCTCGGTGGTCTTTCTATATCTTTATAGGCCCTTAGCTACATAACCTGTATTTTTCCCAAAACCAGGGAAATAAGTTCCTTTACTGACCTTTATGATTTTATTAGACCTACATTCTCAAAACCATGATAAAATCCTTATTGCTACTTCTTCCTGTCTATGACAAATATTTTTCTATTAATATTCGTCTATCAAATCAATATATCGAATCTCTCAAATCAATGGAATATTTTTAACATACAATCAATAAGTACTATTTAATTCGTCACTGGGGAATGGCGTGCTGTGGCGATGAATAATAAAGAGTATGTTGTTTGGTAATTTGTGTTCAGAACGGGTCATTACTTACAAATCGCAGTTAGTGTATCAAAGGATCTGAAAAGTAATACTCAGCTTTTCCTCAGGATCCGTATCTGCAGTCTAGAACGGGCTCTGACAATGAGCACGCGAGCATCAGAAAGATGTTACTTGTTGCACGAGCTAGCTCGCCTCAATGTGGACTTAAAAAACCCCTTAAGAGCACGAATGTACGCCTCCAAATGTCAAGCTGGTAAGTTGAGACACTTTCAGTAGAACGGACTTTATTACTTTGTTAACACTAAAGTACTCGAGCTCCACGAATTTATTGGCCACAGAACGGTTCGTTGATTCGAGGAAATAAATTAGCGTCCCACGATCAAATAAAATCTCTTTATATTCTTAACTTGTTAGATTTCTTCTGCGAAAATATTGACTTAAAATCCTCGTCCAGCACACGTTCCCACTTTGCTCTTTCAACATAATTCACTTTGTATAGATTCCAAAGTCGTGTTAGCATAGAGGAGAGTTCGAAAATACGGCCTGAGTTGTAACATAGGCATGCTACCCATTCGCATACAGTAAGTAAATTGAAACGCAGCCGAAGCCCGAAATCGTAGGTCTACGCCAAATGCATTAGAGTAATGAATAAAGTTTCTCGACATTACAAGGGTATAATATTAATATTTATTTATCTTGGGAAAGTGATGAATTTAATAATACGAGAGTGTTATTAATAAATGATATGGGGTTGTTGACAGAGCATTCGATGTTTTCCGTGTAATTAATTAACGATGATGAGTACGGAGCTGTAATGCATTGTAAAGTAATTAATAATTCGGTCGAATGATTCGATAATATTCAGTGTTAACAGAGCATTCTGAACCGCATTGCTTATTCGAACTACGCTTGACCTGCCATAACTTTGACTCTTCGATTCTGTACTGGCTGAAGTGGTCGTTTTGTGAATTCAAATTGATTTATAAAGTTTGAACACAAAATAAGTATACCCTTTTTCATTTGGAATACAAATTCTTTGTGAAAGGAATAAGATTTTATTCTCGACCGAAAATTACCTCTATTCGATTCGTGGGTAGATTGCGGATTTTTACTAAGATTAATAAGCTAATATTCACGAAGTAACGGTACCTATTAATGTACTAATATCCAACGGCGAAGAAGAAGTATCTATGAAGTTATATAGTGGTGCATAAAACTCGTATGAAAATAAACATGAGGTTCCTCTACATACAATTAAAACTCTTTATATCTTAACTCTGCAGAGGCTAGAAATTGCAACCACCGTCCATGGCTTTTAAACGCGCAGTTCCTACTGGCTCGCTGCCATCTCCTGCAGAACAACAGACCTGAAGCCAGAGCAGTGTTATTGGAAGCCGCTGGCCTGGCTCGCTCTTTCGGATTCTCTGAAGTCGCTGCCTTCTATGATACGGTAAGCGCATTAAAACTATAGGCATTTAATGGCGCTTTGCTGCGTTCATTTTAATAGTTTTCGAATGTGTGGGACAATTTGAGAATGTTGTAAAGTTGTTCAAAGGTTTCTGGGCTTTGCAACTGCCTGGAAAAGCAAAATTATGATTCATCGTTTATCGAGGATTGGATTAATGACACTTCTATTTTCTTTATTTAGTATTTGTTTCCACATGAGTTTCCAGTATGGCCAATTTGGAAAAAAAACACAAAGCTGCTTAATCTTCACGGTACCCGACCGTATGTCTGGCGTATTAACTGATACTGTCTTTATCTCTTTGTCTACAAAACTTTCATTAAGACCTAAAAAGAATGGCCGACACACAGGGACAGAAAAGGTACAAAAAGTTGGTGCCTAAAATCCCCTCGTAATTCGCTTTTGACAAGCTAAGTGCTACATGGCGGACCTAAACCGGGAAATCCGAAAGTATCAGAAAATAAAAGAAAACTTCTTTTGAAGCTAATTTCAGTCCAGTAAATTGTATGCCTTAGTATATTTTTCTTTTGGAAACAGTGTATTTTTATCTGATGAAAACTTAAAAATCCTTTTGGATCTAATTGCTTCAGAGTTAGAAGTAGGTTACATCAAATTTTAAGATAGAAGAAGATGATTAGTTCGTCTGAGAAGTGGTTGGTAAAATAACTATGGCTGTCAAAACAACGACTTCTAGTAATGTTATGTACAACAAGCTTTTAGGTGGAAGTAAATACTTACATTTTTGACCATTCTTCGGTTTTTGACGAAAATTTCTTCTATCGCAGTGTGTTAACGTGTCATTGGAAGGCGAAGTGCTCGCTGCGGCTGCGCCTCTGAGGAAACGAGAAAAGGATCTCGTCAGCTTGATGCAGGACGATGACTTGCGATCGGCAGCCACACACCTGTTCAAGAGGATGTCTCTTATACCGGCGAACAGGTCGATATACTTTGTGATCTCTAAAGATATAAATATTTTTAAGATTCCAGCTATCGCCCGACTCAAGTTTACAGAGTACGGGTAGTCTAAAAAGTAGCCTATAGGATCCAATCTACGCAACAATATATGACGACCTCGATGGCGCAATGGTCACCATGCCGGACTGCCGAACCTGAGGTCCCGGGTTCGATTCTCGGTTCGGTCAACATTTGTGTGATGAGCATGCTTGTTGGCCGTGGTCTGGGTGTTATGATATGTATTTATAAATATGTATATATGTAGCTATGTGTAGTTTATCAGTTGTGTTAGCACCCATAACACAAGTTAATTAATAACTTACCATGGGGCTAACTGACCGTGTGTGAAAAGGTGTCCCGACATTATTTATTTAATCTATCTTAGTACTATAATCATCTAAATAGTTTAATATTGAGGGTTTATGCTTAGCTACTCTTTTTGAACTAAAATAAAATAAGATCTTCGTATTTCTTCTCTACAAACTGTATTTGTACAATAAACATTAGATCAGCCGTGCAGACATAGATTTCTTAGAATCAGTTCTGAATAAATACGCATCTTTTAGGACACAATACTTTTTACTCAGAAAAAAGTAAAATAGATAAATAATTGAATAGCCATTCAGTTTTCCCAGGAATAACGTATCTATTCGATTCATTATTGTGTAAATAAAAAGCTATAACTACTAAGAAAAAATACATCATTCTATTAACTTACTTACGTACCTTCGCTACCCTTCTACAAGATCAAATCAAATTGATACAATCAAATCTCAATACGCCACTAACATGACTCGTCATACCAAATTGACATTTATCTAGTTACTAAGCCCCGTAACCATGACAGAGGCGCACAGAAGCCGCGCATGACAGCTTTCAAACCCGTTCAAACCAGTTTAAACCAATTAATCATATGGGGTGTTGATTACAGACGTTTCTCAATCATGCCTGGTGCTCGCATGGAAGACACTCCTAGGCGCTTGGCCCGTGATAGACGGATATCTATCATGCCGAGAGTGGCACAGCCAACTCATATTACAAGGAGATCGGCGCTTCCTTTGGGATTCCAAGATTTTGACATTTAAACTCTGTGTAGACTTTAATCGATTTTATAGTAGATTTTGATATTGACCTATCTAGTTTTAATAATTGATTGTCTCTTTATATGTTTTGATAATAATTTTAACAATTTGAAACTCTGTACACATACAACTTTGATTACATTGCCTCTCTCTTCATTAGGTAAAATAAAAATTGAATATAGATAAAAATAATAAAAAGAGCAAAACAAAATATACAAAATTATGCCAGTATGAAGAGATTGGGATCCATTAAACATTTGCAAAGAAAAAAGCACAAGGATCTCCACTTGAAAACTTTTGCAAACGTTACAATATTAATGAACCTGTCGTGAATAATAAATAAGGTTTAATATTAATATTTATTAAAAAATAAACGCATTTTTGTCGGAAATGAAATCTAAATTAATGGTAGCAATATTTTGTAATTAGTTGCGTACTTTGTACATAATTTTATTCTATTTTCATATACCCTATACTGTAATTTTAGTTGAAAACATTAAATATTATTTCTTCAACATTACAAGAATTTATTTTTTCCTCTTTGGTTAAGTTTTCCTATAGGTTTACTATAAATCTGTCTGTGGAACCTATGATGATTTTGCGCTATCTTATTATTATTATTTTCTATAATATAAAAAAAGACAAAAAAATAGTAAGTATGTACCTTTTATTACTCCCGTTAATAAATTGTGTCAGGTAGCAATGTAATGGAATAACATTCGATTCGAGCTTCGCGCCGACACAGCCAGACGTCGGGTCTAGTTTCATTGAATGTTTCATATAGATTACCCTGCATGCTACGGGTTAAGTCTGGAATGGGCTACACCTTGATTTAGACCGCTTAAATCGGGATGTCAGATTGGGGTTAACTAAAAATAGGCGGTACTTTGTACCAATTAACTTGGGAGTTGGAATTAGTGAAGTTATTTTAAAAGGAAGTCGGTTTATCATTATAGTTGGGAGTCAATTTATGTTGTCTGTTACAACATTAATGCCTCGCGTATTGCCTTTGGCTAGCTATGTTTGAATGAAAATGAAGCTATGTTCGAAGTGGACTTCCCACAGATGATTTACCTAATTTGTTTTTTTTTATTGATAATGACACAATTTCCTTCGTAAAACAGATCATATAAACAGGGTTTTGATATCAAATATTCATTATCAAGAAACGCGCAAAACGAATACTAAACATAAGCTTAGAGCAACTTACTTGAACATATTTAATAACTAAGTATCTGCCAACTTCTGTTTCAAGTAGAGCGACTACACTGCATTAAGAAAATGGCTGATACGCTTTTTAAACGTCTAGCTTAATATTTTTTCATAATAACCATTTACTTAAATGAAAATACACGTCTTAAAATTTTCTTGGTATGTCTTACCAATACAATATGTGTAACCAATAGTCATAATAAAGAATTCAAGATATTAGTAACAAGCTAATCAACAACCAAGTGGAGAAACAACAATAAAGTTATATTGTCACAGAATAATTTATATTATTACTACGTCTCGGCGTTTACCATAATAAAAATACAATAGGTTTTTATCTAAGCCCACAATTCCGGGATATACAATAACGGACGAATGAAAAGTCTTCACGTCTTATCTCCCTTATTTCTATGATCCGCGCCTTGAATCATCCCAACCCGCGGCTTGACAACGAACACGCAATTAACTTCCGGGTACAGTCGCAATTATGTCGCGAGCTTTCGTTTCGCATGAAGAACTCCTATATACAACACTCACGGCCCTTAACCACATTACAATAAAGGCGAAATTCCAACAGCACCAAACAATTCCCAACATAATTAGCTGTTGCGAGGTTTTGGGACATTGTGAAGGGTTTTAATATTTAACCGTAGGTATGTCTTATCTGATGACGTAATGCGTAATTCGTGTTTAGAGGATTTACGTTATACAATAATGTGACGTTACACATACATGGTGAGATGACATTTCATTGTGGCATGTTCGAAGGATTATATTCCGGTGTTTCGCTATAATGTTCGTTCGTGATGGATGTAGGAAATGTAAAATGTAAAAAATGTAAGGAATTGTGTTAGGCAAATTGTACAAAAAACATACACCTTTCTCGTGATATTTACTTTCAAAAGAGACTTCACAGAAAACATGTCCCAAAGAGGACTTCGTTTAATTCCTGAGAGGTCCATTTGGGCGACACATTTCGACCCAATTAAAACATTTTATATCTACGCGAAATAAGAAGCTCATGAGTCCCTACTTTGTGTCCTTTTATTTCTTTATATATATAGATACTTATATTCAAAATGGGTTAATTTCAGTACTTATACTGTAAGTTTTTTTCTGCTGTGATGTGGTGTTTGTGTATAGAGTGTAAATATTTGGAAAGGACTCTAATTTGAAACCGTTATATTTACCAAGCAATTGACATTTGATTTATAAGAGAGAAAAGTATATTAAATTCACTTCCGATGTTGGTTAGTTGAAGTGGTCCTCTTTTAAAGAACTTTTTAAATTTTCCTGAAATGCCGCAATTTAATTTTACAGTTATGGAAACGAAACTTAATATTGAAGTTCCATATGATTTCCTGTTCCCGGTAGCTGTGTTCGTTAAATGTAAATATGTTGTTTTTGGAACGGCACATTCACAAATAGGATTGTTGGTAAGTTGCTGTACCTCGCGCTTGTCTTTAATCCCACTGTCAGCTTACACAGTGAGCGCGGGATGCCTTCATCAGCGGCGGCGTTTTACTAAAACCTGGCTTTAGCGCTAACGTAATTTGTATGCCTTGTCTCCTATATGAATATGAGTAATTGTTCCTTTATTTATGAGGAAGTCGTCGTTTAATTTATGATTTACAAGTACCTCAGCAAAGCTTTAATATTGAAACGTCGAAATGATTGATAAGGAAGGATAAAAAGATTTCTGAAACATGCCGGATACACTCAAACGTCACTCAGGTTTACATCAATTTATGTTACGTTTTAAGGATAAAAGCGTTCTCGAGTAAATATTAATAATATTTTTAAAAGGCGTTTGTAAATTACACTCAATTAATATTCTCTTTTCTCTAATTACTATAAACGACTTTTCATGACAAGCATTTCCAGGTTCATGAATTTCGAGTATTCATTAAAATTTAAACGAAGTTTTATCAAAAGTGGGTTTTATTCGCAACGTGTAGGGTTAATGTTCGCGACGCTAATTGGCTATCGGCGTGACATATGGTCCCGAACCTGAGTCATTCAATAATTAGTACACCCACCGGAGAAATTTATTGGAAAATGAACAAACTCCATTAACTTTTCGTAATAACATGCCAGCTATCATTCAATTTATTGACGCGAGAGCTTCCGTATGTTTATAGAACGGTTTCGCTACGGAGTATTTCAAATAACATCCGTAGTTGAATCAAAAATATTATTTTCAATAATCATTTAACTGGCAAATATTTTTAATAAAGCGGCAACAAAATACATTAAACAATCTATTAAAAGAGAATACCATTCACACGTAACATTCGTTTAACATGCATAGTATTCATATTGGATATATTACTCGCATTGTTTCAATTCACATCAACAATATTCTGGCGTGCAGACAGCGAAAAATTATGACAATGAGTTTTCATCAGAGCGTCTTTTGTTATTCTGATGTCTGTTTATGCAAATGAACGCGTCGTAGACAAGATGTGGTACCGGCTGCCATATTGCAGGGGAAGCAAACTCCCATACGGCGATAAAAATATCGCTCCCCAATTACTTGTTTCTGGACGGGTTCATTAATTATTGCCCCACATCGCAATACCACCAACCGTGGCATGACAAATTTGTAACGTTACACCGTATGATTAATGTACAATTTGAATTTCCTTTATTGTTGTCATATAACATGGGGCTCTTCCGGGAATGAATTAATCTGTCCTCGGTTTATTTAGAATAAAGAGATGTTTATTTGCAAACGGACATTAATCAAACTTCAAATAAGTGACATGAGCAATTCAGCTTTTATTCCTTTTCAAGGAAACTGGACACTTCCTCATTATAAAGCACAGGACCAAAGAGGATTACGAGATTACATTAACTTGTCGCTACCGTCCATTCCACTAGTTACTTATATAATCCCCTAGTTGCTTCTTAGAGATGTAGTCCCTTATTCTTGGCTAAAGATACTCTGAATTTCATCATCAGAGCACGTTTCTACCACTACATAAAGTTTACTACGTTAAGTTTTGTAAACGTGCGCTCAATTTTGCCTTTTGCAGGTAAAATGAATGTGCTCAAAAATAAACCTCCGCCAAAAAGATTCTCTAAAAACGACCAGTACCTTACTTCGTACCTATTCCGCTTAAAAACGGGTCGTAAGTATAATACTCACCCGTTTAAGGCAACCGAATTTTCATGAGAAAATCTGCAAACAAAAAAAGCAAAATGTAACATTTGAGTAAAAGGTGAGCTCGACTTTTTAAATATTTTATAAAAAAGTTGATATTCGGTACCGCGTGCGGTTGAAATCCTGAACTTTAATTTCCTGTCGACAAACTCTGGCGCGAGATTTGCCGTTTACCTACCGCCCTTGATTCAAAACGGTGTATTATAACGTAAAACATATGCACATTTTGTGTACAAGCGCGTTGGTTTGTGAAAATGAAATTCCAAATGAAATTGTGGCTCCGTAATAATGACACCATTAAGTTTAAGAGTTAAAGTATCATTAGTTTCATTAATCTTTATATGAGTAACCTGTTTAAAAAAACAATTTATGAAGTTTCCTTTCGTTTAACTTCTTACCCGACGGGATACCTAGTTAGTGATCACTATTGTTAGTCGTTTGTGCATCATACATCCAGAAAGTTGATTTATAGCCCGCGTAAGTATCAGAAGTAGTTGATATTAAAATACATCTGAAAAATAAACGGAATTATCATTTCTATTTTCCCCTAAAAAGAAACCTTTTCTTGTGAGGAGGGATTGATCTAGATAACATACTCAAAAACTCCGACAAATTCGTAAAAATGGTCCTCTGGCCGATGAAAACATTTCTGTTGTTTAAATTTTTGCCTACAATCTAACCCTCTAATGGACACGAATAATGTAGAAGTTCCCTCAAGCACCCTAATATAAATGCTTATAAAAAGGCGTAAGGTTTAAGCCTTGGGTAGAATCGTAATAAAAGCTTTTGGACAAAGAAAATTGACACAGCAAAAAAATAATTTTTAAAATGTCCAATTCAGGTTTTTCATGTCATGTTTTAATGTCAAGCAATATTTTTTTACATCAATTTCCTTATGAGAATAACGCCTAGCTAAGTAGCCTACCCTTTTCCCGAGAGATGTACAATTTTGAAACAAAAAGTATACCCTATGTATTTACCGTAACTTACCAGGAAAATCCCCCAACCTTCCCCCAAATTTTATCCTTCTCAGCCATTTGACTAAGTACATTAAAAAATAATGATGTACCCATGCTAAAGTAGCAAAAATACCCATGGCTACCCGCCACATTCGCTGACTCCACAAAGTATTTTTTGCGGGTGTCAAGGCGTACTCATAGGGGTCGAGTGGCTGACTGCGCACTCTTAATTGCCCGAACGACCATGCGTGGTAATAAATTCCTACCAAAAAATACTGCGTAGGTGATTAAACTTACTAAGGTTGCAAGACCCTAAAAATATAAAGTAGTCGCGGTTTTGTTGGGTTCCGCCACCGTAGCTGTATATTTTTTTTGGGACCAACGGATTTTTATTGTTATGGTAACACCAAGGGTCTCCCCGTTTTCCTGTAAAGGCTTGAGGATGTAGAAAGCAATAATTTATATGGCTAAATCTTAAATTATTATTCTGAGTAATATTTATGAAATATACGTAATAATATCGGGTTTTATTATTTTGAGGTACCATAAATATACGTTAAGAACCAGCTCAATAAGTTGGTGATCAATAACGGTTTGTATTGGGATTGTAAAAGCAGTAGCGCGTTTTTGGATGTACATTCAATCGGGCTGTATGACTCCAAAATTAGCAGGAGGAGTCATTTTGAACTTACAACTTTTGTACAAAACTAGAAGTGAATGACAATTAGTTACAAGAAGCACAAAGCAAGCATCAGACTAGCGTAAAACGAAACGCTCTCGCCATACGTGTGAAGACGTTTTCAACAGTTCTAGTTGTAATTCAGTTAATTGTACCAAGTAATTGAGTTCGTTAATTGACTCTAACGAAATTGTTACTTTCTACGTTCTCCGGAACTTTGCAAGACTTCTGGGATCTATTATTAGAGGAGAATTGTCGTCCAATTTGATATCTAGTTTCAGTTGAAGGTTAAGGATATAAAGATTATGGGTATTCGTTATTGAAATAGATTCGCTATTTGTTTACTCATTGCTACTGAGTGTCCTACTGATAATTCATTACTCAAATTAGAAGCTTTTATATACGATACATCTGCCTCTGGTGAGCCGATCTCAATATAGTTGGGAAAAGGTTAGCCAGATGATGTAGGTTCAATTACTTTTTAGCTAGTAGAACTAAAGAAGATGACTCGTGGACACTACATTCGTTATACTACAGATTTTTTTTTATATATCAAAACAATATTTTTAACACTCATACTATAAAATAAATTTAACTGCAAGGTCCTTGACATATGAATACGCTAGCACACTGGATGCGGTAGATATTGCATTTGCGGTGCCATCGGGCGCTTGCAGTATTCAATTACTTCCTACGAAACTACGTATCGAGATCGCGGCTTTTATGCTAGTTTATTTAAAAGCACTTGCTGACATACTTCATGTTCTTCATGAAAAAATCATTCGGTATATGCGACAAAATAGGTAAACGAGACAAATAAATTCAACCGTTGCGACAAGTACACTCAGCTTGGACGTTTAATAAATTAAAAATATATACCTCTACATTAGAAAAACACGATTTCATAAATGCAGATAGAAATCAACTGTCTACAAGACTTTTCTAAGAAAATCGAAATAGAGATATGATACGATGTTCCATCATGAAGTACTTCATCGTTTGAGTTTCATCATCAGATCAGTTCGAAATTATCACTATTGTATTGTCATGAGAAATACATAAAGCTGTCAATTTTCATAGCGCTGTGATACTTGAAGATGGTTAACTAAATCACCTTGGATTCCATTCCATACTTAGTTACATACGGGTGTGCCTGATTATAGCGTGTTAAAAATTAAGCTATAATTCAGAACCTCTAGCAATCATTTATACCCTTGAAAATAACGGCAAATCCAAATATTTTAGGTATCATTAAAAAATATTGTAAGAATAATTTTGAAGGAATCAAAATACTTTAGGCCCGAGATCTACCTAGCGGCATATTTATCTTTTAAACGGGCTCTGCTAATACTTACCCTAATTAAATGTCTACTTAGATTATTTTACAGGTTTTGAGAGAAGAACAAGATATTTTTTTAAAAAGTGTTTTGACTAACTAAATAAACCAAAATCTTTATTATAAAATGGTTGTGTATAAAATACTATGTAAGTGTTAGCTTATACTCTTTAAAGTTAATACCTTCCTAGAGCTACGTGTTTTTTTGTGTAAGAAGTTACAATGCTTTTCTTAAGAGTAGAAAAAAAATCCGTGTTGTGATATGGCATCATTCAGGTTCACCTTTAAGACCGTTAGCTGCTTAACCAGACATTCCTGTGGACTGTCTTTTTTCTAGTCAGGGGTTGGACATTTTCCACCTATGTAAATCCAATTAACACAACAAGCAAGTAGGTTCTCTACCATACAGTATATATACCTCTTTGACGTTCATCTACATAAGACTGAACACAGAACTCCTTGGCGCCGGACCTTAATGCGAGGGTAGTCTCTAGCCAGGCGGAACGTATATATCTTGCCACTAAGAGTACTACAGTAATTAAAGTGGCAATGTTTAATTACTTTGCCGCTATATTATTAAGGCAAACCTAGCAATTGAATCTAGGAATAATTGTCTCTGTGAATATTTAATTTTCATGTTTCGTATTTGGATACCTAGTTATCGAATAGCTATTTATATTTTAGAAAATACAGAATTGATTAGTACAGTAGTACTTCTGAAATATAAGGGATTGGACAACGGAAAATAACTATCTATTACTCATCATACTATGTTTTTAAATAAGAAAATAATATAAAAGAATAGAATAGAAGTACCTAATAAAGCTTCAACTAAGCTATCTATTAATATTATTTTTATAACAAGCAGCAAACTTACAAATGTACTTTCCTCGTATAAAAATAAGTTAACATACAGAAACCTGTGTTCGAGCACTCTATAACTTTATAGCAATGTGACTTTGCGCTTATACCCGCTGTTCACAACTATACAATCTGGTTTTATGCAATACAAGCAAACCGAACAAGAATGTCCCAGGGCTCTAAACTGCAAACATTTTAAAAATCTATTCGTATATAATCCTTTTCAGTACAGTCGTGCTCAGCTTTGCGTTGCCATTCGAAATATTTTCCGCATACCATGTACCGTGGCGATATGTATCTCTTTATGGAATGCACTCGGATAGGGGATATAAATTTATATTGGAATGCCCATTGTAGTGTTGTGAACCTCGAAGATTTGTGCGAACCGCGCCAATAGACTACAATGGCAGTTTTGAAATCCTCACTGTGATATTATTGGCACGTAAATCTAATATATAAAATACTGGAAGCGTTAGGGGCCTGATGAAAATATATGAGATGGGAGGAAAACTATTGCATAGCTGTGTCCAGCGGTTCTCAAGGCAGGAAACGGATAGTAAAAACGAGACCCTTATCTTCTTACGCAAAATTAGATGAACTCATATTTTGCAATTATAATTTTGATGAATCCTTAAATAACACAGTTTCTATACAGGGTAGGTTTGACATAATAATTTATCACACAAAAGAGAAGATTATCATAATGATGAATAGACTTTTAAAGATGAATAATTATAACAACAGCACGACAAACAAAAGCGAATTATCTTCATAATAAATGATTACAATAAATTATTTTTAATACCAAGTGATATAATTTACCTGAAAACAATAACGGCTAAAATTATGCAGGTTTAAACTTCCATACAAAGGAGGCGTTTTATTTCGTTATTCAAATACGAAACGATTCAGCTCTCATAAAATACTTACGAATTATAATATGAATACTTTGCTTTGTCACAGAGTAATTAAGAGGAAGATAAATTAGACGTCTAAATAACAAACAAGAGTTTCGAATGGAATCATGCCAAATTGCTTGAGATTATTTTGAAAGACAAGTATTCACGGCTTTCTAGTTTCTTAAAAGTAAAATTAAAGAGAAGGCACAGCTGTTTGTCGGTTTCTTTATACTTATTCGTAGCTTTAACGTAAGATATTTTTTGCTTGAGCCCGAATCCCATTTGTAATAATGCTGCTTAGATAACATACCCAAGAGAAAAAATAGCAACTAGAAATACTTATTTTTCTACTAAGTAAAAAGATTGATATGGACAGAATTCAGTGGTAATGTAATATTATTTTAAAAACATAGAATAATATAAAATATTTTAGTATGTGTGTGTTTGAAATCGTGCGGTTTTTGGCACGACTTTATTTTATTGCAGGCAAAACCGTGGTAAAAAGCTACCTCACCATAATTCCATTATTACAATTTATTTAGAAGAGTGGATTAACAAGATTAAGCTAACCCGTAGGTACGCAATTGTTTTAGTATTGAGATATAAAATTCATGACTCCCGGTCGCTTCACAGCGAACTTATTACAGAGAAGGAAAGTGTATTAATTTAATCATATTATTTAGTAATGCTTCGGTGAACTGTTTTATACAAGCTTCGTTAATTATCTGGATTTAAATAATACAACATCTTGCTTAGTTGTGTTCAGTTTGTGTAATTTAATTCTAGGTAGAAGTAAGGTCAGGGTTGTGTTAAATATTTAGATCTTTTGTCAAGGATATTGTACGACTATCGTAATTAAAACCATTAATTATTTTGTGTTGGTAATTATAAATAGATAGAAGCTATTAAAGCCATTTCTGAAAATGTGTTGCTTAAAGAAGGCTCCATATACAACATGTAACTTAATTAACGCACATCCTATAATTAGTTTCTTCAGAATCGTTTACTGAATCGATTTATATCATCTATACATATAATAAATCTGTAAAAAAACTGTGTCTGTACATTGAATATATTTAAAAAATAATAATTGGGTGGGGTTTAGAAACAGTAATGGAGCACAAATCCAAAAAAAAAAATTCTGTCTGTATGTCTGTATGTCTGTATGTCTGTTTGTTTGTACACGCTAATCTTCGGAACTACTGAACGGATTTCAATGATTTTTTCTGTGTTGTATCAGTATTAAGCCTGGTCAACATATAGGCTATAATTTATCTTCGAAACTTGAAGACCTGATGCAGAACACCAACAGACCAACAAAACTATAAGAGATACAAAAATGATGCCATGACAAAAATTGTTTCATATGATGAGCATTTTCAGCTGAGATAATAAATTTTAAGATCTGGAACACCTGATGTGGAACCCCAAGAGCCCAGCTTCTCTGTACCATATACAGGTATGACGTTTTAGCAAAAGTTGTTCAATTTGATAAGCACTTTCTATTGACTTATACAAATTGAAGATCTAAAACACCTGATGTGGAACTCCAGGAGCCCAGCTAGACAATAGCATATAAAGATATGACGTTTTAGCAAAAGTGGTTCAACCTGATAAGCACTCTCTATTGACGTATATACATCGAAGATCTGGAACACCTGATGTGGAACTTCAAGAGCAATACTACACTTGAAATGTATAGAAATGAATGTTATGAAATAGGTATGGTGAATCAAAAAAAGTAATTAGTCCGTCTTTTAGATAATCCTAAAATAATGGACACGTATTTTTTCTTTTCTCCTTCTCACAAACAAATAAAAACGAAGATATAACTTGAATTTCGTGTTAAGTCACTGCTTAGTACAAATTTTACATACCTAGACGTGGCGTCACGAGCCCCCACTCTCCGACTTTGTTGCGTTATATCTCATCATTATTTTGTATGTCTCTTCCAGACCTCGGGACTACAGAGTTCCGAATTTTTGGGAGGCAAACGTGGGGCCGAAGCCAACACTCTGAAGCCCTTTTGAGACAACTTTAATGAAATGGTGAAACAAGACCGACGATTATTCCTTTATACACTGTAGAAATGAACCCGAGGACAATCCCCGGTGGACGTCGTTAAAAAAAAGTCAATCCCCGGTTCTGTGCTATACCATTGCTAACTGTTGATGAAAACTACTTGGGATATGAGCGGCTGAAGTGTGAGGATACCTCGGCGGATTTTAAACGCAGATTACGCGCTCCCTGTGGGTCACTTACCACGAGGCACCTATCCTCCGAGCAGGGCTACTTACCCTGCTCTAGCGACTCCACTCTGGACGGCCAAGCCAAGCCAGAGGGGTGAGACCTACCCCCGTCATGGTTCACTCCGACCGGCCGGAGATGGGGGTCAGTATACTCTCCCTGGAGAACTCAGTATATATAGCCCACCGGGGTCGCTACTCCCCGTCATCAGCCTCAGATATCCTGCGGTGCTTATATCTCATTATTATTGTCGTTATTATCTCAAGAGCCTTTGTCCCAATTATGTTAGAGTCGACTTCCAGTCACGATGCAACTGAGTACCAGTGTTTTACAAGGAGCGACTGCCTATCTGAGCTCCACAACCCAGTTACCCGCTCAACCCAATACCCCTTGGTAAAACTGGTCAGACTTACTGGCATCTGACTACCCATAACGACTGCCAAGAATGTTCAATGACAGCCGGAACCTACAGTTTATACGTAGAAAGTACATATAGGAACTTAGAAAAGTTGCATTGGCAGGTACTTGCCAGACCTGGAATCAAAGACGTACGCTCATACTTGAGAGATTGGTTCTCTACCCACTAAACCACCACGACTTACACTAAGTCATCACGACTTTGTTATCTCAGTAACATTTAATGTTTTTTAACGTATTAATACGTGTAATATTTTTGCCACACACAACTTAAATGCGAACTAATTAGAATCACTACTTTTATTCCTATGGTCACGTCTTTTGCGGTTCAGTTCTCAGCGTTTTGTTTAGTCTGCTGTGCTTTTGCCGTTGAAGTACAAAAATTAAATATATGGAACGTTTCTAATGGCTATGCGTATTCCGTTGTTTTCAAGTCAACGGGCCCTTAAAATTCAATATCAGACGGTTCAGATCTTTGATTTTGCTGACCCCGTAGTCGCTGGCATAAGGGACTTTATCCGCGTACGAAGTCGCGGGCAGAAGCTAGTTTTTAATATAGGTAATTTTTTATCCTAAAAATAATTAAATCTACGGAAATTATTGTCATATTAACCCTGAACAGTCAAAACAAATTCAAATAGACCGTAACTCAAAGTAATAAGACTTCGTGTATTGTCGGCTTTTTCCGTAGTTTCGTTATGTTGTGTCTGACCAAAAAGTTCTCCAAGAATTGGTATAACTAATTTAGTAAATAACCATGCATATACATGTTAAATTAAAAATTCAGTGAATGTATTATGATTATAACATAATATTCTAATTAGGGTGTTTGAGGGTGTGCGTTAATTACGTTACATGTTGTAGAAGCATCCATGTTGTATGATCAGTTTACCCAACCAGACGATTGTAACACTATAACGCTATAATATTAAATTACCTTAAAAACAGTAAATTTCAATATGTACAAGTATAGAATTTTGTGAATACAAACTAATAACCAGCAATTTCACACAGGTTTCCACGTCGACATCATTGATTGTTACATAGGCACGCACGCACATACACACTCATCTAGGATCACACAAGGATATTCAATACGCTTACGTACACATCAGGCTTCATAGTCCAATCCCATTATTGTCCTCAAAATTAAGCTGTTATACGTAGTCAGTGATCAGCGCAAGTCCATTATCGTCAGGCAACTGTTAACCACAGGTATTGGTCTGGTTTGTAACTGGCCTATCTCAGTGACGACATACGCTCAATGGACAAAGCGTTTACTGTGCAAATTGCACTGATATTACCAGATTGAATGGGCCGAAAAACGCCGAATGTAAGTATAGTTATGTTATACCTGTAGCAAAGGCAAACTTGACGAAATGTGGGAAGATATGAATATTAACAAGCAGATAACGTTTTCAAAAATATAGAATCATTAGTTCTCTGCAATTCTACCTGCGTCTTAACCTTCTTCTAGTACTCGGTAAAAGTCGCAACTATCATTTTAATCGTTTCAGAAGTTTTGGCGAGAAAGCTCGATAAACAGACAACTTATTTACTTTCACGTTTATATTATCAGTAAGAATATTATTTACTTTAATAACAACACCACATAGATACCTAATTAACTAGGTATCTATAGAATCAGAATAACTGACCGTACACAAATCTCTGTAATCAATAACATTTCATCTGGCCACGTCGAACCCATATCATTCATTTGGCTGGCTTATTTGCCGCGGACTTTTATACCGAACCAACCTGTAGTTTTAATACTTCATACGTCAGATTTGAAGGGGGATTAGTTGAAGGCAAATTTACCTTGCTCTCGAAGTCGGAAAAATACCAAATGAGAATGAAAACCTCGATCTCGTATAATACGAAAATTGTACGCGCCACTCCACTTGATTAAAGAGAAAAATAAGCTGTTTTTTCTGTTGAGATTTCCCAAGTATTTTCATGGGTTGAATGTAAGTAATCCTTGAACCATGACAGTTTTATTTATTCTGTACGTTTTTATTGTTTCTCTTTAAACAATGAATGGTTCCCAGAATTAATAGGACTCGACAAATGGATATGACAACTTAACAGCTGCTTGGAAATATCACATTTAATGCAAACGTGTTGCTACAATGTTTGAACAATGTTATAGAACACCTTAATCCTTAATTAGAGACGAAAATAAAAGAACAGTTTCCGCTCGAGCAGCAAAATTAAATTTAAAATGTCGTGGCAATTTCCTAAAACGGGAACGCGAAAATGAATAAAAAACAAAAGCTATGCGCCATTGCAAATATTACAAACGAGGCATCCGGTGAATCCCTCCAATTTTATTATAGGAAGAAAAACTGCCTTATCGCTGTGTTCCGTAATTTTAAAAACCCTTGTTTTAGCCCAATACAGCGGAATAATAAAGAATGAAATAAATATTTTTCATTCCCCCTAATATTTTCCGGCATCCTGTCCAGAATGATATTTGAATGTTTTCACTAAGCGAAAATAAATGCCTACATATTTCAGCAGTAATGTAAAAAGAGATTTTGTTATTCCATATAGCGCAATAAATTAGCGTAAATATATTGTATTTTGTGTGGCTTATTATTGGAGGTACAACTGAAACAAATAATACTTATTACAGAGTAAATTGTGGGCACGGGCGTATTTCAAATTAGTTTTAGATTAGTTGTAATGTAAAATTATATATTTTGGATAAAGGACGATGGGCGTTTTGGTACCCTGTCCAACAGTGTTGATTTTAGTACCATTGCGTAGGTCTTGGCAAGGCAAAAAATGTTTACTATGACGATTAGTCCCAAATCCTTGTCCATTTCGCGTGGCATCGACTAATAGAATGTGTAATGTTCATAAATCGTCAAAGTAGATGTAGTTCTTAAATCCAACTGTATTGAATAAAAACTGGTAAAGTAACAAAAAAACAGGAATTTGGCCTTCTTAGAATGTTTGCCTGCCCACTGCTTTAAATAAAGACTGTGCAAAACCTTTGCAGTTCACGCAGAACTAGCTTATGTATTTGATGAAAGTCTTTCAGTATCTACAATCAATTAAAGTTGAAAAGTCAGAAGACGATGTTTACATAGTACATATTACGACTCAATCTTGCTCCTCAAGAGGTGCTGAGAAAATGATGAATTTCTTCTTAAAAAAAGATGAATAGAAATGTTTTGAACTTTCGTCAAATCAGATGACGATTGTGTTTCCGTAGTAAGACTCCATAGACTATTACAATCTTTAGATTATAATAGAGTGTATCTCAAACAATGTAAGATGTATATTAACTTAGTTTAAAATTATTACACTGACGACATATGCCTCTTAATGATTTTGCATATATGGATGATATACTTGTTGCTATGTCGATTCAATTTTTATCGTCACTCAGATCGGACAGCTAATTGAGGCAAGCCCCATAGTTTTTATTATTCTTCACGTAAATACCTTTCTAATGATATATCATACGTTACTGTTGGAGCGGGTACCAAATCCCATACAAAGTGCCCATTGTCCTTTGAGAATAGAGAAAGTCCCCTGGGCTTTTTGAGAGGTCTTGTTGTAGGTATAGAAATTGATAAAATTTGGAATGCCAATACTATTGATAAGTACGTCTATATTTGCAATACTCGTATTTAGTTTTGGAAACAAGCATAGAGAGCAGACGCTTCGACTTTGTTAGAACCTTCAAAATAGACAAATTTTGCTTCGGGGTGTTTCATATCTGTAACATGTTAGAACCAGACTTAGAAGTTATTGATTTGTCTTACTAACTCACTAACACAGGATGCTCCTTAGTTCGGAGTTTGCAGATAATAGTTTGAAGTACACTTATCTACTCGTATGCTTCTGAAGGGTGCGACGGAGCTATCGTATAATTTTCTAAGTTTAAACTAAGTGAGAAACTGTAATGACAAATTAACTTCGTCGTACACGATTTATATGGATTATGTAATTTTCTTTTCATTTCCATTTTTTAGCAGATATTAAAATGCATTACAATTTTAGGCATGAGGGAAGATTTCCATGTCACCTCACGTGAGATACGGGAAAGAGCAATCACATCGTCTCCACGTCATATTTTTTTTTCATATTTTCCCTTACGAAAATTCCTTTGAAAAAGTAAAAAAAGAAACTAAACAAAATAACAAAGTAGGTATACATAATGTTTAACTACATTCCTGTAGTTGAATATTGCTTAAATAAAGTGCTCTTTTAAATGCAGAATAAGAAACCGTAACCTTTGTGGCAAACCCACAGTAGAAACTCAAAGAAGTCTTATTTTAATTTAGAAATGCATAGCTTTCTTAGTCTAGTTTGCATGTAGATGCAGAGATAAAGTCCCGCGAAGCATACTTTTGTCTCGTCGTAACTCGGTCACACCACAACAGAAGTTGCGTTTTATCTCCAGCCTCGTAAGAAGTTTTTAAAAACATTCTTTGTCTTAGAGGCAGTCAGCAGTGAAGGAAGATGGAACATGCCGTACTCAGCTCGTTTCAAAATGTTTTACGACTAAGGAATGAATGTAATGGAAGCGTGCAAAAAACCCTCGAATAATGTCTGTTTGAATCTAGGACTTGTTATAAGG
This sequence comes from Helicoverpa zea, assembly GCF_022581195.2. NCBI lineage: Eukaryota > Metazoa > Arthropoda > Insecta > Lepidoptera > Noctuidae > Helicoverpa > Helicoverpa zea. The sequence continues at coordinate 6,602,587 of NC_061460.1, read as the reverse complement.
ACTTTGATAAAATACCTAGTTTATCAGAAATGTCTTCTTTAAGAGATGTCAGAGCAATGTTTTATTGAGACGGTTTATCATAAATTGCTTGAATAGCAGAAAATATTGCGAGTATTTTTGTGTAAATTCTTGATTGATGGATCTCTATTTATAGCTGGAATTCCATCAAATTCACCCCTGTTATTTCAGACTACTAAATTCTGCCAAAATTATTATGATTTAACATTTTGGTCTCTAAGAATTTCTAGGACTCAAAGATGCGGTTACGTATGCTGTAGCAAGTGAATGTTTTGGTATAAAATACCTACGTGGTCTTAATACATAACAAAATAACTCCATTATTCCGCAGCAACAATACACTCCTCCGAACCAATTCAGCAGCATTATAAAGCCATTTAAAATGCCGAATGAAAATGATCTAAAGAATTTCGTAACTCATGCATACCGTTCCCTATTAATGAGCTACTCCATAATAATGCCGGCCCATAACACCGTTTACAGTAGGCTCTTAAGCTTATTGGAAAACTTTGATCCTCTCCAAATGACTTTTTACAAAATATTCCAATGTTAAATGGAAAGGTACGCGGAAATTATGAGGAAGAAGAGTAACGTTAAATTGCCCTGTAGTCTTCGGTATTGGAATATGAATAATATAAAATTTCACTGTTTGTAAAACATTTTTTCGTCACTCTTTGTGAATTTTGATTATTTCAATTTGTACGAGGATGCTCAATTAAGTGCTGTCCTTTGTACTCTTTTATCGTCGGTTCATTGGCTTTATTTGTTCGAGATATTGTAACAAGTACGCTCTGTGATCTTTGAAGCCTTGATTTCAATATCTGAGGGACTATAAAAGATTTCCTGATCGAGAACATTCCTATACTCTGCTATTCGTAGAAATCAATAACGTATTGTATAAATGTAACAAGTTCCATTATGTTATAAAATACTTTATTAACACGTTCGCGTGAGCAGTCTCATTTTTAAATGTTGGTACTGTGGCGCATCTTTTTCCCATACAAAATTAAACCAAGTCTTAAGACGTCCCGCCGTTATACGTAGTCTTATAATCCGTTTTATGTGGCGCAACGTTATTTCACGTCCAACGTCTATAAACGTTGTCGCCACCACATAGGTCTGACATGGTCGGTCAAAATAAATATGACAATCTAGAGGCCATCGTACGACGTTGCGCCTTTTCATACTTATATCAATACCACGTTGTAAGACGTTGCTCACGCGAACGTGTTAAACAAAGTTTGATAAAAAATGCTTGTCAGAGCTGCGCAAACATTATTTACACTGGTAAGTATAGAATAAATAAAGTGTATTGAAATAGCTAAAATATTACAAAAATCTTAGTGAATAACTCGTAATTCACAAAGGTTTTCTCAGAACTAAAATATAATTTTACATTTCCAAAGCTATTCTCTCAATATACATATATGACTTTATTTTATTACGAACGGTATTTTTCCATGCTATTTTGAATTTCTACGTAAATAACAAAAGCAACTCGCGTAAACAAAGCGCCATTCGATGTTCTGCCGTCAAGCAGTAAAGACGTATATCACTAAAGTTGCCTATTTATCTAGCTTCCTAATAAAGCAAGGCAGCATAATAGTGAAGTGACTCCATTCTCCTTGAGTGTGCATTTTATCATACTTACAGTCCGACGGAGGCAAATTTGCAGAGCTATTGAATGCACTGGCCTTCTCTGGTTACTACAATACACTACACTTGACTAACAATGGGGAACGCAAATGATATTGGACCAAGTTCCATTACAGTGACCAAGTCATTATTTATTTTTAAAGCAATATTGCCTCGTCAAATAAATATTTATATAAAAGTTTAATAGCTTTAACTGATTTCATTTTGTATTTTGTTTTCGCTATTAATGGATGAAGAACATAATCGTTGGATCGAATCTGACATAATTTTAGACGTGGATTGATGAATTACCATTTTGATCGAGTATTGAAGGAAACGTTTAGTTAGCGTTTTGATGAAAAATAGGTGACATTAATCCTGTTTCTGTAGGTAATAATAAAGTAAGGATTAGAACAAAAAAATGGGGGCGATTAAGTACTGATCGTTTTGTTACAATGAAAAAAACCGGCCAAGTGCGAGTCGGACTCGTGCACGAAGGGTTCCGTAAATTACAGTTAAATCAACCTATCTCAAAAACTATAAGAGATACTTTGATCAAACCAAAAATCGTTGAAAGAGTTAATTAGCATGCATCACCTCTATTTTTTTTAGAATTTTATACCCCGTAGTTATAAAAATAGAGGGGGGGGGACATACTTTTTACGACTTTGAGAGCTGATATCTCAAAAACCGTTCACTTTAAGAAAAATGTTTTTTAGAAAACTTTATATCATTTTAAAAGACCTTTCCATTGATACCCCACACGGGTATGTACATCGAAAAAAAAAATTTCATCCCTCAGTTACATGTATGGGGGGCCCCACCCCCAATTCTTTTTTTTACTATTTAGTGTCATATTTTTGTAGCGGTTCATACAACACATATTCCCATCAAATTTCATCACTGTAGTACTTATAGTTTCCGAGTAAATCGGCTGTGACAGACGGACAGACGGACAGACGGACAGACGGACATGACGAAACTATAAGGGTTCCGTTTTTGCCATTTTGGCTACGGAACCCTAAAAAAACAAATGGAACTTTATCTAACCAATGAAACAAAATAACATCAATGTGTATGAGAAAACTTCCTTCTTGAACAATTACATAATTAACTCCTAAGTATTTGATTTCAGTCATTGATTAGAATACCATTCTAACAGAAGATGTTTTGAAGAATTTAATTTAAATACTTTCTTTGTTTTGCTTACAGATACTTACAATTAGCTCAAAACTATTGGCACTTGACTCCTATCTACCATTTAATTATTTTGTAAATTTAATCAATTTTAGTCTCAATTGGACTATTTATTGGAAATTGCTCGTCTTGAAATAATCTTGAGCAATTTATTGAGTTACGTACTATTTTTATTGAGCTCTTATAGTGAACAAAAAAGCGAATTACGGGAAAGAAACGGACGGTAAAATAATAGCCTTTTGCATTCGTTCGTCAAAACGTGATGGCATTTGAACATTCAGATTGGCATGACAACAGTAGGCTTAGTGGAAAGCATTTTCGAAAAACTGTTTCCAGTTCTAAACGATTTTTAACGTCTGTAGTCGACTTTTACTGAATGTATCCGAACTTACTCGCATATATGATAATAATTAAACAGGTTCAGGTCTTGTTTTAAGTGCGTCGATTTAATAAGTAAAAATAGAAGATATGAAATGCATAACTGTATTTCAATGGTAATATTCGGTTGTACATTTGAGTGTACAACACCCCTAATGCCTAGATTTAATTAATTAACGCATTCACTGAAATCCGGATGCATACAAATAATTAGTGGAAGCTTGTTCAATTGTTCACATTTGCATTAATACATATTCGCGGACTACACGACCGCTCGTGAATTACGAAGTCTAGCTCTATCTATTTGAACATACATTTTAATAAATTGTTAGCCGTAATTAAAGGTGTAGGCTTTCTAGTGTAAGAGGCTGTTATGTTGAAATAACTATAAGTAGTTACCCATCATTATGAAAATAATTGAAAGGTTTCCTTAGAGACTTAAGGGTGACCTTTATTTGATTCAGGATTATTTTTGACGAAGTCAATAGCTTTTATTCACACATAAGTATAAGAAAACTTTCAACACACCCACACTATCACATCAAATACATCAGCAAACAAGATTCTGTGAGAACAGCCGAATGACAAAGGGAAGCAATGCGAACCGAGTCGTAAGGTTAAATGGTCTGAGGATAAAATACGCACACATTGCGGCAACAGCCAAAATCTCTTTGGCGAACGTATAATAAATCCTTTGTTGTATTGACGAAACAATTGAGTTGAGTGTATTACCGGCGGGAACCCATTCAAATTTCCAATAGATCAGATGGTGCCGCAACAAATTGCTATCTGGTTGTACCCAAATCGTATTTTCATTTCTGTGGCTCGAGACCTCTTTTGTTCCACGCAAATCAATTTGGAATCAAGCCTGTGGAGTTTATAGGATTTTTGAATGAAAGACTTTTCGAGGTTGAGGATTATATGAGTACGTTTGTCGTTTACTTGTGTCGCTCTTCGCTTTTTGCTTTAAGTGAAGGGATTTGAATAAATTATACGTCTGTTCGATGTATTGGTACCAGTGATGTTTATGGATTACCTTCGATAAATACAGCTAAACTTTTATTTAAGAATTTGTTTTTGTTTTGTTTAAATTCTTAGAATGAGTAGGTACCTATCTACCTGCGTCTCTAAAATCCCTAAAATTTTCTTCTCAAAGGCTTTCTTGGAAACTGTGCATGAATTTTATAACATTAATTCATTTCTTGTCAACATGGGAAAATAAAAGGTTTTTATTTTCTTTTATTCACAAAGGAATGGACATAAAAGAACTTTGTTTCTTTGTGAATGTCATATGCTTAAGGTCACGTCTGCATGTGATACACTTTATTCATTTATTAAATTAATATTTGCTTAATACGCCATTGAAGACAAATAAATCCTTAATTACGTGTGCTTTCATTATAAATACTTTTTTGGTCCAAACAAAAATGTCGAGGGAATATTGACTTTGGTCTTTATTGTAGGCACTTGCACTGTAGGATTATGTTTCTTAAAGTTAGAAATATAATTTTGGTTTAACGTCTTCGCAGCCATTCCTACTAATATTATAAATGCGAAAGTAACTCTGTCTGTCTGTCTGTTACGCTTTCACGTCTAAACCATGGAACTGATTTTAATAATATTTGGTACGGAGATAGAGTTGACCTTGAGAAAGAATATAGGATAGTTTTTATCCCGGACTTTTGAAGAGTTCTCTTGGATACACAATATAATCGAACTTGACGCGGGCGAAGCCGCGGGTGGAAGCTAGTATAATATAAAACATGCGCGTAAAATCCTATCATTGAAATTATTAAGGCTTTAATATCGATAACTAAATCGGCAAATATACATTCAATAAAAAAAAAAACATCGATGCAAAATAAACAAAAGCACATCACTATCAAACCTCGGCATTAATCCTTATCAACAGTAAATAATCTATACTAATATTATAAAGCTGAAGAGTTTGTTTGTTTGTTTGAACGCGCTAATCTCAGAAACTACTGGTCCGATTTGAAAAATTCTTTCAGTGTTAGATAGCCCATTTATCGAGGAAGGCTATAGGCTACAGGCTTTAGGCTATAGGCTTTCTATCCGGGTTCGTGCAGAGGTTTCCACGGGATGCGGGTGAAACCGCTGACAGAAGCTAGTCCTCTTATAATAAACATTGCACACCACAGAAGTTTCATGTTGATTTGCCATCAGTGCCAATACAAAACAGCTAATTAACTGTAGCTTCACTAAAACATTCCCCTATGAATAGAGGTTATTTATAATTACTATCAATACACACTTAAGGAATATAACATAAGCACTAAAAACTACTGAAAATGAAACAAAAAACATTAATATGGATATCGGCAACTCTAACAATTCAATAGTAAAACGTCGATAAACAAAAACATACATTATCGGACTATGGTGGTAAACTTGTAGAGAACGCCTTTTTTTTTTTTTTTTTTTTTTATCGATTAACTCATCAAATGACCCCTCCCGCTGTGGGTTAGCAGCGGTGAGGGAGTGTCAGACTCTTACTGACTAAAATCGTCGTGTTCCGTCATAGGCCTTTTATGTACCAGGGCCGCGGTATCTCTTTCGAACAACCCGCAGCCCCGGCAGGCCTTGGCCCTGCTGGGCCCCGCTGGGGTTGCTGACATCTCTTTGAGGAGCGCGTGGAACAACGCGCGCCGTCGACACGGGTCTGTCGTCTAGAAAGACAGAGGGACGATGAGCCACCCGAACTCACCGCCCACAGACCCACGCCTACGGTGGCCGGGAGTCATCTCGCGACACCCGGCGCCCATGGTGTCTACCTGGTCCAGCGCGGCGGCCGGGATGAGAGGTGCGAACTCTCTGGCGTTCCGCCTCCTCCTTCTCGAGCATGACCGCTTCGCAGAAGGAGGCGACGGCATCCCATTCCCTCTCGCCCCGGACCATGGCCTGAACCAGGGCCGGACGCGAGAGGTCGCCGCCGCCCAAAGCCTCGACGAGGACCCGGCGGTGCCCCTCCCATGCGGGGCACACCTGGACTGTGTGGTCCACCGTGTCCTCGGGGCTGTCCGCACAATGGTGACACCCGGGCGCCTCCTCACGACCGATGCGGTGCAGGTACCTCCCGAAACAACCGTGTCCGGTGAGGACCTGCGTCATGCGGTACGTGAGGGCGCCGTGACTCCTCCCGAGCCACTCCTCAAAGAGGGGACTTACCGCCACGATGGTGGCGTGCCCTGCACTGGGTTGCGACAGTCGCTCCCTCCAGGCCACCATGAGATCGCGCCGGAGCTCCGCCCGCTGCGCGACAACTTGCCGCGGCAACGGGGTTTCTCCCCGGCGCTGAGCCTCCTCGCGCCAGTCGTACAGGCGCAAGAAGACCCTCGCCTCCAGATCCCACGGTGGCAGTCCAGCAAGTAGGCCAGCTGCTTCGCGGGAAATCGTGCGGTACCCCCGGATTAGCCTAATGGCTATCACCCTTTGGGGCACGTTCAGGTAGTGTAAAGCCCGCGGCCGTACCGAACGTGCCCATACCGGGGCCCCGTAAAGGGCCATGGACCGCATGACCCCCGCGTAGAGTCTGCGGCAGGGGGCGTTTGGGCCGCCCAGGTTGGGCAGGAGCCGCTTGAATGCAGCACCTGCCTTCTCCAGTTTGGGGCCCAAACGTCGGAAATGCTCGACGAAGTTCCACCGGCCGTCGAGGACGAGTCCCAGGTATTTCATCGCCCTCTCGACGCCGATGGTAACCCCCCCCACCGTGACCTGGGAGCCTGAAGGTGGCGCGTTCCGAAGCCCATGAAAGCTCATGGCCTCGGATTTGTGCAAGGCCACCTCCAGGCCCAGCAGCTGGATCCTCTCGATGACTGTCGCAACCCCGCGCGTCATTATGTCGGCCGCCTCCTGGTGCGACCTCCCTTGTGCCAGAACCAGCGTGTCGTCAGCGTAGCAGACCACGCTGACGCCGCTAGGGAGGTCGGCGCGCAGCACCCAGTCGTAGCCGATGTTCCACAAGAGCGGCCCCAGTACCGACCCCTGCGGAACACCGCACGACATTTCTCGCCGGTTCCATTCCCCGTTGTGACCAGGGTAGATGATGGACCTATCCGACAGATAGGCCTCGACCACGCGACGAAGGTAGGTCGGCACCCGGTGATACCGGAGTGCCTCCCTAATGCAACTCCAGGGAAGGGTGTTGAAGGCGTTGGCGATGTCAAGAGACACCGCCAAGACGACCCTAAGGCGTTAATTCCGCTATTGTACTCTATGTGTAAGAAGCAATTAAATAAATAGATCACTATCAAAACGCACCAGTATTGTTTATTATAATAAACGTTGCATATCACAGAAGTTTCATGTTGATTTGCCATCAGTGGCAGTACAAAACAGCTAATTAACTGGAGCTCCACTAAAGCATTCCCCTATGAATAGAGGTAATTTCAATACAGATATCTGGATGTCACACGTGTTTAGTACGTTCGTATGTACGTAATAGTGAGATTCTATTGATTGTCTGTTAGGTGAGTGCTGATTGGTTTTGGTGATTATCCTTTTGTATTTTAGAGATAAACATCACTAATTAAATGTTTTAATAATGCTCCTGACACGTTGACATAATGTCCTAGTCCCAGACAGCTAAGTTTGTCCAACTCATAAACATATCTATTAAGTATGTAGGTAGTATACTTTTTTTTAAATACCTAAGCATTGTATGTAGAAATAACCAAGGTCTTTCATGCACACAACTGCTTTACTTATACGGGAATCGAAATCACGACCTCACGCGTCTCAGGCAGATACACGAACTTTCACTCATTCTATGAATTTTTCGACTAGGTCCAGACCGCCATTTGAACACAGCTCAATACAAAAACGTCACATGGAGTGACCGGTGATGTGGCTGTGAAATGGATGGACAGCCATCTATAGACCGACGGGCCCGACAGTTGCAGTTCCCATTCCCCGGCGACGCAGACATAACAATAAACAATCGATTTGATTCACGGGACGAGGAACTTGTTAGTATTAGGCCATCCTTACAATTTTTTAATTGTACATACCTACACTTTAAATGCTCATGTAAGTAGCTAACGTAATTAATTTACGATAAAATAAATATTAAACCCCTTCGTAGGTCGCTTATAGTAGTTTTTTGAATTTCTTACAACTTCCGGGAGTTACTTACGAATTTTTTACGACAGCATCTCACAAGTATACATAGATAGAGCCGGGGCGAGAAAGGTTTGTGGAAAAGTTTTAAGTGTTGCCTAAATTATTTTTAGTTACTTCTTAACTAGAAGAAGGACCTATTTGTATTCATACATCGCAAACAAATCACTGTATTCGGGCTATGTAACAATTCACGCTAGTATGCCTTAATTAGTTTTCGTAAACACCAAAACACACCAGAACAGACGTACCCAAGGATAAACTGAGCTTGAGACATCGGAATCGCATGTCAAACTTAGCACGACCCCAACTTAGCCGTGGCCACGCCAATATTAATAGATATAAAGCTAGAAATATATGTATATTTATATAGTACGAGCTGTTTCTCACGTCGTGAAGGAATATTTCTTGTAACAAATCTCGTTATTTTTCTTAACGAGACGGCAAATAAACTTAAATTCAAGAGGTCAAATATTAATTTCGTTTCGATTTAAATTCAATAGAATTTAAGACGATTGAAATAATAGTTAGGCTTATTGTAATTCGATTTTGATCGCATTTGATTTAAATGAATAAGTAATGAAATACGCAATTAATTTTGCTTAATAAGTATAAAAAAATAGAGATAATAAAATTAATTGGATGTTGTAAATTGGTTTTGACAATACTTCATTTCATTGGGTAATGGAGTAAACTCTATATACCTACACATTTTATGTTTAATTCGTTAATAGTTCGCCCTTTATGTGGTAATTAATAGAACTTGTCATATTAGGTATATAATTATAATTACTGTTTCCAGGATGTAGCGGATTGCAATAGACAGATACATAACTTCAGTATAAAAGCCAATACCATGTAATTATTACGATATTTATAAGCAATATTTTTACAAAAAATATATATCCAACAATATCTAAATACAATTTGTTGGATTCAATAACGTAACAGGATCATTTTTACAAAAAAGAACTTGAATTTCACAGTAAATTCAATTTTTATGATGGATATATATTCTGTCCTATTATTAATTTGAGTTACACTAAATGGCTTTTCAAAATAGCTACAAAAGCAGAAAATTGAAATGTTTATGAATTACCTGAGTATTTGATAGCATACAAAGTGGAAAATTGATCCGTATATTTTTGGATTCTGGGCTATATTATATTTATTTACCGACCATTGAAAACATTATGTGTAAAAAGCATTATATTGATGTAAGTAGCTGTTTAATATTTATTTAAGTAACATAAGAAAGGTTGTTTGTTAATACATTTCTAATATACCCTTTTGGTTGTATAAATGAAAAGGCGCATTTGTTACTATTAGCGCAATCCACGTTATAACAAACCGTCCCGTTTGACTCGATACACTCGACTCGATTCCGTGACTCGATTGCAAAAGAATCGCTCGAACGCAGACGGTAGAAGTTTTGCCGTCGCACGGTTCAGAGAAAATTTCAAGGAACAACTAGATTCACTCAGCCTGTTTGTCTGGCATAAATGCTAGCTTTTACATATAACAATATTCTTGTTAGGATAAACGATGGCCGTTAGCCTATTTATTGTTTCTCTGAACTAACCTTTTGCCGATGGTCACTTTGTACAATATTCTTGTCAACTAACTCGATATTTATGTGTTTGTTTTCTCTACAAGAAGCCAAAAACACACATTCGTAAATCATGTTGTAATTTCTTCACAAATATTTACCAGACATACGGACAAACAGTAGATGTCTGGTTAGCAACCTGTCTGGTCCTTTTGCTGCATTTTTTAGTCCTGTCGGTGTATGGCTTTGACACCGTATCTACACAAACATGACGTAATCAACATCCACGCCTCAACCACGCCACCACAGCCGTCTCAATTACTTAGTAAGCTGTAATCACGCGAGTATTGGCTTTGGCACTAATCCTTGTGTTTAAGGATTAAGCAGTAGGTACATAAATACGAGTATGTAAGCGTCACTGCATCGCTAGTTTATTATTTGGTTACCTCTCTCTGTTATACTCGAGGTAGTTAGTTTGTAGTATTTGCAAGGTTCAGTAAGTATCTACTTATTCTAACTGGCAAATAAAAGAACTCTCATTGTTATACCTGTGGGTTGAGAGATAAAAAGCGATGATGTCCTACCATAAATCAACTTAATTTCAATATAAATGTTCGGCTATTATTACCTCTTAACATCACTACATCGTTGATTTCAAGAGATAGTAATAATCTTTGTATCCAGATAATTACTATCATTACATCTCTTAACTTGTAACCGAATTAATTAGAAGTTATCCAATTACTTCTTATTTCTACGTAATAGGTATATTGAGATTACTAATAACTTCTTTTTACGTTTAATATTGTAAGCAGAACATGTGGGCGGCGATATGGCAATAAATAATTAAGAGCAAACAGTTTGTCCTTCGAAAGAGGTTAGGTTCTATATTAAATCAATAAACTGCTTATGTATGGACCTATAATATTTCACCGTTATTTACTTCTACCTATTCTTCTCTATAATCAATTTAGAATCTGTTTCCAGAAACACTGATTAGAATTTCAAATCGTTGTATACACGATCTTCAGAAATCACCAAGCAAGCCCCACATACTAAGTTCATACGTTTAGTCAATTTCACCAGTACGTTCAGACGTATTTGAATATGATAATAATACGGCTCAAACTCCCACAAATATCATCTTTAAACGAATTTCCAATAGAATTTTCCAATAAAATTTTGTATTGGAAAACGAGTGGTGGATACATGAGCACATATAAAACGGTTGGCATACGCCGTAACGACAAAAAGTTTCTGAAATAAATTTCAGTTAGGAGCAGTCAAACATAGGTATATCATTTCAAGTAAAAATGTTTGTGTTTAGAAAATATTGTCGCAAAGTAATCGTTAGGCAACATATTATTTACTTACCCAATAAATACTTTCGACTACAAACAATAAAAAATCACTGACATAAGTATTCGTAACTTTGAAAAAGCGCTCTTCGTTCATACAACCAATTTATAAACTTGTTAGCAACGTAGGCGGGTTGATTACATAGGTAGCTCATATCATCTAGGTACGCAAAGGTTAGTACACATAGTTTTTTTTTTGTCCGCTGTGTGTGACGTCACAGGAAAATCAACACCCGCACGTTGACAGGCTTTAGCCCGCGGGTACGCTGGCTACTAAAATTGAGCACCGTTTATTTTTAATTTTAGCTCTATACCAGTTTCAGGCTTCAATAAATCTAGTTAGTTATCTATTTCGAATGAAATGATATACGAGCTTGCCTGTTAGGTTTCTAATTTAAATATTTAAGTGTAAAGTTACTCAAAACAAGTGTATGTTTACGAATTAATGATACCGAAGTTACTCACAATTACTAGTGTAACATTACGAATTAATAACAACGAAATTATAATTTTCAAGTATGTCATATTGAAAAGAGCAAACAACGCGTAAGTGATTAATAACAGACAGTTCCAGAGCAAGAGAGCGTTTATTTGAGTTCCAACACGGATTCATATAAATGGATTCGTGAACAATAATTAATCGCTGAAAGTATTTGTTCTCGAGCAATCAATCCTCAACCTACCTATTGCACCAATCCTATACCTATTGCAAAGTATCTGTTCTGTAAAAATAAATTTTCTCAAAACTGTGACTGTGGTGACAATAGATACAAATTTTGTTGAAAACAACCTCTTCCATCTTTGAAAAGTTTTAACCATTACAAACCCATGAATTGGAAGAAGTTACAATATAAATATAAACTGAATAGCCATCTTCACAACATAGTTTCAAGTTATGGCACTTTGATCGTAAGGGTGTTCGCCAAGGGTGCCTGAAGGGCGCATGTCATCCCTTTGAAAAGGGTGACACGGGTATGAAAACTCGTTGACTCTATCTTCGATTGCACTCGTCTTGAACTTAAGTGACCCTTCGGAACTATTTGTTAGTGTAAATCATGAGAAGTTTCATATATAAAACGTATGTGTAGGTATTGTGTACGTAGATATTTGCATATATTTTTATGTTCTGAAAGGACATTGACCTAAATTGCCTGTCTTTTATTCGTGTCGATTGGCGTATGTTCCATTTATTATCAAGAATGTTTACACATTGGAAATACCTATAAAAAATAATAGATCAGACAATGTAACTAAAAATATATGTATCGAGCCAGGGTTCGAAAAGAGTTGACAATGCCTGCTTTTTCTAGGAACTGGTAAAGTTAATTGGTTGCCATAAAAGAACTAAAAAATGGTTACGTCAAAGCATTTTTTGTGCAAGTTTTTCATACGTTTCTCTTCCGGGAATTCTTTACTTTGGGTGGGGCCTGAATATCGTTTAGGACCTATATCCTTACGTCGACATAAATAGGTATTTATTTATTTTTTAAAGTTTGAATGAGACAAATACAAAAAGTGTGAAGACTAATAAAGTACAGGTTTATACTAAGAAAGTAAAATAATTTTAAGAAGTACTAACTAAATCCAAGATCTCCTACTCCACAACAGAAAACAAAACACTGCTCATTACGCATTCTACACAAAAATACTTAACTCAAGCATTGAGTACCTACACTCGTTTTGTTTTTCTTCGTTCCCATGGCAACGGAGTTCTTACACCAGAGTAAACCGAACTTAGTCTAGTCTATAGGTGCTGAGCGAAGTTCCGTAACGACTGGTCGAGTACTTGCCCCGATAGTTTGTTGGGATAACTAACAATACAGCTCATTCATTTTGACTGGCCTGCGCTTGAATTCTGCCAAGAGCGGACCAGTGATGTTGTTGATAACTTTGTTATCACAATTAACATTGATGGATGCATTTTTAAGGGGCGATTGATAACCCAGATTTCGGTACTACAGCTTGTCAAAATATTGTATTCCATTTGCAATAACTTGCATTACTATCTTAAGTCATTACAAATGGAATCCAATTTTGAATTTAAAATCGAACCACTCCAAATAAATTCAACGAAAATACTCGAACTTTCACAATTGAATCTGTACCGAACATCCAGAATATCTCGTAACGAGAACCGAAATCAGTGTGTTTACTGGTTAGAGCCCGTAATTATACCGATGCTTATTAGTCCACCGTCATTGTCAAACGAGGGGATAGTACCTAAGCCCAGCTGTATACTCGAGCCTTTCAAACTCCGTCACTCGCATCACCGCACCTCATTTTATATCATCGGGTGTTGCTACACTGTACACCTACATAATACCCATTGTATTCCCTGTAATCCTATTTAAAGGGAAATGACGGGATTTTTAACGCCCCTCTTCATTTTGTCAGGCCCTCTCATTTTGTATGTTACGGAGTTTTGCAGTCGATATATAAAATGCCAACGCTTATCTTCATTTAAATTTGTTTTAGAATGATGTATTGTGTAGATTCGATACGTCGAGTTATATTGGAAACAGAGTAATTAATTATTCATGCTACCAAAACAGCTTTCGTTTAAAAATTATGTAATTTTTTTTGTGGATTCGTTTAATCTACAATGACGGTAATCACAAAAGTAAACGTCAAAATCTAAGTAACTTCTAAAAGTTGTTAAAAAAGTAGTCCTTAAACCACAAAAAGCGCCAATTAATTCATCATAAATATTACAATAGGCGGCACACTTTTCTAACTTAACAAAGTTACGACACGACAGGCTTTTTCTCCGAGAGAAAGTTTTCTTTTACAATAGGTAGCAAATACCAATCAACTAATCTGCCTTCTTTCAACATGGCCGCCGCGTGTGGTCACAAAAACAATTCGCAAAAAGTAAACCACGGCCCACACGTCTGTATATTGCGGAGTAGCAATTACGCGAACAGGAAAAGTGGAATACCCAGCTTGTTTGTTCCGATATTGTTGTTTTTCTTCTACAAATACCGTAGGTATTGATAGATAGTCTTTGTATTACATTATAATATCCATTTCCATTTTGGTATTTGCAGATTTATTACCGTATTTTAACCGATAGCGCAGGTTTTGATCAAATTCTGATACATTGTTTTTTAATCTCATTTTTTAGAGTAAGCTTACAAAATTAATAACGTATACAAGTAGTTGAACTTACTTAAATAAAACTAAATGATTAACGTATCCGTGCAAACGGCCGTATTAAATCTACATTTTCAGCCGTTTCAATAAATTATATTAACTAAACTTTAACAATAAAGTTGAACCCGCATATGGGCACTGAGATAACAATGAAGGCACCATAATTAACAAAATTTAACTAAACCACACAACTAAAACTAAACTTCAAATTGTACATTACGAGAGATAAACTGAAAAGAGGTATTTGAAAGGCTTCAAAGTGTGTTTTCAGGGTATCGAAACAGTATAATCTCATTTTGAGATAACAAAACCACGTTACAAAGTAATTTTAATCCTTAGAGTACTGCAATGTATGAATAGGACGCGCGTTTATGATGCTTGATATATCTTCATTACGACGCGCTGTTCAGTTGGTAATAAAACTGGACGCGATTGCTGTTACAATGTTGGTAGCCCTGCTTGTATTAGAGATTGTGGAAAGCACTTAAAATAAATAGCTTAACATTATAAAAAACAATTTTACTAAAATAAATTTCGTTAATGTAGTCAAAATATATTTACTTTGAGGTCGTATTTAAGAGCAATATTTGAAGGCATGTCTAGTCACATAAGATAGAGTAAGTGGATTAAGAAAAAATAACCAAATAAAAGAAGGCCGTTTTAGAAGTGAAATAAAATACATTCCAAATAATAGAAATGTATCTCATACATATTTGACTATCTAAGTAGATAAGAAATAAAATAGAATTACATTACAAAAAAACTTAGTTTTCACAAAATCCAATCAAATTTCGCTGAAAATTTATGGCTGCATAAAACACGAACGAATGACGTACTTAAAGAGATAGAGTATAATTTCAATATAAAATTTAATTAAAGTAAAAATCTGGGTAGGTATTTCATTTGCCTACAAAGCCTATCATGGAGAAAATGCTGTCAAGAGCCATTAAAAGATTAAAAAAACCTGATGCGTGAAATGAACGCACATTAAATCCAACGTTCCAAAGCTATTTGAATACCTACGAGTACCTTCACAGCCTACAAAATAGGTGAAGAGATAATGTTTTTATTACAAAGGTTAAACCCTTAAAATAGGAAATGCCCATTTTCACCATCAAATACCTAAACTTAGGAATCCCCTAAGATCATTTAGGGAACACTTAATACGAATTTCGTTTTCACCAAAGTTTAAGAGTCCCTTATAACCTTTTGCCTATTTTCACCAACAAATACCTAAATTAAGGGGTCCCCTAAGAGCATTTACGGAACACTTAATAAGAATTTCGTTTTCACCAAAGTTTAGGTATCCCTTATCCATAGTTATTTATGTCAAAATTGGGAGAGCCCTTATTCTAAGTGGCACTTAGATTAAGAGATTGTTGGTGAAAATGGGCATTTATTATTGGGGGAGCCCTTATTCTAAGTGACACTTAGTTAAGGAAACGTTACGTTAACGAGATTGTTGGTGAAAACAGGCATAAAATTCCCAAAATAATTGACGACTTTTTAAACTTTGACACGAACCGTGCAAATATTTTGTTTTAAACAAAAAATACAATCTCTGTTTTAAAAAATATATGAGTTTTAAATCTATTTTGCCATAGATCAATGCCTGTGTTTAACATTTGACTGTGATATCCGGATATTCATACATACATGATGTTTGCAATCTGTAACGGATATCAATCACAATAAAGTATCTGGTACATTCGGTTCATGTTAATCAGTTGATCGGTACATTAACGGCTATAGGCATATATCGGGTCATTGGCTGAGTACCTTGCAATATCAACGCTCATTGCATTGATAATGTAAAGTGCACTCCAAAATCATTATGAGTGAAAACTGCCGGAAATCGAACTCTGAAAGGACCTTTAGTACCTATACTGTATGTAGTACACAGCACACTAAACTGTCAGCTGACAGTTGACCCAATGGTTTGGCAATTTTTTTAAAGAAAATCTTGTTTCTTGTCACAGTTTCCAGTCCGCCTGATACCGGCTATTTATTTGATATTTGGAATGTGCGTACATCATCTTCATACTGATTTATGAGTCCAAACAAATTATCGGCTGACTATAGTTCTGTGCAGTGTGTGAGTACTCTAAGTTGATTCTTTTAAAATGTGACATGTTGATGCAAAAAGCGCTAGTTTTTGCTCACCCAAAATGTCGTGAATTTTAAACCTTAATAGGGTTCTCTGTTCTCATTAGGTATGTGGGAGGCGTAATGACCGCAACGATACGACAGTGTTGATTCTATTACAGTCTCTGATCCTATTACTTCGGGTAATGAAATAACGTGTAATAGTTTTATTTGTTTGCAAGACATTATACCATGCTATCTTAGTTGTAGTAATTAGTTGTAATGTATGATGTTACTGTTTATATCTGTAACAGCTGTACAAAATTGTTATGAGCTTCATTAGAATGGTTGTATACATGTTCATATTTTCAGTATTTCTGCTCTTGTAGGTACTTTTTTTGTACAGTGTATACTTATATCTTCATTTGGGTAATGTAATCAATACTACCCGAATTAATTCGACTTTCTATGCCAAAGAATTTTTCAAATGCGAGCATTGTTCTAGGTACTTCGGCACTCTCACAACCTCTTTTCAGTACTCAAGAACTTCCACAAGCGAAACAATAGAAAACTTCTCTGACAGCACAACGATTAAACAAATGTTAGCGTAAGAAGTAATTTAACCAAATCCGGCAACATTGAAGGGAGTTAGGAACCGCATTAAGTCGATGGCGCCGAATCATTAGTTGTGGAATTGCGCTATCGCCTCTCAACGTTTTCCATTATCTTGCACGTCGCGAACACTGGGTACTCAGTACTCTAGTGTTAATTAGTAAAGTTGTTTCGTGCATTCCATAGGCCGTGAACGGTATGTTCGAACTATTGATTTTGGTGTTCGCAATTTGAATTAGCCACGCATGTGTGTTCGAAAGTAAAAGTTACTTTTGCAAACTAAAATGTTATCGTGCAGTGTAAGACTGAGAACTGACCGTCAACTTTAAACCCTTGAACAAGATAAAAATCATTGCTTGGTTAAATATAATTACTTGCTTTTTAAAAGTGTCTTAAATCTATACTAATATTATAAAGCTGAAGAGTTTGTTTGTTTGTTTGTTTGAACGCGCTAATCTCAGGAACTACGGGTCCGATTTGAAAATTTCTTTCAGTGTTAGATAGCCCATTTATCGAGTAGTTCCCTCGGGATGTGGGTGAAACCGCTGGCAGAAGCTAGTAGAGAATATCTAAACTAAAATAATGAGGGGACGGATATCCATCTACACACATCAAAAGTGTCTAGGGATCAAGCATTTTTATGCGGATTTCTTGAGATTGAGATGTGGCTTTGTAATAAATTTATGATTTTATAAATTTATATGGATCCTTTTTGGTGCATTTCATAATTTGAATCAGGAACTGTGAATCAAATTCGAGTAAAAGATGAAAATCAGCTGTCAATATTTTCCCTATAAACACATACAACGCATTGAAGACATTATTAGTGCTACTGTTTCCCTACTACTGATTAAAACCAACGTTATTATGGAGCGGCGACGTCATTTAAGCAGGGAAGAAATGCTCAGAGCCGTGGGAATGATAGAAGCTGGTTCCCGGCAACGTACTGTGGCTTTAGCTCTGAATACAAGTCAGAGTGTTATCAGTCGACTTTGGACACGTTACCGAAGCACTGGTACCGTAGCTGAGCGCCATGGAGGACGGTATCGCTGCACCACACGGAGACAAGACCGATACATTCAAATCTTAACTCGAAGAGCTCCAACAATAACCGCCATGATGTTAGCCGTGAGGCTTCATCACTCTTCAGGGAACTTAATTAGCGACCAAACAGTCAGAAACCGCTTGCATGAAGTGAACCTTCATTCCCGAAGACCGCTACGGGTACCACCTATAGCAATGCACAATCGTAGGATTCGATATCAATGGGCTCTTGAACACAGAAATTGGGCAGAAGAACAATGGCGTTTCGTGTGCTTTTCTGATGAGTCTCGTTTTGGTATGAGACCGGATACAAGACGTATACGACACTGGAGAACCCCTGGACGCCAACAGCGATTAAAATCCTGCCAGGAAGTCCATCCTTATAGTGGTGGAACCATCATGGTATGGGCGGGTATTTGGATCGGCGGAAGAACTGAGTTGATTTGGATCAGAAGCAACCTCAACGCTCAAATTTATGCTGAGACGATTGTATCAGACGTCATCGTTCCTCTACAAGTGCAAATCGGTCCCTTATTTCAGTTAATGCATGATAATGCACGACCGCACACCGCAAGAGTTGTAAGACAGACTCTCGCGGCAGCTAACATCAATGTCCTGCCCTGGCCTGCTCAGTCGCCAGACTTGAACCCGATTGAGCATGCATGGGATATGCTACAGAGAAGAGCTCTGCCGAATATGGAGGGTATCCAGTCGCAAGAAGACCTTTTTTTGTTGTTGCAACGAACATGGGCGGCCATTCCACATCGTGATTTGGATGAACTCATTTTGAGTATGCCAAACCGATGTTCTTGTGTTGTTAGTGTTCGCGGTAGAAACACGGATTATTAATTGTTTAAGTTACCCAATAAACTTTTAAAGAAAACTGTTATTTCAGTCTTTTTTTTCGAACTTTTGTGTTAGTGTTTCAAATGTCAAAAATCCCTTTATTAGGAAAATGGCAAATTTCTTTATTAGTGCAAAGGTGACTTGGTTTATCGTTACTGTGACAAACGAAAACACTTTATTTGATGAATCCTTAAAGAAAATTTTAATTAATATCAATCAGGAGAAAAGTTATTGCAAAAATATATGTTGATCCCTAGACACTTTTGATGTGTGTATATTAATATTTACATAGTTATTTGCAGCATGTAAATAAATAGTGAACAAAATTTTCAGTATTTTATTAAATAATCAAGCTGAATCAGTAAATTCTGATTTAAATTGTTGCAATATTAAATATCGCAAAATGACTACAAGAATTAATATTATGCAAGCTATTTTGTTCATAAGCTTTTGCGGTAATATCATGTCATAATTCCTGTGTTACACAGAATACAGATAGCGTGTAATAATGAGTCATCCATATTTTATTGCAATTTTAAGGTACACTGCATTGAAATTAATATTAATAATTGCATAATAGGGGAAACTTTATTTACATAGTTATATACATAGATATTTACAACAAAAAAAAACTATCCTAGTAAAACAATAAAAAAAAACATATATATATACACTATATCTAAAAGGCGTCAAAAAATTCATCCCCATCGCTGTCAACTGGGAGCGTACCCAAGAGGCTGGCAGCATTACCTCGTTGGATGGCCATGTTGATCCTTTGTCCGAGGTAATAGCCAGCCTTTTGGTCACGAGAAGCGCCAACCAGCCGCCTAGACAGATCTTTAAATAGGGTGTGCGCATTCGGACCCCACGACCCGAGGGTTTCAACCCCAAATGGTTCGAAAATATAGTTGCCGACAAGGCCACTATATTTCCGCCGCTTGAGGTTCTCTGCGGCCGCAGCAGCACAGCACGCAGAACTTGGAAGATGGGATGGCGCAAGAGTATCGACGCAGGTTGCGTCCCATACTAAAGGCCTTCCCATCTTCCAAGGGAATAAAGACATGCCGTCTGGTCTCTTACCGTCGTCGCGCGCCAAGCCGTTTGGTTCCAGTACAGCTGGCACCCCGACGGCAACAAGAGCCCGACGTATAATGTCGTTAAAATGACAATGACAATGAAATGAAAAATATTTGCGTGCCGCGCAATACGGCCCGTACTACGGCTGCACGACAGGCCGTGGTGTCCGAGGCTGGTGACAGCCTCACCACAGTGGCAGCGATGAGGGGAGCAGCACGGTGCTCCTAAACGTAAACAGGTAGCGAGGCGAAAAGTTGTGTCAAACATGGTGCCAATGTTTGACAACGGTATTGCATAATATAATATTCATTTATCTATACATATAATAAAATGATAGGAAAGTCAAAACTGTACATTGAATATTTTTTGAAAAGAATACTTGGGGGGTGATCTATTATCGATTCTGAACCCAAATATATAGTTTTTGGAATTTTTGTCTGTTTGTCTGTTTGTCTGTTTGTCTGTATGTTTGGTCTCACTGAACTCTAAAAGTACTGCATAGATTTAAATCAAATTTTGCATGAATATTACCTGGGGGCCGGTTCAACATATAGGATATATATTATCACGCTATCACCTACGGGGGATGAGCAATGAACGATAATTTCTGTTAACGTTTCTGCAACAGCGGGTGCAATAATGACACATATTTGAATGTTGGACTTTGTAAGTTTATCGGCCTATTTATCAATCTTTACATAGAAAATAACGCTTTTATAAGTAACTTGAGCAAAAAACAGAATTTATAGAAATAATATCTTAAAATTATAGATTAAGAAAATCATGCAGAAACAGATGTGCCACAAAACTGGGAGTAGCTAAAATATCAATGAAAACAGACTTCACTTTGTCATAGTATGTTCTTACTTTCAAGAAAAATTATATGACGTCGTGTGTATTTCGCTACTATAAAAACACTAAAAGAAATATCAGCACATCATCAGGGACATTTTTATAATTCTCTCACCATTAAAAAGCTACGTTATCTGCGAGTAACATAGGGTCTATTTTATCCCGGTGCGGGCAGTAGTTCCCATGGGAAGCGGCACCCACGTCCCGAAGAAATTATGAACTTCTCCACATACATAAAGACTCTACATATTTTGTTCTGACATATAAGCTATACCTCTCATAAACATGGATAACTATTCATTTCATCCAATAACAAACATGCATCACATTGAAAGAGAATTGCAAGTCTAAGATTTAATTATTATTTTATAAAAAATAATATTCAAACATCCATAAAAATAAGTTCTTGGTTTTAACATATTACATTATTTTGAATTCACGTACATATAAATAGAAGGTTCTTATTAATATACTTTGTGAGTAATGAAGAATGTAGGCAAAATACGAGCGAAAACAATGTGTCACTTCCACAATTAACATCAATGGGGATGACTACCTGTCACAATACGTCAACAAGATGTCAACAGACGACATAAGAGTTATCTATCGTTAGAATACATATATGTAAATCTACTGTTCGCTTTGTGTTCATAAACTATTTTAGTACAGTTCAGTATAAAATATCAAAATGACTAGAAAGCGGTCTAATCTATCACAATCGTCAAAAGTTTCTCGAAGGAGAAGGCTTGCTCGATCCCTTGAAACCGCTGATGAGCGTGAGGCCAGGTTGGCTGCTGCCCGAGAAAGAATTGCAGAGGCTCGAAGCGGTGAATGTAGTACGGCGCGCCAGTCGCGATTAGATACCATGCGCACGCAGAATGCATTGTCACGGTCTCAGGAAAGTACGGAAGCATACGAATTGCGGCTGTTGAATGATCGGGAGCGCCACGCCGAGTCCCGCGCGTCGGAGACATACACGCAGCGAGAAACGAGGTTGAGTTCGCAGCGCACCCGTACTGATGCCGCTCGATCCTGTGAGAGTGCTGAGGCTCGAGAAGCCCGATTAGAGAGCGATCGTGAGCGTCACATTGAATCTCGCGCTTCAGAGACATACACGCAGCGTGAAACGAGGTTGAGTTCGCAGCGCACCCGTACTGATGCCGCTCGATCCTGTGAGAGTGCTGAGGCTCGAGAAGCTAGACTGGAATGTGACCGGGAACGCCACGCTGAGTCTCGCGCATCCGAGACGTATACGCAGAGAGAGGCGAGGTTAGATTCACAGCGGAGTTATGCTTCCTTTTCTCGGTCAATCGAAGATCACGAAGAGCGAGAGACCCGCTTAAGAAGAGATCGCTCTCAGCATGCACTGTCACGTTCGTTGGAGACAAATGAGCAGCGAGAAGAACGTCGTGCAGCTGCTCGGCAGCGGTACTACGAAACCCGTGGCGAAGCGTCTGCTCATCTATCCCAAGAACGAGTCAGGATTCAAGAGTTTCGGGGAACTTGGTCGGACGAACAGCGTGCCGCACAAGTCGAACAAGAGCGCCTGCGTCGTAATGTAACGCAACTCCCATCATCTGATGACGAATCCACAGATTACGATTTTGAACAACAGCCGTGGCTAAATAAAGAGGGAAGTGGATTTACGTACAATGTTGCGATAAACTACGCCGCCCATGGACATATTGGCGCCTTAGACGTAGTGTGTGCTCACTGCCAAGCCCGCAAATGGAAAGGGGAGCCTAATGGTATGTGTTGTGCATCTGGCAAGGTACGCTTGGAGTCCATGCAAGACCCGCCAGACCTGTTAAGAGTCCTACTGAATGGGGAGCATGCCAAGTCCAGCCATTTTTTGAAAAACATTCGTGCTTATAACAGCGCATTTCAAATGACTTCTTTCGGCGCAAATCAAATCGTTGAAACAGGCTTCATGCCAACATTCAAGGTACAGGGGCAGGTTTACCACCAAATTGGTTCGCTGCTACCGACTGATGTGCCAAAATTTTTACAGGTATATTTTATTAGCGATTTTGATGAACAAGCTAACATTAGAAGCAGATACATTCCCATCTTAGATTCTGGCCTTATCAGGGGGTTGCAAAGTATGTTGCATAATGTAAATCCACACATTAATAACTTCAAAGCCGCCTTGGCGTCGGTGCCTGAGAACGAGCGCAATCGCTATAAGTTCGTCATCAGCGCAGATAGAAGACCGATCGCAGCCCATCCAGGGCGGTATAATGCTCCAATGACGAATGAAGTAGCCGTTCTCTTAGTTGATCAGGAGTGTGATAAAAGAGATATCGTTTTGCGCACGCATGATGACCGGCTTCAAAGGATCAGCGAGACCCACCGCGCGTACGATTCTCTCCAGTATCCTCTCATGTTCTGTCGCGGAGAGGATGGCTACCATTTCGCCCACTATAATGTCGACCCCCAGACAGGCTCGCCAAATTACAACAAGAAAACGTCTGCCATGCAGTTCTACAGCTTTTTAATCCAACTTAGGGTAAACAATGGCTCTTATCTCCATCATTACCGTACGCTCTTCAGTCAATTTCTGGTTGATATGTATGCAAAAATTGAGACAGAGCGTTTGGTATTTATAAGGACCAACCAAAGAAAGTTGAGAGCTGAGGACTACGTCCATCTCAGGGATGCCATGCAAAATGATGCGAATGCTCAAGATGTTGGAAGGATGGTCATTCTCCCCTCCACTTTCACAGGAGGTCCGCGGTACATGCACGAAAGGACGCAAGATGCGTTCTGTTACGTGCGTAAGTTTGGTCGCCCGGACCTCTTCATCACCATCACCACAAACCCTAAATGGTCGGAAATCACATCCGAACTCTTTGCAGGACAGGCGTCGTACGACAGACATGACTTGGTCTCTCGTGTTTTCCATCTAAAGTTGAAGTGCCTCATGGATCTTCTCACTAAGTCAAAAGTGTTTGGTGCAGTCCGTTGTTTTATGTATTCAGTGGAATGGCAAAAACGCGGCTTGCCACATGCGCACCTGCTTTTGTGGCTGGAAGAGAAGATCAGGCCCAACCAGATTGACCAAGTCATAAGCGCTGAGCTCCCGGATCCTGACATCGATCCTGTTCTGCATCAGGTTGTGAAAACTCACATGGTTCATGGCCCCTGTGGCAGACTAAATCCAAATTCCCCGTGCATGAAAGATGGACGATGCACGAAAAGGTTCCCGAAAAAATTTTCCAGCGAGACAGTGACTGGTGAGGATGGGTATCCATCATACCGTCGCCGGTCACCAGCTGAGGGTGGGCATTCTACTGAGCTGAGCGTGCGTGGTCAGGCGCAGCCGGTCGATAATAGATGGATTGTTCCATACTCACCGGTACTGTCCAGGACCTTCCAGACGCACATAAACGTCGAGTCGTGCACGAGCGTCGAGTCGATTAAATACATCTGCAAATACGTCAACAAAGGGAGCGACCAGGCGACGTTTGCTTTGCAGAGCACTGATCGGGATGAAGTGACCAAGTACCAGTCTGGTCGCTACATCAGCACATCCGAGGCGGTTTGGCGAATACTGGCGTTCTCTATACATGACAGGCATCCTACTGTCATGCATTTAGATGTCCACCTAGAGAACGGCCAGCGCATATATTTTGATCCAGACAACGTGGCTGAGCGCTTAGAAAATCCGCGTCAAACCACTCTCCTGGCGTTTTTCAGGCTCTGTGAAGTAGACCTGTTTGCGAGATCCCTTACTTATGACGAGGTGCCGTCGTATTATACGTACGATAAGCAAAGGGGTGTATTTAACCGACGTCGACGTGGACGTGCTGTGGAAGGTTTTTCGGGAATCTTTAAGGACTCTGCATTGGGGAGAGTCTACACCGTGCACCCGAATAATGGCGAGTGCTATTATCTGCGGTTGTTGCTCCACACGGTCCGAGGCCCAACGTCTTTTGTTTTCCTGAGGACAGTTGATGGAGTGGAGTATCCCACATACCGCGCAGCCTGCGTAGCACGACACCTTCTTGACGGTGACCAAAATTGGGATGACACCCTCGCGGAGGCGAGCGTCAGTGATAGTCCCAGTCGCTTGCGTCATCTGTTTGCCGTGATTTTGGTGTTCTGTGGAGTCGCAAATCCGATGGCGTTATGGGATAAGTACCGCCATTGTCTGTCCGAAGATTTTCTAAGAACTTTGAGGCGTGCTACTGAAGACGAAGTCGAAGCGACTGATGTACGCGTGCTGAACAACTGTCTCAGTTCCCTTCAAAACGTGGTCATTTCTATCGGCGGCAGTCCACTGGCCACATACGGTTTACCATCCCCCCAGTCACAACACCAAGACCGTGGAAATCGGGAATATACCGCCGAGACAAATTACGACCCGGGCGTAATGGCTGCCATACGAGATGACCACGTCGCTTCGTTCTCTTCAGAACAAAAACATATTTACGACACAGTCTTAGAAAGCGTTGGGCTCAACCAGGGTAAGATGTTTTTCTTGGATGCTCCTGGTGGAACAGGAAAAACCTTCGTTACTACTGGCATTCTTGCTGAGGTCAGGAGGCAAGGCAAAATTGCCATTGCTGTAGCGTCGTCGGGAATCGCTGCCACACTGCTTCCTGGTGGCAAAACAGCACATGCCATGTTCAAGATCCCCATCGATTTAGAGAGCATCGAAACGCCTGTGTGTGGTGTGTCACGGGACAGCGATAAGGGACATGTGCTCATGGATTGCTCTCTTATCGTGTGGGATGAGTGTACCATGGCTAACAGAAAGGCAGTTGAGGCCGTGGACAGAACCTTGCAGGATATCCGCAGGAATGAACACTTGATGGGTGGTGTCACAGTTCTGTTCAGTGGCGATTTCCGACAAACGCTTCCCGTGGTGACGCGAGGATCTAGGGCTGATGAGGTGAATGCTTCGTTGAAACGGTCATCGTTATGGTCGCGAGTCCAGACGTTGCACTTGACCATCAATATGAGAGCTCAGCTCGGCGGCAATGCACGTGCCCAAGAATTCTCCGACGTACTTCTAAGTCTCGGCGAAGGCACTCTACCAGAAGGGAGAGGAGGGCAGGTGGTGCTGCCAGAGTCTCTTGGTAGAGTAGTATCCAGCTTAGAAGAACTCATTCGCTGTGTGTACGGGGACATCAGTCGAATACCGCACCAACAGAATTCTTGGGTGTGCGAACGGGCCATTTTGACGCCTAAAAATGATCAAGCTGCAGTAATCAACGAAAGCATTCTCTCGGAAATTGAGGGGAATGAGGTGGTCTATACCTCTATAAATACTGTAGTAGAGCAAGATGACACCACACACTATCCTGTGGAGTTTTTGAACTCCCTTACAGCAAGTGGACTTCCAGCGCACACCATCAAGCTGAAGGTCGGCGTCCCGATTATGCTTCTTCGGAATCTATCTCCTCCGAAGTTGTGTAACGGGACCCGCCTTAAAGTCATCTCACTGCACAGAAACATCATTGAGGCAGAAATTCTGACAGGTTGTGGTGTCGGCGAGGCAGTGTTTATACCACGCATTCCCCTCATACCTCATAACTACCCGTTCCAATTCAAGCGCGTACAGTTCCCTGTGAGTGTTTGCTTCGCAATGACCATTAACAAGTCTCAGGGGCAGACACTGAAGGCTGCGGGTGTCGACCTGAGGACGAGCTGCTTCTCACACGGACAGCTGTACGTCGCTTGCTCTCGCGTCACCAGTCCTGACTCTCTCTATATTTTAGTTCCTGGAAATACAACAACAAACGTGGTGTACAGAGAAATTTTATAACTGTTTACTTTGATTTTGAGGAATTGTTTGTTTGGGCGTTTGGCTTTGGCTTTGGGTTTTATGGGCTATCTTTTGTAAATTCCTGAAGTTCAAAAAGTGCTGAATATTTGTAGTTGTGAATATTTGGTCAGTCAGTGGTCCACGAAAGAAGTCAGGAGAATGCGCTCGAAAATACTCGCATTTTGCTGGACGAGGCTTCCAGCATCGTAACTGCAGTGGTGACTGCAATTCAATACGTTGTGAATGCACCAAATGTCACAAAAGCTTATCTCGCAAGAATAAATCGTTCAAAACTTAATAACTTTCTTGCACTGTCCTTCCTTATGGGATATATCTGTTGATTATTCTCATGTCACTATTTTTCTTAAGTGATATTGTTATCAAAGTACGTAGAAACTAATTGTGTTATTACATTTTTGACAGTTAATTTTTTAACTACTATGTTCAATAGCATATTTTTGTTACCTTTTTAAGAAAATATTGTTAGTTTGATTTCATTTAATAAGTAAAAACACAGCAATTCACCTATTTTATTATTTTTCCCATGATAGGGTGGGCATTATTCATAATGGCCCGGAAAATTGATTAACCATGCTGTTTTATCATATTGCCTAATTGAGTAGGGCATTATGAATACAGGCCGGCCATTATTAATAGTGCCCAGACTTATCAAATTTCCCGTAACATATACACATGTTTAAGGCAAATAAATGATTCTATCGTATGGGTTAGTTTCCAAAATTTATAGCGCAGGTGTATTACTCATGAATACAAAATAAAGAAATCTTTGATGTTTTATAGCGTCCACGTGGACGAAGTTGCGGGCAGCAGCTAGTTTATTTAATAAGTACAGTGACAGGCTACAGGTAAAGACAATCAAGACAAACAACAGTTAGCATACAGTATATACTATAGGTAATGGCGACCGCTGTTCTCGCTAAGGATATTAGCCAGCAGCATTTGAGCAGACAAAGGTGCACTCTTTATTCTCCTCTATTTATCCTCCTCACTCTCATAGCCCGATGGGACGGCAATCTCACATGACCGGAGAGATATCAGACGCCCCGGACATTTACTTGCATTCCGATGTACGGGTGTCATTTGCTTCCAGACTGCGGGCTGCTTTATAAAAGTGTGTGATAAACGATTTCGGCTAAACCCGGTAATCGAACCCAAGACTCCACATACAGACCAATGCGACAACTAGACCAACTAGGCTAGCAACGTAATATGCATGCACGTAAATGGCCTGCAGTGCACGTGCCCAACTTGGTATCAAAATATCCTGTTTCTCATATTCGTCGCGTTCGAACTTCCAGTTTGGTTAGGCAGAAGTTTGTCCTGTTTAAACACGTACAAGCGGTGCGGAATAGCAATAACACCTAGCTGCTGTACTAGTTTCTGTCCCTGGCTTTGGTTGTTTTGGTATTTCATCAATATCTATATTGACATAAGGATCGTCATATCACGTGTATTTTACAGCCTCGTTTGTGGGAAAATCTACACCCAGTTTTTTATTCAGAACAATAATAAATTTAATGCTCTTGTAATTATGTGATTTTTTGGTGGTCATATTTGAAGATAAAATCACCGGTTATATCCAAAAAATACTTGGTTGTATAAAATATGTATTCCCAAACGAGGTGTTACATATTCATTTATATCTGCAATATTTATTATTTTATTTTGCTGTATGTATTCAAATTAAGCCACAGCGATGCGAAACACGGTTGGTGTCAAGCATTGATTTTCATTTATAACACGTCAGCTGAACGTTTGATGCGTTTTTATCTGCCAATGTTAAAACATAATCCGTCAAATATATGGAGAAAAAAAAAGGATTTTATCCATACTAAAAGCAAAATTGATTCTATATGTCAAGCTTTCACGTAAAAACTACTAAATTTATTAAAAATGTCGGTATCTACATCATACAGATAGTCTAGAGCCCAAAATGGAACAAAAGATTTTTTCTCGATTATAAAAAATAGTAGGAATTTGGTTACTATTTTAAGAACATAAATTTTTCATACGGTACAAAAATAATTCATTAATTTATCATAGGTAATCGTTGCAAGTGCAAAAATTTACAAAACATACGCCTATGTAAAATGTGCTATATTAGGCACTAATCGATTGTGCGTGAGCTATCATGACTCACAATAATTACTAAATCAGTTTTACGACGCACATACGTAGATTTGACCAATTTAGGCGGCCAAAAATATTTTACAATGTATTTCGTTTTTTCTATCTTTATTTTATCATTATTTTATTATTTATTTTATTTAAGCATTGTATTTTGATAATAAGCATGTTTTATTGAAAAAAACCGTAATTTTTTTTTTTTTTTAATATAGAGTATCATATATTTTCATTTTAAAAGTAGTTATGATATTTTTTATTATATCTATTTCAAAATAATATGTAATGTAGTAAAAAAATAATTAATATTTTTTTTTATTCCTCACTTTCTGCCTCTGATATATCAGACTCTGTGTTTGATTCAGCTGGTAGTAGCATATTTTATTGTTTCAGGGCAAAATAATCTTGCTTTGATGTTTTTTTTTTGTTGGTCACATTTCTTCAGTTTCGTATTTCTTTAGTTTTCCTTCGTTTAGTCCTCTCACTACAATCTTTAAGTGATTTAGATGGTCGCCCCGGTCGATTTCCAACACTTGTCGGGCGTTCAAATGTTCTGCTTAACCAATTCTCATTAGTTTTAAGGATTTTTTTTACAGTTTCAGTTTCTTACTTTCGTAGCTATTTTAAAATATGCAAATCTTTGTTTAAAACTGCTTATATTATCAGGTGTGTCACCCTAATAGGTCAAAAGTTAGTTTCCTAGGTAATTTAGTTTTTCTTCCAAATTAGTCAGATCTTGCTATTGTATTTTATTGTAAACTAGCTTCTGCCCGCGACTTCGTACGCGGATCCTGTCCCTTATGCCAGCGACTACGGGGTCAGCAAAATCAAAGATCTGAATAGTCTGATATTGAATTTTAAGGGCCCGTTGACTTGAAAACAACGGAATACGCATAACTATTAGAAACGTTCCATATATTTAATTTTTGTACTTTAACGGCAAAAGCACAGCAGACTAAACAAAACGCTGAGAACTGAACCGCAATAGACGTGACCATAGGGATAAAAGTAGTGATTCTAATTAGTCCGCGTAAAAAAACATTAAATAGATGACAAAGTCGTGGTGGTTTAGTGGGTAGAGAACCAATCTCTCAAGTATGAGCGTGCGTCTTTGATTCCAGGTCTGGCAAGTGCCTGCCAATGCAACTTTTCTAAGTTCGTATGTACTTTCTACGTATATTTTGGATACCAATGACCGTTATTTGGAGGGGATGTTAAACTGTAGGTTCCGGCTGTCATTGAACATTCTTGGCAGTCGTTATGGGTAGTCAGAAGCCAGTAAGTCTTACCAAGGGGTGTTGGGTTGAGCGGGTAACCGATTTGTGGACGTCAGATAGGCAGTCGCTCCTTGTAAATACTGGTACTCAGTTGCATCGTGACTGGAAGTCGACCCTAACATAATTGGGACAAAGGCTCTTGAGATAATAACGACAATAATAATGAGATATAGGCACTGCAGGACATCTGAGGCTGATGACGGGGAGTAGCGACCCCGCGGGGCTATATATACTGAGTTCTCCAGGGAGAGTATACTGTCCCCCATCTCCGGCCGGTCGGAGTGAACTATGACGGGGGTAGGTCTCACGCCTCTGGCTTGGCTTGGCCGTCCAGAGTGGAGTCGCTAGAGCAGGATTAGTAGCCCTGCTCGGAGGGTAGGTGCCTCATGGTAAGCACAGGGAGCGCGTAATCTGCGTTTAAAGTCCGTCGAGGTGTCCTCACCCTTCAGCCGCTCAGGTCCCTGTTGCCCTCTTGTTGCTATTCAGTGACTGGTTCCCGGGGGCCCAGTAAGTGAGGTGGCGAGTCTCCACCTGCCATTTTTACATGTACCTAATACATTGTCATCCACTAATATCCCATCACAATAGCCCAAGTAGTTTTCCTCCATAGTTAGCAATAGTTTAGCACAGTACCGGGGATTGTCTTTTTTTTTAACGACGTCCACCGGGGATTGTCCTTGGGTTCATTTTTATAGTGTTTAAAGGGATAATCGTCGGTTTTGTCATTTGGCTTCAGCGTGTTGGCTTCGGCCCCACGTTTGCCTCCCAAAAATTCGGAACTTTGTAGTCCCGAGGTCTGGAAGAGACATACAAAATAATAATGAGATATAATAATGTTGTTGTGAGAGAGAAAAAAATACGTGTCCATTATTTTAGGGTTATCTTAAAGACGGACTAATTACTTTTTTTGATTCACCATACCTATTTCATAACATTAATTTCTATACATTTCAAGTATAGTATTGCTCTTGAAGTTCCACATCAGGTGTTCCAGATCTTCGATGTTTATATGTACGTCAATAGAGAGTGCTTATCAGATTGAACCACTTTTGCTAAAACGTCATATTTTCACATGCTATAGTCTAGCTGGGCTCCTGGAGTTCCACATCAGGTGTTTTAGAGAGTGCTTATCAGATTGAACAACTTTTGCTAAAACGTCATACCTCTATATGCTATAGTCTAGCTGGGCCCCTGGAGTTCCACATCAGGTGTTTTAGATCTTCAATTTATATAAGTCAATAGAAAGTGCTTATCAAATTGAACAACTTTTGTTAAAACGTCATACCTGTATATGGTACAGAGAAGCTGGGCTCTTGGGGTTCCACATCAGGTGTTCCAGATCTTAAAATTTATTATCTCAACTGAAAATGCTCATCACATGAATCAATTTTTGCCATGGCACCATTTTTGTATCTCTTATAGTTTTGTTGGTCTGTTGGAGTTCTGCATCAGGTCTTCAAGTTTCGAAGATAAATTATAGCCTATATGTTGACCAGGCTTAATACTGATACAACAAAGAAAAAATCATTGAAATCCGTCCAGTAGTTCCGAAGATTAGCGTGTACAAACAAACAGACATACAGACATACAGACATACAGACATAATTTTTTTTTTGGATTTGTGCTCCATCACTGTTTCTAAGCCCCACTCAATTATTATTTTTTTAATATATTCAATGTACAGACACAGTTTTTTTACAGATTTATTATATGTATAGATATAACGTAGGGTCACTATTTTTACGCCAGAGGTACCCAAAACAAAAAAAAAATGCACTTTGTGACATTTTAAAGAAAAAAGTATTTTATTTTTGTATGAGCTTCAAATCTTAAAAAGCCTGTAAGTCGGACATCCGCAGCTATCCGCAGCCAAAAAATATGTCGTAAGCTAGTTTAATATGTCAAATATCTAAAACTAAAAAAAATGTTACGCGGTCGAACGCGATAATATAACAAAATTGTGTTTAAACAAGAAAATTACTAAAAAAATATTTTGCTTACACACCCTCTTTTAAAATTGAAATAATACTATAAAAAATTAAGTGATCACACTTAACACTAGAAAGACCGAAATTTTGAACTACCTACAAAGACCAAGTGGGGTCAAATGACTCATTCATGGGTTGTAATGTTTTATTCGTGTATTATGGTTTTAATTTTTATTGATTAACATCTAACAGAAAAAAAAAATAATTTAATAGTAATTAAACATCCATTACGTGATATAAAAATGAGAAAATTAGGCACATTTTTGATGTTTTAGCTCCTTGTTTACATTACAAGAACCACACAAAGGCTTTTTACAACTATTACAAGATTTGTTGGTTTTGTCTGCATTTTTGCACGTAACAATGACGTGACACCGTTTTCTCTTTTCGCTACGTTCTTCTTCAGGGTCTGGGGTATGCTATTATTGGGCTGTGAAGTACCTAGACGGCGCCATCAGGGAGTGGGTATCTCGGGCGATACACTCCCTTGCCAAGTCAAGAATGACCTTTTTTCTCTGATTTTTGTACAAAATCCAAGAATTGATTGCTGCCAAATTCATAATATCATGAAACACTTGTAAGGGCCAAGGAGCAGAAGGTGCTTTGACACTATATTTCTTGGTCATTTGATCAATAACATCCAGGTACTCCAAATTTCGTAGCATTGTAAAACTTCACCGTGTTCGGCTTTTTTTTTGCTTCTTCTTGATCAACAAATAATAAGAGTGAAGTGAACTAAGATTCGTATCGGATTTTGAAGGTTTTCCTTGATAAACTGTAAGTGTGCAGGTTTCAGAGTTGTGAATATGTGTTTCATATAAACTGAGGGTTGGACATTTTTTATAGTAGCTAGAATATCTCTTCGTGTTTTGTTTACCGTACCAACTATTGATGTACGTTTTTCAATTAGCTTTTTGATAAACTTTCATTGGTAAAAAAATATCAGTTGTTACTAACGACCACTATTCAAGTATGAGTCTATTAGTCGCAATACAACGCATTCGCCTAAACTTTGATTTTGTGGATGGCTTTCATCTCTTCCTAAATATGGGAAACCATTACACAAGCACTTTGAATCAACATCAATGCAAATATTTTAATTTAACTACCCACAATACGATTATATTAATACGAATTTACAAGGCACGCACGTAGTGGTGTCAAATGACCACTGCGGTCTTTCTAGGTAGATGATAATTTTTAATTCGTATTTATCTTGCTATCGGTATCGACACATCAGAATAATGTAAAGAATTACGAAATATTAAAAGTCATAAAACCACAGTGATTTCAATGCTTTGGTTTTGAAAATATGATTGATCAAAAACTTCATTGGGGTCATTTGACCACTCTGGTCTTTCTAGTGTTAAAATATATTAAAATATAATAACTGTTACCTACACAACTCGAATCCATCATAATAGTTGCTTAATATCAATTAGATAGCACAAAAATAATTTTTCTTTAATACCGTCTACCGAGATCTCTAAAAACGTATAACGTAAAATTTGCACAAAGGTCAAGTTCTAACTCCTGGTGCAAGCGCATATCGCATGTTTGGTAGGTAGATGTGGTAAATTCTTATTGCTGGGGTATTCCTCTTTCCATTTTACCCACAATTTGATGATAACCTTTATTTAAAAAAAAAAGACTTTTGGCCAGCTAAATTGCTCAAATCTACGTTAGTGCGACGGCTAAACACATCAAACGCTAAAGCACTAAACTCATTATAACCAGTCAAACAGCCAATTAGATTTAGCCTTTAGAGCTTGTTCAGCATAATAAATTCAATATTATTCTTTCATCGGATTAGCGTGGCAGAACAAACTTTGTATGAAAACCAAGTTTTGGCACGAATATGCGAACGTTATCTCAGTAGTTGTATTGTTAATCGCAACTCCTGAACTATTCGTGCGGTAACTGCAAACAAATGAACTTAATGTTGGCAGTTGCATTCAATTGAACAAAACAACTAAGAAAATTACAAAAATGTGCAGTTACAGTTTGTTTATAGTTCAGAGTTTTTCTGGCTTCTATCACTATGATGTGATTCGGAACCACAAAGAAACTTTTTGAATGCGTATGTTCTATTTTTTTGTATTTTTTTACGAACAATGGAAACAATAAATGGCTTGAACGGAGCTTTTAGTTGGTTGCTCTGAAAACTGGTTGCATTGTTACGAGTGTTGTTACGTATGGGTATAAAACAAATACATAGTTAGAATAGGAATAAAAAACACATATAGGAATATTAAAGTAAATCAATTTTACGTTGTTTTTAAACAAAAGAAATAGCTGTTTCCAAGTATCGATATTGACTATTGAACACGAATAAACTAAAATAATTATTTATTCATTTCCTTCCATTTCATTGCTAATCTAGAGGTAAATTAAAATTCATGTTACTATATAATTTGTATTAATCAATTTAAAAGAAAAAAAGTACTAATATTTTGAATGCCTGAAAATAATTTTGAACTTCGAATAGAACGCAAGACATATTTGCAGACCTAAAATAGAATAGGTACATGCAAATAGAATCAACAGATTTTACCTCCAATAGGTATTTATAGGTATCTCCAATAGGTATCTCCAATACTATCTATCTAGTACAAACAATTCATTCGATACTATACCTACCATGATATAACAACAAACGTCTAACTCATGAACAAGATACACCCAAAACAATACATCAGAACGCAAATTCAGCTCTGAAATATACCTGTGGAACTATTATTCCGTAGAACAGCAACTATATTATGTATGCAATCCTATTTGTAAGGCATATTGCAGACTGAATATTGTCACAATTGGGTAGTGACGGTAGATACTGGGTACTAGATAGTTGGGTTCTGTAAGGCTTGTTTTCAACAGTCGAGTGGTTCTAGGCGAATGCAGCTTGTGAGCGAACCTATTTGTGTAAGGGGTGAATGTGTATCCAGCTTTATTACATGCGTTGAAATGAAGACTGCAATAATGATAGTAGTACATACAATAGTATTAACGTAGAGACAAATTCAATTCATAAAATTAGTCAGCATTTAATTATGAATTATATTCAAATATTTTTTGTAAGATAGTGTCGATTAGTGATCTACAAAATGCTTCATGAAATTAAATGATGGCATTGCATGCATTTCTAACATCTACTATCTGAGGAGGTGGACATTCAACCAAATAGAATGGAAAGCTTTAAACCAAACGCTTCAATGACCAAAATTAGTAAACAGAAATATACTTAAGCATTATATAATCATTCACAAAGAGCTTTCATAATATAACCTCCTCTTCAAACGCAATTACATGTAATATGTTTATCTAAATTCGAAACTTGAAGCAAAATCTATAAATAGGTTATTCCATACTAAAATTAATATTCAGTAACAAAGGCGCACGTTAATAGGGAAAACAATACACAAATTACACACTTTCATTAAACTAATTATCTATCCCCAACATTCGGTAAATTAATAGGCAGTTGTAGGGATTTCTGAATTAGATCGCGTCAGGGATTGGATTAGAAGGGGAATAATTAAATAACGAAACTAAACCTTCGACCACTGGCAATGGAAACAAGAGAAGGTTCATGTATCCTTTATGTGACTGTAGTAGGTAATCAATTCTTTTTAGGCATTTTTGTCATCATCATCATTCTCCGAACTTTTTTCTCAACTATGTTGGGGTCGGTTTCGGCACTAGGCCACCACGACTACCATTTTTAGGCATTTTTGTACCTACGATATAGGTAACTACTCAATAGTTTGCTTTATTAAAATATTCTCTAACACCCCTTATATGTAATGGGATATTTTATATACCAATAACAGCGCTAACAGGATCCGTTCCTAATAAAAATCATTAACATCCGTAAATATTATAACCCATAATTTTAATACATATTCAATTATTAGCAATTCAATCGGATTTTCAGATGAGGATTTTCACTTTAAGTACTAAAATATTCAAGAAACTAGTTGTTTATTTCATAATTGCTAACACAACAAACATACTTAGTTTAAGTAAAACTTCTCTGTATCATTATCTCGTATCCTCCGGCAAAATGCGACTTTATTTTGTAGTTTATTATACTAGATATGTATGTATTCGTTTCTAAGGGTGTACGCCCGCGGAATAAACAACTGCTGTATGATAATTTAATAAACAGATTCGGTTTAGTACCCCTCCCGTACAAGATAATGCTGAAGTATCTACGTGATTGGATATTAAATATTTATGCCTGACCGAGCTACGGACGGGCCAAACACACCGCTTTTAGAACGTATTTTTAGTGTACATTGAGTTTCTTGTTGCATTTTAGTTTTTAACTTTCATATTTTATGTGTTTTCCTAGTTTGAGTCTGTTCTACATACGCTGTATAAAATAAATAAAATGTAATTTAAAGCAATTACATTTATTTTAAATAAACCGGCCAAGTGCGAGTCGGACTCGCGCACCGAGGGTTCCGTACAAATGCTGTGTAGATAAAAAGTGAGTTTCGCGCCAACCGTTCAGTTTAGAACAATCATAGTTATGGTAATTTCGTGAGAGTCAAAATAGTTAATATTTTTTATTTTATAATATAACTAAAATAGTAGGCCAGTACCTTGTAAAAGTTATTTTATTGAAGTTATTTATATACAACATTTTATAGTCATCATTTAGAAATCTGATTGAAAATAACTAATTATGTCTTAAAGGTCATATCTGACCCGCTTTGTAAAAAGTGGCGGACATGAATCAAAGTAGTTTTAAATCGTGGAGAATGGTATGACGTTTCTTTGAATATAAATATTTTATTAAAATTCCATGGAGACGAATGTCCAGGATCGTTTGAAAAATATAAAAGACAAGCAGTTTCAGAGGATTGTACAGGTTGCAATGCTAGTTCTTATTGTTAAAGACATTTCATAAAGAAGGAAGGTGCCAATCCGGATGACCAGGATCTGATGAGGATCTGAAAACCCTGAGAAATCGAGGGCAACTCTTGAATATTGTAGGCACGCATCGAGTCATAACCAGACATGTGAGTGTATTTTTGAGGGTACTGGTAAACAGTGAAGGTTTGGAGCTGATTTGATTATGGAGACTACAGAGAGTCAAGGGAACTCCCGAACGGTATGTTGCAACTACCACGTGTTTGGGCTTATTTTATTCGTGTTGGCGAAGACTTTCCACATAGATAGGTTTGACTGCCATTGTGGGATCGACAGCTAAGATCAGATATAGTTATGGGAACTCCTTTACAATTTATAACGTAACCTTGTGTTGGAGCTTATTTTATTTTAGGTGATGAGAATTCACTACTAACTTGGGTCAAAGCAGCCATTGCAGGAATGGGATCTTTTATTTTTGAGGGATTAATCACCTAAAGAGCCCCAGTTTCAGGTTTTTTTCGAAACCGCCTGACGACTTGTAGCTGTCGAATTGTAACAACGACTTCTAGAGAGTAGGATTCGGGGCTGCTGGCTTTACGTTTCTAGAGCCTTGACAAAAATGTAATTCTGTCCCTTTCTTTGTTTTATAAAGTCGGCATTATTTTATTTTGTAGCATTTTACAAACAAATCCAACTTCAAACATATAAAAAAGCAACAAGAAAACAAAAGCAAGAAAGAAATTAAAAAGATGTTAGGTGCATCGGTCTAGAAGTCGGTGTCTAGAGGATGCATCTATATTTATTTAACCACTGAGATCTAG
Source organism: Helicoverpa zea (assembly GCF_022581195.2). Taxonomy (NCBI): domain Eukaryota; kingdom Metazoa; phylum Arthropoda; class Insecta; order Lepidoptera; family Noctuidae; genus Helicoverpa; species Helicoverpa zea. The sequence continues at coordinate 6,564,762 of NC_061460.1, read as the reverse complement.
ACCGATGCATATAAACAGTTTTCTTGTTGTTTTAGAACTTGTGTTTTTTTTTTTTTGTAAAAAGTTTTTATTTTTAACTTTTGTGAAAAGTTCTCGTCAATACGAATAATATAAGCCCAAACACGACGTAACTAAAACATACCGAGTTCTCTCGACTTTCTCACGTCTCCATCATCAGATAAGCTCTAAACCTTCACTGTTTGATAGTATCACCAGACATACATCTGAGAATCAAGTTTTAATCCTATGCATGCCTACAATTTCTCAGGATTTCCATCATCAGATCCTGACCCCTCCTCTTCCACTACAAAGAAATGATTTCTCAAATCCGTCAAACTTGGTCGTTTAAATTCCCCATTGAAATGAGGAAAATATTTGATGTTTACACCTGATTTTCTCTAGATTCCCATGGTTCACATTGATGCGACTAATGCCATAGTAAATCAGAGCCTTTATCATTATACTGTGCTATATTTCGTTCGTATCCGCCGTGGGTATGGTTTTCATACTAAGGTGCCCAATGACCTTTGAATGATTTAAAATTTTTCACAGTTTAAAGGCCATTATATTTAAGAAGTGTTTGATATGAATTTCACTTTTTATTCAAAACTTTAATATCTCTACGCGTTCATGTGAAAAAGGGTAAGTAGTAAGTTTATAATTATTAAAAAAATATTTTATGTCATGTAAGCAAAAATAATATTATTTTAATATTTTATGTAACTTCAAATTTATCATTTTCGCAATTTTTCCTTTATCTGTACTATATAACGTTGCTTCGTGAAGAATTTTAAGATTCTGAGTTCACGGGAAGTACCTTGTAGGTTTTGATTCCCTAGCGTGTGACGGAAATTCGTCTAAGGTGTCGGTAAAACTGCTGTATCTTTTGATCGCGTTAACTTAGAAGTTTGATTTTTTCATTGCTTAAAGGGACAATAGACCTAGGTATTTGGTATAAATTTCAATTTGGTACCTTTATTCGTTCGTGAGAAATAAGGTAGTAAGTTTCATTTTATTAAAATATTTTTATTATATTATATAACAAAAAAAAATGAGATTTTCGCAATTTTTCCTATATTAGCATTATATAACAATGCTTCATGCCAAATTTCAAGATTCTGAGTTTACGGGAAGTACCCTGTAGGTTTTGATTCCTTTGCGAGTGTCGAGAATTTGTTGAAAATATCGACATAATCGGTTGTATCTTTTGATTGGCTTGGCTTAGAAGCTTGATATTTTCACAGCCTAAAGGGACAATAGACCCGAGTATTTCATGTGAATTTCAGCTTGATACGTCCACGTGTTCTTAAGATAAAGGGTCTTGACAGACAGACAGACAGACGGACAACAAAGTGATCCTATAAGGGTTCCGTTTTTTCCTTTCGAGGTACGGAACCCTAAAAAGTACCCATCATTGTTAACTCCTAATTTCATCTAAAGCCAAAACGTACAATCACAAGGCCAACCTTATAACATTGAAAATCAGCCTCCTCAATTACAAAACAAAAGAGATTGACGTGAACAATCTTACGAAACTCCCGCAACATTATCTACAACACTTAAACAAAGGAAAAAAACACGAGAATCAAAGAAAGCGCTCTCGACGCTAATCACTCGCCTATTTGTTCGACTCTCCAACAAAGGAAACAGCGTGCTACCGTCAAAGATAACACAATAAAAACAAAAGGTAAATTGGCCTGGAATAAATAGGGTACGCAAGGTCAACGTTAGGTCAGTGGCTGCCATCCGTCTCAGTCAGGTAGGTGAGGCCATTAATAAGGCCTACAGACATCTAGTCGCGATACCCGTTCGGGATTTACCTTCTGAATAATGGTTTGCGATGATGTGTAAGAAGGTTTACTTTTGCCTTTTTTTTAGTCAGTTTTAGAATAAAACGTTGTTTAACTTTGAAGCTTAGATTACTACAATAGAAAAATATGTCCCCTTCTTTTGTCACGGATTGAAATTCCAAACACGCATTACAACTAAACCGCAGCACACAAAACAGAACGAACCAATTTCGCTATTAAAAGTTTTCGCATAAAACTCCGTACGTTGCCGTAAAGTCGACCAATATTATGAAAGTGGTCGCAGATTCGTAGGAGATTGCGCTCGTAATTTGCGGGTAGTCGCTAATGCGTCGCGCGCATGCAATTTCCACGTAAACTACATGCGGCCGTAAACACCATCTGCGGTATCCCAGATTGAAATCGTCGTAGATAACGATCCATGTACGTGTGTTGAATTTGCATCAAGTGTCTGCATTAACGCGTCCTACACCATGTCGTTTGGGTTTCAATTGTTTCCTGTTAAGTACGTTTTCTGTGTAAATTGATATTCAATTGTTTTAGCGATTTTATTTGCGGAATTTTAAAAGTAGAACCGTATGTCTTCGTCGTAACTTTTGACAGATCATGTGAAGTATTTTTTTACATCTAAACATAATGTTCATATTTCAACAGGGATAAATTAGCGAATATAAAAAATACTGCGCTTTATTTGAAACGCAACCAATATATTTCGCTAAAGCTTCATATTTTATTTCGAACAAAAATTCAGCTGGTCTCAATTCAATAAAAATACGTCCAATTCTCTCGGAGATTGAAAATTGTACATAAATGCTACTTAGAAGTATGAGCGAGCCTAAGAAAGGCGGTTTCAAATGATGCTCGTGACTCGTATTGAAATCAACATTTCAATTTATTGGTTGATTAAACCTCGTAAAATAAATTCGTAGCTCTTCAAACGATTTATACCTATTACATGCGGGATGAATGAATACATTAAATTTCATTACAGGCTCTGTAGATTGCATTTTGGTGTGAAAATATGGCTGTGAAAAGTATTTATTTTATAGCTAGTTGTTTTTGCCGTTGTTGGCATAAACAATTATATGTTAATGCAGACGCAGTGTTTAATTTGATGTGTTTATTGAAAATGTGGATTTTATAGTCAATCAAAAATATGTATTTAATGAAAATAATTCAGTGTTATGTATTTAATAAAATATTTCTGTGGAATAGTCAAAATGATGGCCAGTAATATAATTCTAGTATCCTTAAAATTACTGTTTATGATGGAGCTTTCCCGTGGTATATTATTATGTAAGTATATTAATATTTTACTGTACAGAGAAAGTTAATTACTATGAACGAATAATTTTATGAGTATCTGAGACTACCCTAAAAATGTCATTTTCCAAACACAGCTCGCAAAAAAAAAACCTCTAAGTACAACACACAAAAATAAAAAAGAAAGAGTTTTCTCATTGAGTATATTCCCAAGTAAAATAAACTAACAAGAAACAGCATTCCTATTTTAATGAAAACATTACCGTCCGCTCGTCAACTCGTAATGAACGGGGCACCTAAAAAAGACAAGACATAAAAGTAATATCCCCTCCCTCTTTAATTAACATGCGAAAATTAGCAAGACATATTACGCTGAAAGAACCTTAGCAAATACGAATTTATTTTTCTTTTACATGGAATATAGGTACCATCATCTGCTTAGCCTTTTCCCAACTTTATATAACTAACCAGATGCAGCTGAGCTGCTACCACAAGAAGCGACTGCCTATCTGTCGTCCTCAACCCAGTTACTCGGGCAACCCAATACCCCTAGGTAGGACTGGTTGACGGACTTACTGGCTTCTAAGTTCGCGTAACGACTGCCAAAGATATTCAGTGACAATGGAATAAAGGTACTAGATTGAAAATTCTACGATTATTTTTACTATGTAACCAATAGTTTTGCCTATCTAACTTATTGGCATTGGCAAAAGCGTCTATCGAATCAAAAGTTTTAATTGCTTACATGCCAAAAACAGGCCTCAGTACTCGGCGCTTAGTTAAAAACCAGTCAATGGTAGTTTTGCTAAAACTGACAAACCTTTTACAATGGAAAACAGAAGGAAGACACATTTTTTTCTTGAACAGAAATATTAATACTTGAAATACATACACACACAGTGATACTAAATAGATAATACTGTTACAGCCTATTTATGTCCCACTGCTGGGCACAGGCCTCCTCTCACGTGGAGAAGGATTAAGCATTAATAGATAATAAACAATATAAAATAATAACTCCTGTTTACTTACACTTATATTCTTGTTATTATTTTATGAGTAACGCTTATACACTAACACTTATTTACTGTTTGTCCTTATATATTTACCTACAGCTATGACATACTTGTATACTGCTAATATATAGGTACGATATTTGCTGTGGTAATAATTAGCTAGTACTTGGTTTTTCATTATGCAATATTTTACATACTATCATTTTTCTATCTCCAAACGACTAATGAAGTAGAAAAGTATTGATGCATTCAAATCTCTTCACTGTAGGCTACACGTACACGAGGGATGCACTCAACGAAATTTGTATGCGTCGCCATCAGCGTACTAGAGACCGCGGTGATTGTCCAGTGAGTTCCTTTGTTTTGAAAACTAGCAGTTCATGTGGGCCAGTATTGAGCTTGGCCCATCTATAGGATGTATGGTGAAATATAAATAATCTGGTTTTGTAATACAGGCCTTTTAATATTGTTAAATTAATTCTGACTACATTATATAAAAGTGTAACAATGCTTTTCTAACTTTAATAGTATTAACCGTAACATGCCAATTTATTGCAGCCACAGAGATTGAACGACCCCTTTTCTAACAAAACCACACACAAAAAATGCCATTCGTCATAAAAAATAACACACGCTAAGCCATTTTTCAAACGGTTTGCAAACTTTTAGAATTATTTGTCGCATAAAAAATACACTTCGAAAATATCCACGGCATTCAGTGTGAGTGTTCAAAAAATAAAAAAAGTCCAACTGACGTTTGTGTCTGCCGGAGCCGTTAAGGGAAATGGCCACGGAAAAAAGCCTTTTGGAAATGTACGAGACTTACCAACCTATGCGCCAATGCCGTATTTTCCGGAAAATATAAATATACAGTTTTGTAAATACACGATCTCTCTTATTACAGTTAAAACGGTACCGCGTATACTTCTCGTCTTTCCGACTTTAATTAATATTGTACGTTGCATTTCAAATACAACGTGCTTGTTTGTATAATACAATTTTAAGTAATGAAATATTGCGCTATCGTTTTTATTTGCTTTTACTCTGCTGACGAGGTTTACTGGGGGTTTGTTTTAAATTAGTAAAAGCAACAGTTAAATTAGAGAATAAGGAATTTAGTAACATTTTAGAGTTTACACTATTGTGCGAGAAACAGACCGCTGTAATAGTTCTTTCATCTCCGTAGCGGATGTTGTGTAGTGGTCGGTTGCTGTCCAATTAATGTGCATTGTGGTAAATAAATGAATTCACATCCATTCGCGTTGCTGCAAGGATTTAAAACTAATATATCTGCTATTGTTTGAGCTGACGGGATACACATTCAGGGCTGTGAGGGTTTTTTTTTTAAATCAAATTGCTTTTTTTGAGATGATCAATTAAAATATATAGTAATCTAGTTTGAAAGAACAGAGTAGTTTTGACAGTTTTTGCCAGGTTGGTGACGATGAGCAAAATCAATGATTGTTGGATACTACATTATGTTCAAGTTGGTTTTTAGTTGCACTCTTTTTTGCCTCAACAAAGTACGGTGTTTCGTTTGTAAAGAGGCAAATAAAACAATTAATATGGCAAACATCCTTTCAGTTTAAAACCTGAACGAAAACACAAATAGCGGTTAGTGCGGTAGTACCACATATACATCTGACGTAGGTATTCATTTGTACCATCAATATTGATACAAGTGGTTGTTTCGTAATTCGATTGCGTTGCAAATAGTTTGTTATAGCGACGCGACGCCTATTAATATTCAGCGGTTGCAATCTCTATAGAACGCACCGTGTAACGTACGCTCTTTGAAGCCACCAATCCAATTCAAATCATAATATAGCTCATAGAGATTACAGAGGTGCGATATGCTAATTCATCCTTCAGTAATACCGAGCAATCTGTTTCAGCATAATTTGTTTTCTCAAGAATTTTAATACACAAAAGACTTTCAAAGATTTACCAGTTCAACTCACTAGAAAATCTAATAAATTGCTAAAGCTCAAGCCGAAAGAAAAATGCGCGAACTTCGTAACGATTTAAAATAGTGAAAACCTTGAATGAAAAAAAAGCGAAGTTGCAGAGCCCTTTCACGCGAAGGGCTTCGGTCCGTTTTAAAAGTAAAACGATGAAGATTTGTAAGGATTAGTTAGATAAACAACTTTCTTTATATAAAAAGAAAATAAAGACAAGTAGGCTGCGACGAGAAAATAGAATAAGGGAACGTTCGAGATGTCTGTGTGGGAGATTTTTTTACGTAACATTTATACGATAAAGGTGTGATAAATGGAGCTAAGTGCGTGCGCCCCTCAAGTGTGCCTAATATCCAACGGTGCGTTTATGATGAAAATTCACTTTTACGGGGAAGGTAACCGTTACTCACGAACTTTCATTATTTCATACGTGTTGGAGGACTATTCAAGTGAATAAAATATTTAATGGCACATCATGGGTCTGGTATTGCATTTCATTTTTATTTCGGTAGGTTCTCAATAAAGAAACAAAATTGAGTTGTTATAATAAACGTAAAAAGATCCAAGTTATTAGATCTAGCTAATTGTATCCAAAAATCGGGTGCTCAATCAATTTAATAGTTGCTTACTTTTCTAAGTTTACTTTCCATTAACGTAGTTTTAGTAAGACCAGCAGTTGGCGGCTTGAAAAACTTTAAAAATAAATCAAATGTATTGCTAGTCTCGCCTATTTCATATTCCGATGAGATTCAATAATCTTTATTGCTTAAGTTCCAAAAATAACGAACTAAAAGTAAAAAGTTTAAAGTTGGCTAGACAGCCCGCGAATTCTGCATTCATAATGAACATTGAACTCACAATGAAATATTTTGCATCGCAACTATATCTTTTTAAAAGCTCTCAAACACCGTTTTCGTTTTATTTTGTCTGCCTCTGTATGTAACTGTTTTACGTAGTTTCACTTAAAGGATGGTGCACGGAGGAGATGGCGGCTCGATTTTTCTAGGAAACGAGCAACTGATTTGAGTAAATAAAACTGAATTTCACATTTAACGTTGACTGAACAAATTGCCTAAACTTTCTGCTTTTTACTCATCTAACAGGCGTATTTTAGCTTTGTACTTTTTCTGAAGTTCATTTGACAGCAGCAACAACGAATAGAAATAGTTCCACAATCATAGTTTTTAAAAGAATTAGGTATCCACCTCAATTTAATCTTAGCAGTGTTAATACATTTCCAATGAGGAATCATATTATGTAAACAGATAAAATTATGGGTTTCAATAGATTTAGGTTGATCTAACACCTACAGGGCTAAAAACTGTAAACACAACATACATTTCCAAAAAGCAAACATACAACATTTCAATTTTTTTTATACATATTTCGGTTTCTCCGCACGTATCTGTGACAAGGTTTTACTGCATCATCTCTGCCACTGGTTTCATAAATAAATTCGTTCCTGTGTGTGACGTCACACTTGCCCGCAGGCCACGGAATGACTGAGTGGACTTGTCTCTTGATTTCTCGCAGACTCACTTTACGTATTTGGAATACATTCTTTATTTTTATGTCGGATTTTACGAGCGTCCGTGTTTATTATATCTCGTGACTTAATCAAGAATTTGTAGCTGGTAGCACTGTAAATTTATGCTCAACTCAAATTTTACTAATAATAAATGTGGATGTGGGTGTTTAGATGTCTGTTCTTCAATGACGCATTAACGGGATTACACATACGAACCGGCGGAACCAAGTTTATTTTATAGATAATTCATATTAAACTTTCACTCAAACCAAAGGTTAGAATATAAAGATGAAATGCATATGACCGCCAAAAAGAAAGAAAAGTAAGAATGAATACCACTTTCTCAACCCTTTTAACGAGCATTCATACAGACATTTAAAACCAACAGCTCCTTCAGAATAAGCCAGTATCATCAAGCAAAGCCAGAGCTCTCAGGGGCGACATGGAACGGTACTAAAACCGTTCATGTTTCCCAGGCGACAAATCACGCCCGCATTCACGCACTGTCGTATCAATCAAAGTTATCGACGAACGTTACGTTTGTACGCAATGCCGGCTAGTTATGTCTGTCTCTTTGGCTTGTGTTCGTAAATTTGAATGAGCTTTATAGATTTTATGTAAGACAAAATCTTTGCAAAAGTGCTGTAACTTAAAAGAAAAATTCAAGAAAATTATAAACTAGACTACTGGTAAATAATATTTCTATTTCTAATTCATCAAAATACAGTTTTTTCGTATTGTTACTGAAATGTTTTACCTAACATGGTTAGCTGTACTGTACATACCCTACACATGAACTAGTTTTTTACTCGTCTGTGAGCATATTATGATATGTTTAGCAATATTGTGCGTATACCGAGTTATGTCAAGTAAACAGTTGTAATAAGGTTCTTTGTTCTCGTACTTTTAATTATAAGTGGCCATAAACTTTATAGCTTCTATATGAGCCATAAACTCATAATGGATAAATGTACCCCGCAAGTTTTATAGTTTTAGCCGCTTAGAAGCCCTCAAAATGTTCTAACATTACATACGTAAGTACAACGACTTAGAATATAATTTCGATAGAAGTGGCCAAGCTTTGTTCATTCACTTTGCTCGCTCACTAACTCCGGTCATTTCTTAATAGTTGGTTCCCCTTTGACTATCTACGCTCGGGAACAATGAATTAAATTTTAGTAAGAAAATGTTATTACTAGATCCAGATGTAACTATTAGAAATACTTTGAGTACATTGATTTTATTTAAAACTAGCTTCTGCCAGCGACTTCGTCCGCGTTAGATTCGGACTTTGTGCAAAGAGAGGAAGAAATAATAATCACCAGCCTATCCAATTATCTAAATCTACGCGTACCTAGCCTATTACTACTTAGCTTTAACCACTAAAGCTGCACACGCGACGGAAGCTTAAAAAATGGAGTAACTTCTCCCGTTTTCCCAACATTTCCCTTCACTGCTCTGCGCCTATTAATTGTAGCGTGATGAAAAGTATCGTATAACCTGCCCAGGAGTATGAAAAATATATGTGCCAAGTTTCATTAAAATTCGTCGAGTAGTTTTTGTTTCCATAACGAACATACAGAGAGACAGACAGACAGACAGACAAAAAATTTACTGATTGCATTTTTGGCATCAGTATCGATCACTAATCACCCCCTGATAGATATTTTGGAAATATATTTAATGAATTTACAGAATTGACCTCTCTACAGATTTATTATAAGTATAGATTAGTTGTTTACCTAGGAAACAGCTTCCCTTGCCCAGATAAAATATAGTCTGCTTCTTAACAGTGTTTTTTTTTTAATTTAACATTTTTAAAATGTTTCTCTTATTTGTATTAACAACAAGTGTAGAGTGTAGGTATAGACAGGTAGAATTTACTACATACATAGTAACATTCAAAACCTAGTGCTTTGCTACATAGTACGTTCAAGAGTGTAATCTCTCGCCCAACTGTAATCATACATAGAGCTAATAAATACCAAATAAACCGGAATGTTCCGAGTACCTACACATTGTGGTACATTTGCAGTGATCTTTTGACTAACACAGTTACTGTTCACCACAATGTAGATTTTATAAGCAACAAAATTATCTGTAAAGTATTCTTCAAGAAATATTTGTCGAACCAGTTGTAGGTATTCTTTCGTCAATTGTTTCAAAAAGTTGTAACACAATGAACTTCAGATGCTTCATGAAAAAAAGAGAGGAAATAAGTAGTCTAACCGCGAAGGGGAGCAAATTCGCAGAATTCGTTTACTCGCCTTTCAAGCCGAGGTGAATCTCGAGCGAGTCTCAACGCAAATACTTGGGACTTGAAGTCGCTCAACTGGTTATTTATTCCATAAAAATGAAGAAAAATAGACAGTTGTTGACGATGTAAATTCAATATCAATAATAAAAAATGCAGTTTTTTTTTTACTGAGTATTGCGCTACAATCCATAGGATGCAAATATTTATTTTTTAAATAGAAAAAATAACCTACACATACAGTTAAAAAAGCCCTTAAATTAGTAAAAAACACTTCGTACAAATATCATAAAATCTGCTTAAGACGGTGTATTACGTACTTACTTCTATTTTTACGATAAATTATGAAGGCGAAATAAAAATCCGCGTTTACCACAGACCGCTTGTTAACTTCATATTTTACGGAATACGTGTCGGAAAGCATGCTCTACAGAAACGTAGTCATCTAAATGTTTTAAATGCATGTCTAGTTTCTATTGCTGAAGGTACGCCAGCTAGGCACTTCCTATTTCAAAAAGATTTTCTGATGTTTGGGTACGTTTAAAAGTGCTACTTGGAATTATGTGCTAAACAATAGCGTATGAATTTTAGTGGTATATACCTATGTACTCATTCCATGAACATAAATCAAAATATGAAAATTAAAATATACATAAGGAACGGTAAGTAACTCTCTAGGGACGCTGTTAAAACCGCGACGAACAGCTTGTAAATAAATAATTTATTGTCATGCGTCATATCAAAGAAAACATACCTACGGCCAATTACTCTCTGACAACATACGGAAAACAGACAAGAATACTGACAAAAAAATCAACAAGAATCTTTGTGTCTAACTTGTTCCAACATCAAAGACATGACATAAAGTTCCAACATTGGCCCTCCGTGCGTCCCCAATAAAATCTGTCAAGAAGCAAACTCTATGATAAGTACCGACGTACGGCACACACGAGTTCAGAATAAGAATTACACATTACAACTCCTATATCGAACGAATGAAGTTTAACGTACTTATGTAAATATGTCGCGAACGAACGGGACCCACGGATTTTATTACACGACTTTCCACGTTCGTAACTGATGTAAATTTTAAACGTACAAGACGCGATACGGATGTTAAGAGTTTTAACATTCAAGGAAGTGAGTTAAAAATGTCTGCGGCGTTGTTATGAGATTTATTGCATTGTTTCAACTTTCAGTTTTGTTTTGTTTTCCGAATCAAGTTTGTGAGTGTTGTTATAGTGTAGAGATTTGAATGATAAGTGAATCTATTCGGATGGTGTCTGTTTGTAGTATAGTATATAAGTCTATACAATCAATAACACAACCTCTGAAAATTGTTTGAGTCCAAATATCTACTAAGATTATATAATTACCTTAGGATTTTTATAGTTTAATGTTTTACAATCAGAAAGTATTTATAGGACACCATAGAGCTAAGGTCGTAAAAGACACTGAAACCATCGCGCTGCTACTAAATAGCTGCTATTCTTTACGATGCATGCATAATAAATTAATGATACTATCTTTGTAATTGGAGCAGAAATAATTTATACCCAATGAAAAGTAAGCATAATGATATTTCAGGAATGGTATCGATCTAAAAGTATTTATACTCGACTAGAACAGCCAACGGAGTCAGTATTGTTATTTGTGTGCCATTGTTGCCAACTATATGTGGTTGAGTCTATCTCAATACATATTAAAACAGTTTAATTAGGGCTCTGGACTGATTAAGAGGTACATTGTAGGATGTATCTAGCTGAGACCAAAATAAGTTTATGTGAATGAATGATAGAGCATGTTAGCATTATTATTGATGAAATATTTTGTACATTTCGATTACGAACAGCATGACTGTGATAGGCAAGCCTTGAGTATGAAAAATAAATTCGTGATTTTCTTCTTCTTCTTTCTCCTGCCCTGTTCCCATTTTTATTTGGGGTCGGCGCAATATGTCATCCTCTACCATTTTTCCCTGTCACTCGTCGTACTGACACTCACTCCCTTCCTATTCATGGTAAGGTAAAGCATGAGGCTATGAAGTGTCAAACCTTACTAAGTACGTTTACATAGAACATAGCGATAGGTGACAAGACCAAAATTATTAATAAGTTAATACCTATCACGCATGCATGAATTAATCCATTACTTTGCACAAATTAATTGGTACGGGAATTGCTATTTAAATGTATAATGAAAAGTCGATATCTGTCGTGTTCACTGGGTAAACTCATTAATGATGCAAATTCTGAATGTTTCACAACGTCAAATTAATAAAGCTTTGATTGGAAATAGGAATATTCATAAACAGGACGGGAGTATCAGTTAGCTGGGTAAAGGATGAAATAAAAATATTAATTTCTCTTTAGATGTTTTGATTTCATTTTTTTTATTTTTTTTATTACCAGTCAGGATTTTCAACTTCACGTAATAAAAAGATGCGACTTTTACGTGGTAATCATTATTCAGTTTTGAATATAACTTCTTTATTTATCGTGGAGCTGGAATAAGATTTTATTTGTATTAGGTTTATAGCAAAGAACAGGTCTTCATAAAATAGCTGCAATTTATATTCTAGTATACCTGCTGTGACTCTTTCGGGGATGCAAATATGATGTAACGCCATTATTCAAGAAAATTTAATTTCATTACCACGCTGGTATTTTTACTATGTATTATGCTATGTTCTAAAACATACCACCACAGTTCGGGAATTAGGTAACCCAAAAAAATATTGTTCATCCAAAATCTCATCTAATTTTTATTTCTATAACCCCTGCCATCGCGTTGCCGACAGCTCTATAAAATTACTTCGTAACAACACTGGCCGGTCGTTTTATTATTCTATTAGATAATACCACGGAGGAAGGAAAGATAGCGGAGATGCCATAAGGAAGGTAGATCGGGTGGATTCTTGTAGGTCAGGTAGTAACGGCAGGCGTGATCAAAAGGATCAGTTTCTAGAATAAACGAGGCGTTCGGGTTCCTTTTCAAATCACGACCACGTTCTGTCAAAGGCTGGTTTTGATTGATTGGTGATTTTATTTTTAAGGTTTCAAAGAAGGCGTATGAGGGCTTAGTTAATAACGTGTCACGTCCCCCGAACATATGAATTTTGGCGCGCTACTTTCTTAGGAGATATTGCGTTATGACATGTCCGCTAGTCGTTTTGTTCTTCATGGATAATACAGATTTGCTTTGAAATAATTTACTCAGTAGGTTTCGAGAACTCGGCGTATTATTGTGGAACGAAATACAATCTGGGAAGGTCCATTATTCAATTTTACGTTTATTCGGAACAAAAGCGTTGATCCGTTAACTTAACCCTTTGCGAATGTGTCCGCCCGTTGTGTATTTTCATATGTTTAAATTCATGAAAGAGTGGACGTGCATTAATATCACTTTTTCATTATAAACACTTGTATGCTACATTTATTACTAAAAAAGTGAGTAATGGAGTTGGGAACAGAGAACGTATTTTATACATTTTGTTTTGCCAGTTTTCATTACAGTGTTTCTGCTGGGCTTCACCAAAAATAGGCACACGCCTTTATAATTGGTTTCAGTTTGACATTTTAATTTTTCAATTATTTCTACTCATGCCTCAAAAGTCGCTTAATACTTAAGGTAGGAAGTACTCAAATCTGTAAATATTTATCCGCTTTCTTTCTGAGTAAATTACTCCAAGCAGAGTAGGTGTTAGTTAATAGAACTTTTTTGTTGAGAAGATTATACTCACGCCTTCGGTATTTATCTTTTAGGTTATTACGTTGCAGAGCGAAAAAGTTATGAAAATAAAGTTACGTTGAAAAGGGTAGAAGTTTTATAAAGAATTTTTAATAGATCCCGAATTACTTTTTGTGCTCCGTGATTTATCTTAAGTACATTTTCCGTTCAATTTATGACGAAAAAGAGAAACATTTTTTGCAACAGTCAACTCGAATTTACGAAAAAATAAAACAGACAAAAATACCAGCAAAATATTTAAACTTTATTTATGTATGTTGAAATATTCCGAATTTTCCTCATAATCAAACATTCAGTTGAAAGTTCTTCACGTAACTGGTCGTGTTTTTAAACAAGAATTTTCAACAAACTTGCAGTAGGTACCTGGCACCATATTGGCGTATACATTGATACGGGCTCACCACTAACAACACCCCTAGGAACCTTTACTTTATATTTCGAACCCAAACTATTAGCATTGAAGTAAAATGTTACTTTTGTTACTCAGAAAATACATTTTACTTTACGTTTACAGAGTCAACACCAAACAAGTTTTATATAATAAAAGTAACTCGAACAAATTCAACATTTATGTTTGTTTAGTGAAAACTTTTCATATAATTTCCAATGAAATGTTTGAATTAATTATAACTTGTGTTACACATGTAGATATTTTGAGACTGCTTTGCTCGTAATTCCCACTAATTGTAGTTTGTCTACTTTGTATAAGAGATGTTGGAGCTCTAATTTTGTGTGTGTCTATTTTCATTAGAAAATTATCAGGGGAGGATTCGCTGTAACGTTTACTAAGAAAATACAGTTTCTAGAATTCCAAATGCGAAAACTCTTCAAACCCTTTCAAAAATGTGTGGTTCAGAAACAGTAACGGCCCTTTCACACGGCAGTCCAGTTTTTTGCAGGATATCGTTTTTTGCAGGATCCCGTTTGATCGCAAAAGATATTATATGCTAGTGTTCACACGAGCAAACCGCATGCAGGATCCTGCAAATTGCTGTTCCCGTCGTAATATCTTTTGCGATCAAACGGGATCCTGCAAAAAACGGTATCCTGCAAAAAACTGGACTGCCGTGTGAAAGGGCCGTAAGAGAGCATAAATATCTGCATTATTAGCTAAAAAAATATATTATATATTTTTGTACTAAAACAACAAGGTTAAATTATACATAAGATACGTATATGTTATTTAAAACTTGTTTAACTATAAGTTTGAAAAAATATTCCAGTATTTCCAGTCACATTACTTACACCTACTCTAAAACGTTCACCATGATCTTTCATACCATTGTTTGTCTGTTTGGGTGACAGACAAACAATGTTCGACAAAACAATTTCATAACGAGAGCATGTATGAAGGAAATTGCATTAGTTTCGCTTTTGTCGTGTTGTATCTGTGACATTGTTGCACTTACCTAAATTGTGCTCCGGCGACTTTTGGAATTAGATTATGATTGCTGTGGAGACGACATGTGTTTTTTAAATTATTTTTGTGCTTGAAATATGTTATTGTAGATCATAAGTGATTAATTTTTCTTTAGCATCGTATATCTACATATTATGTAGGTTTAATAATTATATTATATTTTACAGGTGAAGAATCAGCTTAGAGATCTTCTTCCTCCTGCATTGTTCCAATTTTATTTGGGGTCGGCGCAATATGTGTTTCGCTTCCATTTTTCCCGGTTTAGAGATCAAAGGGTTCATATTGAGACTACCTACCTAAAACTAAGAGTAAAAAAAAACAGTGTAGGTAAGTATTTTCTGATCGTGGAATTACTGACATTAATAAGACTACACAAACCTACGACTACAAAACATTATCCATACAAACAATATAAAGAACATAACTCTGCACTATTTATAAACAATCTTATCTCATCAAATAACCCAAAAGGCTTAATAGCCATAATTACCCAAGTTTGAGTCAAGAACAAATTTCGTTATTAGTCGACCATCTTTTCTTTTGAACAGATCCCTTAATCAAAAGTCCACTTACTCTGTACTCACATCACGTTCTCGTTCACATTAGCTCAAAGTCTAGAATGGCCAGACCGCCTTTATAGCCTTATGCGAAAACGTGATCTAGACTAATTCGCAAACAAAGAGCCAATATCGATAAAAAATACTTATAATATCGAGAGATATTATTTAAAGATTTTTTTATTTAATTTTTATTAAGTACCAATATAAAAAAGAGTTTTTTTGTTTGTTTGTTTTTACCTTAAAGGCTCCCAAACGACTGAACTGTACTTCCCACGAGAGGTGGGTGAAACCGCGGGGATACGGCTAGTGTAGAACAAATTACTAAATTACATAATCGTATTTTGGTACCATAAAATATTATTTACAAAACAAGGACGTGTTTATACATAACGTTATATAATTAACCTTCCAATAAGTCATAAAAAAGAGAATAAAAACATTTTCAATTAAAATAATTCCTATGTTTGAATAAAATATACCGACAGCGTGAAAACCATTGTTAGCTCGCAATTATTGAGCAATATTAATTCATGGCACATTCCGTTAACAACAACCTGCATTAATACTGCACAAATTAGATGTACCTATATGTATAGGTAAGTATCATAGATATGCAGTGATTGAATGGCGTTGTACTGTCAAAGGGTTTCTGTTTGATTGGACGGCTATTTCAATGAGTTGGCTGCGACTGCTACCAGATATTATCATAATATCGTATTCAATATCTATGATTTTGACATAACTTTCATTGTAATTAAAAGTCAAAATTACCTTATTATCTGCCTAGCTTTTTCCCAACAATGTTGGGGTCGGCTTCCAGTCTAATCGGATGCAGCTGAGTACCAGTGTTTTACAAGGAGCGAGTGCCTATCTGGACTCCTCAACCCAGTTACCCGGGCAACCTAATATAATACCCCTGGTAAGATTGGTTGTCAGACTTACTGGCTTCTGACACCCCGTAACGAAAAAGATGTTCATTGACAGCCTCGAATAAATGAGACAATTTTGACTTTTTGTTACAATGAAACTAAAAGTCTAAATTCTATTCAGAAAAAACGTCATATTATGTAGCTATCATTTAAAAAAGCAATACAATTTCTAAACACAATCATTAACCATTAGTTCTTTACAATCATTATCGTCTCCATTACCAAACATTTGTAAACGACAAACATTCCAATTATGACGTTTCATTACCAATATTGGTTTCATTTGTCGCCCTCACTGGGAAAACCAGCCAATTTGGCCATTGTAATCGTACTGGCCAGTATTAGTTCTAGCATCGCTTAATATCAGACTAAAGTATGGTTATGACAGCTATATCTAGGACTTACAGTCCTCTCTATAGAGGCACAATTAGAGGCTTGCAGTTAGCGTCTTTTTAATTAAACGCCTGTCTAGAATGCTGTTCGCTCTTGAGTGTCTGTTTAAGAGTTTCACCACGGTTTAACGTAGTCATAGAACTACTTAGTTCAGTTGTTTTCTTTTGTGAACTATTTTAGAAAATGATGTCTGCCCGCTCACGCCTTACCGGTGACTTTTTTTGTAGAATAAAAATAGAACAGGCGATTACAATTGTGCAACGCACACGTCAGAAAATTCTTATCAGAACGTCCTACAACAACTCCGGCTCGAGCAGTTGTTACGAACGGTTGTGTGTCACTCTCGTAATTATAATAATTAATCTACCCACCTACTTACAATATGGTTTTAAGTAAATGTGCTGTGTGTAAGAAGAATATTACGAAAAAGGCGCCAGGATTAGAGTGCAGTAGATGCAACAAAACAGTCCATGCTGACTCAGCCTGCGCAAAGTTGTCCAACAAGCAGCTGAACACCCTACGCAACTCTACAGGTATAGAATGGAGCTGTGAAGACTGCATGCTAAACTTGTCACGTAGGTCATCTTTTCTCGTTCCCGATGACGAAGGCGAAGAGGATTCTGATTCTGACCACGTCGTTAATGCGAAGGCCACTTTTGACCCTCGCAAACTGGCACAAGACATATCGCGAGAACTAAAGAAAACCTTTCGCGAAGAGATAAGTGGCCTACAGTCCTCACTACAATTCCTAAGTGAGCAAATAGATTCTATGGAAAAGTCCGTTAAACACCAAGACACTCGAATCAAAGAACTTGAAAATAAAAACAAAGACCTTCACAACAAAAACAAGAACTTGGAACTCCGAGTTGCTGTACTAGAACAGGATATAAAACAAATTGAACAGAATACGCTCTCGTTAACACTAGAAGTAGCCGGCTTACCTGAAATTTCACCACCCGATGTTCCTGATGTACTAGCAACTGTTGGCACAAAACTTGAATTAGATGTTCAAGACATTCAGTTCTCGTATCGAATCCCCGGCAACAAAGACAAACCCTGTACAATCGTTGCCGAAATGAAATCGAAGAACGCACGAAATCAATGGATCGCTGCTAGCAAAAAAAAGAACATGACGGTGGGACAAATATTCCAAGACGTCGCCGAAGACAGAGCTCATAAACGTATCTACATTAGAGAAGCACTCTCAAAGCATTTCAAGACTCTTCTATACAATACTAAGCAACAACTACGTGAATCATTTCAGTATATATGGTGTAAAGACGGAAAAGTATATGTAAAAAAAAACGATAATAGTAAAACATATGTTATCCAGTCTGTACAAGATATCGATCAAATTAAAAAAGAAAATAAATCGTAAGTAATCATAATAATCAGCCCCATTAGCATTTAAGTTTTCTATATCCCTCCCTTTGCAAACTACATTTTAGTACTCTCTATGGAAGAACTTCATATTAAAGAAATTATTGATTGTAATTCGTTAGACTCTTTTTTTAAACAGTTACCTTCCACAAAAAATCTAAATTTCTCTTGTATACATATAAATATCCGATCATTAATTAAAAACTTTGTAAAACTACTGCAAATCATTCATAACTGCCCAATTCCTATAGATATCATTGTACTCACGGAGGCTGGAATATCTGATAACATTGTTCAGTTGTATAATATACCTACCTACAATACATATTCACAACTTCGAGCGAATAAAAAAGGTGGCGGAATAATTGTGTACGTAAAAGATTATTTAAAGTTTACTCCGATCCAATACAAAAGTTTTACTTTTGAACATTTAACAGGAATTTTGAAAATAGGACGTAATCAAGACATTGTATTGTGTTCCATATACAAACCACCAGTTTCGAATAAAACAACCTTTGTAAATGAATTAGGCAGGTACATCTCTCAGTTTGATTCAAAAACTAATCTTATTTTGGTAGGGGACACAAACATCGACCTAAAATCCATGTCATCTCATAAAAACTCGTATTTAGAAACACTGCACGGGCGCGGATTGATGTGTGGAATCACGGATTACACGAGAATTGAGACAAAGCAAGATCTTATCACGAAAACTTGTATTGACCATATATTTGCTCGTCTCCCCACATTAGACCCGTACTCGGCAGCGCTAAACATCGTACTGGCCGATCATCGTGCGGTAATACTTACCTGCGTAGATAATACTGCTCTAAAACAGATACAGCATGTTTCGAAAGTCAGCATCGACTATAATAAATTCTATAACGAGTTAAGTAAGGTTAATTGGACTCTAACAAATGATATGCAGTCCTCAAATGAAATTTATAATTTTATTTGCAAATCTTTTACCTCTGCACGCAACCAATCATATACGGAGAGTATTTGCAAGAAACGTCGTAAAATATTTCGAGTACCTTGGATGAATAAAAATATTAAAAACCTTTGTGACAAGCGTGATGAACTATTCCAATTGTGGAAAAACAATCCAACAAACGTTCATATAAGATTAAATTACAATAAAACTAGAAATAAAGTTCATAGGTTATTGGAGAAAAGTAGAAATTTATATTATACAAAAAACATAGAACATAATTTTAAAAATACAAAAAAAGTCTACCAAATTGTAAACCAAATGCTTGGCCGGGTAACGTTATCAGTCGATGAAGCGATATTGAAAGCTTTCGATGCACAAGGATTAAGCATTAAGACAATCACAAATGGCTTTGCACGGGGTTTTGATAAAGCAGTTAAAGAAATAATTCCGAATTGTAATTTGAAATTATTAGACCCATTGAACGACTGTAAGCCCGTAAATTCATCTATAATGTTTCAGAAAGCCACAACTGATAAAATACAGAAAATTATTAAAAACCTTGACTCCAATAAAGCTCCTGGCGACGACGCTATTAAAGTCTCAGATCTAAAAGTAATTAATAAAGAAATATCAGTAGCAGTAGCGAACCTTGTTAACATTAGTGTTAGAACAGGTATGTACCCTAAATCTTTGAAAAAGGGTTGTGTCAGACCTATTTTCAAGAAAGGTAAACGCAACGACTTCAACAATTACCGACCAATAACTATTCTGTCAACAATAGATAAAATCGTTGAAAAGTACGTGTGTCAACAAATCCACAAGTTTTATAGTGACCATGGTGTTATACACCGTAATCAGTTTGGCTTTCAACGTGGTAAAGGTACTACTGAATTGCTATCTAGCTTTACCGATCAAGTCAATGAACACATGAATAATAAAAATCACGTGCTAGCCCTATTCATAGATTTTTCTCGCGCGTTTGACACCCTCAACCACACACAACTCCTAAACAAGCTTGAGACTAGTGGTATACGCGGTCCTCTACTAGAATGGTGTAACAGTTACATTAGCGACCGTAGCTTTCAAGTCAAAATCGAAAATACACGTAGTGACACTATTATCACTACTGAAGGAACGGCACAGGGATCAGTAATCGGCCCTTTACACTTCTTGACGTACGTAAATGACATGAACAGTTACTTAGAACATTGTACTTGTTATCAGTTTGCTGATGACACATGCTTATTGGTGGCCGACAAAGACCCAAATAAAGCATGCAAGCTACTACAGTCCGACTTCAATACACTAAGTAAGTGGTGTCATGACAATGGTTTAGTGCTTAACCCCAACAAAACGAAACTCATGCATATCAGGTCGCCTTACCTTAAACAGTCGTTAACCTGTCATATAACAGCTCACGAACACAGTTGCCTACACACTGTCTCATCTTGTTGTTGCCCTGTTATTAAACTAACTGACTCACATACCTACCTGGGACTTAACATTGATGACAAGATAAATTGGACCAACCATATTGAACATGTCTGTAATAAATTGAGACAGTTCCTTGCAAATATCACCATACTTACCAGACGTATTCCATATAAGGTTAAACTAATGCTATACAACTCATTGGCGGAGTCACATGTTCAATACTGCCTCAGCAGTTATGGTCGTACCTATAACACACACCTCAACAAAATTTATAAAATTCAGTTACGAATATTAAAGAGAATAGTGTCACCAAAAACTAAATTACGATACAAAGATAATGAATTAGGCCTTTTTAAACATTGTAATACTTTACCAGTCCACCTCCAATTCAAATTAAATTTATTAAAGGAACAGTTTTTTAATTCATACTTATTCACAAAAAAAGAACATTCTGTATACACAAGAAGCATCGCTCAAAACAAGTTATGTACAGTGCGAGCCGATAATACGTTCGGAGAAAGAACTACTTGCTATATGGTTCCCCGGTTAATTAATCAACTACCCTCTGATTTGCGAAATAAAATAACAAAAAATAATTATAAATCTGTTCTCAAAAAACATCTGTTGGATGACATGGGGATTGGAACGTGGTGATGTACTTGTCTATTCAATTCTCACACACTTACTATTGATTGTGCTGTAATTCTTTATTGTATAATTCGTCAACAATTGTATTGAGATCCGATTTCCGTAGCATAAGGACAAACCTCAGTGGTTTATTTGTGCTATTGTAACAGAAAATTGTATGTTTTTATGTTTTGATAATAAAAAAAAAAAAAAAAAAAAAAAAAAACAAATGGGTCGGTAAGTCTGACGTGGGGAGCCTTATGTCTATTAGTATACCTACATGGAAAAGAAAAGAAGCGAGAAATAAATATCTTTTTAATATACATATAATGAATCAAAATCAGATAATAAGTCTGAATGTAATTTAATTAATTGATTCTAATTTCATCCAAAAATAACAAGATATACAAGGAAAAACAAAAACAAATGAACGTTGGCTGCCAAGAACTTTTTCTTTTTTCAAAATTAGCGCGAGCCAAACAACCAGATCATAAAAAAACGAATAAAAGAGAGAAAATTGCATTTACCAAACTAATTACAACGAATAATTCGGCCGAAGCAATTAGAATACTTTTTGGAGCTCCGCGAACGTAAAAAAATGGCGGAAAAACTTTTGATAACGAACACACAGTGGTTAGCGTCAGAACTACATCCAATTAGACGTCTGAGCCCATTAAATGGATCCAGTAGAAGTTTGAAACTTTCACGCAAATATACAGTAATAGTTAGCCAGCAACTTTATTGGTTAACCAGCTTTATCACTAGATCTGTTTGTGCCAGTTCTAAATAATTGTAGAGGGGAAAATCATTGTTTTGTTACTGAACTAGCTTGCACTCGCGGCTTTAGGCGTTTCATTTGTTTGACTTATGGCATGCTTAGGGAAACTGTAGTTTTGCTCCATATTTAAGTATAGGTATCCCTACGCGTGAAGTAGTTTCCTCTGGACGCGGCTTTGTATAAATGATCTGCGTGCATTATTTTTTTATTTATTTAGATATAGGTAGTAGATAGGTATACTATTTTACCTTACCAGTTTCCATTCGATGGCTAGTACGAAGTAGGTCCAATTACAGACTGGCTGAAAGAGCAGACCAGCATAAAATAGTTTCCGCGCTCCCCAAAGCTTCGGTTACGTTGAATGTAACCGAAAAAAACCGGTTCTTTGTAACTGTACTAGCGAACCAACAAGGATCAATTGGGTTTTCCGACGGACTGTACCCGACGTACCTATGCGGAATAGAAAGCTTTCATTTTGGTATCATCGTATCATGTTAAAAAGTTGGTAGAAGGAAAAAAATCTGTATAAATTCGTGAATATACTTGCTTTTTAACATGCTTGTATTACTTTACTTTGCTTCACTATGTATGTAAGAAAATCTTGGAATCTCACCCACTTCCCGGTCTTCGATTAGGATGAAATTTTGCACATGCTCTGAGTTCTGATGACAATACATGAATAGCGTGTTTTTTAGTTTTTTAAAGTAATATTTTTTTTAGATTATATCTGGGTTTTTAAATCATTTTTTTTTATACAAAATATGTAGTTCAGTATCAAATAAAATGAAGACTGGGTCTGATATATTAAGGACCGAAACTGGGCCTAATTTTAAAGGTCACGAATAATAAAATCACATGTGGGTGTTTCTTATGATGGTACTCAAGTAAGCCTATAAATGTATCATATTTTATCTATTTACACCCACACACTAGGTGTAGGAGGATACCTAATATTTGGAGGAATAGCAAATAATGCTTACCTATTATGTAACGAGGATTAAGGTAAGCCTATAGTTGTACGTGCTGTCTTACTTAAACATTACGAAGCATTGGTAGTGGTATCTCAATATCTAGTCCAATTTCGAATTTAATGGACATGGTAAACTTATGGTGGTGGCGTCATAGTTCCCAAATAAACGCGTTTAATTTTTAAAAAAGCTGATCGCTGCAGGTAATTTGTAAATGCCTTTAAAAGTAGGGTATGAATTAAAAATCGATTTCAAAGAAAGCATCATTATTTTATTTCATTCTTCTTTAATTTGTAGGTTGCGGAATATAGAGACAAAGTTACTTACCCATACTTAATGCTACAACAATTCTAGTTCACAAGCCTTTATAGTGACATAGTTTCAGATCCATGTTCAGCTAAAAGCTTAGTCAATCGGAACATGACACAACATGCCTAAAGCCTTGTATCTCAACAACTCTTGATAACGATAGAAAATAGCCTACAAACCTACAATCTGGTTGTATTCAAAGCAATTCCTTTGATATTTTACCAGAACCAACGTTCACTTTATACAGTTTGATCTGATACTGCTTTTACTAACGGTTCTTGACTGAAGTCATTCTGAAATGACTGACAGAAAGAGGTACCATGTCACGCAAATGTGAAAACAAATCTATGATTGATCTCCTTTTTGGGAAGTCGGTTAAAAACTATTATGCGCGACGCTTCAAATGTTAGAACTACTTCGTAGAAGCAATGTTATTTCATGGGGACATAAATACACTAGCTTAAAAAGTTACCTACTTATGACAGTTGAGGTATCGTGTTCGGTGACGACGATAACAATCATTACTGGTTTTTTTTTACTGTATTTAAAACATTTGTAACAACAAACACTGTTTAAAACTCTTTTTCCATAATCGAATCAGCTACACTCGCCCCCAGATTGAAGGGAAACGAACTCAAGAGGCTGAAACGTCACGAAATTTTATTGATATTTCTGTTACAATTGAATGGTTAGAGAATACTCTGATTTAAGAATATGTAAGGAAGTATTGAATACATGAGTACTTACATCCCTTATACCGATACATACTTGTTTAACGTGATACTTTGTGTGGGTGTAAAAAGTTTGTGTTTATTTAGTAGTGACGGGATGAAACAAAGAATTACTATAATAAAAAAAAATAAGCTATTCAGCTGAAGAGTTTGAGCATTTGATTTGCTTCGAAGGGTTAATCTCAAAACTCTGGCCTAATTTGAAAAAATCTTTCCGCAGCTTTTAGTAGGTGCGTCCCATAGAATATGGGTGAAATTGCTGGCAGAAGCTAGTGTATTATAAAAAAAGAATCATTTTTCCGCTCGAGTTCACATACCATCTGACGCTTTTTATATCCGCGTTGTAAGTACGTAGGTATCAAGGAAGGAAATTGTTTTCTGATTTGCTGAGAAACCTTTACGATGATCTGAGAAACATTTGGGATCCTTAGTCCAACATTAAAGTGGCCTTATGGGGGATAAAAAAGTATTAATATCGTTCTGCGGTTTCCCTTTCCCATGTTACGAACATAAGAACTATCGTTACGAAGAACGTTTCGGTAATGTGTTCATCTTTATTTCTACAAGTTATTAAATGTTCTGCCGCGTATTCTTGATGGATTTGGGAGTTTGATAATTCTATCACTTTTCTTTTGTTTTTATTTAGGTATGCTGCTATCTGCTTATTCATAGTTCATTGGAAAAAAATGGTTTTTTAAATACTCTATTACAATGAATGCTCAAAATTGAAACAACTGTTTTACGGCTTTAAGGTATTTTTTGTTCAAAGAAAAAATTATGACTTTCTTAAAAACAGGTAGGCGGCAAGAGTACCCTTAAAAGCATGACAAGCAAAATAAACTTATTAACTTGAAAAGACATAATTTCAAATTATTGTTATTTTATTTCATCAAAATTGTTACGATATTATAACCTTAATCTGTCATCTCATACTCAAAATAAGCCTCTAATACAACTATCAAAATAACTCCAAAACCACAACCACACTGCATATATTTTCCCGCAGCACACAAGACTTATAAGAAAACCAGTTCACCAGTACAAAGTTGGCGAATAAATATGCCAAAGACAAATATTATATTTGAGTGCACGGAGTATGCCTCAGAGATATTGGAACACCCGGCTGAGAGGCAGAGGAAATATGTGTAGTGTGTAGTGAGGCAAGTTCCGTTTGAGAATTTATTTTAAACCAGTACATGTTTTATTACAAGTCTGTCTTAACTTTACTACTAGGTTAGGTTAGGTTTTCTTTTGAGACCTTATTGAATTATTGCATCGCCACCTTTTCTATAGCCTCGCAACCAGACAATGTGTCTCTTAATATATCAAAATGATCGAGTTTTGTCATAGACTAGGTGAATACGAACTTCATTCAGACATGTGACAGACACAGGAATTCTTCTGCTATAGATTAGGTACTATATCCTTATATTATGAATAGAGAACATAAGGCTTTGACATGATATTACGAAACATGTTGAAGGTCAGACAGTTTCAATTTACGCAAGATAATAATATACGTTGTAAGTTTTCTTAATCTCCCAACAGAGCAATGTGTCATCTGAAGAACTTTCTAGAACATATTTATGACACACTTGAGACTAACACTATAATCTAAAATACTTGTCAGCACCTTATTGTTCGTAATGTAGTACAATTTTTCTCAGTAACCTGCGTACATTCACGCGCAGTCGTTCTCAGGAGTGAAAATAATATTTGTCGAGATAAAACTACGTTCTTTATTATTTTCAGACGAATGTGTCCAAAAACTTTGTTTTTGTTGTTGTTTCGTTTTTGCTATATTTTTCTTTTAAATGTTAGATTTCAATAGAATTGAATTAAACATGCACTTATTTTCTTTCCCTGTCTGAGAGGTGGTCTGTGCCCTGTGTCTGTGTAATGGGACGGTAAAAAGCCGATGATACTCGTATTATCTTTAAACTGTATATTCTATTAATATTTGTAGCATGATCATACGTCTAATTTACAATGATATCAACCACTTACATTGGTACTTTGGCAAGTGTGAGAAAACATACCTATTTCTGAAAAGTGTCAGAGGATTGGGTGGCAACCGTATTGTGTACATAATTGAGGATAAAACATTGAATTCCGCATACTTCACGTACACGCGTCTTTACTTAAAGAGAAATAACCCGTTGAGTGTTATTTAGTCAAGGATTAAAATACCTTCTCATTCTGCTACAGAAATAGATGTCGAATTCATAGTTTTATACGTCTATATTTGCTGTGAAAGTGTTGGGTTCGATCACTCCTATATCTGTGACTTACTTTTCCATTAAAGTTACAACTTAAACAGGGGATGGATGTTTGCTTAGGCCGCTGGTCTAGAGTGTTATAGATAATACCTATATCTATCATTTATCACGATAACTACTTCTCTATAGGAAAACTTCCAAAGACGCTTTCTCGTGAAGGAAATAAAATCTTTAGGTCCTGCATAGACAGCGTTTTAAACGCATATTAACACATATTGACGGTGCCTTTAAAAAATACGGCGTGCAATGACCCTTAAACGCATGTATTGATGCTCCCCAAAAGATAACGAAACCAATAATACCTCTTTATAAGTCATAATTCAATCTTAGCTTTGCAAAATATATCACATTCTCACGCACTGCGCGGGTTTCCATCTCAAATATTACTTCGATTTTACCAACATTACTTACGAAATTGACTATTGCGAGGTATCACTTTCCAATTAAGGGAAATCCTTTGAAATTCCTTCTTATTTCACTCGAGGCTTGTGGTTCATTTCTGAACACCAAAATCGCTTATGAAGCTCATTTTGTACTGATAGATTTTCCACAGAAAATTCAATTATATGACGTGAATTTGCGATACATCGAAAATTTATCAGTCATGTACGCTGTTAAGTAGCTTAATTTATTAATATTTAAAGTAGCTATACGGTTTCATATTTTAATTAGATTATTAATTCGATTTTAATTAGAATAGTTTTCATTTTTCTCTTTATAAATATCATATAATACAATTCATGTATTATATTTAGTTCAGATTATAAAAGAACATAATCTATAAAGGGTCTTCAAAAGCTTTTTATTCTAACGTTTTTGCAATATCGAACGCCGGATGTCAATTTCCTACCCATCCCCAGTTATTTTATTGGATATTGTTACAATATTATCAGAAGGCTTTACTTACGCGCTTTTTATCTTTGAAAAGAGCTTTTCAATTAGTTTTCTATATCCTCTATTGTTTTCTACAACACTAAGCAATCATTGATAGTTTCCATTTTAGAAATTGTATTCTTATCTAAATGCGAAAGTGACTGAACCAATTTAAATATCCATCAAACTTCGCATGGGAAAATATTTTAAGGATAAGTACGATAATTAAGCAACTTAAAGCTTTGAAATGATGTCTATAAAATCATTTTAGTATATTTGTCTTGACTAATATTTTAACTAAACACACCGTCTTTGAGCCCTTATAATAATTAATAATACCTATTTTAAGAAAAAACTCTTAACCTTTATAATCCAGCTCATTTAGTCTCATTAGCTAAGAAAGAGCCTTTCATAATTTCATATTTAAGAAAAATGTGTATTGTTTTATCAATTATAACAAATATTAATAATACATAAGCAAAATATTTAAATGAATTAGTAAATAATGAGAATAACTTTATCAATTACATAGAACCCATAATTAAATACCTGTAAGTACCCATGATGAGGACTGATACGGAATTATTTAATAAAAAGAAACAAAAAAATAACACACAAAGGTTTTAAACCTTACAGTTCTTGTTACAGCCTTGGTATCGCACTGCTGCCCCACTGCTGAGCTGCGGCCTCCTTTCATGCGGAGAAGGATTGAGCATTAATCACCACGCTTGCTCAGTGCGGGTTGGTGATTTCAGACTTATTGTATAGTCCGGGTTTCCTCAAGATGTTTTCCTTCACCTTTTTATCAGCCATTGGTGTCCAAGGTATACTTAGAAAGTACATACAAACTTAGAAAAGTTGTGTTAGTACTTGCCTGACCTGGAGTCGAACCCAAGCCCTCATACTCGAGAGGTTGGCTCTTTAAAAGGTGCAATATAATAATTAAATATCGCAAGGGACCCTATCTGGGGTGTGGTTTATTCAGAAACCGAAGTGCTTTTGTTTATTTCGAATAAAATGCAACTAGTAAAATATGTTACTAAAATAGCCAATATTACCCCTATTACGAGATAATTTGCGTAACATCGATAATTACATTAAATCCCCGAAACACATGCAGGTATTTGCATAAACTGTTTTATAATAATATCAAATTATTTTTTAAATAAGCATTTATGTAATGCTCATATTATGTAATGCAAATTGGTGTTACGATGCCTGTTATGCCTATCGATAGTTTAATAATTATTTATGTTTTTGTTTTAAAATGCTTTTAGCTTCTTTTTTCTTATTAATGTTATTATAACGACGAGATTCCATCAAAACAATATACGCGCCAACTGCTGCTATTTTGTGTTAGCGAACAAGCTTGCAATTTTGGAGTAAATTTTTTTAATGGTTCGTATGCATTTTTTTGCTCTTTGCTAGAATATAGAAGATACTTCAATTCACGTCACAGTGCGCAAGAAAAAATCTCGATCATACATACAAGTCTGGACCATAAGTTTAATATCTGCCATAGGTATTGATGAGTGATGATGAATTGAATTTATGTTTAGGCACAATCAATAAAAAAAATATATAAAGAATCTAGCTGTGATTACTGAAATATGCACACAGTGAACAAATAGCTGGAAACAAATGACCATCCATTTTGAAACTCGTTAATAATTTTTAGCAGTGCCATTCCTAACAGCTCGAATAGCTAACTCGACAAAAGCACTGCGGCCGAAATAACTTCTCGCTATAAATTCAAGCTGAATTGTGCAGCTTGAAACGCTGCTTGTGAATAACTTCAATTGAAATAAGAATACGAGAAGGCGACTCCATTTTTCTCCCGATAAACGAGTTTCCTGACACTCGATATGAACAAACATCGGTGTACTTTATTTAAAAGGTGCTGAAAATGGCAGTCTAGACTGTTTCCGTATTTTGGGCCAATAGAATTTAATGGCTCATATTTCAAGCACCAATAACTGTCCTTTTATAGCAAGAATAGCTTTTCACCCTATCTCATTCATTTTTTGAGTTTGAAAGGTAAAATGATAAAATTCTAACTGAAACAAAGGCTATTTAACGAAATGCTCCTATTGTTTATTTACAATACGAAGCTTTTGTTATCATAAATTTACCTACATATCTACCTACTATTAAAAACACTCAGCTTTAACCTTTTCGCCATATATGGAAGAGATTTTTTTAAGAATTCATAAAGAGACTATCTTTATGAATTCTTAAAAAAATCTCTTCCAACTTCCCCCAGTGTCACTATTTCTTGTTAAGACACTCACGTTATGGTACAGGGTTTCCCGTTTTTAACCAGAGGTCTGACATTTTTATAACTTTCTCTATAAGATTTAAAGCAGTTAGGTTCTGAAAACTGTGCTTTCATAGCCATTATTTCTCTCATATTTTCCGCTATCCCCCATTCACGGAATAGTGGAGAGAAAATTAAAGCATATTTTATACTCCTTTGGATTGTAAACAATATTAGTTTCCACAAATGTTGGCCAGCTGTGAATGTTTTAATTAATTTATGTGCTGCAACGTAGAATATATTTCATAACAGTATTTACAGTGTACTTGCAACTAATGAGCTTTGCTTTAAACAATTTTCGTTTAGATTTTAATGTCGTTAGTGTAAATTGTGGCATTTATTTTGTTGCTAAATAAGATAAGTCACTACATAGTGATAAATACTATCTCTTTTCGAGGAGCAACTCTGAGTACCTAATTGTGACAGTAGTCATTTTACTGCACATAAAAGGCCAATAAATATGATGGAACAGAAAGTACCATTTAAAGTAGCTTCATTTTAAATGTGATTAAGCATGCATTAACCAGCGTAATTGACATTAAAACTTTAATTTACAAAAGAGAAAATAAACGGTTATTGAGATTAATACTTAATTTATGTATATCCGATTTATTTCGAAAGTCGTTAAACAAAAAAGTAAAGGACTGGTATAGCTCGCACTCATTCTTTTGAACGCAGTCAGGCATATCGGCAACGATCCTTATTTCGTAAATGGAGCTTGAAACTCAATTATGTAAATGCAATTACCGAATATCGACTCATTATTAACAGGCCAATTAATAACACTTATAAGTATAACAGAACTGTTCCAAGTATGGTGTAGGTATCTTAATTAGTAATTTTTCATAATTACTACAAATAGCAACCTTTTTTTTTTTTTTTTAGCGACGTAAAATCATCAAATGACCCCTCCCGCTGTGGGTTAGCAGCGGTGAGGGAGTGTCAGACTTTTACTGACTAAAATCGTCGTGTTCCGTCATAGGCCTTTTATGTACCAGGGCCGCGGTATCTCTTTCGAACAACCCGCAGCACAAATAGCAACCTTTTGTTAGTTTTACAGCGCCCATCAGAATAGCTGTCACTCCTTATATGCAGCCTCGAAATAAATTAGGTCTTTACCTATGAAATGGCCGTTTTGCGGTAATGGCCATTTCAAATCATAATATTTTTTGTTTGGCTAAGAATTGTTATTTAAAATTAATTTTATTAAAAAAATATAGAATTCATCTTCCAAAAGTAGTCATTATTTTATTGATTAGTGCTACATTGTCATCGCATTTCAATCTTCTTCTTCATCGTGGATACGTTAAAAAATCAAGTTATTATGGAATATGAGTACCGTGGTGCAGCAACGCGGCACAAGCGGCACGTAACATCAACGACGTTTACGGAGCTAACATTGCTAACTAACGCACCACCTGTTATTGGTGTGCTCGCTTCCGTTTTGGAAATTTCGACCTGAAAGTTGAACCGAAGACTTTGGTCGACAACAATAAATTAAAGGCGATTGTGGAAGCTGATGATACACAATCGACGGCTAAAGCTTTCGACGTTAGGGTAAAAACAATATTGATCCATTTGCGTCAAATTGGCAAGGTAAAAAAGCTTAACAAATGGGTGTCCCACGAACTCAATGAACGCTAGCGCAAAGTACGCGTCGAGACGTGCCTTGCACTGCTCAACAGACACACAAATGAATGATTTTTTCCGTCGTCCGCCAGTCACCAGACCTTACGCCCACACACCTCAACTTTTTCCAGAATTTGGATAAGTTTTTGTCGGGTAAAAAATTCAGTACCCGAGAAGCAGTAAAAAATGCCTTTGAACAAATCGTTGCCTCCCGTCCAGCTATTTTCTTAAAGAAGGGCATCAATTCACTGCCACTGCGTTGGCAAAGAAGCATTGATTGCGTGGGTAATTACTTTGATAAGTACAAATAAAAAATACATGAAAAAAAAAACGTTTACATTTTTTCATACAAAACGGTAATTTCATAGGTAAAGACCTATTATTTAAGAGAGTTCTGAAGGTGAGAGCGCTATTAACTTTCATATCAATATCACCTACACAGGTTTGAACCCTTTTATACAAGTTGGACAGGTGTTTCCTTATTTTAAAAACAGCTTTTCTGGCATACTCCTACTTTACTGTAATTCCAGACGCCTACTTTACTGTCCTAATCAGAACATATTTCCTTACTTAAGATTCCTCGGAATCCTGCACAAAACAATTATTGAATGTGTCAATCTAAGTATGTTTAGGCCATCATTTACAGAGCTGAAGATGTGAAAATGTGTTTTTATCCTACAAAAGATGAGTGCTTAAGTATGATGATGGCTTTTCTTCTAAGTAGAACGTTACCATACTGAATGGTTTTATAAAGCATCTCACAAAAGGTTCATCTTGTCAGTTGGCGTGTAACATATTATCGTAGATGATTTACATACAAGGAGCCTAACCTAATAATGTAGGAGCGGCTTCATTTATCATGCGCACAATATTTCACAAGTTCCTACTCCACCAGCGATGTTGTTCTTTTGTATTTACTAGTACTATGCAGAAGAATACGAGGTGAGTATGAAGAGGGGTATTCTGTGTTTTAAATTATACCATTTTTTTTAAATTGTATTTTTATATGTTTTCAAAACAGCCAATATTTTGACGCCCTTCTGTTGGATAAAATGTTTATCGTAAAACTAAATCCTATTTTATTTTCAGCCACCCTTGGTAAATAATGTCCAATGTACACTTACTCACTTCTTTTATTGTCTAGTGAAGAAAATGCCTGCCAACACATACCAAACACCAGCGCTCAGTATAGCACACTCACACACCTATAACTACAATTAATAATTCCCAAAGATATATAAACCTTCTTCGTGTATTTGGGAATAACCCAGCGTGTATTATAAATGCTTGTAAGCATTATTGTATCAGTATTTATAAGATTACGTTGGGTATTGTTTATATAGGCTCCTGGGGTTTGCGGGTACCAGAATGTAGGTATTTTGTTATTCATTACGTACGTTCCCACTTCACATTATAACACAGGTATTAAATTCTACATAGCTTGTCTAACCTTAAGGCAATTATATGTCAAGCTCGTTTTGTTTGTTTGACCATTATTTATTTATTAGAGTCCAGACCGCACACTTCGAATGCCTAATATAGAATAAGTACGTTGATTATGATGAATGAAAGACATTGTACAAAGTATAATATTTGATGGAAATCCTAAACTAGCTAATGATGTAGAATAATTATTTGAAACATCAATAAAAAATAACATTTGAAAATCTACACCAACTATTCTTAATTAGATAATTAAGTTTTACACACCAAATGAACCTATATTTTAACTGTTTGAAAGATCTACATAAATATTATTTTTGGAGTTCTAAATAGCTGGAATTTATTTTATTTCGGATTGTTCTGTTTAGTGACTGGCTTGATAAATTTTGTATTTCTTAAACTCTTTTAAGTGTCTTTGCATAACATAAGAAAAAATACTATCCTACGGACTACGGAGCAAGCTATAAACAAAACATATATTTAGATAGGTTCTATGAACTACAGAGTAAGCTATAAACAAATACACATACTATATAGATAGGTACCTACGCCATCCAATTTTATTACGAGTATATCGACCACGTATCACGGGGCCATGCTCCGTCAAGCATGAAATCTCACCTGCACCCCAATTACGCAGCGCCAATGCAATTGGGACAACTTTGAGGGTGATTTTCACATCACGCCTCATGTTAGCTGATTACGAGGTTTTACGTGACTTGATTAAAACTTCTAATTCCTTGAGGTTTATTGGAAGTCGTAATTTTTAGAGCGGCTCTATGCTGCGCTAGTTTAATTTTAGCGTATGGCATGTGTCAGGAAAAGATGAAATTGCTGGAAAGGTCTCACTGATGTGTACATGTTTTGATTACGTACTAATTAGTCCCTGTCTCGTATTCTACCATATTACTGAATTTTATGGGTGTATGTACGCGCGACAAATTTTGGAAAATCTACTAGTGAGAAAATGATAGTCAGTGATAATCAAATATTGTTTTTAACTAATCATTTATTATACAAACGCGTATTAAAGTCAATAAACTAGAAGGAATAAAAAAACACATTCATTTCAAACATAGTTGCTACATCAGTGCAAGACAGTACGAACTAAATAAATCGTACCAAGATTGTTTTCAGCCATGTTTTACTCGTATTGCACGTAGCTCTGAAACACGTGTTACAAAGAATACTAGTACAGTGCTAACTGTTCCAAGAAAACTATAAATTCTAACAAACTTCCTCACTATAGTTTAAGTGATTCTATTTACTAGCTCACACGTTTTCGAACGATTTATCCCTAACATGTGTTAAGAAAGATTACCTAGAGCTTCTGAAAATAATACGTGATTAACCTTATCACTGCAATGTAAAGAAAATTGATGGTATTTCTAGATAATAGGATAGATGATACGTGTTTAAGATTAGACTGAACGTCAGATCTAAACTGTAGGTGGAAATTAATGATTGGACTACCGTATAATGTTCAGTATCGATACAAAAATGGCATTTGTATGAACTGTTTCCCGCTGTTTTATCTCCTAAATAAATAGGTACTTACTCTCTGCACTTTTTTACAAAAACCCACGAATAACACTGAATAAAAAAACACAAAATACCCTGAAAATTGTTATTGTTGATACACATTTTTCAAAACATAGCTTTGGCTAGGCGTGAAAAACAGTTTCAATAAACAATACAAAAAATTACAAAGCCTATGTCGGTATATGACCTCTATCCACCACAATTGGCTCACCTATCTGTACCGCATCCAATAATCCCTAAACCAAAATATTTTCCAGCGAAACCAAATTGTATTTCCACACAATATATTCTGGTGTCAATATACCCGTTGTTCTGAAAAAAATATACCTATAGAAAGAGTTTAAAAAATAACTTACCTATTATTATCATATAGAAAATGTGCTGCGTTGTGCAACCACTAATTCTATGTCACGCATAAAATATTGGCTTACAACAGTTCAAAATATTTCCTTCATTATTCTGACCGACCTAAAATGTATTTGCTGAAGTTAAATCATAGTTTCTCCGTAAATTACGCTACGTTACGCTCATTTCGTGCTCAGAAAACCCACGGGAAAAGAAGCACTAACATTACTCGAAGCTCATTCCACCTACAGCTGATTGAATTATTCATAGGAAGACGTACATTGAGTTGCAAATAACGACCAAACGCAGCGTATCGGCGTGAATTAGTGGCCGGGGCGATAAGTGAGCGTAAATGCGCGTAATGTTAAATAATAAATGAATTTATCGGCGCTAAACTCAAGTGGCGTTTACTGCGCATCGCTTGTTGCCGGCTATTTGCCAATTTACGATGATGATTACATTTAATCAGTAAGCAACAGCGAAATTATGGAGTTTTGTTTTATATTTTTCAAGTACGTTTACTTATCATCATCTTCCGAGGCTTTTCCCAACTATGTTGAGGTTGGCTTCCGTAAGTCTTTTACTTATATGCCTGTCAAATTGCCCTTGGTGTTGATCTCCGTGTTTTTGTTCTTACAGCAAAAATAATGTAAATACTTTTTAACAAGTGTAATTGTTATTAGCTACTCCATTATTCACGAATTATTTAAGTTGTTCCCAAAAACGCTCAAAAATCTATTTTGATTTTTATAAAATTGTTACTGTTTTCGTTAATTCCAATGGAACATCGCAACAAATTAAGACTTCTTGTTACCCTATACTTCTTTTTATTGTATTAAAATATGCCTTATTCATTTAGTAAGATCTATATAGAATATACAACCAATCGGGTACGAAAGCAAGATAAAGTGGCATAACGTTTGAATATAAATGAATTTATGGGCGCTAAGCTCAAGTAGAATTAACATGTGCCACATTTCGCTTGTTGTCGGCCATTTGCAAAGGCCATTAATTTATGACCCCGATTACCAATGCAGTATTGATTAGTGAACTTTATTTGTGCGAAGTTAGCTCATTGGAATGTGGCTATTGTGTAGGAACTTTTGTTTAGTGAGCATTGGAAGGTATGGATAAAAAACGCTGAAATTATTTCATTATTCCAAACAATAATATACTGCTACTACTAAACTATATTAATTTTAGCGACATTAGCAAATAACACAATTTCTTGAAACATTTCATCAAACTTGAAATTAGATCTAAAAATCGCAAAAATTTACCTTTTTTTTTATTATTTGACTTAGAAAAGTAACATTTATTGATCCTAGTCATCTAGTCATAAATCTTTTAATATTTCAGACGGATGAACTGAGTACTGATACATCGGTAGTTACGGAAACCCTTAAGCTGCTCCGTCTTTCTATCCGAGATAAAATCCATCGATTCCTATTAGACGATATTGAGGTCAAGAGCTGAACCGTTCAGTAAAAAATCTTATATTTTAAGATATCCGTTTCTGTATCAGAATGTTTCTAAATCTTTCGTAATCAAAAGGATTTAAAAATATAAATAAGAGGAGTTACCATAGCCAAAAAACTGACCCAAAATTGGCTTCAAACTTCTTTTTGCCACTGCTTGTGCATTTTTAAAAATAAACTTTTATATAGAGCGGTACTAAAAGGCAGTAAAATTTATGCGCCATAAAAATGTCTTTAAAGTTTTTATTAAAGTTGCTGATCGACAGACGACCCACAAAAACCTGGTAATGATCATCGCCGCGGTTTCGCTCATGGCTCGTCCTTCCTAATTGATAATAGATTATCTTTTGGCTTTGTTTTAAGCATTTTACATGCGCAGTTATTCAGTTGCTTTACGTATAATAGTTGGGAAAAAAGTAAGGAGTATTTTAAAACGTTTCAATGATATTGTCTACTCTTTCACTCTCAAATGCAACACTGTGTTGCTATGACAACTTAGTTTACTAACAAAACAATCAAATATTACTGTCAAAATAGTTAGGTCGGTCATGGTTTATTTTATTATTTTAAATGCAAAATAAAAACAAACCTACGTATTTGATGTGATCTTGAACAGCAGTGATGCGGCCCTCACGTAATTTGCCCTCGCACAGCAGGAAATCTGTAGTGAATGTATACGGTCGCCTGTCAGCCTCACCGCCTGATGGGAAGCGTATGAACTTCTGCACAGATTTCGAAAAATCCATCGTCATCAACAGCTTCAAGCAACGAGGATGGAGACAAGTGTCACCTGAAGAAGACTGGCACGTGTACTGGGCTAATACGGGGAACTGCCGCAGCATATTCAGCATCGAGAGTGGCCTTCGACTCGGCGACAATCAATTAATCAACCATTTCCCAACACACTACGAACTAGTACGTAAAGATTTACTCGTAAAAAATATAAAGAGATACAGAAAAGAATTGGAAAAAGACTGTAATCCCCTTGCGGAAAAAACCGAAGTGAAACTCCCGAGCGGGCAAGTCATCACTCGCTATTTATATTTAGATTTCATTCCGGTAACGTTCGTGCTGCCTTCCGACTACAACATGTTTGTAGAGGAGTACCGAAAATTTCCTCAAACAACCTGGATTTTGAAGCCCTGCGGCAAATCTCAAGGAGCCGGTATATTTCTCATAAATAAACTGTCGAAACTGAAAAAATGGTCCCGGGAATCCAAGAAATACTTACAGCATCATCTCACAAGCAAAGATACTTATGTCATATCACGCTATATAGATAATCCGCTTCTTATCGGAGGGAAGAAATTCGATTTAAGGATTTACGTCCTCGTTACGTCGTTTCGTCCTTTAAAAGCTTACATGTTTCGGAATGGATTTTGTAGATTTTGCACAATGAAATACGACACGAGCGTCACGGAGCTCGATAACATGTATGTTCACCTAACGAACGTCAGCGTACAAAAACATGGCGGTGACTACAATAGCCAGCACGGCGGTAAGCTCGGTATTCATAACCTAAAACTATATTTAGAAGGAACTCGGGGTCGAGAAGTGACCGAGCGGCTGTTTGAGAACATACAGTGGCTGATAGTGCACTCGTTAAAAGCTGTGGCCCACGTTATGTCGAATGACCGCCATTGCTTCGAATGTTACGGCTACGACATAATCATAGACGATAACTTAAAGCCGTGGCTTATAGAGGTGAACGCCTCCCCTTCGATGACGGCCACCACGGTTAACGACAGGATACTCAAGTACAAGCTCCTGGATAATGTTTTATCGGTAGTTCTGCCCCCGGACGGAATTCCGGACGCACGATGGAGCAAAACGCCTACTGCAGAGGCTTTAGGGGATTTCCAAATTCTCATTGACGAAGATTCTATGTACAAGGCAGAGACGGACGCTTTACAACGTGAGAAGAGCAGTCGCAAATACTAAAACATATTTGAAACACTCATGTATTGTTTAGGCTTGTTTTTTTTAAATAAAACATTAAAATTGCACTGTTTTTTTTTTATTAAATTTCTAAAACTACCACAATAATGTTAGAAAGTTATGTTCTGACGCGATGGAATTTGTTGTAACGTGAATTGGCATCTTCTTTTTCCATGAGCTCTTCATCAATCAACAGTTCGAAGTCACCGAGCGCTTCAGCTGTCGGAATCTTATTCCACCGAGCATCGGGAATACCATCTGGTGGTACAACCACTGACACGATGTTATCAATTAATTTGTATTTCAATATTCTATCATTATGAGTTGTCGATTGTAAAGATGGTGAAGCGTTCACCTCTACAAGCCAAGGCTTGAGAGTATTATCTATTATGATATCATATCCGTAACACTCAAAACAGTGCCGATCGTTAGCCATAACGGGTGCAACAGCTTTCAAAGAGTGAACAATAAGCCACTGCATTTCTGCAAACAATCTATCGGTTACAGAGCGGCCTCTCGTACCTTCCAAATATAGACGGAAATTCTGGATACTCATTTTCCCGCCGTGCAAACTGTTGTAATCCCCACCGTGCTTCTGTACGCTCACATTAGTCAAATGCACGTACATGTTATCGAGCTCAGTTACACTCGTATCATATTTCACAGTACAGAACCTACAGAAGCCGTGTTGGAATAAATACGCTTTTAGAGGGCGAAATGATGTCACCAGAACGTACAGCCGCAGGTCAAATTTCTTTCCACCAATTAGCAATGGATTGTCAATGTAACGTGATATAACGTAACTTTCTTTACTCGTCAGCTGAGGGTGGAAGGGAGTTTTCGCTTCGCGGGACCACTTCTTTAGTTTCGATAATTTGTTTATTAGAAATATTCCTGCACCCTGTGACTTTCCGCATGGTTTCATAATCCATGTACTCTGAGGAGACTTCCTGTACTCTTCAACAAACATGTTGTAGTCAGCAGGTAGTACATAGGTCACAGGTATAAAATCTAAGTGTATATAGCGGGTAATCACTTGTCCATTGGGTAAAGGTACCTCTGTTTTTTCAGCCAAGGGATTACCTTCCCTCTCAAGCTCTTTCCTGTATCTTTTGATATTTTTTACTAATAAATCTTTACGCGACAATTCGTAATGGTTAGGAAAGTGATTTATCATTTGGTTGTCGTTCATTCTGTAGCCGCTCTCGATACTGAAAATTGTTCGGCAATTTTGTGTGAAGGACCAGTAAAAGTTCCATTCATCGTCGGGCCCCACTTGGATCCAGCCGCGGCGCTCGAAGTTGCTCATTATCACAGACTTCTCCAAGTCGGTACAATAAGTCACCCTACCTTTCTCCATAACTGGCGGTGTAAGTTTACCGTAGACTGCGGGGGATACTTTTTTCGCTTCTTGTGTCATTACGCACTAAAAATTCTAAGACGAAGACATTGTTACAAAAATAAAAATATACTAAAACAAAAATAAAATAAAGCTTTCGGGAATGTTTGATTAGTCACTGTCAATTTCTCGTCAATTTCCTTTTCAGTTAGTAGTTTTAACTCTATGGTTCCACCATGGAGTTATTGTTGAGAAAGTGTTCGCAATTTTGTTTGTGGTAAGGTAATTAATTTCCATTATGCTGGTGTTAATAATGTGAAGCGAAGTGGGCCAAGCTTTTAACAGCAAATTAAAAATATCAACATTGATTGATGGGCAGGCGATCAAATATTGTTGTAGTGGGCCGGGCGCGTTCGGCACGCTCCCCAAGCGACAAGGTAAAAAGAATAAAAGCCATTGTGTCTTCAGTTTACCATCCAATTTTAGTAGAGGCGACTTCAATTCCCCGGAGAAATCTCGTTCAATATTTTCTCCTCTTTTGTTTGTTTGTATCATTTTCTAAACTACGCCGCGATAATCTGCGTTTTCATATCGCATATGTGAAGTTTTGTTATGTTCCAAGGATAGGGAATATGATAGAATTATTTATGTTCGGGGGAACTAAAACTGTAGCTTACATAACATATTTTGCACACATGATTTATTATTATGATCTTATCCGAACTCGGAGATGTTACGAAAATACCTGAATTTTACCTCCTTTAGTAAAATTGGCTTGGGAAAGCTGAAGAAAACAAGAATATTGTCAGTGTGCTATTGTGTGTTCTATTTGTTTATCTTGTTCTGAAATATTTTGCCGTGATAGGCTAAAGCTGGGATATTGGACAACCGTTCGATAGCGGTACGCAATATACAAACTTTGATCTGGGAGTGAAACAGACTTTTTTGCGAACAACGTATGTGCAGGCAAAGATAAATATGTGACAGGCTTTTCATACTATATTTGTGTTTATGTTATACACGTTCGAAACGTATCAGAATTTTGTACCGTGTACATATTTGTCCCGTTTTTTTTAACTATAGAGGTCATGGATACGGTCCTAAATGTTTCCTAGTTCAACTTGCATACAGAAGTTCCTATTCATAACCAATCCCAATAGAATTTTAAAAACTATTAATTTAGGTAGTTACTAACGCTTGCACTGAACAGCAAAAATCATCATGATTTTTTTTATTCACGTAAATTACCAAAAGTCTCTCTAACTATTTCAAATATTTATCCATTTTAAAATCAACCCCGCATACGCTTTTCATACTCACTGCATAAACCACGTTGCGTTGTATCCATCATTTTTTTTTTTGCATTTAAATAAAATACGGGTATAAAATATTATAAAGGTCACCTTCGGGTTTTCAAGCTACTGTATTCAAGTGTTTATCATTCATCATGTGGCCGACACTCAATCTCTGCTGCCACCGCAAGGGACTAAACTTGATGATACTTTTTCATTTCTTTGTTATGCTTCCACCAAAATATGAAAAGGGAAACGAAACGGACGTGTGAACTTATAGCGTGTGTTTTATTTTCCCTGAGTGTGCAGAAAAGGCAGTTTACGCCATCGTCATTATTACCCATGAAACGCAAATTACAGTTATTTTTGCATTTTCCTTCCTGTAATTTTCAACATAAGCTTTTGATTTTTTTTACAAAAATAAAAATATTTTTTACATAATCACGGTACAAAAATATTTCGTGGCATAAAATTGATAGTCGTTCACTGTCGAGTTTCCATGAAAACGCTATATCGTATTACCGTTAAATATAAAACTTTTAAGAGCATTAAAATAGAACGTTAAACAAGCTTATCGGTGAACTTCCAAAGTATATTGTCGATATACTTAGAAGTACGTAATGATACTTTACTTGAAGTTCACCGGAAAAGATTATTTCAGTCCATAACAGGTTCCTACTTAACTAAACTTGCCGTTACATGCGGTTTCTCTCGCACGGTACAGATTTTTTTAGCAGGTATGATGGTCGTAAAGATTTTTTATTATGTATGTATGTAAGTCCTCTTTCACGCAAAAATAACTGAACTTTCCGGGCACGGAAAGAAGTTCGCTCAGGAAGCGGCTGGAACTTTTTTTCTTAGCCTGTATTGTCCCACTGCTGGGCAAAGGCCTCCCCATTTTGCCTTCACACCTCTCGATCTTTTGAGTTTTCCCACCCTTCAGGCTGGACCTATTGTATATAAAATAAAACAGCCTATAATTTCTTTTTCTCTTTTCAATTTCTTCCCCACACTTCCGCAGTATAAGCTATTATATTCGTCCCACTTCCAACACTTGCCCATGTCACACGAAGGCAATCAAAAGATCAGCATCAGCCAGGCTGACAGCCGGGTAATGAAGGAGAACCCCTTGTAAATCTTCCTTATGTAAATGTTCAAACAATTTCCTATATTTCGTTCACAAACCATTTTTTGTAAAACTACAGAGAGGCATAAAAAGGTGTGATTTTTCCGAGTATTGCGTTAGAAGTTTCAATTTATTTTTTACGCGGATCTATTATATATAGCTGGAAATGGAAATCACTGTCGAATACGCATATGAATAAATAAAGATGCATTTTAACAATGGTAATGAAAAATCAAAGGTAAGTACTATTTTTTGTTAAAATCAAATTGTTTTTAAAGCTTTTGTAAATAAACAATATTGCTGTTATTATTGTATTGCAGTTACTCTTGTTTCCGGAGCGGGGAAACTATTGAAATTACTAAGTATTACTACTAAGGAATTTCGGGAGACAAATTAAAAGCGTGTTACCGATTCTGAGGTACTTTTAATTGTAAAAAAACTAATCTACTGTCTGACCCATCTCGGCGCGACATCTCCGGTGGGGCGACTTATCTACCTAAGTTCTTAAAATTATAGTCAGCACATTAT
The DNA here is from genome assembly GCF_022581195.2 of Helicoverpa zea. NCBI lineage: Eukaryota > Metazoa > Arthropoda > Insecta > Lepidoptera > Noctuidae > Helicoverpa > Helicoverpa zea. The sequence continues at coordinate 6,522,593 of NC_061460.1, read as the reverse complement.
ACATGTGTGCGTACAGACTTAATCTAGGGCCGAAGGCTGGGTGGTCACCATAGCTCCTCCGACCTTAAGAGGAAAATTATCGGGAGAATCGATTTTAGATTGGTTCCGATAATTTTTCTTGAAACACGTGTATTTCAGCAATTTGAGCCGAACAACATAAACGGAAAATACAAAAATACTTAAAATAACTAAACCTAAGGTCACGTACACCAAGGACGCACTGAAGCTACTGTCCCTTTTATCAAAAACACTTTCGATCACTTCACTATGTTTTAACGAATACGCCATATATTTCACTTCGTCTAGATTTATGCCCTTCATATCAAGTGCACGTGTACTGGATAGCTGTGCGTTAGTGCGTAACTGAGGTAAGGCGATGATTGGTACTCTTTTCACCACATCGGACTCTATGAAGATACGATGATTAATGTGTATGCCATGAATCTCCACCTCACAGGGTTCTTCGATGGTCATCAGGTAAGTACCAAATACCAATTGTCTACTGGTCTCATCCTTGCATCGTTCTGTTAGTGTGGTCTTCTCTTCACTATACAGGATCCAGTTGTTGTTAGCGACTTGTTGGACTCTGACCTGTTCGATTTCTATTGGATGTTGTTTGCAAAGGGTAAGGTCGTTTTCGAAATTCATAAGCTGTTCGACACAGGTAAGTTCATAGAAGGGGATCCTGTTGTCTGCAGTGCAGAGGAAGCGAGCACCGGCAGAGAATGGTCTACACGGTATTGCGATTGGTGAGTATCTATTTTCTTTCGCCAATAGGTAAGGGTATTTGGGGAAAATAGCTAGGGTCTTATTTTCGGTGTCATGGAAAATTGGTAGGGAGTAAATCTTATAATAGTTATAAGTAACATTATCGGTAAGTGGTATCTCCATTATAAACGTTATTTGATTACTTTTAATAAATGATTTAACACATATAATCTCTTCTATTTTTAACAAGTTCGCTTCGGCGGGAGGATATATTAAGCTTTCATATTCGGATATTAATTTAAGATGATATAAAAGTTCTGAAGAATTAACAATTGATTGATGTAAAATAGAGACTCTGCTTAATGCAAGTGCAGTTTCGATTTCACTTAATCTAATAAATATAGTACGAAAGTTACTCATGAAAACATTGAACAACCCAGTTAAGTACGTCAGAAAAATCCAACTATTTTGCTGAGCAGTTAAATCTTTAATTAATGTTTCAATTTTAGTTAACCTGTTATGGAAGTTAATTGTATTCTGTTCAATAGTTTCAGTGGCATTAATAAAACTGTCAAACATTTTAGAGACCAATGTTAACCTTTTAGATATAGTGATTTGACCTTGATTCAATTTAGAAATGAGATTATCATACTTCAACGCATCATCATGATCCAAATTACCGGTAACAATTTTTATAATAGAGCCCAGTGGATTAATGAGTCCTCGTTTAGATCGTTTGGATGGTATAAGCTGTTGGTATTTTTCTACAGTTAAATCACGTATGGAATCTGTATGCATTTTAATAGTCATAATTTCTTGTGAGTATGATGCATTCCAATCAATTAAATTACAAAGCGCTTGATAGTTGGTAGAGATGTAGTTAAGGTCAGTATAAATTTGATCTAGGCTGATGATCTTTACAATAGTCCACTGATCAGTTTGGAAATATGCATGACCTTGTTTCACCGGTAAAACTCCTGGATTACCTTCAAGATTTTGCAGATGAAGGGCCAGCGACAGCATCGTGACTGTCATCAATAATATGCCGCACCTGTGGAGGACGTTTTATATTTTTAATAGGAATTTTGGTATCCCTTTCTCCTATTTTTATAGGTAAAATATTTTTATCTGCTTTGCCTGTTACTACAGCTTTTATATATCGGGGCTTATCCTTACTTTTACGCTTATTTATGTCTTTACCGAAAACAATTTCTCCTTTTTTAAACTTTATTTCACCTTCACCACCCTTACTCTCTCTATTCTTTTCTTTAATATTAACCATTTTGTCTGCTAAGTGTTCGTATAATGTTTTTATTCTTTTTGCATGATCTTTTACTAATTTTTGGAAATAACGTTTTTCTAATTCTATGCTAAACGGACTGCTTGAGTCGGTATGTCCGAAGACAACTTCAAATGGTGCAAGTTCAGTGACTGAGTGAATAGTGTGATTGTATGCCAGAACAGAATAAGTCATAACCGAAGCCGCATCAGTACATTGTTTTTCGTATTTGGCCAGTCTGTAAATTTCTATTATAGTGGAGTGGAACCTCTCAATAAGACCCATTGAATTGGGGTTATTAGGGGTTCCAATGTGGAAATCAATTTTATGTAAATTCAAAAATTCCTTAATTAGTTCATTATTAAATTCGGTTCCGGGGTCTGAGCTTATTCTTCTGGGTGTACCGTAATACGAAAAATATTTCATCAGTGCTCTAGTTACTTCGGGAGTTGATTTTCCCTGAGTTTCGATTGCCTGACCTAATTTGCTAAATGCGTCAATTATAGTTAAATAAGTTTTACCTTCTATACTAAAAAGATCTATAAATAGCTCTTGAAAAGGCGCGTCTTGGGTTTGTGTTAGTTGTAATATAGGTTTGATGGGTTTCCTATCATATTTCATTCTACGGCACCCATCGCAACTGTTTATGACTGCTGTTACAGTTTCCTGCATTCTATTCCAATAATAATTTCTACGGAGCCTAACTAGCGTTTCTTTTATGCCTCTATGACAGGTCTTTCCTTCATGGTGTTTAAGTATAAGTGCCTTTTGCTCTCCTTCATCTTCTACAAAAATAACTCTTTCTGTACATTCAAATAGGTTAATAGTTCCCTTTCTGAATAGTTCAATTATTATATTGCTAAATAGTTTCCGATGTTCATTCTCCTCAAAATAAATGAAATATTTTAATTTTGGCTGTATGTATTCCTTTAAAAAGTCCTTTACTAATTGCGGATTATCTTTTGGCAGGAAAACTTCTAATATCTTTTGTTTGTCACGTGACAGGTTCTTAACATGCATTTGATTTTTAAACCATGAAAATATTAAGATTTGATTCGGCTTGGTGTCGATCGCCTCATGTAAAATAGGTATACCGGTTGATTCTAATTCTACAGCGGAATGAACGGTTTCGTTCGACTTACTGGACACTGATCGTATTGGATACTCATTTGTATCGTAGTGAACTTCTCTAATATTGTCGGAAAAATCTATAGGACTACAGGTCATAGTTCGACTAGAATCAGATATCGTTACTGTTGATGAACCTTTACTATCTGCACATTCATTTAGATTTTTATCTTCCTTCTCATCAATATTAACTGCTAGAGACTGATTTTCGTCGTCTGTGAGTAAGGCATTGATTTTTATTCTGGACAGAGCGTCTGCATTTGTATTTTGTTTGCCGTTTTTGTGAATTAAATCAAAGTCGTAATCTTGCAAACGTAACCGCCAACGTGTGAGTTTGCTACTAGGGTCTTTAAGAGATTGGAGCCAAGTTAAGGGACGGTGGTCAGTATATATATAGAATTTTCTACCGTACAGATAGGGCCTAAAATGCTTTACTGCCCACACTATAGCGAGCAGTTCACGTTCGATGGTACTATAACGTGATTCTGTATCACTGAGGGTACGACTAGCATACGCAATGGGCTTGTCACTGCCAATCTGTCCTTGTGACAGCACAGCGCCTAGAGCGACATTGGATGCGTCGGTCGTCAGTATAAATGTTTTGTCATAGTCAGGGTATTGTAACAGTGGGGCATGTGTCAGGAGTTCCTTGCATTTGTTAAATGCGTCTATGTATTTCTGGTCAATAACAATTTTGTTGCGCTTTTTTAAGCAGGCTGTCAATGGTTGAGTAATTTTTGCAAAATCTTTTATAAAACGTCTGTAGTAACCTACAAGTCCAAGAAAGCTCTTAATCTCTGTCGTTGTCTTTGGTAACGGGTAATTCAATACAGCGTTTATTTTGTCGTCATTAGGCTTTAGCCCGTCTTTAGTTATAGTGTGTCCAAGGTAGAGCACTTCTTTGCGTAAAAATTCAGATTTGTCTAATTGAATTTTCATGTTAGTTGTTCTAAGTCGGTCAAATACAATTCTTAATTTATTTATCATTTCGTCAAGGCTATTTCCGTAAATTATTATGTCATCCAAGTATACCATGCAGTGGAGTCCTTGCAGACCACGCAAAATATTATCCATGGTCCGTTGGAAGGTAGCAGGAGCGGTTTTAAGTCCAAACGGCATTCTGAGAAACTCAAAATGGCCATTTTGCGTCGAAAAAGCTGTCTTCTGTCTATCCTTCTCTTCTACTTCTATTTGGTGGTAGCCGCTTGCTAGATCCAATGTGGTGAAGTACACACTCTTTCCTAGTTTGTCGAAAAGGTCATTAATATTAGGTAGGGGGTATTTGTCGTCTATGGTTATGTCATTCAGTCGTCTGTAGTCTATTACCATCCTGTATTTAATTTCACCAGACGCATCCTTCTTTTTAGGGACAAGGTGAACTGGAGCACTCCAAGGGGAATGAGATTCTTGTATAACATTTTCATGAAGTAATTTTTCTACCTGATTATTTATTTCGTTTTGGATGAAAGGTGCCTGTCTATAGGGTTTAATGTATATAGGATCTTCATTTTTGGTACGTATGTGATGTTTAACCTGATTAGTAAACGTAAGGGGGATTTGGTCACAGTAGAATATGTCCTTATATTCCCTACAAAGTGCATAAATTTTCTCACGTTCTTCGCCATTGGTATGATCGAGTCTTAATTTATCTAAATTTTCTTCAAGTAATTTGTCAATTTCTAGAGGAGTATTGGTCGTAGTAAAATTAATGTTGTATTCTGTATTTTCATATGGCGTTACTGTGAAAGGTTGGCAAATAGTCAGTTGTTTTGGGCAATCTGAAGTGTTTTGAATTACTGTAAATGCGTATCCACTATCACAGTTTACTAAAGCACTAGGCATTCGTAGTCCATTTCGAAATTCTTGGTAGTCAAGAATAGCGTCACCTGAATATTGATCTACTGGCAATTTAAATCGTTGTTCTGAACGTGGCTGTACAGTAATTTTATAATTTAAATTATTATTGATTATTGGAATACAAGTGGAATTCGTTTTTAAGATTCGTTCTTTTAGATCAATAATTGCACCTAATTGCTGTAAAAGGTCGTTACCTATAAGCCCGTCATACCGTGGATCTACTTCGTATACATAGAACTTATGCCAATCGTCACTAACAAAGGTAGGTAGAAGAGGAATTTCTATTACTTCATTATGTCTACTAGTAGCATGAGTACTAACCACCTGAAAATTTTCATTACGTATATAGTCGTAAAAATACTCATATGCTTTTGTAGGACTAATGAACGATCTCATACTACCAGTATCTATCATCATTTTTGCGTCTATCTCTTCTACATAAATATACGGTAGCTCTAAATTAGAGTCAAAATTTAATTCTAAGATTTCTTGTCCGTCGAGGCACTCTCCTGAAAATCCAGTGCCTGAATTTCATTTTCTGATTGTAATTCATAGTCAACATGAGTCTCGTCATGATAATTAATTTCATTTGAGTCACCATAATAGTCATCGTCATAGTTAGAGTAATAGTTATTGTAATAAGGCTCATAGTCGTCAGCAGACAATTCATTTAAATTGAAACCTTGTGGTACATTCGATTTAGGTTGGGCTGTTCGCATAGACACATCAGTAGTTTGCGTTTGAGGTTTTAGTATTTGTGGGGTATTAGAATTATTGGGGGATTTGTAACCAAACTGCTGAGGTTGCAACGGTTTATAGCCAAACTGTGGCGGTGGCCTGTATCCTAATTGTTGGGGTGGCCTGTACCCAAATGGTTGAGGTGGCCTATACCCGAATTGTTGAGGTGGCCTGTACCCGAATTGTTGGGGTGGCCTGTACCCAAATTGTTGAGATTGGGGTAAGTACCCAGGCTTGGGGCGTGATGTTAATGCATTTGGTAATTGACCTTGGGGCTGATTGAATTTATTCTGTGGAATACCGAAATTAAATTTAGGTGTGGTAATATTATTTGGCAATAAAGGTTTGTATCCCGCTGGCGTCATTACCAATTTTGATCCGAAACTGCTAGATTGACCGTAAATGCGATTCCTAGTATTATACTGCTCTAAGAAATTAACTTCCTCAAGTACTATACTCAAGGCCGCTTCTAAACTAGAGGGTGCCTTAAGCCTTACAATACGAACCATATTCTCTGGGAGATTGTATAAGAACACATTCAAGGCCGTATTGTTATAAATAATTGTCTTTGCACTCTTCAAATCAGTATCCTCAATCATGTTGACCTTGGACATCAATAATGATCGAACACTTTGGATTCTATTACAAAATTCTAAATAACTTTCACCGGATTTAATTTTTAAGGATTCTAATTCGATATTAATGCACGCTTCGCTACGCGGGTCTCCAAAATGTTGAATAAGTAGATCTTTAAAAGCAGACCATGTCACAATATCTTCACGTTCTGATAAGAGCGCTGCGGCGTCATCTCTCAATCGACTAGTTAAAACATTATAAACGTAAAGATTTTGTTCGTGGCTACCCTTATATCGGTCAAGGACATACTGACACTTTCGCAAATAAAGATTTAACTGTCTTTTATCACCATTATACAAAGGTATTAATTGAATAATTTCTTTGGGTATTTGTTCAATAGTCACTGAAGTCGTCATGTTCACAGAGTAGAGAACGGAACAGATAAAACAATTCGTGAGAGTACAATTGACTATGCTATGAAACACACAAGATAACACAATTCAAACATAACACACGTAAATCAGAAAATAATTAGACGCAAAATGTATGTAATAGTTTAGGTAATAAAATTAAAAATATTAATGTATAAAATATATATTTTTTTTTATATTAGGTGTAGAATTACATACACTTTACTTATTACTTTTAATAAAACACATTTATAAAAATATCAATGCAAAGAATACACTTGAGATAACAATTAATTGGCGTCTCTGAAAGTTTAACTACTCTATGTCGGTTCTATTTATAGAACACAATGAGATAAGCCAATAATCTAAATGAACACGTTATAATGAGAGAGGTTTAATCTCAAAATAATGTAGGTATTAAGTATTGGGGGATAGAGGAACATGGATTGGCGAAAAAATCACTCACCAGCCAGCTGCTACTCTCATCCTTGGTATTCCTTTGTTTGCCCACACGCACCAAGAGTAATTTATTTGGTTCGTCGGATTTCACTCGTCCTTAAATTCCCACAGCTATCGTGCAGCTCGTCCTCGAGACACGCGACGAATTTAAAACCGCGAAGAATTTAGGAATATAACAGCGAAATCCTACCGGCTGCGCCACTCTTGTTTCCGGAGCGGGGAAACTATTGAAATTACTAAGTATTACTACTAAGGAATTTCGGGAGACAAATTAAAAGCGTGTTACCGATTCTGAGGTACTTTTAATTGTAAAAAAACTAATCTACTGTCTGACCCATCTCGGCGCGACATCTCCGGTGGGGCGACTTATCTACCTAAGTTCTTAAAATTATAGTCAGCACATTATACATGTGTGCGTACAGACTTAATCTAGGGCCGAAGGCTGGGTGGTCACCATAGCTAGTTTTTATTTATATTTTGTTTGTGTTTATATTTTATTTTGTTTGCATTGTGTTTCGGATGGCACGTTAAACTGTAGGTCCCGGCTGTCATTGAACATCCTTGGCAGTCGTTACGGGTAGTCAGAAGCCAGTAAGTCTGACACCAGTCTAACCAAGGGGTATCGGGTTGCCCGGGTAACTGGGTTGAGGAGGTCAGATAGGCAGTCGCTTCTTGTAAAGCACTGGTACTCAGCTGAATTCGGTTAGACTGGAAGCCGACCCCAACATAGTTTGGGAAAAGGCTCGGAGGATGATGTTTATATTAGTTTCTGTATGATTTGCAAAAAGAAAAAATATAAATCATCATCATCCTCCGAGCCTTTTCTCAATCATGTTGGGGTCGGCTTCCAGTCTAACTGGATTCAGCTGAGTATCAGTGCTTTACAAGAAGCGACTGCCTATCTGACCTCCTCAACCCAGTTACCCGGGCAACCCGATACCCCTTGGTTAGACTGGTGTCAGACTTACTGGCTTCTGACTACCCGTAACGACTGCCAAGGATGTTCAATGACAGCCGGGACCTACAGTTTAACGTGCCAACCGAAACACAGTCATTGGTGTCTAAGATATACTTAGAAAGTACATACAAACTTAGAAAAGTTGCATTGGTACTTGCCTGATCTGGAATCGAACCCGCGCCCTCATACTCGAGAGGTCGGTTCTTTGCCCACTAGGCCACCACGACTTCACACAGAAACTAATATAAACACAAACATATTTTATTCCCTGTGATCAATCTCTATTTAAAGGTGATGTACAGTGGACACCCATTAATTCACTTCAAAGTCCTGTTTTTGAATGAGCTGAACTTTGCAAACTGTCTTCAAATGCCAATTTAAGTTTGAATTGTTTCCTAAATGTTAAAAAACTTCATAAAAAAACCTTTACATATTGTGGCTTTTTGCGCTACAAACCCAGAGCGTCTATGTTCATTTGTATTTACATAGTATGATGCTTCACTATATATTCTATCATTTTATGCTATAAATAGAGATAAATTGTTTCTCACCACAAGGATACAAGTAATAAGCTAGTATAGTAACACATAATTTCACATTATATTATAGTGGTTCATATGCCACAAACGTTACACCCTATCCCCTGAACTAGGTATAGCCTGTATCTCAGGAGATAGTTTGTTCAGTACAAGTCTCAATCATAATTGATTAACTTTTGTGTGTCACTGCTCAGATCATGTCATTGCTTTATTGATTTACGATGAGAGAAATTATTATTATTTTCTATTTTTATACAAAATTTAAAAAAATAATGCATGCAGAAGTAGTGTTTGGTATGTGATGTGTGAGGTGTGTTGGTGTAATTGTGAAGATATATATATAGTACATGTGTGGTGTAATATGTATGTGTATGATTGTATGATGATGATGTGTATGATTATATGGTAAAGGTAAGCAAGTTTTCAGTCTCTTGGTAATTTAGTTGTAATAGGTACTTTTTAACTAAATTTTTAGCTTCATGTGTGGTTAGATTTTGGATGTTACAGTTTTTGTTTATTCTATTGTAAAGTTTAGAACTCATGACATAGTAATGTCTTTCTGCGAAGGATGTTGTATGTGAAACTCTAGGACAAGGTGGGGGGTTCCTGCGTCTGTTGTTGTTGCACTGGAGTGGGGAAACTGTCCTGTGTCTTCTCTGAATAGATGCGAGCACATAGAGCTGCCTGATACTTAACAACTGACAGTCAGCATAAAGGTGTGTTGTTGGATATTTAAATGGCTTTCTAGTCATGACTTTGAGGACAGCTCTTTGAGCCCGCTCCAACTCAAGGAATCTGATTTTTGACGCTCCACCCCATACTGGGATGCAGTAATTGATAACAGATTGGCACAGAGATACATAGATTTTTTTGAGGAGCTCTGGCGATGCAGATTCTCTGAGGGTCTTAAATAGAAAAATCATTGTTCTCAGTCTGGCCATTACCTTGTTCAGTTGTTTGTCCCAGCGAAGATGTTCATCAATTTGAATACCCAGATATCTGACTACAGTAGCAGATGTTAGAGGTTGGCACTGACAGTTCTGTGACTTATCTGGACAAGAGTGTGCTATTATGTTAAATGAATTGGACGGTTTTTTATTTTTCCTTATCGTGAATGTTACATAGTAAGTCTTATTTAGATTTAGAGTTAGTAGGTTAGCATTCAACCAAGCCATCATTCTAGCAAGGCAATCCTCAGCCATCTCTTTAACAGATTCCCAACTAGGTCCATGTATCACAATCGCAGTGTCATCTGCGTACGTATATATATTTGTATTTGGTGAGGAGATTTTACAGAGGTCATTTATATAAATTTTGAATAAGGTTGGACCCAATACACTCCCTTGAGGCACACCAAACGTTACAAGCTGTTCGTCGCTAAGGTAGGAACCGATTTGAACTTGCTGTGTCCTATTTGTTAAATAATCTTTGAATAATAGAAGAGGGTTTCCTCTGATACCTATAGTCTCTAGTTTAGATACAAGTATGGGAACAGAGACTGTGTCGAACGCTTTCGCCATGTCTAGAAAAATGCCTAAACATTTGTTTTTGTCGTCTAGTTTACTTGCAACGAACTGTGTTAGGTCCAGTACAGCATCTTCAGTGGATACACCACTTCGGAAGCCATACTGGTTATCGGCAATAATGTTGTATTTATTTAAAAATTCGTTAAGTCGGGTATTCAAAAGTTTTTCGAGTATTTTAGACAATGCTGATAATACTGATATAGGTCTGTAGTTGTCGACACAGTCTCTGTTTCCTCCCTTGTGAATTGGGTGGACGACTGCCTTTTTAAATGCCTGGGGAAATACTCCTGTTTTAATGGATTGATTGAGTATATGAGTTATGGGTCCTATCAGTGATTTTCTACAACACTTTAATAGATTGGATGATATTTTATCCCATCCCGTTGCGCAATTGCTACGTAACTGCAAGATTACAGATTCCACCTCACTTTCATTGGTTTCAAGGAGAACAAATGAGTTTACCGAGGGGGGAGATTCATTTTGTGATAGATCTGACCGTCTGTTTTGACTCTCAGAAATTATTTTATGTGCTAAGTCCTTGCCAATATTAGTAAAATATGAACATACCTGGCCAACAGCTGTAGCAGGATTGTTATGGATATTTAAGAGTTCTGTAGGCGATTTTTTATTTTGTTTTGTATGGGTTATGTCTCTGATTACGTTCCATAAGGCTTTAGGATTGTTGCCAGCTCGACGAATTTCAGATTTTTCGTATTCTGTTTTTAGTCTCCGGAGAAGGCGATTGCAAAAATTGCGATATCTTGTATACGTTATCTTTAAAATTAAATTATCAGGAGTCTTGGCTGTCTTTTTATGAAGTCTGTCTCTGTTTGCAATGCAGCGCAATAGCCCTGGCGTTATCCACGGCTTAATATTTCTTTTTCTTCTAGAGATGTTAACTATTTTTGTATGTTTTATTATTACCGATGTTAAGAATGAGATAAACTTATCAGTGGTCACATTGGCATCTTGTGATTGCAGAATATCAGAAAAATCTGAGGTTTCGAGCTCTTTTTTAATGGCTTCATAATCTACTTTATTCACAATGTTGTTTGGTTTTTGTTTTGAGTTAAGTTTTTCTATGGACAGCAAGATCGGTATATGGTCAGTGATGTAAGTTTCAACTAGTATGGATGTGGCTGGAAGTGTAGATTTTAGGAAAATGTGATCTAAGCAATTACCAAGCCTAGTTGGAGAGGTGTGAGTTGGTAACAGCCCATATGTTGCATTTAATATTAGATACTCATTGCTTCGTTCATCTTCATTGTCAGATTTTATATCTATGTTAATATCTCCTATTAGGGCAACACTACCATACCCCGTTAGGTTTTCATATACATTATTTAGACTATCCAAGAAATTTTCAAAATTTTGCCTATGCCTGTAGGATGGCGATCGGTAAATAGTAATAAGTGCCAGTTTGTTTTCTATACAACAGATAAGACAGTTAGCGTTGGTGAACACGGGCTCATTAATAGTACAATTCAGTTTTTCATCAGTGTATATGATTATGCCATCGTTTTGATTAGAAGTGTTTTTGGTATAGTGAGAAGTGTAGCCATCCAAGATAGGTATTTTGCTGACTTTACTCAGCCAGCATTCTGTAAGAACGATAATGTGAATGTTAGTTTTTATTGTAGATAACAGTATTGTTAAATCGTCGTAGTGTTTATTTATGCTTCTTATATTTAAGTGCAATATTTGTATAGATTTGTTATGTTGTGGTAGATAGATATTACATTGTTCCGGAGTACATTTAATTGATTTTGCTCGTGAGATCGATTCGAGGTCTTCGTTTAGCTTAATTATATCAGTCATTATTGAATAGCAAATACACAAAAGAAAGTTCCCATACAAGTCTGTGTACTTATACTCATGCTGATACCTTTATTCCGTAGTTTGAGTGATGTCAAGTGTATTAAATGTGTGAAATAGTGTGTAAGTTGTATGTGTGATATTTGTATAAACATATGGATTGATATTAAGAAACATGCATGCAAAAACAGAGGATTACCAGAAAAACATTTACCGTCTTACCACAAAAACTTTTAAACGTCAGTTTATGCCTTGTCTAAAAAAATGTCAAATTATGACATTGACATACGGTTCATTTTGCAGCCAAAATTTTATTAGACAAGTGTAAAACAGGGGTTAAAGTTTTTGTAGTAAGGCCAGTTATGTTTAGCAAGTATGTAACAAGGCAAACACTTAGCACAAGTAAAAATAACAGATAATAAAGTAAAAGTCATGCTTCCCTATGCAGGTCAGCTAAACACTTTTCAGATGTGACAATTATCTGCTTTGCACCTGTATCTTTGCGAATAAAGATATGACCATTTGTAGACCAGCAGAATTTGTAGCCGTTGTTCTTTGCAAATTCGCGAGTTATATGAAATAACTTTTTTGAGCTAGACGGCAAGAAATCCGCAACATAGATTGGAAGTCGCTGTCCCGGAATGCCGGCATGCTCGGTGTTCAGCATTTTCTCCTTGCTTCCTGCATTTTTATTGAATTGCCGTGCAGCAGCTAACATATTTTGTTTTGCCTTCACTGATACAAGTTCCACAACAATAGGGCGGGTCGTACCTGGTTTGCCCGGGAGGCGGTAAATATCCCGTAACTCAGATGCCACTACCGGCATCCCGACAGCTTTCCCGATACTGCTTACTGACCGTATTAAATCCTCATTGTCTTCCTTATCCATTTGCGGAATGTTCCTAATTTCCAGGCACGACGAGCGGGTCCTGAGCTGAAGATCTTGTATTTTCCTCTCTAGATTTAACATTTCAGCTCTTTGTTCTTGACGTTGGTTCTGCAGATCAGCAATCTCTTTTCTGAGATCTTCGTATTGTTGATTGATGAAGTTCATTGAGTCTTTTATTTCAGCATTCGATTTCTGTATTGCCGAGGTTTGCAACTTCAATTCGGCGATATCAGTCACCAACATAGACATTGCATCGTTCTGCTTTGCAATAATTTGTGAGAAATGATAGTCCTGGTCAGCCTTCCATGTTTCTAGCATTTCCTTTATGTCAGCTTTGAACTCTTCGAACATGTTAACCTCACTAGGTGAGAGCTCAGTGCGAGGGCGCTTGTATCGTGCAGTGTTTATAAAACTCGTATCGCTTGGCGTTAACATATTTAATTCTGGGTCTGATTGAGTGTGATCATCGCGTGTGGGTGTGTGGAAGGTGGTTGTAGGTGGAGAACGTCGTAGTCGAGGCATAACAGCTAGTCCGTAATTAATCGTTACTCAGGAATCCTCGTTCAAAACAGGTCGGGGTGGCGCCACCAGTCGCTTGTGCTTGCAATGCAAATTAATAGCACTGTGAACGTCGCTGGAACGCTTAGGCTAATTTCTACGTTGAGATGTTGGTAGCACTGTCACAGATGTAGGTATACGGGACTTTCGTCTTTATTACGTTCACTCAGGCATGAGGTTTCCGTGCACTCGCGTATTTGCACTATGAAATGGCAGTTTTTTGTTAAAGTTTGTTTATTAATTATTGTTCAATGTAGATTTCCCAAAGGATTGAAAACAGTTAATAGGTAATTTCACTGCACCAGGTTTGTATCTTGAGAAGAAATACACTTGTCGACAGGCGTTAACTATTTTTACGATTAGGAGATACAACGACACGACTTGAGCAGCAACGATGACGAATAGTAATAGAGATAAATTGTACAAGCACTAAATACCCAGATAGACTTGAAAGTATGCAGTCTTTTCAATAGACAGTAATAATACATTCGCAAAATTCTGAATACATTCTGATTTTAATAATTATTTCATCCAAACGCTTTCGAGAATAATTTCAAAAAAATACTTCGTTAGCCTCACGAAAAATACCACCTTAATTACAACGCAAAAAATTCTGAAAACCAAAACTTACATAAAAGGAGGTCTATTCAGTATTTTTCTCTCAGGTAAGCTTTCACGTCTCATTCATTACGTAGTCTGCAAAAAGTCGCTGTATAATCTCGAACCCTTGACCTCGGCAAAATAATAAATATATTTCCATCTTTTTTCTCCAAAGATGGAGTGGGATGAAAGTCTTTACAAATTGGGGCAATGTCTAATGGATCGTGGGAACTGTCGAGGGCTCTCGTGATTGCGAGGCAGCAAATGGAGTGTTGTTTCATTCGCTTGTCTGCACTTTCACGCATGCAAATAAAAGGTACGACGCGTGTTTATATTTTATTTAACACACGTCTTTTTATTGCGTTACGCTTTTCCTGATTGGTGCGTACCGCTCTGTTTGTTTATGGTTCTTTCAGATCATATATTGAGTTTTTTTATTATTTTTAATTGTCTGTATTTCAATACATTTGGCACTGTGCCGTGTTTTTTACCATTTTAATAGCTATCCGAAAAATGGATTCTCAAAGTATTTTTGAAGTATTGTTGTACTCGATATTGGCTCCTTGCCCAATCAACTACGATAAGCTGGTCCCTATCACACAATATGCCATCAGCCGGTTAGGCCTGCCGTGACAGGCATTCTTTCCTTCAATAGAAAATCTAATATCTTTTAGAGTCGATATTTCTGCAGCAAAGTAAATTACTATCCTTTTGAGGTATATTAAATCAAAGGAAGCCCCATGATTAAAGGGTGGACAGAAACGTGACACTTATGTCAAGTACGAGCTCCGATATACGGGGAATCCTTTATACATTACGGCAATTTGAAATAACACGCTACAAAGGGAACTATTTTTGTACAACTTTGTTAACAGAAATACTCCGACTGAATATTTTGTTCACGTTTGTCTGGGCTGATTGTAGTGTTAATTATAAATTGAACGTCCATTGCACTTAGTACGATTCTCGCTTCGTAGTCAAAAAATCGTTTTAGTGACCGATTACTTGAATGACCGTCGGTCAAACTTTCCCCAAATGTTTAATTATGATTGTAAGTTCTTGGGGAAGTTTAACAACCTTCACCAAGATATAATTGGTTCTGATATCTAAACACGAGGTCCAGAAACCAAAATATTACGCAGTTAACATATAAATTCAGCAACCAATTAACTGAGTTACGTAAATACTATATTACACACCCAAAGCTTTCACTATTGGACAAACATCGTGAAAGTTTGAGCGATCCCAATTACGGGTGCGATTCGATACGGAATCGATTAAAATATCGTTCATTTACCAATTGAACTCCCGATGGAAATAGGTACTACTCAATAATTGACACCAATCGAATTCTATGTTTGGTTTATTTTTACGTCGCCTAATTGGATAACGTATCGATTTGAGAACATCGTCGACTCGATAGTCGGCAATTTGAAATTGGAATATTAATTTCAACTTTTAATTGTGCCTTTGCTTTAAATTAGTTATATTCTATATTATAATTTCATTGTTTGAATGTGACCTGGTTTTATGTACCTTTTTATGTCAAAATATTTTTACCATACACCAAAAATACAAGGAAACCTCATTAATTTTACACTTCAGTAGTACAGGTGTATCTTCATTTTAGCTTATTATACTTTTACTTCACTACCATAAAACAAAGACAAGCCAAGTGCATGCATATATTATTCGGTATGTTTCGTTGCGAAATGACTTTTTTACAGCTTAACGTGGTTTGAAATAGAAAAGTGTCTCGAACGGCGAAATTCAACGTATTAAATCGTATGCTTTTAGCAGAATAAATGCAATCATTTTCCTGAGTGTCTGAAGTTATAAAGCTAAAGCTGACTCAGTTAGGTCTGATTTTATTACGGACTAATCTTATTTTTAAAACGGAGACTTTTTCAACTGTGTTTTTAAGTAATTGGTATGGCTCTCGCCATACGTTTTGTCGTCAAGGAAAAATGCGCGAATCATACTTCGATTAGATTACACGTTCATTTACACGTCTAAAGCAAACGAATCATATTATTATTACTAAAAGCATTGGCGAAAACGAAAGGGTCAACAACCCACATATGTCCTGTGAAGGCAACGCGGACCAAAGAACGGCGCCAGTGCCATCTATCAAGTGAAGCATGAACTATTCAAGCGTAACGTGAAACCATCAAGTGTCGAGCCTCACTTCAGAATGATTGACGTTCAATTGAATATCTCTGCCAAGTGAGCGCAGATACTCAACATTTTGCATTTCTCTTTGTTCTCTCAAATGTACCAAGTTTTCTCAATTTGCCACCTTTCCTGTTTATTTCCTACACTGCATGCGTAACAGTAATAAGAACGCGCCCACAAAAGATTTTCATTAAGAAAAATCATCAACGCAGACGTAAACGCAACCTCTCATACCGCACTCAACATTTATGAAAACGCACGGAAGTGTAGTAAAAATAAAACTTTATGTCGCACCCGACGAGTTTTATGTCTGTAAATGGAGAATTTCATAATACAGTGTATAGTGAGTGAATAAGGCCTGGATCGTGACGGGTAACTCTGTTTGTAAAGTTATTACCGAAAGCCAACGAGCAGACGGAGCGAGTTCGGCTGAGCGATAAAAGCAATTTTTGCAGATAAACTCGTGCTGTGTTGCAAATTGTTTTTGTGAATTTACTCAAACATTGTTATGGCTGTGACATGGCGTACTTAAGTTATTTCCTGTTTAAAAGTTCCTATTCCTCAACCAATATGACACTCAATTACCTTCTCGCTGGTGAGAATTGCCAAATTGTGAACATACACGTAGAGATATAACTATGAAAGTATTGTAGACAAAGTTAGTTTCCGTTTCTCAAGGGTCAAGGCTCGGTTCTATGTATGTTCTTGCTCGCAATGAAAACTTGCATTACTTTGCAATACTTTTTTGTGCTAGTATACAAGATCTTGTATAGTTATGGGGTCGTAAAATCCAGAATAAGTAAAAAAATATGATACATGGGTAACATATGCTCATTTTTGTACAAAATTTAGCGACAATAATCACCGAAATTAATATCCGTCTCGGAACCTCTTTTAAAAATAAAAAACAAAAACTTTAAAATAATCCCACTTGGAGCATACATCGAGGACAGTCCACAAATTGTGACCACTAATCGTAGTGACTTGTATATCTGCGACCAAATTGCATTCGGCGCAGAGCACGTGCTACATGAATTACGAACAGACTGACTGCAGTCCGGTTTATGACGGTAGAAATGGCTAAATTATTTGCTGAATATATCTGGTTTTGTTATTGAGGTTTTATATTTTGGTGTTTCTAAGTAAACAAGCAAAAGAGATATATTTTTTAGAGGTATGCTGAATGAATTAATGTCGAATGTTTTCTGACATGTAAGCTAATAATGTATTGAAAAATACTTTTTCTTTGATTAGAATTGTGTCAAAGTCTGAGCGCTGTTTTAAGTGTGAATACATTTTTATAATACATGACTTTGTTCTTTTGTATCAAATATCATGTTTAAGGCTTACAAAACAAAAAAAAACAATAAAACATCGTTATACCAAATTCCAAACAAAAGAGAGAAATATTTAAATTGCATTTATTATGCGAAGATACCGACGCAAGTCAATGATTACTTTGACCAACTTCGTTACTTAAATAATTCAAAGAGTTGACGTTTTATCGGAAGTTTTATTGAGTTAGCACAACTAAACTGGTTGCCGTCATTTATCAGCTAGCTCGATTCTAAAAGCTCGTTTCATTCCGAAATATTCAAGTTGTTCTTAACATTTAAAGGAAACATAGGGATCCACTAACATTGCCAATAATTTTATGAGTCGTTAAGAAGACAACAGAACAAGCTATCATTACAATAATAGTCGAAAGTGATGATGGAGTAGCTTAGATGTACATATTATCTAAATAATAACTCCTTTGTTTCCGAGGATTTGTACTAGGTGTGGTAATCCTTCTCGCCTTTACGGATCATTAGCGTGGTGTTACGTTAGCCCAAAATACCAATAAAGGCAGAGTGAAAGGTGCCCACAGTAATACAAATATTTCACCGAAACGATTCGACTCCACGCAACGTAATGTAGCCGCGTAGTTATGGCTACACTACAGCTGCTACGAATGCCGACGGCGTAGCGTGGCGTAGCCTAGTGGTTGCTACGCGGCAAACGTAATTGCCGTACGTTGTGTAGTGTAACATTCATTATGAACATTTCGTTTCAACTTGATTCATTCACTTTTTGCCATTTTAATGTTGTGTTGAATTCGCTATATCTTCGTTCGTATGCTCGTAAATGTATTTCGTAGTATTTTAAATGGGCGTAATTAAATTGGATGGGAAATTTATTGCACTAGTCATTAACCTCGGTTTCGCTTGTGTGACCGTCTGGCTTGAACTGGAATATTTTTGCTTGTAAATTAAATCTGGCGTCAATTTGTGCCTATTCGCTTTTCAGTAGTACGAAGTAGATTATTATTATAACCGAATGAAAAAAGCTCTCGATCGAGTTTTTATTTGCAATGAGAATAATTCAATTTTAACCCGATTTTGGAATTAAATCACTGGGGTATTAATAAACCAAGTTTGGCTGATTTATTGATTGTTAGTACTGAAATATAAAACTTCTATAGAAAAATATTGTGAGACCTACAAAACATATTTTTATAACATCGACTACGTTGATTTGATTGTATCTTATTTTAAATCAACGGACTAAAAAAGGAGTGATTTTAAAAATGTTGAAAACCATCACGACTGTCACGATTGGCCACCTGCGCCTGCTAAAAGCCAGACCAAAATATGAACTACTAAAAATAAATCGCCAATATAATATTCCACGTATCCTGATAACCAGTAAACAGGCACACCCACAATTTATAGTTGCAGTACACTCATAAATTAACCGCTTTCTGCTCCAAAGAGCTCATTAAACCCTCTCCTCGCTCGTGATACTAAGTAGTTCCTAGGGCATATTAAACGTGAACTTTGATAACAGTTCGAAAGTTTGGAAATGCTATAAGTTAGCTTCAACGTCTGAGTCTAAGATTAAGCTTAAGAATGTTCCGGATTAATTGATAGCTGCTAGTGATGGGAATTGTTTGCAAGTAATTTAAGGGTTGATTTAAAACTAATAAAACACAACATCATTGATCAACCTCTACAAACAAAAAAGAAAGAAGTTTTATTTTCCTTTCTAAGCTTATGAAACAAGGTCATGAAGCTATTAACTCACATACACAGTACACAGACAGTGGTAGTTAAATCTATGGTAATTATGAACGTAACTGCGTACTACAGAATTGAATGCAGTATTCAATATTTATTGCTTACCCTTATCGCTACTACATACAAACAACTTTAGCATTAAGTATAATTACTTGAATTGTCTGTAACGTTGTCCTTATTTTCGGCGTGTATTCGATATAAGTATTACACTGGTATTCAACTGAAAAATAGTCAGAAAGACCGCAATTCTTTCAGAACTTTCCATTAAAAAAAAACGCAACATATGAATAGGGCGACTGATTTCAGCGATCACGTGCGACCAATAGAAAATCACACACTAAGCCATACATAAGTCGTAGGTCCCAACTTGCAGTTTATTCATAATTTGTAGGCAGGGGACGATGCCTCCAATTGAGTGCAATTTCCGCCAATTCCCCTTCACCGTTCACTGTCGGAATGACAGCACATTTAGTTTAGGGCAGGCTGTCAAAGAAATTGCGATGTTAGTATATCGCCCCTTAGGGTCAATTCCCACTGAAAGAGCAGGACAGCCGCCGGCAGCGGCCGTAAGGCCTCTGCCTCGAATTTTGCGAGCAGCGGGGCGGCGGCGGCGGCGGCGCGGGAGCGGCAGGATCTTACGCGTATAATCAAATGGACCGGCCCTCGAATATAGCGGCACGGGAGCGGCGCGGCGGCGGGCAACGAGCGGTGCGCTCCAGTCAAGCGGTGACCGCCCGCGGTGGGCGTCTGCATTGTAGGCATAGTGTTATACATTTTTTTTGTGACGTATCAAAATGTCTTCGGACGTGCAAGAGCTAATTATTTCGGCCATCTTTGAGAGGACACCCATATGGAACAGCAAACACAACAGAACACAACACTACACTGCTATATTGCCGCGCGATCTGCCCGCTAGTTTCGAGAACAGGTATGCGTTGCCCGCCCCGCTCCCGCGCCGCCGCCGCTGCCGCCCCGCTGCCCGCAAAATTCGAGGCAGAGGCCTAAGAGCACGGACAATGTAAGAGCGCGGCGCGGCGCTGCCCAGCGCGGCGCCGCGCGGCCCGCCGCGCTCGCGCTCTATCACTTGCATTTACGGCCGCTGCCGGCCGCTGCCGGCCGCTGCTCTTTCAGTGGGAATTGACCCTTATATTTGCAAGATTTTGTAGGTATAGCTTGTGTATATGTATGTCTTATTATTTGACTTGTATATACGCAGCAAACGCATAAATCCACAAGTTTAGAATAGAATATGAACTATAGTAATTATCCCAAATGCGTAAATGCGGTAGCGAGGGCGTCATATCAGCTTCAACCAGCTATACTTATACCTACGTTACTTTGGCACAATTTATGTTGACCGGAGGTATAACTGTAACTATTCATTTAATAAAATTTCTCGATAAGCAGCCCTCATATTTTTATCAAGATGTAAAAGACTTGAAAGATGGTGAATATTATATCATACTTTTAATAACGAAAACTCTTAGAAGTGATTAACAACTAACAGCCTTACTTATAAAGGTGAATTAAATATAAGTAATACTTAAGGGCTGCTTAAGAAAATTCTTACTTATAAACGTTTCTTAAGCAGTCTTAACGAACATTTAATCAATGCTTAAGACTTTAAGTAGTGATTAGTTAAAACGTTGCTTAGAAGGTGATTAGAGATTTTATAAGTAAGGGGGTTATTGTATTTCTAAAGCGCAACTCAATTTTATATTTCCGATTTTCTCACAAAGGTACAGGCGAGCACAGCAAGTTCTTATATAAAATTGAAACTCTTCGCCACACTTTGTTGTGGTCATACAATATTTTCTTTCTCTTATGTGTAATCCTATTTGTTACGTAACACAGCCGAGTTCTCGCTTCAAGACTCATGAAATCTTTACGTGGGACAATACATTTTGTTCCGTGTAAGAGGATAAGAGCGGCGTACACTGCAGACTAAATAAACTGTTGGCCGATAGTTGGTCAACGGTTGGTCGATTACAAATGCTCATCTTGCACACCTGGCTACATCGGTGATGAGAGGTGTCAGTTTGTCAGAACTATTGCAAACACGGGACCTGCAGTAAACCTGCCTCTTGCAGGTAAAGTATATTCGACTCCTCCGACTTCGAGCAAAATGGAGTAAGATATGATGTCCACCGATATCTTCGCCCCTTGTAAATCGATTTCTATTATTTCTTTTATTCATTGGAAGGAGCAGGCCATCAATTTAGAATCTGATGATGGTAACCCGGGAAATTATATTTCAATATACAAGGTGTTGATTTGCATTTGTGCCATACTTCAGGAGGAGGTCATAAAATAAGTAAATAATCTATTGGAATTACAGTGGACGGGAAATAGCTAATATGTACTGCTTTTTTTGTCATTGTAATGTCGTAGTATTTCAGAAGTAATCCAATTTTATGAATGAAAATTATGAATGATCGTTGCGTATGCTTTGTGTTTGCGTTTGTGTGAAGGCGCAGCACGGTTTTAAGGCCAGTAACACACGCGCCAAGTTCAAAAACGGCTAGATGACATTGAAGGAATTCCGAAAAAAAAAATTAAAAAAAATTACGTACCAATTTTTTTGTTGATTTGGGTCAAGAATCATTAGCATAATTACGTCCTTGACTATGGCACGGATGCAAATCAACAGCTTGTATATTTTTTTAAATATTTGAAGTCAGCACCAGGCAACTTCGGACAAGTAAAGCTTTTAGCCAATATCTGTCCTGCACATCAACCAGTCAAACGGCTAACTTCCGAACTGCATAGTTACTTGACGCGAACTATAAAACCACTTTATAATTAACTTTAACATATATTGTTTTTAGTTAGTTCAAGCGTATAGTAGTAGTAAGTAACAATAATCGAAGGTCTTCAGAGTTCAAATCCGATAACGTTCGTATCGCTATACTCGCAACAATTACACCAGGGGAAGTCCGAATAGCAAAAATATCATAATTCAAGCACCCATGCTTGTTTTTGTAGTTCAAACGCACGTTTCCTTTAGTTATCAGAAAGCATTATAATAACTTCATTAACTCGAAAGCAGTCGTAGTAGTCGGACGCATCTGCTATACCCTCAATATACTTATTGAGATTTGAACTTGCGTATAGTTGTGCACTCCGTTTCTGAGATACAATGTACAAAGTGCTGAGTGTGTGGGCGCTAGTGGTGCTGTCTGCGGGGCTGGTCCACTCCTGGGGTGAGTACAGAGCGATATTTGTGTAAGCCCGCGCGCACACTGCACATTATTTAGTCGGCAATTGGTAGGATTTTCTTTTCTTTTTTTTAATCTTGAATTCAATATAAGTTTTTAGTCAGTCTGATAATGAACAAATACCTAATGGTTGTTACGTGTGTACTCTCATTCACCTTCATACCGATTTATGAGCCCAAATCAACTATCGGCTCACTTAATCTATGTAGTGTGCGCGCGCTCTAAAGACAACACATTTTTGGGCAAAGGTGTCGTGTCACGCAGATAAGACGTTTAAGCCTTTCTTTCAATGTGAGTACTGTGAGTCAGATGCGGCTATGGCTCATTTAAGAAAGTATACCTTCTTTCCTAAATTCTTGAGTAAAATATAATACAGGATTGAATTTTAAGCAGTGCACAAAAAAAAACTGGTGGTCCAGAATCATTTACGGAACATATCTGCATCATCAGTAAACATTTTTTTAAATATTTTTTTATCCGGCCTAAAATCAGCAAAACATGGATACTGATGACGACATCACCGTACAATCGGTTACAAAATAAACATCTTTCGCTATCAATAACTACTCTTTTTTGTACTAACCCACAACAAAATCAAAATATGCGTATCTATAAATCTTATTTAACTATGAGTTGACAAAGTTTGCGCACTGAATAAAATTCATTCCTGTATAATATTTATTTTTAATGTAAGGATTAGTAGTAAGACGTGATTCATTTATCAAAAATAGTAAATGATCATCATATTATTAAAAACATTTCAATTTAAAATGACATGCAAAAAATAACTTCTCGTTAACCGATTTACCTCAATAATAATAAGCTTCGGCAAAAATAGTTCATTTTGATACAAGTACAGGAAGTTTGTCATTGCGTACCTACTTGACCGAGGTGAAATCCACACGAGCCATAAGCGAGTATGTTATGAAGCTGAGGGCTGAAGTTACTTTGTAAGTGTCTAACACTAATGTTTTTCTGTTTCAGACTACGCAATAGCTTTAGAAAAACGAATAGATTTTTTAAAAAACGATGTGAAAACACACAGCATTGCTAGTCTCCAGTTTAAGAACCTCACGGCGTTAGCTTACGACGCACTCCACGACACGCTCCTGATCGTCGACCAACAGACAGACAACTCTTCCGTATACCGATTGTACTTCACATCCAACGACATCGAGCTCATACTTACCAGGAAACAGATCCAGACTATAGCCTACGACCCAGTCAAGGATTTACTTTTCTGGGTTCAGGACAGAATTATTTTTTCGATACCTTTAAAGTCTGGATCTAAATGCGACGACAGTGAACAAAATATTGTAATTAAGTTGCCTGATGAAATCCCAAGTTCTATTGCAGTGGACAGTTGTGAAGGGTACGTTGTTACTGATATTGCTTGAATTAGCAGTGGAAGAGCACCATCTTTTAAAAATAAAAGCTATACCTATCATATTTTAAAATGAATATTTAATGAATGTCGATATGTTCTTTCTTCGTTACGTATAGCGGTGAAACGGTATTTGGTATGGAGAACATTTTTTCCTATCCTCAATCTCAGAAAGGTTTTATTTAGGTACTCTTGGATATCTGAGTTGAAAAGTTTGAATTCACTAGACTAGAGGATAAAGTACACACTATATTTCTGTTCAAATATCATAAAAAAATATTTACTTCTAGTTAAGATGACTATGTTTTTAAAGTTAAAAGCTCACTTTTGTAATGTGCTCGGAGTGCCCATTTTCTTATTTTTAGTAATTTATTCGAAGAGTAGGATGAAAGTTTCGCATTGCACATGAGTGAAACAAGTTTATTATCTCGTGCTCTTTTGGTCCCTTTGATAACGCTCAATATACTCATATTTGCCAGAGCCTATCTGTGTACTCCAAAAGTGACTGAAAATCGTATCTTCATTGCTATTCGTCCAATAAAGTTCTGCGATCTTAGCAAAATTCATCATCCATCTGTTTAGGATGATCTCATCCAGGCAACTAATACACGATCGAGTAATTTTGATTGATAACTGATGTTAAATTGCAGGTTTGTTTACTGGACCAATAAAAAAAATGCAAAGCCTACAATAGAGAGAGTTCGATTTGATGGCTCAGCAAGAGAAGTGGTGATAGATAAGGATATCCATGAGCCTGATCATCTTGTCATCGACCCTCAGATAAAGAAAATGTTTTGGATTGATATGAGACATAATGAAACCCACAATTTCAAAGTAAACACTGCGTATTTGAATGGAACGAACAACGCCAACGTAGCAGTAGGTAATGGTTGGATTCCAAAAGGATTAACTATCTCAAGCCAATTTGTCTACGGTGCCGAGCATGGTGTAAAATTGTCTGTTTATAAAGTGCCGAAACGCAAAGGGTTAGTTATCGATAGTCATGTATCGAAGCTTGAAGGTCAGCAATCGTCAAGAATCGTGGCCAAATATACACTTGAAGAACAAACTAGAGGAATTCATGAATGTCCAACTCTAACTAGTTTGCTACAAGAGAATGCGACCAATAATGACACCATTTTAATTTCTGATTGCGACCTCTGTGTTCATGGTGAGAAAGCTAATGCCACATCTTGCACATGCGCACCTGGCTACATCGGTGAGAGATGCGATGTGTCAGTCTGTCAGAACTATTGCATCCAAGGAACCTGCAGTGTCAGTGATGAGGGGGAACCCTCTTGCAGGTAAAGTGTATTATGAAACTACCTGCTACTGGTGGTTTTCGATGACTCTTCTCTCCCTTCAAAACGGTTTTTGTTTCAGATGCGAGTCTGGTTATTCTGGAGCGAGGTGTGACCTCAACACGTGCTTCAATTATTGTCTGAACAACGGCGTTTGTTACTTTACTGAAGAGAATGAACCACTTTGCCAATGCAGTGGAAATTATAGTGGTTCCAGGTGTGAAGCTATCAAAAGTGACACAGTTTGTTCAACGTTAAGTCCTGGATATATAAACATTGCTAATCCGAAACCAGCATATAATAACTTTACTATAGCCGAAGTGTTCTTAAACCGTCGTAATGTAACTAAAGTGACTGTTAACGTGGAAATAGAATCTAGTTAACGTACTCGTATTTATTTGATATTATGTTTTAAATTAAGAATTATTTTTTATTATTATATGCTTTGTACTTGCAATATTTTGATAAACTTTTGGTTTTAAATCTCCTAGTTAGTAGGTCAGTTATTGTGAAATTATTTAAGTCGCTACTATACAAGCTGTCAGTGGCAAGGCGTCCCTATAAGCCGATACCTATCGGCTTCCCTTTGGAATTTCAAGTTAGAAGCATAGGTTTAATTAGTATAATAATTTAAACCACACAATTTAAATACGTAGGTATAAAAAAACGCCTACCACCGTTACCTTTTTTGTCTGTAAATTACTTAAAACAATTTGCTCCTATACAACCCCTGTGGCGTGTCGGCTTCCTTCTTCGAAAATGTCCATACAAATCTACGCTTGCATGACGTCATCGGAGCCGCGCAATGTGTGCAAAATATGAGCGCTGGGTAAGCCACAGCAGCATACTAGCCAATAACAGGCCTCTGTCACTCGACGTACTTGCGCGCGATAAATGCCTACTGGGCTGCCGCGGGCCCGAAGCGGCTCAGGGCGCACAACAGTCACACGCGCCGCGCGCGTTCAAATATTTATTATTTTTATTTCGTGGCCTTTTGTATTGTTGGTTTTTATTAGGTTTTTTTAAGCTACCTAACAAACTGATGGATTAATTTTTGAGTTGTGTTGGTTTATATGCGACTATTGTAAGAA
Source organism: Helicoverpa zea (assembly GCF_022581195.2). Classification (NCBI taxonomy): domain Eukaryota; kingdom Metazoa; phylum Arthropoda; class Insecta; order Lepidoptera; family Noctuidae; genus Helicoverpa; species Helicoverpa zea. The sequence continues at coordinate 6,496,325 of NC_061460.1, read as the reverse complement.
AAAACTTATGTAGTATCTATCTTTTATGGTACTTGTGCTCGAAAAATAGTTGGAAACCGCCTTTGATTTTGACGAAAGCTTTACTTATAGCTTCTTTAGTAATATGTACCCATACTCCATTTTAGTAGGCACTTAACTAAAGAAAAATATTCTTGATACTAGCTGTTGCCCGCAACTTCGTCTGCGTGGGCAATATAGAATCGTCAAAATACTACTTATCCCGTAGGTGCATTCTTTCACGTAACAGTATAATTAGGATTAGCACTTAGCAGTCGCATAGATTCATTGATCAAGGTTGTGTTGTGGATGTAACCATTTATCTAAACCAGTGGTTCTTAACCGGTGGTCCGCGGACCACTGGTGGTCCCTGGAGGCATTCCAAGTGGTCCGCGAAGCTTAGCTTTGACGACGTTGCTATACGTTATCTAACTTAATTTTTATCGACTTGTAATTGCGAGCGGGGGTTTTCGCATGGACGTACATGTATCGGGTGTGTCGTACCTAGTCCCCCCATTCATGAAAATGTATGTTTGGGCTACATTTTACGTAATTTTGGTTTTGAGTCTTAAAAAATAATTAAAATTTCACGCTCGCTTCGCTCGCGTATTCAGAAACCGTATGCCCTTATTTTTGCATTTGTCAACAAATAAAACGTTAAGTACGTTTGGGCTACATTTTACGTAATATTTGGTTTAAGTCCAATAAAAATTTCGCGCTCGCTTCGCTCGCGCATTGGAAACTACATAGGCAAGTTTTTCTTTAATTGTATTAGCACACAACTGCCGACATGCGTTTAGCTTTGAGTAGAACTGACCCAAAAATTCAGATATTTTTTTTTGATACATAATAAAGAAATGAGTGCTAATTTAGGTAAACCGATGAGGTGGTCCCCGGCAAGACAAACTTTAGTAAAGTGGTCCCTCATGTCAAAAAGGTTAAGAACCACTGATCTAAACAAAAGAAGTAAAGTTTGTGACGTTGTGAATATCTCTGGATCTAGTCAGCCAATTTGGAAAATTATTACGTAGTAATTTTCACAGGAAACAGCTATAATCTATGTCTACATGCTTCGAGTCTGACAAAGCTGTCATTTGTACATTTTCTGCAGCTGCTGCGACTAATCAGAAGCCAGAAAGTCTGTCAGTCTTACCATGGATATCGTCTTGTGTAGTTGACTGGATTGTAGATAGGTAGTCGCTCCAAGCAAAATATTGGTACTCAAACAGATTCGGTGACTGGAAGCCAACACCAACATAGTTGGGGAATAGCTGGATGGATGATAAAATGAGTCATCATCGTCAGCAGGCGCATAGGGTAGGATAGTTTCACTTACTCACTATGGTAAGGCTGACCCCACATTAGGCGTGCGCGATCCTCGGGCGTGTGAGTAGCGCGGGCGTCGCGAGCGCGCTGCGTGAACGTCGCGTTTTGCTGCCCTGGAAGATTTTCAGAATGTACGCTCGCAATTTGTCATTTCTTGGTGGAGCCAGCAAATCAAAAGAAACATAAGTGTTGTATACTGTGCGTCACTACCGCACACCGGGAAAATTTCGCTCTTGCGGAGGACGTTCATATACCATATTTTGTGTCACACGTAAATAGGACGACAGTAAGTATCCACCGAAACACTTTAAAAGATCTGATGAGCGAACAAATCAGACCTGACTTGGTCACCTGGGACCAATCAGAGCTCTATGAAGCGATAATACGATTTGGCTCCTACTGTTATTGTGGTTTCTGAAAATTTATTCACCTCATTCAACGATGAATGTAATTCTGATGGTACAATAAAGAACACTTGCTTAGCGCAGAAGCTGACGTTGGCAGGTCAACTCTTTTGACTTCTCGAATAGGATACCATTGGTTTTTGTGCAATGCACACCTGCAATGCATTCTGGATTAGGATAGGATATAAGTGGATAGGATTTGCAACAGAGAACAATTCTGTCTTTGTGATTAAATGACATCAAACGTAGTTTTATATAAAAGGTGTTTTTTAGGGTTTTTAGACTTGGCTCGGGTCTTACTGAGACTGTTCGTAATCGTGAACAGTGTATTTGCGATCAGAAGTTGAAAGTAAGCATGTCTCTGGTATGCGGCGCGTAATGTGTACGTTTTCAGACGCATAAAGCATTTTACGTGTGTATGGTATTAAATAGAGAGAGCTCCCATTTCTTATCCGCACTTTGTATCTGGGCTTGTTTTTAAAGCTACAGAATCCTACATTACCTACCTCACGCTTAGCAGCGCTTGCGAGAGATAGATCCTCATTTCTTCTAGGATTAAGTTTACATATTTTGCATCAGAAAAAATAATTGAGGTCTACTTAATACTACTCACTCAAAGTAATTTGTTTTAAGGCCACCACATTAGTGAAAAATAAGCTAAACTATGTTTATGAAAAAATCCTGATATGAACTCCATCTGTAACTTTAAATGATAATTAATTGTTCCACTAAAGTCATCATTTTTGACATAATGTTCAAAAAATAATTTAGATGGCACCGTTTTAAATTTGGCTGAGAACTATTAATTTTCTTTTCATCAAGGTAATAATTATAGTTGGATTTTGATGTGGCACGGCAAACTGACAAACACTATTGAAATGTCTATCGAAAAATTACACTACGTGTTAAAATATGGTGAATTACGGAAAATACACAACTCCATCTGTTGAAATAATAATCCTCTATAAAGAATGTATGGTAATATTGTCATTTACCACCTCGCTCCTTTGACAAATTTGATGTATTTTATTTACCATAGATGGAGCTACCTTGGCTAAACAAAATTTTCATATTTTTTTTTCTTCCGAAGTTACTTACAAAGGTGTGATTTTCTGTGTAAAGATTAATAATAGGCCGATCAACTAATATAAGTACAACATTCAAATGTACAGTTTTGACAAATAGATTGCGTGTCGTAATATTTTACATCTTGAATTCACAAAATTAATCATATCTTTTGATAGAGTGAATCGATTTCGATGAAACAAAAACTAAGTAATACCCCAAGTTACGTAAAATTTTTGTATATAAGCATTGTCTGCATTTAATTCGTGGATTTTACGTGAATCGCGAACAAACAAACAGATAAACAGACAAACAGACAAAAATGACAAAAATGATGGAAATGGGTTCTGTTAGTTATCCTTCAAAATGCTGGCTATTTTTTTTGTCAATTTCTTCAATGTACAAAAATTACATTTCTACAGATTTATTATATGTATAGATTACCTTTTATTTCAAAACTCAGTTTTAAAAAAAGGCTATCTTAAAATAAGCGTAACTTTGTTTTACCCTGTCCTACTTAAATATTAAATTGTAAGAAGCAACCCTAAGCACGGCCACGGCACGGTTGCGGTCACTGAACTGTGCGCTATCGCATTGGAATAACAATCAAGCACTCGAGCTTTTAAGGTTCATTATATATTGCAGCTATGAATTTGTAGGTAGTTGGGGAACTTGTAGGTGTTTATAACAGTAGGTATGGACTTTTTTGTATGGAGTGATATATCTGCTACGTAGTAACTATTATAGTAATCTGTGCCAATAAACGCTTGCGAGTGAATGAGAAAGAACGAGTCCCGAGAAGAGTAGCTTTATCTGTCTACGCACGAGTGACAGCGCTTAGAGCTCTCAAATGTAAACAAACATTATATACAAATATTAACCCATAATAGTCTCTGCGCCAAAGCAAAGATTTCATTTTAAAGAATCATTATATTCTTTCACACTATGCCGTATACCAGACGAACAGACTGTCCATCTTTGTTGTCCCAAATTCAAATAAAAGTACCAAGGTCTTCAGCTAGGCTAGTAAATTATACCCCATTCGCCACGAAACATACCCGAAATAAGTATGGCAGCAACGCACCTCTAACTTATACTCCCAGAAAGTGTAATGACATTTATAAAAAACACGACTTGGATATATTTGCAAGTAAAATAAGTGTATTTAAAAGAGCCATTAAGAGTTTTCCTAATTTTTAATTTTTAAAGTTTTATATATTCTACCCAATTTTTTTATTTCTTTTATTTTTAATTACTTTTCATTTTTACTTGAACAGCCTAAAAATAATGTTGAGCCTACCTTTAATTTAAGAGCATACACTAAATGTTGTTACCTTTATTTTGAAGGTTGTCTGTATGTATGTGTCTTAGTTGGTAAGCCTAAATAAATAAATAAATATTAAAATTACCAAAGTCGTGACGGATTTATGAAACATTAATATGTATGAAACATGAAAAATTAAAATGTATTCCTATGCGATAAATATCAATAGCTAACAGGCAGTTGTAAGTTAAATAAAATATATTGTTTCCCGTGCCAACTTTTGGTTTTATACAAAGTTGGTTTTATATTATGCCGAATTCCTCGAGAAAACATGTTCAAACTATCAGTCTCTCAGTCAGTGCTCAAAGGTGGACTGAGTGCCTCCATTCTCCGTCCCTGACTACTCCCCCCACCGCCCATGAATACTTCCCCCTTCCCCCCGCAATTTCTTTTTGCTGCGGCTTACCTACTGCATTAAACCACCCTTCGTTTAAGATTCCAACTTCATTAAACAACCCAACCAAACAGGGAGAATAATTATAATCGAAGGTCTTCAGAGTTCAAATCCGATAGCGTTCGTATCGCTATACTCGCAACAATTACACCAGGGAAAGTCCGAATAGCAAAAATATATTATGTCAAGTTTCTTTGTTTGTTTCTGTAGTTCAAACGCATGTTTCCTTTAGTTATCAGAAAGCATTATAATAACTTCATTAATTCGACAGCAGTCGTAGTAGTCGGACGCATCTGCAATTCCCTCAATATATTGAGATCTGAACTTGCGTATAGTTGTGCACTCCGTTTCTGAGATACAATGTACAAAGTGCTGAGTGTGTGGGCGCTAGTGGTGCTGTCTGTGGGGCTGGTCCATTCCTGGGGTGAGTACAGAGCGCTATTTGTGTAAGCCCGCGCGCACACTGCACATTATTTAGTTGGCCCTTGATAAGAAAGAAATGTGTTATTCTTTTAGAAAATAGTTAATTCAATATAAATTTTTAGTCGGTCTGATACCGAACAAATACCTAATGGTTGTTACGTGTGTACTTCCATTTATCTTCATACTGATTTATGAGCCCAAATCAACTATCGGCTGACTAAATCTATGTAGTGTGCCCGCGCTCTAAAGCCAACACATTTTTGGGCAAAGGTGTCATGTCATGCAGATAAGACAGCGTTTAAGCCTTTCTTTCAATGTGAGCACTGTGAGTCAGATGCGGCTATGGCTCATTTAAGAAAGTATACCTTCTTTCCTAAATTCTTCAGTAAAATATAATATATTATTTATTTTTAACTAGCTGTTGCCCGCAACTTCGTCTGCGTGGGCAATATAGAATCGTCAAAATACTACTTATCCCGTAGGTGCATTCTTTCACGTGACAGTATAATTAGGATTAGCACTTAGCAGTCGCATAGATTCATTGATCAAGGTTGTGTTGTGGATGTGACCATTTATCTAAACAAAAGAAGTAAAGTTTGTGTCGTTGTTCAGCGAATTTGGAAAATTATTACGTATGGTGCGTAAGTAATTTTCACAGGAAACAGCTATAATCTATGTCTACATGCTTTGAGTCTGACAAAGCTGTCATTTGTACATTTTCTGCAGCTGCTGCGACTAATCAGAAGCCAGAAAGTCTGTCAGTCTTACCATAATATGGATATCGTCTTGTGTAGTTGACTGGATTGTAGATAGGTAGTCGCTCCAAGCAAAATATTGGTACTCAAACAGATTCGGTGACTGGAAGCCAACACCAACATAGTTGGGGAATAGCTGGATGGATGATAAAATGAGTAATCATCATCAGCAGGCGCATAGGGTAGGATAGTTTCACTTACTCATGGTAAGGCTGACCCCACATTAGGCGTGCGCGATCCTCGGGCGTGTGAGTAGCGCGGGCGTCGCGAGCGCGCTGCGTGAACGTCGCGTTTTGCTGCCCTGCGGCATGTGTGAAGAGTGCAAGCGACGCGCTCGCGGCGACCACGCGGCGCTTGAGTTGCGTTCTTACCCCTTCGCCTGCTATCCCCGCCGCTCGCTAAACGCCTTAGCAGTTAAACGTCAAGGAGAGCGGCGCGTGCGCGCCGCGAGCGCGCTGCAAATGCCGCAGGGCAGCAAAACGCGACGCTCACGCAACGCGCTCGCGACGCACGCGCGGCGCCCGCGCTACTCACACGCCCGAGGATCGCGCACGCCTAATGTGGGGGAGGCCTAAGCCGGGACTCCACCGAAATGTTTGCATTTGTTCACGAATAGGCAAAATGTACGTATCTGTGAGAGTCCACTTCATGTGTTCGTACTTGAAACCTGTAGTTTTGCCAAGATTTTCAGAATGTACGCTCGCAATTTGTCATTTCTTGGTGGAGCCAGCAAATCAAAAGAAAGAAACATAAGTGTTGTATACTGTGCGTCACTACCGCACACCGGGAAAATTTCGCTCTTGCGGAGGACGTTTATAAACCATATTTTGTGTCACACGTAAACAGGACGACAGTAAGTATCCACCGAAACACTTTCAAAGATCTGATGAACGAACAAATCAGACCTGACTTGGTCACCTGGGGCCAATCAGAGCTCTATGAAGCGATAATACGCTTTGGCTCCTACTGTTATTGTGGTTTCTGAAAATTTATTCACCTCATTCAACGATGAATGTAATTCTGATGGTACTATTAAGAACACTTGCTTAGCGCAGAAGCTGACGTTGGCAGGTCAACTCTTTTGACTTCTCGAATAGGATACCATTGGTTTTTGTGCAATGCCCACCTGCAATGCATTCTGGATTAGGATAGGATATAGGTGGATAGGATTTGCAACAGAGAACAATTCTGTCTTTGTGATTAAATGACATCAAACGTAGTTTTATATAAAAGGTGTTTTTTAGGGTTTTTAGACTTGGCTCGGGTCTTACTGAGACTGTTCGTAATCGTGAACAGTGTATTTGCGATCAGAAGTTGAAAGTAAGCATGTCTCTGGTATGCGGCGCGTAATTTGTACGTTTTCAGACGCATAAAGCATTTTACGTGTGTATGGTATTAAATAGAGAGAGCTCCCATTTCTTATCCGCACTTTGTATCTGGGCTTGTTTTTAAAGCTACAGAATCCTACATTACCTTCCTCACGCTTAGCAGCGCTTGCGAGAGATAGATCCTCATTTCTTCTAGGATTAAGTTTACATATTTTGCATCAGAAAAAATAATTAAGGTCTACTTAATACTACTCACTCAAAGTAATTTGTTTTAAGGCCACCACATTAGTGGAAGATAAGCTAAACTATGTTTATGAAAAAATCCTGATATGAACTCCATCTATAACTTTAAATGATAATTAATTGTTCCACTAAAGTCATCATTTTTGACATAATGTTCAAAAAATAATTTAGATGGCACCGTTTTAAATTTGGCTGAGAACTATTAATTTTCTTTTCATCAAGGTAATAATTATAGTTGGATTTTGATGTGGCAAGGCAAACTGACAAACACTATTGAAATGTCTATCGAAAAATTACACTACGTGTTAAAATATGGTGAATTACGGAAAATACACAACTCCATCTGTTGAAATAATAATCCTCTATAAAGAATGTATGGTAATATTGTCATTTACCACCTCGCTCCTTTGACAAATTTGATGTATTTTATTTACCACAGATGGAGCTACTTTAACCTTGGCTAAACAAAATTTTCACATTTTTTTTTCTTCCGAATTCCGAATAAAGGTGTGATTTTCTGTGTAAAGATTAATAATAAGCCGATCAACTAATATAAGTACAACATTCAAATGTACAGTTTTGACAAAAAGATTGCGTGTCGTAATATTTTACATCTTGAATTCACAAAATTAATCATATCTTTTGATAGAGTGAATCGATTTCGATGAAACAAAAACTAAGTAATACCCCAAGTTACGTAGAATTTTTGTATATTAGCATTGTCTGCATTTAATTTGTAGATTTTACGTGAATCCCGAACAAACAAACAGATAAACAGACAAACAGACAAACAGATAAACAGACAAAAATGACAAAAATAATGGAAATGAGTTCTGTTAGTTATCCTTTAACATGCTGGCTATTTTTTTTGTCAATTTCTTCAATGTACAAAAATTACTTTTCTACAGATTTATTATTTGTATAGATATAGATGTAAGTACCTACTTGTAGTAAGTGGTGATTCATTTCTTGTCTGTAAGACGGAAATAGTAAATGATTATCAAATTATTAAAAACATTTCAATTTAAAAATGACATGCAAAAAATAATTTCTCGTTATCCGATTTATCCCCCCTAAGATAGCTTCGGCAAAAATAGTTCATTTTGATACATGTACAGGAAGTTTGTCGTTGCGTGTTTGACCGAGGTGAAATCCACCCGAGCTATAGGCGAGTATGTTATGAAGCCGAGGGCAGCAGTCACTTTGTAAGTGTCTAAGCTTGGGTTTCCTAGGAAAGCGGTGCCGTCATATAGCGGCCGTAATATTACGGACGCAAATAGACGGTCGTCTTTACGGTGATGACATGTGGAAATTTCCACGGCCGTTTTAACACACCGTCATAAACTTTTTGTTAGTTGTATTATACTTACTAACCTGTTTTATTTAATATTTCTCAAATTTCACGACACCAATTCTGTTTTAGTTGACTTTTTCTATAATCTTTACTTTTTATATTATTTATTGCTTTGTGGTTACGAACGAAATCTAGTAAAATTTCGTCGTCCTCGCTGCTCCAAGAGTTGGAACTCATTTTTTACGTTGTTCCGAAAAAAAAAACACAAATATGGATCAAAAAAGCTTCACCGCTTTCAATAAAACGTTCACCAAACCATCTGACACCGACAAGACGGCCGTCATGCAAATGGCGGCGCCGCTTTTTGAAGTTACGGTGTCAGTTCCCGCTCTCTAGGAAACCGCCCCATTTCGTTTACATAGACAACGTTCTAGTGACGTCATTCACCGCTGTATTACGGCCGCTTTATGACTGCACCGCTTTCCTAGGAAACCAAAGCTTAATCAGCTCATTGTTTCTGTTTCAGACTACGCAATGGCTACAGAAAAACGAATAATTTTTTTAAAAACGATACGGTAACACACAGCATCGCTAGTCTCCAGTTTAAGAACCTCACGGCGTTAGCTTACGACGCACTACATGACACGCTCCTGATCGTCGACCAACAGACAGACAACTCTTCCGTATACCGATTGAACTTCACATCCAACGACATCGAGCTCATACTTACCAGGAAACAGATCCAGACTATAGCCTACGACCCAGTCAAGAATTTACTTTTCTGGGTTCAGGACAGAATTATTTTTTCGATACCTTTAAAGTCTGGATCTAAATGCGACGACAGTGAACAAAATCTTGTAATTAAGTTGCCTGATGAAATCCCAAGTTCTATTGCAGTGGACAGTTGTGAAGGGTACGTTGTTACTGATATTGCTTGAATTAGCAGTGGAAGAGCACCACCTATTAAAAAAAACCGGCCAAGTGTGAATCGGAATCCGTAACGTTTGTTGTATGGGAGCCCCCCAAAATATTTATTGTATTCTAGTTTTCAGTATTTGTTTTTATAGCGGCAACAGAAATACATCTTCTGTGAAAATTTCATCTCTCTAACTATCACAGTTCATGAGATACATCCTGGTGACAGACGAACGTACGGACAGAGGAACGAAAACAATAGGGTCCCGAATTACCCTTTGGGTACGGAACCCTAAAAAAACCTATTCTTAGTACATTTTAAAACGCATATTTTGTGAGTGGGGATATGTTCTTTCTTCGTTACATATAGCGGTGAAGGGTTAGGGGGAAACACGCTCCTGGGCAGCGGCCCGGATCACACGGACCCAAAACAGTTGGGAAAACTGGTCTGAATGTGCAGGCCAGATTACTATGAGAAATGAGTGACCTAGGTAAATCGACCCATTGGAATTTAATTTCATGAAATCTGGTAGTTATGAAATTTTTCACAGCTCAAAATCGTCAGGAGGCAAAAAGACTTTTTCATAATTTTCATCAAATAAAATACTTTATCTAGAATATTGGACGCCTAGTACCTATAATGTAATGTATGTGTTGCTATTCGTCTAATAAAGTTCTAAGTTTCGGATAAGTTAGGTGACTAATACACGTGCAAGTAATTGTGATTGATAACTGACATTAAATTGCAGGTTTGTTTACTGGACCAACAAAAACATTGCGAAGCCTACAATAGAGAGAGTTCGATTTGATGGCTCAGCAAGAGAAGTGGTGATAGATAAGGATATCCATGAGCCTGATTATCTTGTCATCGACCCTCAGATAAAGAAAATGTTTTGGATTGATACGAGACGTAATGAAACCCACAATTACAAATTGAATCATGCGTATTTGAATGGAACGAACGAATCCGACTCAGCACTAGGTAATGGTCGTATTCCAACAGCATTGTCTATCTCAAATCAATTTGTTTACTGGGCCGATCATGGTGTAAAATTGTTGATTTATACACTGCCGAAACCCTATCTTCATGGACTTCATGAATCCGAGACTGAAGGTCAGCAATCATCAAAAATCGTGGCCAAATATACACTTGCAGAACAAACTAAAGGAATTCATGAATGTCCTACTCTAACCAGATTGCTACAAGAGAATGCCACCAACAATGACCACATTTGTGTTCATGGTGAGAAAGCTAATGCCACATCTTGCACATGCGCACCTGGCTACATCGGTGAGAGATGCGATGTGTCTGTCTGTCAGAACTATTGCAACCAAGGGACCTGCAGTGTCAGTGATGAAGGGGAACCCTCTTGCAGGTAAAGTATATTATGAAACTCCTGCTACTGATGGTTTTCGATGACTCTTCTCTCTCTTCAACACGGTTTTTATTTCAGATGCGAGTCTGGTTATTCTGGAGCGAGGTGTGACTTCAACATGTGCTCCAATTATTGTCTGAACAACGGCGTTTGTTACTTTACTGAAGAGAATGAACCACTCTGCCAATGCAGTGGAAATTACAGTGGTTCCAGGTGTGAAGCTATCAAAAATGACACAGTCGGTCCAACGTTCAGTTTAGGAGATAAAAACTATACTTTGGCCGAATTGTTTTTAAGCAACCGAAAAGTGAATCCCAAATTTATTGTTTTTGAAATAGAATCTCCTTAAGAATTTGAAGACAATGTGCCGCATTAGATTCTCATTTTTTTTGTTATCTATATTTTACTAGTTACCCACTGAACAGTGCATAGGTGCTCGAAATATTATTACATTTTGCATTAAAAGGTTTTTTGAATTAAAATCTTTGCTCAGTTAGGGTACATCTTTTTACTATGCCACAAGTTATTTTTGATAAATTTTATTGTTGATTTGGTAATACGTAACATATATTGGGGCCTAATTACGTCCTTGAATTTGGCACGGATGCAAATCAACAGCTTGTATATGCAAGTAAGCTGACAGTTTTATACTTACCTCTACTTTATTACCGTCACTAAACCAGATCACTTCATAAAAATCGTTTCTAACTTTGATTATTACCAGGAATACGTCAGCGTTGTCAACGCCTAGTTTATGCTCCTGTAAAACCGTATATTTACCATAAAACCCGAGTAAAAATATACATTTTATTTCATTTTTATCTAGGTTTATTACATGAGTTTATTTTAAAAGGAATTAGGTTTGTGACTGTTGTAAAATAGGTATGTAAACTGCAAGCAGTTTTTTACAGGAAGTAAAATTCAAGATAACTTTGAAATAACGCGGTCAAACTCTATAAAGAATACTTAATTAAAAGTTACTTAACTCTAACAAAACTCATTAATCATAATGACTATAAGATTAATATAAAAAAGTTCCCAAATTCTGTATAGGTGATAGTATATTTTCACCGCAATGTGATTAATAACTTGATAGTGACGGAGCGTTTCGTGGATTTTTCAATCGAAGTTATTTCGCATTCTGAGCCTTAGGCGAAAACGTGACATTAAAATATGCAGGAGGTAGCTCACTGGTATGCTATCGATCGGGAAAATACCCTGGCTACTGCCCGCATCCCAAACTTTTTGCCACCGACTTTTTTTTAACTCATTCAACGCTGGCTGAAAAGTTTTGTGTCCATTTCATCCATTGTAGTTCAAAATGAATTAGTTCGGTTTTAATAGGCGCTTGCGTTGATTTTTATATTATGGTTTAGTAAAGAACTTTTATAACAATATATAACTTACGCATACGTAAATTGCTTTCATTATCTTCATTTACAGATATACTTATCAACATTGTGTCATGCAAATCGGCATATATCTTTTGTTCAACTAACTTAGAGCTGGCTTCGAGTATAATCAGGTGCAGCTGAGTACCACTGTTTTACACGGAGCGACGGCTCATCTGATCGCCTTAACCTGGGTAAAACTGAAACCTCTTGGTAAAACTGTAACAACTGCCGAAGATATTCAAATGACAGCTGAGACCAACGGATTTAAATTATCCTTCCAAAACACAAAGGAACTCGTTTGACATAGATGGTCACTCGTCCACGGACCGACCACGCCAAGCGTTGCCTACCTTTATGATAGATCGATCCGACTATTAGGTACCTACAATTACGTAGCCATGAGCTCCCTAAATGCAAACTGCTGTCTAAACTGCCTATTTTTATAACTGCCTATATTTAATAATAATTTAAGGAACCATTTTGAAAGCGTGTTCACTTATTATTATAACCTAAACTAACAAAAAAAATCATCTTGAATGCTTACACAGATACCGAGATACGTACATAGATACATATATAGGTACACATTCCCACAACTCCACCTACGTTGTAATATTAAAAATTAATACACACGGTGGAAATCTCAAAGCTCGTACTTGTTACAATTTGCGCTGGTTCCAAGTAAGCGTTCTTTTAAGTCGTAGAAGGAACTACATAAGTAATGCACGTATAGTGGTACCCCGATATGCGACGGAAAAGTATGCAGCATGCATTAGGTGGCGTGGCGCGGTGTAAAGCGCTGTCGTATATATTAGACGGTAAGGCTACGTTTAGATGTCAAGCGCTTTTTTTGCTTGAAGATGAATTTCATACTTGTGAATATTAGTTGGTGTACTTGTCGCATGTGTGGTGGCTTATTAGGTGATTGTTTTAGTATCATTTTAATTTTAGTACCGTGTGAACACAAAAATATACAAAATGTGTTAATACATGCATGTTACCTAAATAAACCGAAACATTTATCTCTTTAACAAGTACGTACCTATGTACGTCATAATATTTTTATCTCTTTTGTGTTGGGACCATTGATTACCCCGATTAAAGCAACAACATTCAAAATTATCGTTCAAATATTTCACAAGTAAACTATAGTTCGGCCATTCAGAGAATGCGTTCCTGACACGTCGCGATTGAACTGACGACGTAACTACATTCATTGATTATTGATATAATAATGTTGTTTTAATGCTCCTCAATTGTTAAAACGGTAAACAACCAGCAAAAATATTTTTATCGTAACTGCAACGCCATTGCAAAGTTACGTCGTCAGTTCAATCGCGACGTGTCAGGAACGCATTCTCTGAATGGCCGAACTATAATAGGTATAAAAACAATTTAACAGCTGTCATCATATCTTAACAAGGTCAGTCGGTCTATTGACCAGTTTACAATAATCTTGATATGACGACCGACTCAAGTAGGTACTTGTTATCTGAACTCTGCCTTAAGACGAGAGCACACTTGTGACGCTGTATTGCCATCCCACGCGCCAATTTTTCCACTAAAATTTTCATGTGTATTTTTATAATCGGATTAACTTTTTCCCATTTTACAATCATGCATTTCAGTGGTCTGTCAATTTTTTTCTGAATAAAACACAAGGGATTTGAATATTGTAATCAATTTTGTATTCACGTAATAGAATTCATATTTTTTAAACAACAGTAGGTATATGTGTCAAAATATTTTATTCATTGTAAAAATTGAATTTGCTTTTACATTTTATCTGTTATTTTGATCCCACATTATTCTCGCTGAGTGCAAATCTTAATGTTTTCAACGTCACGTACTTGTCGTATTTTCGTGTCAATCCATTATTTTACGGTATTTGCTCTCTTTGATATGCTCCGGGTTTTATTTCAGAAACATTTTCGCCACTTAGTATTTAGTTTTCAATCATCGTGAAATCGGATACAATTAATATCTTAAGTAAGTTTTTATTACATACATCCACGCGCCGTTGTGATATACTTTCATTTACTAACAGATCATAACTGCAATATCACACACGGAGCTAATTTATAGATATGTTACTTACTGTAAAAACCCGAACTATGGTAAATCCTAAGTTTTTCCAGTAAAACCTAAGATATACCGACATGCGTTGGTAAATGTAAGAATTAATTATAAAGTTACGATTTTTTCGGACTTCTACCATTTCAATTCAATACAAGCTAGGTTTAACTCCACATCTACATCCCCAATACTTTTATTAATACAACTTAGAAATAAAAACTACTTAAATAGTTAGAATTTTGCGCAAGTTTCTGACTAATGGTTACTTAAAACAAATGACGATAAATTGATTTATCATTGTTTTATTCCTAAAACCAATATTTACTTACCAGTCCACAATGGTAAAACCTAGCATGTACTGAATTCGACTAGGAATAGTCAGAAAAAATCCTACCTTTTTAATAAACACTTACATATACCAACTCATGTCGGTAAATCTTAGGTTTTACTAGAAAAACTTAGGATTTACCATAGTACGGGTTTTTACAGATATAAAGATAAAACGTTATGAAAATTATAATTGAAACATGACCATGTAAAGCTGACAAATTCTTTGAAATGCATACTTATTCATCCTGGTTATACATGTACTTTTATATACATATAAGTATACTTTATACAAGCCGATCATTCATAAAAGTCATTTAGCATTCATTTTGAACCTCAAAATTGCTCTTTACACACGATGCGGCCTTTGTACCTCATGATCGTACATCATTACAGACTGCAAATGACGCGAGCCACTCATCAATTTGAAATAAATTCCACATACGGGCAAACGACTACCACATCGATGGTCGAATCGGTAATAAGTAGGTACCTATTGCTTTTATTATATAGCAAAAACAATATCAAGCATATTGTTTTTTTAAATCATTTCAATGTCAAATTGTTTTCTACCTACAGCTAAGCGGTACAGGGGAAATCATAAATGTCATACATGCCTGCTAAAATAGTGCTTCTTGTAAAGCACTGGTACTCAGCTGAATCCGGTTAGACTGGAAGCCGACCCCAACATGATTGGGAAAAAGGCTCGGAGGATGATGTTGCCTGCT
Organism: Helicoverpa zea; assembly: GCF_022581195.2. NCBI lineage: Eukaryota > Metazoa > Arthropoda > Insecta > Lepidoptera > Noctuidae > Helicoverpa > Helicoverpa zea. The sequence continues at coordinate 6,480,956 of NC_061460.1, read as the reverse complement.
AAAATAGGCGCAATAATGTTTTTCTTAGAATTTCGTAGTCGACTAGATACCCTTATAGTTTCGCCATGTCTCTTTCCAAATCTGGCAAGAAATATAAACTCTTTTAAACAGCACCAGATCTACTTTTGCAAAACCGCACACAAAGCCTCTTCTCTAAATTACGTTACAAAAAAAAACTTACCTACACGTAAATTCCCAAAGAGTACTCGGAGCGCCAAATTATAAAGTTGCCAGCAAAGCCAAGTTCCGTCGGTCGCCGCAGATATAAACTTGTACAACATAAAACTGGTCGGAAGTTCTTCACTATTTAGCATATAGAATGGCCCGACGGTGTTATTTTTCCACCACAAACTTTAAAATGCAAATCGCAACGTATGCAAGGCTTCTTTGATGTACTCTCTAATTTTACACTCTCTTGTGGCAGCTTTACGAGGTCGCAACATGTGATACGGCACAAAATAGTTTTTAATTAAAAGAGATTGCGTCAGTGCCCGGTTAGTTTTAGTGCTAGACGTTTTTACATGGGTATGTATATATAAAGTGTATTCGCAAGAAGACCTCGTTAAATGAGTGATTTAAAAAAATATGTATCATAATCGTCATAAATGATGTCATAAATAAACATTATGACTCATAATGTTTATTTATGAAAATTGCAAGAATCTGTTACATAGGCCGGTTTAACACTATAAAAAAATGTTTTAAAATGTTATTTCGTAAATAATATTTTAGAAATTAACTTATGCCTAACGCCTAAATGGATGCCTTAAACTATACACAGGATTACAACTTGCACTGTTATCCAATTCACTAACATCTCTGTTATATTATTTAAATATATTATATGTTCGCTTTGAACTGAAATATCGTATTGTTATTAATATATTCCAAGAGCTTAACACCACTACTGATAGCAAATTCTAGTTGGAAACATTATTATTTAACAAACATAATCTATTTAGATAAGTTCACTGCACTTGTTTTGTATTCTACTCATTTATATTTCGTTTTCACGGCACGACTGTGTGAGGAAGGTTCTTCTTTCTCTAACAATTCTTCGTCAATCAACAAGTCAAAATTACCCAAAGCTTCGGCGTTTGGTATTTTATTCCAGCGAACATCTGGTACACCATCAGGTGGCAACACCACGGACAGAATATTATCTATCAATTTATATTTCAATATCCTATCATTGACTGTCGTAGATGTTAGAGAAGGAGACGCGTTTACCTCCACTAACCACGGCTTTAATTGATTATCAATAATTATGTCGTAGCCGTAACACTCAAAACAATGTCTGTCGTTGGCCATCACAGATGACACTGCCTTGAGGGAATGCACAATGAGCCACTGCATTGCCGCGAACAGCTTCTCGGTAACCGCCCTGCCTTGCGTACCTTCTAAATACAATCGCAAATTCTGCACCGTCATCTTCCCTCCGTGGATGTTATTATAGTCGCCGCCATGTTTCTGCACACTAACGTTAGTAAGATGTACGTACATATTATCTAACTCCGTAACACTTGTGTCGTACTTCACCGTACAAAACCTACAAAAGCCGAGTTGGAACAGATAAGCCTTCAGAGGTCGGAAAGAAGTGACCAACACGTAAAGTCTCAGGTCAAACTTTTTGCCCCCTATTAGTAGAGGATTGTCTATATACCGCGATATAACGTAACTTTCTTTGGTCAGCTGCGGATGGAAAGGCGTTTTTGCTTCACGAGACCATTTCTTCAATTTAGATAACTTATTTATGAGAAAAATTCCTGTTCCCTGGGATTTTCCGCACGGCTTCATGATCCAGGTGCTTTGGGGTGACTTACGGTACTCCTCCACAAACATGTTGTAGTCGGCTGGGAGAACAAACGTAACAGGCACAAAGTCTAGATGAACATACCGAGTTACCACTTGACCTCCGTGTAACGCGACCTCGGCTTTCTCAGCCAAAGGATTGCCTTCCCTTTCGAGTTCTTTCCTGTAGCGTTTGATATTTTTCACAAGCAAGTCTTTCCGCGACAGTTCGTAGTGGTTTGGGAAGTGATTTATTATTTGGTTGTCATTCATCCGGTACCCGCTCTCGACGCTGAATAAGTTGCGGCACGTCTGCGTGGAGGCCCAGTAGAAGTTCCATTCATCGTCGGGCCCAACTTGGTTCCACGCCCGCCTCTCAAAGTTGCTCATCAAAACTGACTTTTCTAAGTCCGTGCAAAAGTTAACTCGGCATCTCTCGACAGCCGGCGCGTTGACTCTTCCGTAGAGGTTATTCGCGATTTTCTTAGCATCTTGATTCATCGTTAAGTATTTTCACGTTTAATCGTAATGTTTGTTGTGTATGTGACCAAATATCCGTAGCGCAGGTGCGTATCCGCGGTTGTCATGGCTTTAGACAAATATCCGCCGCTATTGGCCGACATCCAATACGGCTGGTTTCGCTATGACTACGTGTAAACATTGCCGCTACGTATTGATTTTTAACGAGTTTTTCGATGTCGGCACGAGAGCTTACGTGCAACTTTTGTATTACGGAAAAATAAAGGCGATTTCTAATATTAGCAAGAGAATTCCTTACTAAGTATAATAATCCGACATTCGTGGTATTGCGAGAAAGGTTTTTCTGGTTATACATGCCTGCGTGGTTGTATCGAATGTTATCTAACAAGGCTGTAATTACGTAGGTTTATATAAAGAATATTTTCTGTAGTAATAGCATATTTTCATAAGCTTATTCCCTGTTATAATTAAAGCAACCAAAATGGAGCACGCGACGTAATATAAATAAGGTGTTATGGTAATACCGGAGCTAATTATCGAGTGTTCCGCGAAGGAATACTCTGGGGCTCGCACTAAGCTTAACGATCGTAAAAGACGTCATGTAAGCACTTTCTGTGTTAATATTGTTTTGACGTTTTACGACAGCCGTCGCTCATAATGCTAACATGAAGCTCTAAAATAAGCGAAAATTACCCCTTTACTTTAATATTTTTACAATAAAGGTTTTCCGTACTACGGTTGGCCAATTTGATGGCTGTGTAGAACACCCATTGTATGTCCAGCGATCGTACTTAAAGTGTAGTGTTTCCGGAATCTTTTACCATTTAGTGATTCCCTATAACTACACAAAGTTAGAAAATAAACTACTTTCTCCTTCTTCTTTTGCGAAACGTAATCGTGTACAATAAATTGTTGCACATACATATATATTACACTGTTATTTACATATATTAAGGTAGTAAGAAGAAAATCTTTTGAAAAACATTCTATATTTTCCCGGCTAACTGAATATCAATCACATAAACTTGAACATTTGTGCTACTTTAGTGGCCACACAGGGTTCAGCAATAAAACACTCATTTCTAACTCTCACATACAGCATGATTTAATAAATGTTTATTCCTTTCCGTACGGTTTTCCCCTTGGGATTCCGAGAAATTATCCGTAAAGTTACGCGGAATTATTCAAATATTAACATCGGTGTTCAAGTTGTGATCAAACAATATGATTACATATTCCGGATTATATAAAAATAAAGATGAAATAGATTAATAGAGTGGTAAAAAGGTTCGTTTCAGTAGTTTTGATGTGAAAGCCGGACAGACATAATTATAAAATACGTTATCTTATAAAACATGAATCAATAAACATTTTTAATCAAATAAAGTAAACCTTGTTTACTCTCTGTGTTTCAAGTTTTCCTTACATTATCATTTATTAACGTCGGTTTGCAAAACATTATACGTAATTCATCACTTCATTTGTATTTTTCTTTACGAGCTACGTGAACTGAAACTTTATGGGCGAAAAAAAATTACGCGCAGAATTTTGATTACTTGAAATGAAGTAATAAAATACAACAACAGCTTTTAATAAGTGTAACATTTTTAATATTTTTTTGTTTTTATTAATTTTGTTTGGATTTGTTCTTGGCCTGAGTTAATTGAGAAACTTTTTAATTTACAGCTCTGATTAAATTTTAAATCAACTGAGAATAATAGCGCTTTACTATAGTTGCCAATATAATATTGAAAAAATTGATGATTGTTTGTTACGCATCCTCGTCAAAATGGCTCAACCAATTGAGATGTTTTTTTTTTTATTCTGGAGACTACCTACTTTTAATGTGGTATGAAAATCCTCTGAGACGCAGGCAAAAACGCGGGACGCAACTATAGTTATTCCAATAAATAATTCGTTATTGTTATGGCCGTATATGTACCTAACAGTCAGCTCAGCATTCGAGCAATTTATTTTGTGTGCCATCTGTGCGTTTACTATATTTTATCCGTAAGTGACTTTAATGTTTATTCAATACACCAGACGTGAATAAATAAAGCGCAAACTAACGAAATAATTAATATTTATTGTTTGTACGCTGCCGACGGTAGCAAGTGAAATTATTAATAATTTCATACAAAATGTGCCTTTTTATATCGGAAACGTAAGGCTTTTTTGCTTCCCCAGAATGCTTGATACAATGGGCCAGTTCATCGTTTTGATTTTCGTTATGTTTGTTCCCGATAATAAAAATTTAAAATTCGAAAGACTTCGACACGTTCTTAACCAAAATTCACGCTCTATTAATTCCTAAACCCTTTCCCGACATTACCGTGAGCTGAAACTGCTAACATTAATAAGCTATTAGGCGCTAAAAGTGAAAAAAGTACCTCGGGAAGTAATGCAGTAGTATAGAGTGGTGTCGGAGGCCGTGGGCTGAGAGCTCTCCCATATAGATTAATGAATGTGGACGAAACAAAAGAGGCGTGCGCTCGGAAAATAGGGCTCCATTCTTTAAGCCTAAAAGAGATACTAGATATACGTATAAGAGGAAGCGAAGATTGTGGAAAAACTTGAAGCCACAGCAAAAATGTTCTAAAGATTTTCTTGAAGAAAAACTTGAGCTGGATTTTGTTGTGAATAAATAATCAGCTTTTATTTAATGGAAATGTTAGGTAAGCGAATGACGCTGGATGGATTGTATAACAGATGAGATGGTGAAAGGGGAGTGAATAATGAAATTACACCATATAGTTTTTTTAGGTATTACAGTTGTTTGAAAATTGCATAACTTTGTTTATTAGTGTTTTTAAGTAGGTCAAAATGTTTGTAAACAAATCGTTAAATTACTTTGACATTAAAATTGATGTTATCCAATTTATCAGCAAAAATATTTCACTAAAACAGATTTTCATGTGTACAACCAATATTACTAGTTGTATATTATTCAGGAGCAGATTTTTCAATCATCAGAATATAATATCTCGTTCTGGGGAATAAATAATTGTTTTCATAAGCACGAAATATGCGAAACAAAACTTTAATATTCTTCGTTTACAATATTGAGGCCGTAGTTTACCTTCACCCAAACTACCAGTTTTTTTTTTCTTTATATTGATGTAAAAGGGGAAAACTGAGCACATAATATTATCTACTCTAATACATAGAAAAATCCTTAAATTTTCGTTGCCAGTACCTTTGTTAGGTTCACAACAAAAGTGCCTATTAAAGGCAGTTTCGTGACCCCACTCGCGGTAAAAGGCTACCCTAATATAGACCATAGAAATAACATGTGACCCGGGCGTCAGGTAAATAAATTTTCCGACACCAGTTCGGCGTCTTTCGTAAAACTTCGGTAACGTTCGGCTATCATCGGCAGGTCTATCGTGAGGGAAATAATATTTCACACGGATAACTCGGTGAACGATAGATTTTATATGAGTAGCACGGACACGCTGCAGATTTTATATTAGATTCTAAAATGTACTCTTATGCATTTTGTAATATCAGAGCGTTGCCATGATTAATTTTAAAATACGTTATCATTTTCATCGTAAAATGTATTGGTAAAGTCGAGTAAGCTGATACGAGTAATTTATTAGGATTACAAACTAATAACCGCGTACAAAGCGGATATGCAACCAATATTTTCACAACATCAGTCATGCGTGACCGGTGAAATATTATTCAAATTAATTAACTGGCTTTACAAATGAGGTTATTATAAAAATGGATAGTATCAGCAGTATGGGTTAGTCAAATGCGGTAATGAATGATTGACTATCATTTATCTTGATTACACTAGCAAATACTGTATCCGGATATTTATTTAATGGTAAGCCGAACCTTGTTCTGTAATAACATGTTCATTTGGAGTAAAGCTTATTATACAAAACAAAGATGTTTTAGCGTAGTAAAATATGTAACCAGCCGGATGTGGTCATATTGAAAGGAAATTCACTTGTCACAATAAAACCATAAGCTTACTTAGCCATTTAAAAAAACTAGTGTAGATGTATAAAATCACACAAAGTCTGAAAATTCAGGCCACAAAATAATATGGGACAACCTCGATGCCCCGGACAAACAGCGAAAACCTAAAGTTCTCTCAAATTATAACAAAATATGACAAAACAAAGTATGACGGTGTAATATTATTAAGTTTTAATGAGATCGCATGTATCTTGTTAGTGTATGTAAATGCGCGGGTCATCGTGAAACGCAAAGTCTAGTTCGTTATAAGATAATTAGAATACCATGCCTAGTAGGAACTGCAGCAATTAGTCATTTTAGAGTCATTAAAACTGATATTTGAGTCCCAATTTGATCATCTTATATATATAAAAATGAAACTCGCTTTCCGTTGTCACAACATAACATGAAAACAGCTTGACCGATTTGGCTGAAAATTAGAGGGGAGGTAACTTAGACCCGGGAGAAGGTTTTAACATAGTTTTTGTCACTATCCGGCTACGGGACGCGGGTGAAACTGCGGGCGAAAGCTAGTTATTAATATTTAAACATTATAGAAGATACAATATTTTCAGAAATCACGAAAGTATATTAGCAAAACGAGGTGCCTATACGGCTTTAAAAAAATGATCCCAAGTACACTAAAGTCAACAAAAAATAAAGTTTCTCTTGTAACATTAAGCGGAGCCCAGCGTTCGCAGGTACCTTTCGGGGTGAGAGATAGATGGAATACCACAATTCCCTTTAGCCCATCCTTTTTCTAACCAAGTCGACCGCACAAAATTAATAAAGGAAAATATACAAAAGAACGTACATCAACCGCAGGTCTCTAAGGAAATTAACTTTAAGAAAATTGCACAAGTTTTAAAACTTCCATAAAATTTTGTAACTAACATATATATATCCTGGCCACATTCCTTTGGACAAGTTTGTAGGAAGAGATGCGGGCAGCGCCGCGGGAAGCCTTTAGTGAAAATACAAAACTTTAATTAAACTGCAGAGCGTAACTTTTGCTTTAATGAATCTAAACGCCGCACTGTGTTTATCTTCAATACTGATAGCGGACAAAGTTTCTATTCAGACTACAATAATTTTCTTCATTGTCAGAAATTCAAGTCTAGTTATTACGAACTTTTCGTGTACCTAGCAGATAGCTAGAGTAATTTATGTACTCTTGTGATCCAATTACTCAAGCTGTAGGTATCTTGTACAAAATAATATACACCTAAACTAATAATTTTTAGGTTCTACATAATGTTATCTGTCTAACAATATACCTACATACAAGTATAGTACCGTAACGCATCTCAATATTTAATTTCTAATTTGGCAGAGAGTTCGCGCGGATGCTCCTTATTAATGCAGCCTGCATAAAATAATCAGCTTAATCTGTAGCTAATAGCCGTGATTAGTCATTTTAAAGCTGAGTTCGGGTTCCAGGAAAACCCATCAGGTATCACAATGGCTGTTAATATAACCACGTTCAAAAACTTTTGGGATTCTGATTACCATTTCAAATTCTACAACTTATATTGGGACATATTATTTAAAACCTTTTTTCAAAATCATTGGATCACTGGACAGTCATAAAACAAAATCATGCATGAAATGGAAGCAATGGATGACATGATTCGAATTTCGAACGGATATCATTCTTGACTTGAAACATCGCAAAATTCGGGGAATTCGTACTCAATTGTTTTAACTGTCAGAAATAGCTTTGTTGATCGAAACATCGAAACGGATCTGATCGTAAATTGCGAAGTTGCAACTTGCTTGATATGGTTATGTGGCTGTAAATAAACAGTAAACTTGTGAATGCGTTCCGGAACCGAACAGTGTATGTATCTGTTTCATCAAAATTGTCAGGAGACAATGATATTGAATTTGGGAGCTACATTCTGTATTTTGTGGTGGTTAACAGGGTAACATAAATTGTGTGTATTTGTATTCGGACGTATAATAGGTACCAATTTACGAATTGAATTATATTTTATGCTTATTATGATTTCTTGGAAAGACACAAAAACCTTCTTAAAGCGTGTCTTTGATTTGCTTATATTGAGGAATACGTATTTTTATGTATAGGCTTCCTCTTTTACCGAAGTCTGAATAACCTATCTTCAATTCTACAAGACCCAAATTAGCTTCTCGAAAATATACAAAATCAGGTGATATAATTATGTTAATATGAATTCGCGTGGTTGCTTTTACGAGGAAATAATACACAGATAGCGGCTTCCTCTCTGAGTATTATGTTATTTGTGTGTTATTAGCATTCTAGTCAAAAGGTTCTGAGAAACATAACAACAGACAAAGAATTAATCTTCTGTTCAAAGTCGCTTTTACATGAAACGTCAGTTATATTGAGGAAATATGAATTAGTTATAATATGGTATATGATTTTCGCTTCTATTACGTAAACGTTTAAATAAAACCATTCTATTACGAACATTTTGTAGTTTTGCTTTAATAATATTCACTAAGGAGTATGCATAGCAACTTCACCCCTTTTTCCACCTGGTAACTCCATTAAAAAAAAACACTTTCAAAAAACGTAACAAACCAGCCAGCACTCAAGGTGCAACAAAACAGGATTTACGTTACAATTTACACAGAAAGTTAATAGACCTCAACCTGGTGTTCGTCCTCATGCTGGCAACACTAATTTATTGGCGCACAGAGCAGGATATTTATAGCTTAGTCTTAGCCTAACTTTCGTTGGCGACAGCTAGGCACGTGATAACTTTACCCCGCAACTTCTTGCTGCCTCTTGTTCGGTTATAAAACATTTGAAAAGCGATAGTTGGGCAAAAAGTTGATCTTAGGAGTATACCACTTACTACATCAAAACTTTTTGCACCAATTGTTTTATCACCAATGGAATTTAGCATTGTTGCTGTAAAAGGGTCAAATAAATACATTAAATATTTAATTCCACTGAAATATTATTTTTAGTTGGTAATTAAAAATATATTAATTAAGTTATCAAAATATGATTTGAAAATGAATTCCCCCCTGAATTTCATACTTCCTAGGCTTCGTTGTACTGAAGATTTAAGGTGTTTTCTTAGAATTAATTTTAAAACAAACTTTTTCACATCTAATTCCAAAGTTTCCGACTAAATTGGGGTTTCGCATGTTTTGAGAGGACTATAAATTCAATTTGCCAGAAATTTGTTAATTTGAAATTTATTACCGGCCTACAGAATACTCAATGAAGGGTTCAAAATGGTTGGCTCCATAGAATGTCGTAGTCTAAATTAATAATGACAGGTTTAAAGCGGAAAGGGTTGAGAGATGCCGAGTATTACCTTTAAAGTAGGAAAAAGTATGTACTTATTTCCTTTAGTAAAACTGCTATTTGCTTGAGCAGCATTTTTTTACAATAACTATAAGGATGGCACTTAAAGGTCTGTATAATATTCTGATTTTAAGCAACTTGCGAATTCGTCCATAACCATCCATTCATCGCTCTTAAAACCTTCATGATGTTCCGCATTTTGACATAATCCACAATATATAAATACCAATAAATCCTTAATTATACAGTCTTCCAAAATAAACAGATAGGTACACATTTTATCAATAACCTCATACTCCGTGACATGAGAGTAAACTTCCATATGAATAACACGAACAAAGACACACAAACTACATCGCACACAACATTAAAGATCACGTTAACTTCCTCTGCACATTATACATACATACATACATACAGCATTTACGGCATTACGGTTACTAGATCTTGGATCCCATAACTTTTATCACGCCACGAAACGAGCGATTATCTTACTAGGTAGGTATATTTATAGCGACGAATATACATAAAAGATATTTAACATTATAGATTTAAAAATATGCTTTGGCGTATCTCTGGTTGAGCACCGGATTTAATCTGTCTAGAACATGCTTTATGTATTCTCGTTTTGTTTTACACCACTTCACAAAAATGAAGTGTCACAATAGCGATTTTGAACAAAAGATATAAGTAAATATGAAAATAGATAGAATTAAAATGAGCGATATTTACAAAACATTATGTAGATTAACAACGAGAATTCCAGTAAGTATTTCCCTAGGGACATTAAATACTTCATGCTCGAAGCGTCAGCTAACAGCTCGAGGAAACATATTCGCAAATCCTGCCACCGATCGTTCATTGTAGGTGGGCGAACGATCCGTCAATGCCAACCGACGCTGATTTTATTTACCTGGAAAAGTGCCGTGATTTGTATTACGTGTATGAAGGCAAGTTTCCCCAATATCCGAGTTAAACGAATATTGGAAAGTTCCGTTGCTCGTCGATTTTTGGACTAATAGAATATTTCAGTTTGGGTGAAATTCTTTTAAAAGAGGGAGGTACCTATGAAGAGTTCCTATTTATAAAGACAAAGGAAGCAGTTGTGATTAGTTCAAAAAACTTGAGTTTTTAAATGGTTTCATATGAGTGTGTGTATGTATTCTTGGTAGCATAATTTACCAAGAAAGTCACATAAATCTGTGATTCTGCGCAAACAAACGCTAACTTCATAGCCCAAACGTTGTATTATGAATGCGGGTACTAAGTTCAACTATCACGATTCCGAACCATTAAACACTGCGAAACACTGCTCACAGTGTTGTATAGGAGTAATATTATTCTCCAAAACGTATTAGGTGTTTAAACGCATTCATGTCAATTATTCACGGCACATTAACTTAAATGTGCCAAGCGAACAATAAGTTGGCGAAAAAAATATTCAATACGTTACTTAGCGGTGTAATATTTTTTGTGGCGTCATCTTTTGCTCCATAAATTTTGAGACATTATCAAAGTGAGGTGTCAAGGGAGTTCGTTCACTCAAGTCGTTTTAGAATTAAACCAAGGTTACTTTCAGGGTGCGTTTAGAATAATTAAATACCTGGGTTAACTACCCACATAATTGAATTGGAAATTGTGCTGTTAAAGAGCAAATGGGAAGGCGCAAACGAATTTAACAATGAATTGCTTATTCGTATCATTGATAAAAAGTTGTTTTTTATGAGTATAAAAACGTTTGTGTGCTACTTGCCAGTATTGTGCTAAGAAAAGCGACAGCAAATCGTCCACAATTCTTATTTTCCTAACCGCGCAAAATAGTTTACCCGAACATTTCCGTGAAAAGTTAATAATTTATTTTCCTCAACTTCGACGTTTCCCTTCCGTTCCCAGCTATACAAACCCGTGCATAGGCATTTATACATAATGAATAATGACGTCATCCAATCGGGCCTTTCCAAATCATTTGCTGGATCGAATTAGGGAACGGGAAAAAGTTCCATTGAGATATGACACCTGTTTGCCCGACTCGCTCGAATCAAAGGCCGATGAGAAAGACGGAGGTTTTCAATAACGGGGAATCGGTCCCTTTTCTTTCGTATTTATATCTATATGTTTTTGTGTTCCGGGATTTTGGCATTATCTCCCTCATAATATATAGTACCTGTATGTTTACACACGTACCATCATTTATTATGTCGTGCCAAGAAATTATGCTGGCTACGGAACAGAACGAATATTATTTTCTGTATGAGTTATTTTTGTTTTGGTTCTGATACGAAATGTTTTTGCTAACACCGATATTTGCAGCTATTATAATATACCTAGCTATTTGTTTTCTTTCGTAAGTAAACATAGGCCCTTGGAGCTGGGTAGTTCAGGAATAGTTCTGTATATAAAGTTGTAAATAACTATTATGTACTTATAAGCAAGATGCTTCTATCGGTTCCGGCAAGTATACCAGCATTGTGTAACTCTATCTTGTATTCTGCAAATGAACGTAAGATTATAATAATCTGATTTGAAAATGAAAATCCAATAATTAATGGAATACATTTTTATAGACGCGCAAATACTCGACACAAGTCCAACAAGGTTCTTCAGTCTTCACTATAAATTCTTTAGTGTTGTACACTGTGTTACTAGAACATTTCTATTGGATTCAGTTCAGTATCGGTTCTCCATTCGGTCTGACAATCGGTTCGCGACGTCAATCCAACAATCTGAAAGGAGATAGTTCTTCAAACTTTCCCCATTTAATTTAATCTTCGTCAGCTGTGACTGACTATTTGCTTTCATTCTGCAGCTTAAAGTTCGCGTTTACGAAAGATCTAGAAGTGAGAATTCGAACCGCATTTCGCAAAAGTTAATTTCGAATTTAAAAAGTCGATAATGTAGAAAGGAATATTTAAACGTAAGCTTTTAAAAACGTGCTTGAATTGTTAGTAGTTTGGATATTTTTCCAGCATAACGGAAGCTTTTGCTATCATGTCGTCTATGTAATGCCACTGCATCTTTGACCTCATATTCATCGTCTCACCTCCAGCTATTAGTCCGACCACCGGATAAACAGTATAAAACACACAGCGACCCAGTTCGATATTAAAGGCGCACGGGATCCTCTTCAAAGCTCCATAAAACGTCCTCGGTCCGACGCTACAATTTATGCCTCATCCCGAAATTTTGTATGGAAACGTTCGATAAAGGGTGACATTCTGGAAAACATAAATTACGTTTAGGTTTTCCACATTTTACCCTCTCCGTCCAACCGAGCGACCAGATTTAACAGTGTGGGAAGTTATGTGTATTGCAGAATATGAAAAATGGACCAAAGATTGCGAGCGGTATAAGTATTGGTTCGTAATTCCATTGTTTTCAGTTAAATGCCTCTATTTGTGTAAGCAAAAAAAAAAAGTCGTGGTGGCCTAGTGGGTAAAGGACCAACCTCTCAAGTATGAGGGCGCGGGTTCGATCCCAGGTCAGGCAAGTACCAATGCAACTTTTCTAAGTTTGTATGTACTTTCTAAGTATATCTTAGACACCACTGACTGTGTTTCGGATGGCACGTTAAACTGTAGGTCCCGGCTGTCATTGAAAATCCTTGGCAGTCGTTACGGGTAGTCAGAAGCCAGTAAGTCTGACACCAGTCTAACCAAGGGGTATCGGGTTGCCCGGGTAAATGGGTTGAGGAGGTCAGATAGGCAGTCGCTTCTTGTAAAGCACTGGTACTCAGCTGGGAAGCCGACCCCAACATGATTGGGAAAAAGGCTCGGAGGATGATGATGCCTCTATTTGTGTAAGCCGCAATTTTGTTTGTGTCTTTAGGTATAAAGGCAGGACGGTTTTGCCTTTGCACTGCCTAAGAAAAAAGACCGACGAAAATAAAGTACCGAATAATCCCTTATAATCCTTCGTCGTGATACAATTAATTCATCCAGGAAGAACGCCTTCCGTTGAGAGAGGCCTAACGTTATAGATTATGAAGTCATTTCAGCGTACCATGCAAATCGCAATCAGCGATTACGCAGCGTGCCGTAAGCCTGTTTAACATTAAGTTTATCTTCAGGTTGCTGGCTTCAAAAGCATATTAATCCACTTGACCCCGCCTAGGCCGCTTGATACAATTACGTCTTTAGACCCTTTAAGCCGCTCTAATACTGGCAGGACCCGGTAAAGGGAATTTGAAAATAATGCTCGACGTCAGCTGACATAATGCTCCCTGCGTTTATGCTGCCCTGGTAGATTTCGTTAAGATAACACTGGGGGAAGGGACTCTGAAATGAAAACTTGTTTCAGTACTACCAACTTATACATCATTTCTTGCATATATTGACGCGTTTTCCCACTTTATGTTGCCTCAAAATCTTGCATATTTCTGTTATCTTAAATAAATAAAATAATAACATGTTTTGATACCTAAAATTGTTTCAATGGTTTTCCGTTTAAAGATTTTTCTTAGAACCTCCAAAGACAACGATGACTTTAAATAAATGCGCACCAAAAGTCTCACCCTATTAGAGCAATCCGTGAGTAATTTCTAACCGAATGAAATACTGACTAGCTTTCTCTCTCACAAGAAGACTGTTCCGATCGCATTTCCGTCGCATTTGGAACGCTTGATTGCACCATTTCCTCTTTAAACTATACTGGATAAGCTTAAGCTATAAATAGCTGAGATATGTTTAGAGAGATTCTACTTTTATCTTATCATAGAATTGCCATATTTATGTGGCTCCTGCTACATTATAATGTTCAATAAATACACTTTTAGGAGTCATATACTAAGACTCAAAATAAAATTCAAATGAAACAAAGATTGAATAAAGTGAACAAAATCCGATATTTAAAAGTGTTCAAAACTTCAAGGTCGGGAGGCCGCAAGTCAATCAACGTTGTTTTTTTGCTCTGGCAACTCGGAGCCATCAGTCAACGGCTACAATTTATCTCCCTAGAAGTTCCCACTGAGCTGACACCACCCACAAGTTATCTTAAGCATAAAACAGTTTTTATTTACAAATGTCGACCTAACAGTTTCATTAATTACCAACTTCATAATGAATATGGAAATAGTTTTATTTTTATGCTTGACACATTTAAATTTTAAACTAAACGATAATTTCCAAGAAATCGTTTATAAATTTTTTGTAACCAAAATATCAAAAGCTTGTTCTAAAAAACTGTTTAACAATGTATACAGATAAAACGATGTTAGGGAAGCGCTCACGAAGCTCAAGCCAAAGCGCTCATGCGGCCCCGACGGTATTCCAGCATTTCTGTTCCGCGACTGTGGACGGGTGCTAGCAGAGCCTTTGCATCATATATTTAATATATGTTTAAAACAGGCGACGTTTCCGACTAGATGGAAAACCACGCGAGTTATTCCGGTTCCAAAAGGCAAGTCCGGGCCGGATGTCAGTGGCTATAGACCGGTGGCGGTGTTGTCGACGCCTGCCAAGGTGTTCGAGTCTGCCATACAACGCTGTGTGCAGGCTCAAGTGAGCGCGCAGCTATCGGACGCGCAGCACGGGTTCCGGCCGGCGCGCAGCACTGCGACGAACTTGCTTAATTTTATGGTGAGAGCGGGGCCGGCAGTCGATGCTGGTGTACAGGTAGACGCGGCATATTTTGATTTTAAAAAGGCATTTGATACCGTTGATAATGATGTTCTGCTAATGAAGCTGGCAAAAATTGGCTGTACTCAACACCTTCTACAGTTCTTCGCCAGCTACTTGGAAGACCGGCAGCAGTACGTCGACTACAACGGTTTCGAATCCCAGCCATACTACACCAGGTCAGGCGTAAGCCAGGGCAGCAATTTGGGTCCTCTGGAATTCATTTTAATGATAAATGACTTACCAGAGGTAGTCAAGCACAGTTTATGTTTATTGTTTGCAGATGACCTCAAATTGCTGCTCGAGGTCAGGAGTGAGTCGGACTGTGAGAAATTGCAGGAAGACATAGATAGAGTGGTTGAATGGAGCAATAAAAATAAGCTCTATTTAAATACAGCGAAATGCTCAGTGATGACGTTTACGCGCGCGAAGTCTACCTTAGCCTACAACTACAATGTGGATAAAGAGCCGATGCAGCGAGTTTCGCAGGTACGAGACCTAGGTGTACTACTTACCCCTGATCTAACTTTCCGGGAGCACATAGTTAGGATTTGCAAGAAGGCCTATAGAAACCTGGGTTTCGTACTGAGACAGTCGCAGGGATTCACCAACATCGCTACCCTCAGGGTGCTGTATGACGCTTTGGTAAGGAGTCACCTGGAGCACAGTGCGGTGATTTGGGCGCCTCATGAAGCGAAATACAGTGTCATGCTTGAACGAGTACAAAACAAGTTTACCAGACACTTGTATTTCAAACTTTATGGGGTGTACCCATTTTACCCGCTGATGTATCCTACACTTTTTGTACTGGGTATGGTAGGGTACAACCAGCTAAGAGTGCGCAGGGAATTTACACTCGCGGTGTATGCGGTACAGCTCCTGCGAGGTTTAGCGCACAACCCGGGTGTGCTGCGTCACCTGCAGCTGTGCGTGCCGGACAGGTACGTGTGGAGACGGCGGCGGCCGCCACTGCTGGCAGTGCCGGCAGCCAGAACCAATCTGCTGGCGAAGGCACCCTTCACCCGCACAATACGGGTATTAAATGAAGTGCATGCGAGGATAGATTTGTTTTCGTGCAATCTGAGGGAATTTGCAATAGTATTGTTAAATATTATTAGTTATAGTTATTAGGATGTTTTATTGTGTTATTTTGTTGTAGGGTACATTTTTTATGATTTTTGTATAGGTAAGTAGTTATTTGATTTCCAGTTTTGTTTTGTTTTTGTATTAGATTTAAGTTAAATTTTATGATTTTTGTATAGTAGTTATTTGATTTCCAGTTTTGTTTTGTTTTGTTTTTGTATTAGATTTAAGTTAAATTTTATTATTTTTGTATGTATAGCTATTGTGGACACCACTATCGAATTGGTTTGTAAACTGTAATGATAGTGTGTATGTTTTTAAATAAATAAATAAATAAATAAATAAAAAAAAAGTGTTTGTCACCTTTCTGTAATGTTACCCAAACACTTATAAAAAAATTGCATCAAATGTTTTAGTACTTTCAGCCCTAGGCTGACAAGTAACAAAGCGATTAAAATCAGCCATCCAATATTATTCATTTGTTTTGCTAATTGACGTCATAAATTCGCGTTTAACAATTTAACTAAGCGAGATAAAACCAACACAAACCGTCAATTTAGATAGTTTGCAAGCACAACCTGGTGTTTATTTTTTAAAGCCGAGCGTTCGAAAATGAATGTTATTTGTACAAATAAAGGTAACAAAACAACATTCATTGTAACTGTAAATATCCAATTAAAATGTATTATTCAAACTATAAAAACTTTAGTAAGTACAAAGGTTGTCACAAACATAACTAATACAGCAAAATAAAAACAAAAATGAAAATAATAGAAAAATGAAAATAATAGAAAACAGATTACACATCATATATTTTAATAATTTTTTGTAACTATTACGACTCAAATTAATTTTCCAATATAAATAAGCTGACATTTTCGCCGAATTTGTTTGTTGTCGATTCAAACAAATATCTACCTATTGAAATAAATACCTTTCACCAATATTAATACAATACGATAAAAAAAATAGGGTTTTTATATTAAAAGCGGCAATTGGCATTACTATTCACAGAGCAATGTGAACAATCAGCAGGCCATAATATATCATTGCATTCCTCGCTGAGCAATAAACTAAATGATAATAAACCCGCTTGTCGCCGTCGCAATAAATTCCACTATTTGCTGGAAACAAAACAGAGCATTACATGAATTATTGCCCAATATGGGGACATACTGGCAACACTGAACATAGCGAATCGTAAAGCCGAGTTAACACGAGACCTTTTTTTTTTTTTTTTTTGTTGTCGCTGGGCTAAAAATGCTATTACGCATCCCCTTCCCGTCGGGGGACGGGAGAGGGGTATGTGGGACTCCCCGGTAAAGACGTTCCCGGTATACCCACTAAAAAGGCCCAGCGGCACTCCGACCTCGCCTGAGTGGAGGGGGTCTGGGAATCTATGGCATCCAGTCCCCCACCGGCGATTGCCCGCCTTACGGCAGGCCCCTCATGCCTCCCCCCAGTGGGGAGGGGGTCCCTATGATGGCCGGAGCACAAGGGGCGGTCCTTGTGGTGCAGGCGGTGGCACCCCCGTGCCTGTCGCCCGCTGATCACCCCCCGGGGCGGATGGGGACGGACGTTGTGTTCGCCGTCTTCCACCCCTTCTTCGTCTGCGGTGCGGCGCCGCGAGAGGGTCGCTCTCCCGCACGCGCTCCGCCGACTCCTTCTGTGACATGACGTCCTCACAGAAGGAGGCCACCGCTTCCCATGCCTCCTCACTTCGCAGCATGGCAGCAATCACGCTGGGGAGCGAGAGGTCGTCCCCGACTACTGCCACCAGGGTGCGGCGGGGTTCAGTCCACGATGGGCACACCTCGATTGTGTGCTCTGCCGTATCCACCTCGGCTTCACAGTGGTGGCACTGTGGAGTCTCCTCCCTCCCAATCCGGTGCAGGTACGATCCGAAGCAGCCATGCCCGGACAGCACCTGCACCAGACGCATCGAGAGGCACCCGTGCCGCCGATCGAGCCATCCGTTCAGAACAGGCCCGATGGCATCCAACGTCCGGCGACCGAACGTTGCCGAGGCAAGGTCCTCGGCCCAGTGCCCAGTTATTACCTCCCTCGCTTCCTCCCGAACTTCTTCCCGTTCTATTGGGTCCGGGTGCCGGTCTAGAGCCCTCTGTGCCGCCTTCCAGTCGTACACTCTGGCGAGCACCCAAGCCTCGAGCTCCCATGGAGGGGTTCCCGCCAGAACGCACGCCGCCGCAAAGCTCACTGTACGGTACGCCCTCGCCACCCGCTGCGCAATGACCCTCTGTGGCCTTCGGATGGCAGCGGCGTTTCTCCGCCTGCACAGTGAGTCTGCCCAGATTGGTGCCCCGTACAAGGCCATACTCTTGAGTATGCCGGCGTATAGACGACAGCATTGGTCGCCGGGCCTCCCGATGTTCGGGAGGAGCCATGAGAGGGCGCCCGCGGTCTTCATTAAGCGCGTCGACAGCCCGCTGAAGTGGGCGCTGAAGTGCCACCTGCTGTCGAGGACTATGCCCAGATATTTCATCTGGGGCTGCACCCCAATGCGGACTCCCTCCACATGGATATGAGCGTCGGGCGGTTGGTGTTGCCGAGGCCCGTGGAAAAACACGGCTTCGGTCTTTTGCAGCGCCACCGTCAGCCCTAAGCGGGAGATTCTGTCCACCACTAGTGAACCGCCCGCCGAGGCCAAGCTAGCCGCCTCTGCAAAATTTCTCCCCCGGGCAGTCAGAAGGGTGTCGTCTGCATAGCAGATGACAGACGTGCCACGGGGGAGGTTTTCCCGCAAGAGCCAGTCGAATCCGATGTTCCACAGGAGTGGCCCCAGAATAGAGCCCTGTGGGACACCGGACTCGACGCCGTAACGTCGGAGCTGTCCCGTCTTGTCCACAAGGAGGACAGTGCGGTCCCTCAGGTAGTCCGCCAAAAGTCCCCGCAAATACGGAGGCACCCCATGGAAGCGGAGGGCCTCCAGTATGGTAGAGTGGGGAATAGAGTTGAAGGCGTTGGCTATGTCGAATGACACAGCCAACAGTCCATCCCCCGCATCCATCGCCTCCTTCACCTGATCCTTGAGTCGAGATAGTGCATCAACTGTCGAACGCTCAGCTCGAAAACCGAACTGGGCGTCCGCTAGATCTGGGCCGATTGTACTCAGGTGCCTGTTGATTCGGGCGGCGAGGACCCTCTCGAACATTTTACCGACTTCATCCAGTAAAACGATGGGTCGGTATGCCGATGGGGAGTCCGCCGGCCGCCCTTCCTTACGAAGAAGGCACAATTGGCCCTCCTTCCATGGCTTCGGGAACCTCTCAGACGTGAGGCACGCACTGAAGAGGTCCCGAAGCCTTTCTCCCATCTGGGAGGTGGCGATGGCCATCACCTTTGCGGGGACGCCGTCTGGACCTGGGGCCGTCTTTTTCCCCCTGAGGCAGAAAGCTGCCCTTTCTATCTCGTTCTCCGTAACCAGCGGGACCTCCTCGGCCGACGACAGAGCCGCACCCCGCGGGGCGCTCATCACTGGTGGGGTGAAGTTGTCCCTGCCCGGAAACAGGGACTGGACCACCCCATCCAGCAAAGACGGCTCGAGGGTTTCGGCAACGGGGGGACCGTACGGGCGCAGTTTGTTGCATGCAGCCTTGTACGGCCTCCCAAAGGGGTCAATTTCCAAACCTTCAAACATTTCCGCCCTCGCGCGATCCTGGGCTGTGCCCATTCGCGCCGTCAGTGTCGACTTAGCCTCTATGTAGGCTGCATAGAGGCGGTCTTCGTTGTCAAGGTCGCGAAGGCGCCGCCGCCGGCTTCTCGTGTAGGCCCGCCTGGCTGCCACACAGGCGGCCCGTAGATCCCCCAATTCCTCTGACCACCAATAAACGGCACGTTTAGGTTCCGGACGATGAGACCGAGGCATGCTAGAGTTGCACACCTCGGTCAGGGATACCCTTAACTGGACCGCTGTGGCGTCCACATCACGGACTCCGACAGAAGGGGCCAGCCAGTCCTGGACGAACGCCGCCTCTACGGCGGCCTCCCGATCTAGGCGGGAGAGCGCCCACCGTGGGAAGTGCGACCGACCCTCCTGGGTCCCCTGGGAGTCTGGGGTGCAAACATCAAACCGCACGTATCGGTGGTCGGACAGCGTCTCCACCAGCTCCACCCGCCAGTCCACTACACAGGCCGCCAAAGAAGGGGATGCAAAGGCGAGGTCCACTATGGAGCCCCCCTGCCGCCGCACGCAGGTGTGTACTGTTCCTCTATTCAAGAGGGACAGACCGGATGACACGGACCAGGTTTCAACCTCTCGTCCTCGGGCATTGGTGGTCGGGTTACCCCATATTATCGACTTGGCGTTAAAGTCGCCCAAGACCAACACCCGGTGCTGTACCATTCCGCCTGCCACCCTGGCGAGGACCTCTAGAAAGTTCTCGAAGTCCGTGAGAGGGCGGTTTGGTGAGAAATACACCCCTATAAGGGCAATGTCACCCCACGCTGCGGCCACGTATCCCGGTCCCCTCTCTAAGAGCGAGAGGGGAGGAGAGTCCGTGGAAGATCGCGCCATCAATGCAACCGAGCCGTTGTCGTCTCCCAGCCAGCTGCCAGGGACAGAGTACGGCTCGGCGATAACCGCCACGTCCACCAACCACTCCGCAAAGGTTTGGACCAGCAGGCTCTGGGCTGCTCTGCAGTGGTTGATGTTCGCTTGAAGAACACGTCGTCTTTGTCCAGCCATCAGTCGGTGTTCATAGCGCTACCCTCGGTGGCCGGCACTGAAACTGGAGTTACAGTAGCAGCGACAGCGGCAGGCCGCGCCGGCGCCTGCGGTTTGCCCTTCTTTAGTGGCGGTCGGCATTCCCTGCCCGCCATCACGTGGTTGGCTGGACGACCACTGGCAGCGCATACCGCGCAATGCGTGGTGGCAGCCTCGCAGGTGGCCACCCTGTGCCCCTCTTTCCCGCAGCGGAAGCATAGTTCCCCACGATTGGCAGTGGACGGGCAGAGAGGCCGGGTGTGCCCGATGCCGAGGCACTTGAAACAGCGCATCGGCGCATCCTCGAGCACTCGGACCCCACCCGAGCTAAGTCCGACCGGAAGGCGACCCTTAGCCAGGACCGCTTTGGCAACTACGACCGGGCACTCTAATCTCGTAGTGCCCATGCCCCTGCGGCCAGGTCTAATGGCTCGGCCTTTGATAGATGCGACGGTGCAACCCCCCGCCGCCGCAACCGCTGCCACCACCTCCTCTTGCGTGACTGAGTCGTCGAGGTCGGTCACCTCAAGTGTCACACACTTGACTGCTCTCACGACCTTGGCCGTGTCCGAGATAGCCTCTCGGAGCTTCGTCACGAAGAGGTCCGCCTTGGCGCCGCGTTGGGCCCCCGAGAACTCGAAGATTCGGGCCCCTGTTTGGGTCTTTCGGCACGTGACTCTGCCAGCCCCAAGTTCTGTAGGGTCGACATTTGTACGAGCCCGCCGCAGCACGGACTCATATGTCTCCCCTCGTTCCGCTGCCTCTGGGGTTAATGTGACCACGACGGCTGCAGTTCTTGGAGGAGGAGCGAGCTTCCTCCTCTTGTCCGCTAGAGCTGCAGGCTTGGCTGCAGGGGGCTCAGGGGCCGACATTTTCCCTCTCTGCTTCCTTTTTACCACCTTTATCCAAGGCTGGTTGGAAGGTGTGGTGGAGGGCAGCAGTACGTCTTCCGTCACCGGTTCGGGAGGGAACGTCTGAGTAGTCGGGGCCGGTGACGTCTTCTTGCCCTTGGTGGGTTTTAGCACCTGGAGCTCCGCCTGGGCTGGTGCCGTTGAGGGCCCCGGTGTGATGGGCATCCGTCCGGGCGCCTTATCCGCCGCGAGTGGAGGGCGTAGCCGCGGCTCCGGCAGGAGCCGATCTTCAATGCCGGCGAGACAGGCTCTGGTGAAGGCCCTCTCCTCCATAACTACCTTGCGGATAATATCCTCAAAGTAGGAGGAGGGAGGCAGCGGTGTTGGACCTTCTAACGTTCCCTCTTGCCGAGTCGTGGTCTCGGCAATACGCGCGTGCAGCGCAGACACCTCTTTCTGCAGGCGATCCACCTTCGCCTGCAGTTGCCGCGTTTCCTCGGAGGTGGTGCGCTGCGCCAGTTCCTTAACAATGCCGAGCAAGCTCGCTGCCCGGCATTTCAGGGCCTTCTGTAAGGTCCCCTTCAAGTTGGAGGACTTGGAGGCCACCTCGAGGATTTCCATCTGATCCTCCAGGGCCATGCGCTCCATTTCCTCCACTGTGTGGTCCGCGTAGACGACACTAGAGGCGCCGTGGCTGGCCTTGGCTCGGCTTCTTCGCGCCGGCTGTTCCTCCAAGTCGTCTTGTAAAACCGCCCGCTTCGCCGGCTTCTCAGCCGCATCTGAAGAGCCTACGGAGCCCCGCTTGAGGAAGGCCCTCTTCCTGGTCTGGCGGGTTGCAACGCCGCTCGTGCCACTCATTTGTGACTCCGTGTCGGACAAATCGGTGGACACGACGTCACTATCTCGCATGAGACTAGCCGCGGATGGTGCGCGGCTGGTCTCTGATGCCGAAGCATCTCGAGCCATGGTTTGGCCCCGAGAAGGGCCTTTGGGTTGGCCCTGAGAAGGGCCTTTGGGGAGACAGCGCCCGGAGGCGGCCCTTACAAGACGTGGCATTGCCACCCACAATATCGAAACGCAAGACTGTTGAAGATGTTTCGACGCACAGCGTTCGTTAGCCGCCGGCCTGCCACTCCGTTACGGTGGTCAGGCGCGGCGTTGCCCAGGGGTCACTACGTGGAAGTCAACGCTGTGGGGGGACCCCCGAGTTAACACGAGACCTAACGCACGAATCTCTGGGACTCAATTTTGGAAATGGAATTGCAGTGTGAAAATTTTCCAATAACTTTCTAAGTAACTTATCGGCAAGCCTTTTTCTCTCCTTTGCGATAACCTCTCTCTTTACACAAAACACTTCTAATTAAGATCTCTTCAAAGAAATATTGTCCATCTGATAAGAAGCTACATCTACTTTTAATGTACCTGTTGCGTACTATAGAAATTTTATTTTGGTTTATTTATGTATAAAACGTATCTTATTTCCTATGACCATGGCTTTGCTCACCATGTAGGTAAGCTTAGCGAGAATCTGCTCATATTGTGTGTCTTCATAAAATGTTTTCTTTTTCCGTTTTCCTGGCAGTAAGACAATAAAATTAAAATATCGCTGAGAAAAAACACGAAGTAAAGACGCACTGAATCCGTTTCCCCAATAACATGAAATCTATGGGTTAATCCATAGTGACAGGCATGGGACATATCCTTTATCAAGATAAGACCCGAGGACAGCTCTGAACCACAACGATTTTCTCCTTACGTAACATAACTACTCTTTTATACATCTATAGGAGGTAGTAACATTACATTTTTAGTTTGTTTTTCTTCGTCCCGCATAGTTTTCTGTTTTTCCCGACCGTTTTAGAGTGGAACCCTAATAAAGCCATACCATAGTGCACTCACGGGACTCGACCCGATATGCAACGGAATACCCATTAAAAGCTCCCTAACTTTTTGATACCATGGATGATGATACTATAATCGATGTTGTTTGGGAATATTCTAATTAATTTAAGTATCTGTACATAACACAAACCATATACTTCTTAATTTAGGTCACATGAACTATTGATAAATATGTATTAAAATATCGCTCTGATTTCTTTTGAACTGGAGAACACCAGACTTTTCGACAAGTAAACTTAAACGGTCAAAAAATTCAAAAGGGTGATTTGGATTTCATATCATCACATCAAGTTACCTACTTCGCCATATTCTGGCTTCCCTTAATTTAATATAACGTTCCAACATCTCCGGAACTCCGATAATATTTCACATTCACATGACTGTGTTAAAATGTCTCGAAGGGAATTTTCGGATATTGTAAGCCGCACCATATTCGAAGGTTTGAATTCCTTACATAGGGTATCCACATCTCTGACCAACTAATGACAGGAACGTAACCCTAATTTATACAGAAGGTAACTCTGCTAGGTCTCTTACGAATAAACTTAACTAAGTTTAAGAAATTCGTTCTTATTTTTTTTATAATTCTTCTGTATGTACCTACATAATGTTTGTCACTATTGACTTTCGTATTATTATCAATCGTCCATCTTTTGTACAATATCAATGGGTTCATGGATCCTTTAAAACACAATATCTTTCGGTGTGCTAGATGATACCAATTAAATTAGTTTGGTCAGCCAGATATCATCTTTTCTTTCACTATGTAAATATTTAGGTAAAGTAGGTAGAAGTCAAATGTGCGACACATCAAATATACTATGTACCTGTGATAACAATACACCTATTCCTTGAAGTTTCTTCTTCTGTGAATAGAACAACTTGGAAGCCGAATGTAGGTCAAACTAGTAGTTCCGCAAGTGAATACTAATTGCTAACTTGCAGTTAAGGCATTATCTAGACTCTCTGCTATCTAGGTGTGAGTATGTTTGATACGGATAGGAACTTAATCCGCGCTAAGTTATTGAAGATCGATAACAAATAGAACGCTAACCACATAGTTTACGTTTGGGATTCATCGTTGCAAGATCTTGGTAATTATATCTGCTCTAGATTATTATGTTCAACTCCTCGACACTAGTTCATTCGTAAGCCAGTAGATTGTAGGGAACTGCTTGCGTTAGTTTTTACTAACACCAATGAGATCAACACAGTACATATCAACTTATTTTACAAACGGGATTTAAACAAATTGGTTATCGTTCTTACAACTTTAGTTGGCCGATACGTTGATCAGGCTCTTGAATCAGAATGGAAGTGTATTGTAGCAATATGCTGGGGTCTATTACTAATACTTGGCATAAAATAACAGTCCGTTCTACGTTGACACAGGTGCATAACTATTTCAAGACCTTTGATATCTTGGTACCTATATTTAAACCCTCAGTTGTGGTTTACAACGCCCTCGGGAACTAATGGGTGATTTATATGTACCTGAGACCACACGGCAGCGGTAAGATTGCAATACTAATAATATATTAGGGTACTATTTCCCTGCAGAGTCTAATCCTTTCTTGGAATGCTAAGGATAAATTTTTTATGTATAGAAATACCTAGTAGGTACCTACCTATCTAGTAAACCTATTAGGTATATCTTCTACACACATAAATAAAAGAAAGTCGTGTTAGTTAAACATTTTATAACTCAAGAATGGCTGAACCGTTGAAGATGAAAATTAGAGGGGAGATAGCTTAGACCCGGGAGAAGGATATATTTTTTGTCGCCATCCGGCAATGGAAAGAAGTTTCCCGGGAACGGCGTCGATTGTCTGCGTCAGGACCGCCGTCACAAATCACCGATCCTCTCGAAATACATATAGAGAGTTGCTACCTAATTGCTACCAGCTACCATTATTTGCAAGTACGCCAAATTTTTTTAATGTTCCTACTACCCATCTAATGTGTAATTTTATAATATCATTTTTTTTTGTGTTTAATGTCGTGGTAATTTGTATTGTGTACCCTCTTACTTTTTATATTTTTGGTAAAAAAAATTGTCTGTTTTTGTTTGTACTGAATAAATGTCTTCTCTATCTATCTATACCTAAGTAAGTATATCAAAATTACAATTGAAGGTAAATGATTTAAAATAATACTGTAACAATGAGCTGATTATTATCAGCAATATAATTTGACTACACCCAGTAACATGACCACAATATACTTAGGTAATTCTGGAGATTACTACTTATCGACTTCTATAGGAATTTCGGTTTTAACTAAAATCATGGGGTTAAGCAAAGTGAATTTCATATTATACCTATAGATGCTTTTAAAAAATATAAACACGAAAGTTTTTTCAATTTCCATCGCAAAGCTAATGTATCTAAAGCTTGTTTTACAAAACGTTGGCTGGACACTGATTGATCAGTTTGTTTAAAAAACAGTGTATTCACGCCTCATTACGACGCAGGGAAGATGAGTCGCTAAAATCCGGAATACTCGGATAATGAATGATGATCACGCAATGATAAGAAATACGCATGTGTGGTTACGAATTCTTACTCAAACAAGTAATAGATATTATTCTCAAATCGTTACTTCCCTACTAAATGCAAAAGTATATTTGTCTGTCCTGCCAAAACAACTAACCGGATTTCAATGAAACTTGGTGTACGGATAGACTGACTGACATAGATCGCATTTTATCCGGCTCTGGCATCTAACTAGTTCTTTTACAGTAGTTCCTTAGTGCGGGATTATAACAGCAAAACAACTAGCATTCCAATAAAGAACACTTTCATACCAACACTAACTTTACAAAAATCATACTGTATGACAGCCCAGTTGCCTAGTTCAACCATATATTACAACAAGTAGATCACCACAGATATAGCAGTTTACCCGGAAGGTTCGTTCAGTCGGCGCTCAGCGGAGAATATTTACCGGCCACTGATGATTTATACAAACTGCTTTAGTGATTTAAGGCCTACACTGGTGTACGTTGTGCGTGTCATGACGGTAAAGCGAAGGTGTATTACGTGAGCCCGTGTATTGCTGTAACTGTTGTGATGTAATACTATAATGTTGATCTGATGTCGTAGCAGGATTTTTATGCAAATTTATTTTACTCAAATCTTGTGCACCAGTTTAATCCCCAGTTTTATGTAATAGAATTTAGCTGAAGTTTCACCTAATGCTATTTATTCTGTCTATCTCTTCTCTTCTCTTTATAAATAGGTATAGGAAGGTACCTTTGTTTTATAAACAAGGCACCATGTTTTTACAAAACAGAAAACACCAAAGCAACATTAGCAGAACTAGAAAATAAGACGAATAATATGAAGTAACGTAAATAAGACTTCACAAAGAAAGGTTTTACCTACTAGATATTATGGTAAAACAACTACATTAAAATATAGTGTTTCATCGAGAATGGTTCCTTTATTACGTCTCCGCCCACAGTGACATTTAATAGAAAGATATATCCAAACGGAATAGCCACATTTGTAAATGTCACATTAATTAGCTCCATTATTCTGTACTTCCAACTTCTTAATGATAAATGAATGTAATGGTGGCCAGTAAATTCTTACACCGTATTCTTTTATAGTGTTTATTTTTAAAAGATGATTAGTATTTTAGCTACAGCACAACCCTATCGCATAATTTCAATTACATTAATATTTGATGTCCTGTGGGTTGATCTGCCATTCAATCTGGGTGTTTCAGGTAAATGCACAACAATCACTAAACAAAAGCTATCATAGTTCTACAAAATGAAATTAATTTTACCACAAAGCCTTTGTACTTGGTAAAGTTAAATGACACACTCGACTCAGATTACACAAAGCTCGATTATCAAACGATTCCGAATAATTAAATCTGGTCCCTGTCAACGCGGCTTTACAAATCGAATATCGTATCAAATATTCCGACTATTCCAGTTACGAACAAAAGTGAAGTGCGCCCTCGGGCCTACATATTACTGCCGTTTCCATTCCCAAAACACTAATTTATAGGTTTGTTTGCCAACAATTAGTAAATTGTATATTCCGAGAATGGAGATAATTTTAATACCCTTATTTGGACGTGGCCAATCCCTGGGATAGTTCAAATGTCATGTCACATAGCTAATATTATATAGGTAGACAATTTAAACTTCGTATTAGTTTCAATTTTGGATATTTCTGCTTGGTATTGGATGATTTAAGCTTATATTATGACACACACATGTTACAGAGTGCTTTACAATAAAAAGCATTCGTACAGCAATTTTATTAGCCTACTTATTTATTTTTACATACAGTTTTTTTACTGTCTAACTTTGGAGTTTATTATTTGCAGCAGAAGTAATTTATGGACACTTTGCCCTCCTTATGTGACTCCAAAGACCTACTTGGAGCAAAAACTTTGCGATTGTCATATTGTGCTGGATTGAATAAAGTCGTCACTTACTTTTTGTGGCTACAGCTAAAAAAATAAATGCCTGAATAAGATGTTATACTATTACAAAGTACCACAGAAACAAACTAACATGACCTCACGCTAAAAAAGTCCGTATCCTCATTTTAAAAAGTCTCCCCTTTCTCAAAAAACACAGAACCAAAACTGAAAACGTTGACATTTAACCCGAGGAAACACGATAACATCATTTTAAAGCCAGAAGCATACAAAAATAAAGACTGCACAGTGGGCCAGAGGCTAACGTAAAAGTGGGCATCTCGGTGGCACGAGCTGGACAAAACAAATGTTATCCGCTCTCAAACGGGTGTAAGTGCAACCGCACAGTGAGCGCACCGTAATACTGCACTCAAGTTAACCGACAAAACTTACGTAATGTGCGACGAGCTAATAAACGCTTCCTGGTAATGCGTTCTGTTGCAGCTTCGGGACTTAATTTAACTTGGAATAAAGGAGCGTGTTCCTATACTGCAGTTTGACAGCGCTTACTTGAGAGTTGGAAGATCTCTATTGTTTATATCGCACTGGGTTCTAGCTCTTGGTTTTACTAGTTTCTTGCTCTAGTTAAATATAATATTAAATTAATATTGGCTTAGTTTAAAAAATTTTTGAACTATACCTACTGGGTTTACAAAAGGAATAAATAAAATTGACCCACCGCATGACTGAGAAAGATTTAGCCGTAGCCCGTCTATGTAGTTACATATTAGTTTACTACAAAACACTTTGTATACCTATTTGCTTTCAGAAAGAAAAGTTTTTTTATGAAACGAGATTAGGTGGAAAAATATTTCCTCTTTTTTTTTAATAGGTATAATATTTTTTCTTCGACAAAATATTTAATACTCCTCTACAACGAACAAAAACAAGTCTTAAATTGAAAATGTTGAACATTTCCAACACAGCAGAAATAACGCCATCATCGCGAACAGACGTCTAAAATGTCTTTCTGATTGCCTTCCGCCAGTGGACGCTGTGACACTTATATAGGACAAGGCGCAATGTAAAACGTCCCTACTAATAGCTTTCACAAACCCATCATAAGGACCCTTCGGCCAGGGTAGTGTTTCTCAAAGTGATGTGAAAATTTCTTATTAGGCATAAAATGAGGTTTGTAACTTTTATTTAAAAATATTTCTTTGTCAGTACTACCTAAGTCATACCAAGTCACTTCTCAGTCGATATTAAAGAATTTTCCATACCCAGTAGTAGGCGCTGGTTCGTATTTTTTTGAACCTTTATGAAGTACTTATACTCCCAAAAAAAAAACAAATGACAAAATGGCTGCTTCTTCTCGCGCAAATATATGTAAATCGATAAGGTCGGCTCGAGAATTGCTCTATTAGCGAGAGAAAATTAGTTTGAGAAACGCTGGTTTGGTTGGAAGCGGTCAAATCAGCGATTACAGAGCAGGAGTTACACAGTCGTCACTAGGACGGACTAATAAAGAAGGCCAAAACGAACCCCAATTAACATGATTGAATGGTGAATTAGTACAACATAGGAATGTTTCCTGTTTCCTATTTTCGTTTCGAGGATCAAAAGATCTTTCAGAATCATAATTATTGTGTTACTAAATAACTTAGTACGTATTAGGTCTTTTCTAGATAGGTATAATTTTTCTTATGGTTCATAACATTGCATGGGCTGTCTTTTAATCGAGCCTTGAATCGGTGCGATCAACTCGAGAAACTACTGAGAAAGCGCTGTTAATCCTGCTTTGGTAAACTGGAAACACGCTGACGAAAAAATTAAAAATTTTGAAAAAAACCCCCGACGGTAAAAATCTTATTGAAAAATAATAAAATAACTCAAAACACACAAACACACAAACTCACAAACGCACATCTCTCACCCTAAACGCATATACCTGCTCCGTTCCGTCGTGGGTAAAAACATGTGTGTAAATAATCTATACTATATATAATCTATACTAATATTATAAAGCTGAAGAGTTTGTTTGTTTGTTGGAACGCGCTAATCTCAGGAACTACTGGTCCGATTTGAAAATTTCTTTCAGTGTTAGATAGCCCATTTATCGAGGAAGGCTATAGGCTACTTTTTATCCCGGTACGGGCAGTAGTTACCACGGGACGCGGGTAAAACCGCAGGAAAACGGCTAGTGTACAATATACAGAAAAATGTTAATGAAAAAACAGAACGTGATTTTCAGGAAAAGGTGATACATAATTGTCGAAATCGAATTTTCAGAAAATATTATTGAAATTTTCCAAAATAATTCTGGGAATAATTATTCAGGCAGGCCCATCAGCAAATCTCATGACATTTTCTGTGATATTTTCATTGTATCCATCTTTCTTTGTCTCCAAAATAATTATCTGTATCCATTGTTGTAATCCATTGAACCCAACAAAATACCAGTAGTACATTGTAGAAGTCAGTATAATATACCTACATAGAATTAAGAGAGCGAAAAGAAAATACGTGTAACAGAGATTGTACGCGTCTTCTACGGGATAAACCTTTTGTGGTTAGACGGGACCAGTGCCGTAGTAATACATTCTACAAACAGGGGTTCGCTCATAATAGAAACGTTACAAAAGAGGGATGGAAGAAAAACAAGTAGAAAATGTACCACACGTCCGGCTTATTTAGTTCTTTACGTATTGTTTAGGAAATGTACTCTAAAGAACGTTTAAATATGCATGGGATACTTGCCCGGGTAAAGGGTAGTACAGAATTCTTGTTACGACGGAAATTAAAAGATAAAACTGTGTTCATAATTGCATATTGAAACTGATGATCTATTTTGTTTCAGGATTTTAGAATAGCTATGTTTTGGTTTCTTCCAAGAAATGTGGAAAACTATATCATTACTAACATTAAGGACAGTAAAAATCTGTTTTTAAAATCGCAACGAAACAGACGTCCATTAGTAGTTTTATTAATAGTTTGAAAGGAAGCGTGTTCGCGATGCGGACTGCGCGTTTCCCAGGACTGTTACCCGGTTATTGTTACATACGAGCAATACGTGTCCACTGATAATGCACTCTAATGTTCGTTGCTAATGCTCCCCCAATGTGGCTAATAGCAACTCCTTAGAAACCTATTTGGACCATTTAATTCAAGTAAACCTGGTGAACTGAGGTGTTTCCTTTTTGGAGAGCGTTTCGTTTCGTGGTTCTATTTTATTGTGTTAGTAAGGATAAGGTTATATAAATACTGGTCTCGAATTTGTTGGCATAGGTTGAATATTTTTGAGCTTACGGTACAGCTTCGAGTAACATTAATATTAGAAATAATAATATGAGGGACCTAGGGAGGAAGTTATGAGTTATTTCCTTTCGCGAATAAAGCCTATAATCCTCATGGGATTTGTCGCCTTTGACTTCCCCCAAGAAAACACCTGAATACAATTTAGATATATCGATATACAAGAATGTATTCAACAGTCATTGTGTCGTTGTATAGTCAGTAAACCGGCTTAGCGGAGGAAATCCCCGATCAACATTATAAGCGGCCGCTCAGCAATCGGATTACAGGCCTCATACAAACTGCCGAAGGCTTGCCAAAGCGCGTATAATAGAAATGTTTCTGCTTTCCATCTTTTATGTGAATAATAAATCCGCGTTTCCGGCAAAGTTGTAGTAGGTACGATGTTTTGATAATTTATCTCTTGTTGCAATAAAATATACCTATAAGCGGTTTCCTATGAGTTCAGTCAGGCGTCGTCCTAATTGGGAGCGATCGTACGATGGCGCGATGCGTTTTTCATCTAAGACGTCGTCCTAATTGACAGCGATCGTACGATGACACGATGCGTTCTCGTCGTGCGATGAGTTTAAACATACAGATTTCATCAGAGTGTTCTATTTGAACCTCGCAAGTGAGATAGTGAGATGAAAAACGCATCGCGCCATCGTACGATCGCTCCCAATTAGGACGACGCCTCAGACTATATTCATGATCAAAGATCGGCCTACTCAGCCGAGCTGGAACTCAACTTTGCAGTCTTATCTGTGTGGATCACTTCTACCTATTCTATATACCACCATTAACTACTATCATCCGAAGAATCCTCTAAAAGCGTAGTCAAATTACCTGCAGCTCTTTAAATTGTTCCAGAAAACTGCTGACTAACTTGACTAAGTATAACCAGGCACTTCAATCTAGAAAACATTATACCTACAGCTATTCTCCTGGCGTGTGCAATAATGCAATTATGATAATATAATTCAGTCTTTTATGAATATTCAAGTAGTATGATTTCGCAAAATTGGCACCTACGGGTGTGTTTAAACCCAGCTCATTTATATTCTATGCATCGAGCCAATTTGATTGGCTCTCTGTGAACACTTCGATGATTGCAAATTTCAAATACAGCGAGGATTTATCTACCTCCAATATCGATAGCTAATAGCTTTGCTTCGCGACAACCCGAACTCTGTTTATGTAGTCAAGAAATGTCGGTGTCGTCAATTACCAACTGTTCTTCGAACATTTAAAAACCTGAGCGGTACTTTGATTCTATCATCTAACAATCAAATGTTCATCAAATATTCATTATGTGTCTTAATAGATATACCTAGTTATATGTACCTGTGTGTATCCTATGTACCTATAATATATACCTATCGTACGAGGTGTGGCATACATAATCACAGAGGTAATGTGATTCGATAAGCAATTGCCAAATAATTTGTATACTAACAATCTTGTGCATAATGTGATGTGATACATATGGGTTACTCAGCTATTGCAATCCAATATAACACCCACTGAACTATCTTATGCTTCAATTAAGCATTATACGCACTACAATATTAAGTACCTGTACGTAGTTAGGCAGTTCTAAAAGGGAAACGAAAAAAAATGATTTTTTAAATGTTCATTCGCACTATTAAGCGCATAATTGCGCATCAGGTTCTTTAGCTGGTCTCTTTAGACTAGGTACCTAATTCCTCGTCTCGAAAATACCAACCACAGCAAATTCACTTGGGTTGCCATACACCATGAAACTCGGAGCTCCAGTTGCAGATAGCCGTACGGATACGGCTTTGTTTTATTCATATGTCTCGCTACTAAGGTTAGGCGTTTAGCATACATTTGAATGGGAATGTCTCATCCGAAAAACTGTTCCGTTTTATACATCCCATGTGAAGCATACTCGCTGATAGAAGCGTAAAACGTTGGTATTGAGCTTTTGTAGTGCAATTACGTGGACATAGGAATAAGTTCTAGATAATTATGAAGGATTTTTTACGCTAATTCCTAGGTAGTTTTCATGAACGATACCTCATTATTAGGTACAAAGGTTTACCCACATTACGTAACCTATCTTACTGATCTTATGGTTTTTGTACGTTATCTACTGTTAGTTTTGAACTACTGTGTACAACATGTTTATCTTTTAATGTATGCTGAGTTTACCTATATGTGATTGTTACACTATTATTAAGTTATATTACATGTTATCTTAGCCGTATCAGTGTAAATAATCGTTGGTGAACCAAAATAAATAAAATAAACTAATGTCGCAGTTTTTAAGTAGAGCACCCTGTAGCATGATTTAGCACGTAGGTGGCACGCAAAGGTTCAGATATGGCCTAAGTTCGTTATTTTATGGTTAGGATATTTTGCTGCAAAAACAACTCTTCTATTTCATCAATAAGAGAAAAAGAATGAAGAGGCTATCGCAGAATAGGCGAGCCTTTCAAGTATGTAACTCCGATGTGATACGGGTCCGAACAATGAATGCGGGGCACTCGATGCATCCTCGCCGCGCCGGTATTAAAATGCCTACGCTGGCTATGCAATCCATCGAAGTCCGACTCGGACCATCGGAATTTATTCGGCCACCAATAAGCCAAGGCTTTTCATGGTTTTAAAATTTGTCCTGTATATACGGAGATTTTATAACTTGTTACATAAAATCTGCCGAATTGACGTACGAACGAGCTTTCATCTTTTCAAGCGAGCTTTCGTAACAGGATTTTTTTTTGTTTTTTTTCGTTCACGTAGAAAATGAAGTTTGCGAGACACGTCACCTATTGAACTCTTGAATGGATAGCAAAAATTATGTACATGTAGCTACAAGATTTTTAAACTTGCATAACGCATTTTTCTAGCTTATTTCATTTGATAAATAGATCTAATAACGTAATGTATGTACATAGTTTTATGAGAAATATTAAACTCTGGTTGTCAAACAGTGTAATTAAAGAGCGCATAATAAAATTAATATTAATATTTTCATTAATTGAGTAAAGTTTTGACTGTAAATAAAATACTTATTTACTAACTAATATTATTTATTCTTACAAAATATTTATAGAAACAACAATAATAAACTTAATTTAAATCATTCTCTTATTTCATATCTAGGATTTATGTAATTTTAATAAGCCTATCTATACCATTTCAATCAAAGAATGAATTCATGAGATTGACTCAAATTCATAGGGTATAAAGTCCATAGTATAGTCAATCAAAAAGTTATATTACAATCAAAGTGTTCTAGGTTTTAGTGACGGCAGAATTGCCCTTATATTCTCATCATATCCATTATTGTTTTCATAAAAATATTCACTACATTACATTGGAAGCTGAATAGATATTTTAAAGTCAATCTGTCGTGTCGACCAATTGTTACAGTCCATAACAAAACTATGAATACTATTATAATTTTTGTCTACATAATATAATATGTTTATGTTTTTGTTCTTAGAACCATAGTCCATCTTCGGGTTCCTCTTCACTATCAGTGACTTGAAGGTCGTCTTGTATTGCTGGGTCCGGCTGGAATAAAAAAAAGGTTGAATTCTTGTCTAACTACAGAAAACTGCTCATTTATCTGCTTACAACCGGTATACGGATTTATATAACTATCTGTTGATTTGTGATCAGAGATTGAATTTTGAAATTAGCTCCATATTTATTTTATAATCGCAAAGCAACACGCAGATAGGCGGCAGATATCCGCAGATTTTGTTTAAGGCCTCGGCCTCGAATTTTGCGGGCAGCGGGGCGGCAGCGGCGGCGGCGCGGGAGCGGCAGGATCTTACGCGTATAATCAAATGGACCGGCCCTCGAATACAGCGGCGCGGGAGCGGGCAACGAGCGGTGCACTCGGTGACCGCCCGCGCCGCCGCCGCTGCCGCCCCGCTGCCCGCAAAATTCGAGGCCGAGGCCTAAGTAATGGCAGCAATACATTCTGTGGTCGGATTAACTTATTTTTTTTGGATAAAAAAAAATTACACTCTAACTTTGGAAAAATATAAATTAAATAATGGAAACTCCTTGGTCTTTACCTGCCAGTTTTCTGGGGGTTCTTCCTTGAACTGCGGCACCGGTTCCAAACCTGTGCCGCCCAACATTTGTGGCTCCAAGCCCATGTCAGGCTCAATCGGTTCCTCCTAGGAATTCACATGATTATTAAAATGATAATACAATCAAATTGCTCGCAACTGTACGAAATATGCGAACAAATAACAAGCTAGTTTTTTTTTTGTAAAATGGCACATTTGAACATAGTTTGGCAAATAAATATATTCGCTGTATTTATCTACACGTGCGAGATACCTAATCGATGTTTTATTAATTACTTTTCACCTATTGCAAGCTATAAGTTGCATTTGACCAGCGTACCGTCAACAAATAAATATTGATCACAAATGATTATGTTTTCTAAAAGTATCAAGATTTTCAACAACTGAATTTTGGCATCGCCTTTTGTTTATTCCTAAAAAGACTTTCTATAGACACTTAAATTACCTTAACAACAGGCGGGAACGAGTAATCAGTGCTATGTTGGTCGAGATCCACGAAGTCGTCGGAGGGTTGCGGCGGTTCATCCGGCACCTCGCGCTTTATTAGGAACTCCGATGTGTCGAAACTTGGCTCTCCTAGCGGCGGGTCTTCGTCTATAACAATATAAAGTAAGTTTTGTTTGCATTGAAAATAAATGAGCACATTAAATTAGGTACATAATATACTATGTTTTAATGTTGTGGTTCAGAACTACATAACATTTTTATTGATTGTTCTTAATAGGACTTTATGCTATGAGGACTCAGCTATTTTCCCAATAGTGTCAAGTCTTATAATTTACAAAATTTTCAATCAATAAAATATGGGACCAAACACATTTATGGGAAAAAATAATCACATTTTTAGCCGTATGTATTAATGTTAGGTACATAATTTTTAAAGTTTCTGTTCTCACCTTGATACGGTGGCCGTACAGCCAATTGAACCATCGCTTCTGCAGCCACTTTCTGTTCAACCTCCTCGAGCTCTGAGCTGCCACTATCCGAGTACTGGAGATCTAAACAATACAAAAACAAATATGTGTAAATTCTTGTTGTTGATTATTTCATTCACATTTAAAAGAACCGCGTTTTTTGAAGTCGGTAAAAAATAGAAGAGAATTATAAAAAATCATACCTTCTTCCAAAGAGTTCTGATCTTTTCTTGGTCTACCACGCTTCCTTGGTGTTGCACCTATAAAAATGAAAAATATTAGATGAATTCGCCAGACAAAACCTCGTTGTCTCAAGTTTCAAATTTGTAAAGGCTGCTTTGGCTTTTTACAATAAAGTACTTATATTTTCCCTCTATAATTTTTCATGTCATTGATATAGTACAGTGGAATGAATGTTTGCAAATGCAGTGTAATAACCAAATGCATAATCCTTACTAAGTAAAGTGTTAAGTTTGTTGCGCTGAAACGATTGACGGATTGGGGTAGGAAGTAGAGAAGACAAAGTTCCTCAACACCCGAATAAAACCACAGGCAACAACCAGTATTAAAATATATATCTCACCATCAGCAGCAGCAGTGGAAGTGGAAGGCTTGTGCTTCCTCGGCCGGCCTCTGCCACGCTTCTCATCGGGCGGCGGCGGCGGCGGTTCTTCCACGTCCAGGTCTGAATGATCAGCCTCTTCTAACATCTTCTGTTGTACGCGGGAAATGTTCGCTTCGAGTTGACTGACGTGTTCGCCGAACTGGGAGAGGAATATGTATGTATAAAGATTTGTTTAAAAGCCTAAGATAACCAGCTGTGAAATTGACCCCGTTGGTCAAATCGGCACATCAATGGACACATGCGCGTATTTGTACTTCTTTCGTTAGTTTTAATTTAGTTTCGGAACGACATCGAGTTTTTCAAGAATTGTAGCCCTTTTTTGTTTTTCACCACACGTTGTATAGGAGGTCATAAATACACATTGTGGGAAACTGAAATTCCACCTTCGTAGGTTCATAAAAATTACATAGAGGATCTATGGTGAATCTAAAAGAAGTTAAAAACTCTGATGGTATGACCAAACGTCATGCAGTTTATCCTCAAATTTCCATCAATTTTCTAAGTATTATCTTACACTTCTCACCTGTTCTAACGACTCTTGAGTGACTTTAAGTATGATTTCAGCCTGCCTCGTGAACTGGGAGTTGGGACCGTTGTAGGCGCGACAGTTGTCCACTAGCAGCTGAATGTCGCGGAGGAAGTCGTTGCGACTGTGGTACTTGTGAGCTGTCAAGAAAAAAAAGATCTGGGTTTACAGCTTGGCAAATTAAAGGAAATGTGTCACCAAATAGACCACACACACTGTACTTATGTTATAAAAGGGGAAACAATGTGCAAGCCTTGGTTAAATATATATATAAGTTAGATAGCGGTGGATAACTAACAATTAGTTGTTGTAACTATACCTTAGCCACGAAGACAAGTTACTGGGGAAACACTAGGCTAAGTATTGTGTATCATTTAATACTAATGCATAAGTCTCAAATACAGCAGACGTTTTCTGGATTGAAAATATACCTCTACAACGACTGTTGAAAGATTTTTACAAAGTAAATATTGTGCCAAAACAATTTATTTAAAATAATAATCCCTCAATAAACAAAGTTACCTTGTATTTTCTTGCCCATAGTCTCCATATCGATGGGTTTCTTGATAACATTGTAGTAATCCTTCACTTGTTTCTTATTGACTGGCTTCAGGAACGGCCACGCTTCAGGCATTATCTTCAATTTAGTTGTCAATAGATTTTCTAAGATGAATGATAGCGCCACCTGTGAATAGAAGTTTGTAAGTTACACTTTTTTATACCATAATGGAGTACTAATATTATTTTTAAGTAAAAAATCACGGTACCAAAAAAGGCCTTTTACGAATCCGAGCTTTTATCCAACTATAGGATGGAAATTGCTCATAAAACGAAAAATTATTTCAAAGTTGGCAAATTAGTTACAGATAAGTACAAATAAAAATAAACTAGGCTTTTAATTCTTACCTGATCGTTATCATCGAGCAATGGATTGATTTGTTTCTCCAATTTCATCAATTGCTCTTCTTTTTCAGCCAATTTTTCAACGCATCGTTGCAACATCCTTTGCGCAGCTACCGTCAAACTGCTCGTAGGTCCTTAGAAACATTACAATATGGTTTAGGAAAGGCAATATAAGACATCCCGGCTCTAGCTATAAGCTATTTTAATAAGCAACATTCGAGATATGAAGATGTTTTTTTTATTGCTTCATTCTCGAGGCTAACTCAAATACATGCAACATTACACTATTCTGCCATTAAACTATGTACTTTCTAAATACATAATGTATTTCAATCTAAATGTATTAACAAAATGCATGCAACTATTAGGTACAGAACAAAAATTGACTTTCCAAAACCTTTGCTCAGCATTAGATGAAATAAAAATAGTAAAAAAAACGATGCACTCTAGAATACCGTTAGTACCGTTGTAAAGAGTCGAATTTTCGACTATTTGGTTCACGTCTGCCAAGAATTCCTCTCGACTTTGATAGTGCTTCTGTCTGAGGTTGTCCCGAATTGTTTGCAAGTCCATCGGACGGGAGACTATGCGGTAGTAGTCGGCTACCAACTGAAAATAACGTAATGTTTTAGAGAATAAGGTTCAAAACTCAATAGCAAATTTTAAAGTTTTAGAAGAGTTATTAAATTTCGATGTGGAATATTAATCATTTGAATCTGAGCTCTATAATCTTAGTATGGGGTTTGATACTTTACGCCTTTGAAAAGTAATTAATCACGTTCTTTACAGTTTAGGGCAACATAGAGAGGGGACAGTTTTTATCGATATATTTGGGACATCAGTGAGTGAGATGCCTACGTTCAGCATTGGATTTCCATGGCTTCAATCATCTTTATAGACACAGACAGCGGCAAACTTTCCTTAGGATTAACAGGGAACAAAAACGTCTGAACATCGGGCAGATGTCTCATATGATTCAGGACATCTTCCAACGGCGATGACAATGTAACAAGGGGGTCTGTTCGGCGCCTTTCTGCGGGTCTTCGGACCAGATATCCATAGGAGACGCTTTCTAAAAAGAATCACTTATAAGGGAGAACTTACCTTGGGATTAACAGGGAACAAAAACGGTTGAACATCGGGCAGGTGTCTCATA
This sequence comes from Helicoverpa zea, assembly GCF_022581195.2. Classification (NCBI taxonomy): domain Eukaryota; kingdom Metazoa; phylum Arthropoda; class Insecta; order Lepidoptera; family Noctuidae; genus Helicoverpa; species Helicoverpa zea. The sequence goes on along the minus strand of NC_061460.1, from coordinate 6,441,361 downwards.
TGATTGAGCACGTCTTCTAACAGCGATGACAGTGTAACAAGCGGGTCTGTTCTGCGTCTTTCTGCGGGTCTTCGGACGAGATAATCGCAGGAGTCGCCGGCAGTGCCGCGTCGGACCCGGCGGCCCATGCTGCGGGGCTCGCCGGACCCGCTTGCGCCGCCCGCGCGGCGGCCTGAACCACGGCGTTTCAGTTCCTCTGCTGATTGCTGGAAGATTAAACAAGGGATTTATGCTGATTTCTGTACTGTAGTAAGATTATGGGTAGCTGTCTTGAGAAAAATAGTATCTAATATAAATATTATTGCTATTGATTTTGGACAAAATCATTAATAATTTATTGAAATTGGGCTGCAAAACAGCACTTTTCGAACGTCAAAAAATTTACAAAAGACAGCCCCCAAACGCCCACCCTTCACCACATCCTATGTGTTTTTGCTGGGAAGAAGAAGTGGCCCAACAAACTCCCCAGCACAAATGCAATTTACATAGGGAAGAAGAAGTGGCCCAACAAACTCCCCAGCACAAATGCAATTTACTTAAGGAAGAAGAAGTGGCCCAACAAACTCCCCAGCACAAATGCAATTTACATAGGGAAGAAAAAGTGGCCCAACAAACTCCCCAGCACAAATGCAATTTACTTAAGGAAGAAGAAGTGGCCCAACAAACTCCCCAGCACAAATGCAATTTACTTAAGGAAGAAGAAGTGGCCCAACAAACTCCCCAGCACAAATGCAATTTACATATGGAAGAAGAAGTGGCCCAACAAACTCCCCAGCACAAATGCAATTTACTTAAGGAAGAAGTGGCCCAACAAACTCCCCAGCACAAATGCAATTTACTTAAGGAAGAAGAAGTGGCCCAACAAACTCCCCAGCACAAATGCGATTTACATTGGGAAGAAGAAGTGGCCCAACAAACTCCCCAGCACAAATGCAATTTACTTAAGGAAGAAGAAGTGGCCCAACAAACTCCCCAGCACAAATGCAATTTACATAGGGAAGAAAAAGTGGCCCAACAAACTCCCCAGCACAAATGCAATTTACTTAAGGAAGAAGAAGTGGCCCAACAAACTCCCCAGCACAAATGCAATTTACTTAAGGAAGAAGAAGTGGCCCAACAAACTCCCCAGCACAAATGCAATTTACATATGGAAGAAGAAGTGGCCCAACAAACTCCCCAGCACAAATGCAATTTACTTAAGGAAGAAGTGGCCCAACAAACTCCCCAGCACAAATGCAATTTACTTAAGGAAGAAGAAGTGGCCCAACAAACTCCCCAGCACAAATGCGATTTACATTGGGAAGAAGAAGTGGCCCAACAAACTCCCCAGCACAAATGCAATTTACTTAAGGAAGAAGAAGTGGCCCAACAAACTCCCCAGCACAAATGCAATTTACTTAAGGAAGAAGAAGTGGCCCAACAAACTCCCCAGCACAAATGCGATTTACATAGGGAAGAAGAAGTGGCCCAACAAACTCCCCAGCACAAATGCAATTTACATAAACTTTTGTAAACTACATAGTAGGTAATCGGAAAAGGAGCTTTACGTTTATGGTAGGTAATCCAAGGTTGTGGCATAGTTTGAAAGAGTTAACAGGTCAGTCTTTGAAAATACATAAACCGCCAAAAAAGGAACATGATTGGGTTTCAGCATCATATTCTCTAAACAATTCCCAATACCTCTCTCATAATTTATCAATCCTTACCTTAATAATCTTCGTAGGTAACGTAAGCTTGGTTCCGTCAACATAGCCCAAATCATCATCATCGGGTTCTAGCGGCGGTGGTTCGATGTCAGTCTCAGGCGGCGAAGACGGCCCGCCTCCCATCGCGCCCGTATACAGAGGACAGGCCTTATTTGTGCGCATGTGGCCTACTTGACCGCAAGCACCACACTAAGGTTGAAAATAAAAAAATATATTAATAGTTCTTGTCGACTAGTTTTGTTCGAAGTTGGCTGCTATACTGCTATTTATACCACTTGGTAAGGTTTTTTTTTAATGATTTGTGCAAAGATAGTGAAGCTTGCGCTTAATATTTAATCACTTGAAAATAAATCATTTTAATCCTCTAAATTAAGCGCACTAGTTGCGCATTGATGCATACTGAATGGATTTTTGCTTCTGCATTGTTTGTGCAAAATTTATCATACTATTATATTTTACAGTTCAAAATTACAATAATATTAAGCTATTCACCTTGAGTTTCAAATCTGGCTTCAACTTAGCACGGCGTCTTGAAGAGGATGGAGTGTGCAAATCTGGTTCTTGCTTAATTTGACCCAATGGGATCAAACCTTGGGACGGAGAGCTCAGATCCATCGATGAAGACAGAATATTACCTAGGAAATAAAATCATTATTATAATACCTATGTAATTTATTGAACAATATTGTATTCTTCTTAAATAGTTTTAATTTGTTTTATAGTTTTAATTAAATTGCAATATACAGTTGTGTCGCTTGGAAGTTTGTTCTTCACCGCTTCTTTTTTCTTTTTAACATTAGGAAGTGCTGAAAATTTTGGGGCTGCTGTCCTTTTCTAATTTTGACGTGAAAAACTAGCCTACTTTCAATAAACATTTTTGACTTTGACTTTATCGTAATATTATTTTTTATGAAAGTTATTACATGTATTAGGTTTTCTTACTACTTACTCTTACTATCAGGAAATGGTCCAGGGACTGTGACATTTCCTGCCAGTCTTTCCCTTTCTTGATTCCTCTTGATACGTCTTAGTTGTTCCTATGAGAATACTTTTAGGTAAGAAAAATACATTCAAGAAGTACATATTGTATTAACAAACATAAAGTAAAAACTGTTTGTTGTCCAGAGACTAATAATAACTTGTACATCAAAAGATGGAATTCAACGCTTATTTATTAGATTTACGTAACTCACTCTGATAAAATCACGGTCAGAGAAAACTCAGACTGGCGTTGTGGTACTTCGATATCAATTTTGTATGCAAAAGATTTTCGATTCTATTTCAACGGTAAAAGGTCTATAAACCTTTAACGGCTACAGTCTAAAAACAAAACAAGATCACGTACTTGAATCCTCCTCTTTTCTCTCTTCATTTCTTCCTTCTGCGATTCGTCCATGGTGGCGAACTGTCGTATGAATGTGTCGTCTTTGGTGGAGCGTATCTTCATGTACGCCTCGATGACGGCCGCTTTACGTACAAGTTCGACTCTTGTGTAACGTTGGCCGGACGCATTGCGGAATGTACGAACTATACGGAGGACGCGACCTGCTGGGGGATTAAAGTAAGTATGGTATCATTGTTAAGAATTATGGTAAGAAAGCTAGCACTTTTCTTTTAAATATATCTATACTAATATTACAAAGAGGAAAACTTAGTTTGTTTGTAACGGATAAACACAGAAACTAGGTACTGGACCGATTAAAATATTTCATCTTTTGCGAGTAACATAAGCTATGTTTTATCCCGGTACGGGCAGGAATTCCCACGGGACGCGGGTGAGACCGCGGGAAAATTTCTAGTCACATATAATTTGATCCTTTTCGTTTACCATTTGCTACTAATATTAGGAATCTGATGTTTGTTCCTCAATGACGCTTTAACAGAATAAAATGAGGTGAAATAAAGTTTAGTAGAGTTGGTTCCAACTTAAAACATACCCGGATACTCTTTATCTGCATGCGGGGAGTATTTTCCTTCGGATGCGGGAGGAAACTAACTTGGCTAATTACGAAAATTCCAGGTTTGTTCCTAAAATACAGAATGAACTTCAACTCATTTACCTTGACTGGATGATTGCTGCTGGTCATTCTGATTGATTTGTGGCTTCTTTTCAGATTGACCCAAAATCATCTTTCTTAGTTCAGCTCTCTCGGCCTCTTCCCTTTCTAATGATAACTGTGAAATAAAAATAATAATCACTATTTTAGCAAAAGGATATAAAAATACTCAATTAAGAAAATAAAATATTCTACTATTAAGTATATTCTACTATTAAAATGAAATATAGAATCTTTTCATTTATTATTTAAGTACCTGTTCCGTAGTCTTTTTATTTGCGAGCATGTTCTCCAAGTTCTTGCCCATTTCTTCCAAATCTGATTCTTCACTGACGGAGCTTTCGGCCTCGTCTGTACTCAGCACTTCTGTGCTCGTCAGTACACGGTTCTGTAGCTCGAATATACGTTGGCACTCTTCTTTATATCTGTACAAACACATAAGGGTTAATTACTGTTTAATCAAATGTTGATGTTTTGATATAAGATTATTAGCAAACTAAATGCAGTATACCTGACGGCACACATCCATCTTACATCAATATAATAGTCTAAAAGGTGCCAATTAATTCGTAGACTTACCTTTCTTGATGTTCAGCTATAGAGAATCTGTTTCCTCTCGAAAATTTCGTCATTCCTTCTTCACCAGCCTTAGCTTTTTCAGTCGACAATGTTCTAACTACGTCAATGACCTCCCATCTAGACAGTTTCTTGATCTACAAATTGAAAAATATGTTTTAAAGTAAGTATCTATATAAAATGGTTTCACAAGCCAAATACTTTGTTGATGTATATCTTAAGAGATTAAGCAGGATATCCCCCGTAATTTCTTTTGGCACCGCGATTCGAGATATTAAATTAAAAAACCTGTCTCCCCAACGGCGAACTATTAAGTAGGTACTCTATTATGGGCATAGACCGCCCATTTCACATACTATAATCCTTGGCCATACCTATAGAAAATACCTACATTGTCTATATAACAATAAAAAAAAGGTTCTATTAAAAAATCATACCTCTTCCTCAGGCACACCAAACTTCCTCAGCAAAGCTTTAGCATTATTCAAGCTCAATCTTCTCAAGTCGGCATCAGTACCCGTCACCGTTCTCTTCGGCTGTTGTTCTTCATTGGGCTGTTGTGTTGGTTTGTTCGGCACTCGTACGTAGGAAAACCCTTCGCCGCAGCCTGTCGGGTCGGCTGGACCAGTTAGTTGGAGCAAACATTTGCCACGCATGGCTTGGATGTAGGCGCGGGTTGTGTTCCAAGGTGCTACTTTTACCTGCGTGATAAATGTGAAGATTAGCACGGATTGATTGAAGACGTGTGAGAATTTCACAAATAGTTGCTAGAATTATCTTTCGTAAAAGAATGATGGCTATATTGAAAATATTGTTGATGGTTATATCATCCATCTCGCTTACTTGCCATTTGGTAAGTAGTAAATACTTAGGTACTTCTAGTTAATGGTTGTTTGTGATTTATGTTTAGGTATAAAATCTCTCAAATTTTATCGACAGCAGAGCACAGAAATTGTTTCGGGCTCAGAAAAAATCCTAGGAAAAATATTTAAGGTAATGCCTAACCTAGCAAAACATATCGAGTCTCTTCACTGCAGTGAAATAATTCGAAAACATAAGTCAAATACCTTAAAAAACTGCTTGCCACATACCTCATCATCCATCTTCAACTGCATTTCCTCATCGTCATCCTCTTGCGGCGTGAATATGAACTTCTCTCCGTACCCCGCGTCTTTGAGCCTTTGTTCCGCGGCCGCCATACTGAAGTATGCACAACACTGCTCGGGCGATACCATCGCACGAATCTCTTCTTCCGATGGAAGACGGAAATCTGGTTTTATTACCCACCTAGTGAAAGAAATGTATTAACTTTAAGTTCCTGATAGGCAAATGTCAGAATTGAACAAAATATTTATATGGTACGGTTCGCGCCATGTTATGTAATTTGTATTTGAATCGTTACGCATTTATTCGTACGGATATTGTCGAAAAGCTTTGCTTGACTGAAGTTCCCTACTACTGACTTACCAGTAGAAAACATACAGTTACAACACTTGTGCATCAAATGGCTAACTTCGCAAAAGCAAAGTTACGTGGCGAGAACCGTTCATAGTTACCTAAGGCAAAGTTTTAAACCTACCAGGTTTAAAACTACTTCCTAAGATCTACTTGGTAAAGTGCTCGACTATGTATTTCTAAATCGAAAACAAATTAACTTAAATACATTCAGGATTTAAAAGGCGAGATATTAAGGTTGTACTTACCAATTAGAATCTAATCCAGTACGTTTGAAGTCAGCACACAGCTTGAGCCTCTTGCGTATAGAACTTTCAGAGTGTGACGGGAACGCCCTCTTTATGTCATCCATCTTTATTCGGCGCGGCTTATCTCGAGATTTCCAGAACAATCGGTAAATGAAGACCTATAAAGGGAAGAACATAGAAATTAAGAAAGAGGTAGTAGTATTTTTTTACGGTTCAGTACCCAAAAGAGTAAAACGGGACCCTATTACTAAGACTTCGCAGTCCGTCTGTCCGTAAATCTATCACCAGACTGTATCTCATGAAATGTTACGGTTAAGACACTGTTTCATTTCACAGGTATATTACTGTTACCGCTATAACAACAAATGATGAAATCTAGGATATAATAAATATTCTAGGGGCATGGCCCTTCGTACGAGAGTTCGGTTCAAACTTGACCGGTTTTCATGGAAAAAGGATCCAATAGGTGTTACAAAGAAGTTGTAGAACTGACTAACCTGCAGAAAGTCTCGTACAAAATTGTTAGCCCTTTTCGAGTTGGGTCCAGGCACCTCATATAACGGACATTCTTGACCAGCCACGAATAATGCATCCACTTCACGAATGTAATAAGATTGTCTGAAACCATGTAAAATAGTGGTTTCTTAGTACGAGTTCAGAGGGCTGTGGTGTGTCTTCATCGTAAACTTATGATTCTTACCTCGTCCTTATAATCAAGAAGTCAGAAGGCTGCAGTGTATGTTCGTATATAGGAGCTCGGTACATATTGTTCTCAACGACAGGTTGTGTTGCTCCCGGCGGTAATATGCCAAGGAAAGGCGACGTATGAGCATACGCCACTTCACCATACTTAAGCGGTTTTGGACCTTCATCCTGTAAAAATTGAGCTCATATTTCAGTATCATGAAAATATGGGCTGATTCTTTACACAAAACATATAATAGAAATAAATAAACAGTCAAATAAAGAAATAAAAGTACCAAAACGAAAAAGAGCATTGTTTTTGCCTACGATTGGGGTCAACATATCTGTCTGTTTTTTTTTTCGTATCACATAAGAACTACACAGTACTAAAATAAATACACATAAGGGGTTTCATGTTCATAGATCATACATATAAATGCGAAGCGAAAACATAATGAAAATTGGTGTATTATGTGAATGAGGCCTACCTTTGAATTGGCACCGCCCCTTTTGGACCCCTTTGGCAATGAAAATAAAAATACACGTTTATAATTACATTACCTACAGCAGTGGAAAGTTCAACATACAAACTGTATGGATTATGTAAGATGTCAGTGAATTCCTGGAATAAAATTGATATTTTACATATAAACATATGTACATACAATTATTATGAACTTCCACCATTTCACTTGCATATAGAATACACCCTATGGGACATTTATCACAATTAAATAAATTACGGGACAAAATACAGATAATAAAGCAACATTCACAACGCTCACTACAGCAGTAACTGTGATACGAGTTTACAATGATAGACCAAACTTTTTGCTGGTTTCGACCAAAGAGTTTTGCTATCATCAACAATGCTTCTTTAGCTACCCTTCTAAAAAGTACCTACCTACTATATTCTTTCGACACTTATTTTAAAAATCGAACCAGAAATTAAAAAATATTTAAAATATAAACATACCTTAGCCGCAGTACGTTTGTAGTAGTTTTTGATTTTGGAACACATGCCAACTTGGCTGATGAGTGGGGGATGTTCCTCGCAGAATTCCACCAATACGAGCTCGCCGTCTCTACCGCTTAGATCTTCTGGAGTTCGCATGAAGAATACGTCACCACCGCCGGAAGCTAATCGCTCTGCTTCGCGTTGCTGCAAAGAATAGTAAGTAAGTAAGCAAGTAGGTAATGCGGGTTTTGTGTACCGCGTTATAGTCAAAGCTCGATAAATTATGTGTCATTAATCTGCTGGTACTTTAGTATTATATGAAATAGTTTATTTAGATAAATCGTCAAATCTCTAAAACATGAAACTTGTGGATCATTCTGGAAATTGCAGTAATTTATCGAAGAGCAAATAATATTTTTGTTGACATAATTTATTAAACTATGTACAATAAGAAAAGGTACAATTCCTACAATTCTGAACAAGTTTAAGGATGGATTTCAGTAACCTGTCTACTTCTTGAATTTCTTACTAGAGGTAGGAATTTAATATTACTTGAAAGAAGATAATGTCAAAATTATATTTCTAGTAACCTTATTTGTAAACAAGAAAAAGATAGATTATTGAAATCCTCAATAAATCTATATCCCAACATACCTTAGCCTTCTTCTTAATATGTTTAAGCAGCGGTTGCACTGGATGAGGTCCCGGGGCCGCCAGAGGTCCGTACGACAGTTTCCTCATGGGCGGGCGATGGAAGGCCCTGAGTCGCGCGGGACCCATGTGCGTCTGTATGAACGGAGCACGTAACTCCACTACTGGGGTACTATGCTGAATTAATTGACCTCCGCCCACTTTGAGACGAGGGTTTTGGGATTTGGCCATGTAGAATCTGGAAGATTATATTAGGAAAATTATTTTAAGTGTCCTTAGTAAGGTTGGTGTTTGGGCAAAAAAGGGACTATAGAGAAATGTAACAAATGCCACACGGCTATGGAGATAGAGACCACTGGTCGTAATCTAGTAGACGATTACTAACGAAGTTGACCACACAAGACAGATGAGAGTCAATCATCGAAATAAATCAATGCAGAAGAGGTATAAGCGACTTGAGACCACAAAACAAATTCTCACATAGAAGTTTTCAGACATCAATAAATTAATTATTTTTTTAAAATAAATTGTTAGTTACAGTATCTACTACATTACAGTTATATACTTACTCAAGAACGGCGGAACCATTGGATGAAAATTGGTGAGGTCCGTTCACGAAGATTGTTAAACATCGAGCAGAAGATAAATATTGGTACAAAAATACTTACACATCATTAGAAATATTGAAAGGATCTCGGTCGGGTGACTTGGGCGGTGGAGGCGGCGCGTCTTCCTGTAGCACGTTGATGACGCCCGCTTTGCCGAGCAGGATCTTAGACTTCTTCACGTGAGGATGTGGGATCTTCACTTTGGGAGCTGGGCCTCTCTCTGAAAGAATTATGGGACGTGGGAGTTATCTAAGAAGCAGTGAAGAGATGCAATAAAGAGACTTTGATTTAAAAGCAGCCATTCTACAACTTCATTCGACCCATAAACGTCATGGCACAGATGAACTGCGTGACACGGCGTTCATGCCGTGCGTTTATGAGGGCCATAACCTCAACTATTTAGAACTTTGTTTAGAAGCACTTTCAGGCTCTACATAGCACCTAACAAAAGTAATCACTATAATCATATGTTATTCTTATTCTACTATTAAACAAATATTGCAATTGTGTTGTGACACTTATATTCAAACAATATGTTACTAAAAACACCACATACCTCTAGTAATCTTCGAAGGATCAACATCATCAGGTATTCCAAGAATAATGTTCTCGTCATTAGGATCTAAAGTCAATATCTTCGGTTTAGGCACCATGCTCATATTCTCAGCGTCCCAAATGACCTCGTCTTCCCAAGTTCCGTAGACTAACTCTTCGTTTTCAACGGGGAATATACTGTACCAAGTATTGTCTTCGCCGTCGGCTGAGTTACCGGTAGGATCTTTGTTTGCTGTTGCTGTTGCACTGTGGGATGATAGAAGTATGTAATTTTTGTTAGGTAGAAATGATATAAGTGCAGCTGAAAGTTCGATTTTATTTTACTGGTGGAAAAGAATGGATTTTAAGTAGCATCCCATGTTCTAGATTTCTTAATCCATCCTTACATAGGAATTAATTTATCTTAATAGGTATGTGCAACATTCTCAAAGGCAATTCTGTTATTTTTTTTTTCTGAAAATTATACAAGTTTCCGACATCTTTGACAGCCATCATGGGTAGCCAGAAAGTAACAGCTACCAAGAAGTATCAATTTGACCTGGTTAGTGATTAGGAACGTCAAATAGGCAGTTGCCAATTGCAAGTTTCAGTTGCAAAATCAGTTGTAATACGGGAATGAATTTTATTCAGTGCAAAAACTTTGTCAACTTATAGTTAAATAAGTTTTATAGATACGTATATTTTTATTTTGTTGTGTTTTAGTACAAAAAAGAATAGTCATTGATAGCGAAAGATGTTTATTTTGTAACTGATCGTACGGTCACAGTCGTCATAGTAGGCACAGCAGCAACGCGAAACTGGTTTACTGACGCGAGCGCTGCTCCAAACGCGTAAGAATAGTTAGTATCCATATTTTGATTTTTTTTTTTTTACTGATAATGCAGATATGTTCTGGTAATGATTCTGGACCACCAGTTTTTTTTTTTCACTGCTTAAAATTCATTCCTGTATTGTACTTATTTTTAATTAATGTAAATAAATCCATAAACCACACTTACGTGGGAGGTTTAGGCTGCAAAGGCGCGGGTGGTTGCGGTCGAGGATGAGAGAACTGTTGCGCAGTACGACTCACTGATGTCGGCACCCAACCCGCTGCATTGCTTTTACTGTTCAGACGCGCTAGCACCTGATGAAAAAGTTAATAGACCCGTGTAATAATATGGTGGTTCAATTAAATTATTTACATTAAAGAATAAATAAACAGTTAAAACAAAAAACGTAATAATGTTAATAATATTGCTGTTTGAATTGGAAAGGGAAATTAGTTTAGTTCATAATGGCTGCTTATAATAGTCAGTGCTATGAAAAAATCTGTAATCTACAACAGATCAGGATTACCGTCCTATGTCAATGGAAGTCGAAAATGTATTTTCTTGCAAAAAATATAAATCCTTCACCAAACACTAGTTTAATCCAAGTTCAATCACAGTTCTTACCTTATGTTTGATCTCACTGCCATCCCATATGACGTCATCCTCCCATTGTAACTGTGATACCATGAGGAACGAGTCATCAGGGAAACCACTGTCTGGATCTTCTTCTTTCTCTTGCTTTTCAGGGTTCACCTCTTCAACTTCTTTGGGTTTTTCTTCCCTTTCTGGTGATGGGGCCTATGATACAAACATTCAGATCTATAAGATTATTTTAATTATATGTTGCAGTGATGAAAAGGATACAATCCTAATTAATTCAAAGTTGCAAGACAAGCAGACACATAAGAGAAATATGACACTCTGAGATTAAGTTCCTACCTAAGAAAGAAATAGACATTCAATCCAACACAATATCTAATTTATTAAACAAAGCATAAGTATATTATTTACCTTAATCTTAAATCCATAATCAAATCCATCGCCGGTCTCAGGCACATTGAGCATGTCATACCACATCTGTGCAGGCCCGAATCGCCAATGCGCAGGAGTCGGTCTTTGCGACTTATCGCCCGAATTACCGGAGTTATTATCATTGCTCGATTGTTGGTTTTCTTCCATAGGCCTGTTTGGGAAAAGAAGAAATATTAAGTGCCAAATTCCAACTAAATAACATTTAAACGTTTAAGCGCCAATTCTTCTTCAATAATCAGTTAACTTTATCTGAGGAATAAATATAGCGGTTTAACATATACATATATTCTATACATATGTTGTCCACACTTTAAAAGTATTCTTCAGAAAGTTATCTGGCTATTGAAAAATCGGCCCTAAATCTAGTTTCGTAGCATAAGTGTGAAAGAGCAATTAAGAGTTTTAAGACTTTCGTAATTATCGTATTATCGGAATTTTTATCTCCAAAAAAAAGCTATTGGCCTAGTTAAGTAAAATAGAGTAGCAATTAAAAACAAAATCCCTTACTTCAACAATTTCTCCTCATCATCACTGGCATACTGTGGTTCCTGATTTTCAGCAGTTGTAGGCGGTGTGTCACTACTTGTACTACCACTGCGCTTGCGTCGTCTTCGCTTCTTAACACCGCGCCATATTTGAGGCAAGCTTGACAGTTTACCAGGACCGAATAGACGAGAGAATAGAAGTACCTGAAATACAGTTTTTTAGTAAGTAAATAAAATTTACAACATTATACATATTACTTATACATATACTTAAATTACATTAATATATAATGTAATTTACATTAATATATAATGTAATTTACATTAATATATAATGTAATTTAAGTTAGGAATTTTGAACAGATATAATTAAATTTACAAGAAATTAGAATAGTACATGTACCACTGTACCATCCAAAGATAGTCTGGTGTTGCTCAAGGTGTTAAATTAGTCATTGCAAAATGATGTGCAAAAAGTATAAAATAAGTAAATATTATGTTAGTTGAAAAATAACTTACTTTATCAGGTCTGAAGTCTGGGAACAGTTCTCTCACGTCAACATTAGCATATTTCGATGGCAACATAGCTGCCAGTGGTGTTTCCAATCTCTTTGGCCTCTCTGAAGATTTATGCGATCTGGAACATAAAACCTTTGTTAATTTAACAGATCAGATGCTTCAAATAAGGAGCACCTTAACACATCTGTTTTAACAATAAACCAAAGAGTTTGTGTGCGCTAGTCTCAGGGACTATTTAACAGATTTGAAAAATTATTTCAGTGTTAGATAGCCCATCGAGGAAGACTCAAGGCTATTATTAATCAGGGTGTGAGGCACATTTAGTCTCAAATATTTGTAAAGTATAAAATTATTAAGAAACTTACGGTATTGTCTGCGGCGGTGGCATAAGTTCACCGTCGCCCTCCATATCACCTTCATATCCCTCATCATTAGTCCCCTGTCCACCTTGTCGGTAGATATCATCCTCCTTCCAGTCATTTCTCCCTTCCTTCTCACTCTGTGGACAATCTGTATCATCTATCTCGGACTTTACATCCGTTCCCTCTGTGTCGGTTGTGTTCTGTGCAGCCGGGTTAGTGCTACTCTCTATTTCCTATGTGTTAACACAAATACGTCAGTGTGCGTTATACTGTGTTAAAGAATGATTTGACAGATGTTGTTAAGGGCTGACTTGCACCACTATGTACTGTTTCAAATAGAAAAACAGTATAAACTTTTTTGTTTTGATTATGTTTAGTGTGCTATGGTGCAAGTCTGCATAGCAGTTGAACTACAGCTACCTATAAGCTGTCTGTGGGCTTTTGTACTTTATATAGAAAATCTGTCAATTCATTCTCAGTTAAACATTATCACAAATAGACATTAAACATTCACTTTTCTACATAACCCAATTAATAACAAACAGTGACAGTACCACATTCTTCCTGTATAACATTTTATGTGTTTTTTCACTATGTAACAACTTTATTGCGTTGACTAACACAAATACAACATCACAATTTAACCATAATAACTTAGCCACCAAACAAAACATAAAATAACCCAAAACAAGAGTACCAGACAAACTTCATCACCATAAACATAATAAATGAAATAAGGGGAATAACACATTACAATTTCTTTTCCTAATAAAATAATTATTAGTATGTAGATCAGTGCAAGTGAAATCTTAAAACTAATATTCCCCAATTCATGGAAACATGACAAAACATACAATTTTAGACTGATCTACATTTTCCTCATAGCAACCACTACCTTCAGTTCTTTTTTTTTAAATCAACATTGAAATTGAACAAAAACAATATTGTGCAAGACTTTACCACAATACAATGTGTACTGTTCTTAAATAACTGATATTGAATTGGCAACTGTTTCTGACAATTTAAACATGCATTTATTACCTTTACATCATCCACTGCATCATCTATATCAAAAAAGTCTACGGCTGATGGACTTTTTTGTGTGTAATCTGTAATAGTTTAATAAAGCCTCAGTTGTAGTATATTATGCCAACTAAACTAAAATTGAGTAAAAAAGGTTGTTTCATGCATCATCAATTCAATGTTTAGTGTGACAGAATGTCTCAGTTTTTCAAACTTTAAAATGCTCGAGGCAATCTATGGACTAATGTAGCCTGTTGATAAGAGAATTGTGTATATTTTTTTTTATAAATAAGGCAATGACTACAATTGCATACCTTTCTCTTGATCTTCCTTGCTAACTTCTTCTTCGTCGAGTACTTCAGATAACATAGACCCGAAGCCAAAGCGAGTGAGAGATGACAGCATGCGCTTGGAGTCTCCATCAAGGAGTCCATCATCTTCCAACTGACCGCGTTCATCAATATTGCCGAATAAAAACCCAGTCAAATCCATTCCTGAGCCGCCATCGCCCCCGTCGCCCCCATCGTCGCTATCACACATTTTTGTTTACAACAATGCCTTAGTTAGTTTTAAAATACGGGCATTGTATGCACTTTGTCAATACTATTTATTTAAAAGTTTTATGGTATTTAGCAATACAACAAACGCCGTAAAGAGAAGCAAGCTTGCTTGACTTTATTTTGACAACACGTTTGACTTGACATCATGTCATGACAATTTGCTTTTTTGTGCGTTTCAATAAACCAGTTGGCAATATCTACAGCTTGAAAACAACGATGTCCCTTTTACAGTTACTCGAATTGTATATAGCTATCTCTTTTTAGACGCGGTGCGTTGATGTTATTAATTTTTCTGACAACAGATAATAGTATTGCTAGCGTAAAATAGGCCAAAAACAAAGAGGAAAAGCATTTCATCCATTACTTTTATTATAGTTAGCCATTTCATTTAGTTTTACATCGTCCTATGATGTTTTATTCAAAAATAAGCCGATTGTTATTTTATTTTCTTTCTTACCATCTTTTCGTAGTGAAATTATACTCACTGTCTCACACCATGGACTTACAACAGATGGCGGTAACAGCAACTTATTCAATTATATTTTTATTTAGCTATTCAGTTTCTTAGATGTTTCGTCCCAACGAAGTAGGAAAGTAATTATTTCTACTAGTCATCGAATCCAATAATTATGTTTTGTTGTCATGTTCTATGGTCAAACTATATGGTAGGTAGGTACATACTTAGGTACCGCGTAAAGATGTTAAGCGTTGATTAACTTAGGATCCATCTGCTGCTGCCTACTTTACCACTTCAAAAAATTGGTAGGTACTGATATGCTTTACCTTCCAATGGCACGTACCTAATATAAATAATATAATAACTATTATGATAAAACAGTCCTAAGGATTGACTGACTGATAAAAGAAAGCTAGGTAATAATGGGATCAATACATGACCAAAAAACCCAGGCCTTTAACTTTGTGCCTGAGATGATGTTAAACGGGCACAATCTATTTTCCTTTGTTCCTAAATCAACACGAATAAAATATAGAAAAACAGCCCTAAGCGGTGTCTAATGGTCTAGTGGTGAGTTCCATCAAAATTGTTCGCGAATTGTTGGTCGAGTCTGGGCCTTGTAGAATACTTACTGTGATCCGGGTATCTGCCCTGAATACGTCGTATTCTATGAAGTTTAAATTAAATACCTACTCTGTTTAAACTAAACGTATCACACCTTTTTATCTATAGACTTAAAAGCTAAATAGGCACCTACCTATGCACCTTAAAAACATCAAAAATACAACCAAAGTACCTGCATACCTACCTACCTAATTATAACGCTCTTTACTATTCAGAAATCCGAAATCAAAACGGTTCCGTCCATTAATCCTAGACTAGAATCGGATCACATATGAAAATCAGTTCTAAATTGGATTAAACCCGTACCGTTAGTTAGGACGGGAACGGAACTAAGCCAGTTCATTTCAGTCAGTCTGTAAAAGCCTACTTGCGATTGTCCGGATAATTTATGTCTGCGGTGGCAGGCTGGCTCGATATACGCACTGGAATGGTCGTGTTGCGTAATCCACATTCCTAATTACCACAACACGAGTCTGCTATACTTAGATACCCGACAGCTGATGTTATTACGTGACTGCTTAGATACGCCACATGACATGATATAATGTCTAAATTAGGTGTTATTATAGAGGTTGGCTAATTCTGCGAAAGGTATTGTGTTGTTATCCCAGCGGTTTGTGCCGTCCTCTTGTCTTGTCAAGAATTAGCATTTCTTAGAACAGAGCCTTTGTAGCAAATCTTACTCATAGGTATGTACGTACCAAATCCATACTAACTACACATAACTAGGTAAAATAAGACACCTTACGAAACAACGTCGAATACTGAAACACTAAGTAGTAATTAAACTTTTGGACTATTCCAAAATAAACATCGTTTTACCTCAGTCACACTACATAAATGGCTGAGACAGAAATACTTTTAAGTAGAACTTAAAGTTAACGTTTGAGTATTTCGAGGTACATAAGTATCTACATATATTACCAATCTCTGTAGATAATGCTCAAAAGAAGCCGATGTAACATATACTTTGAAGTGTGAATGCTGAAGGGTATAATCAAAAAGAACATGCAAATTAGGTCCCATCACCGGAACATAAAAGACTGGAAGTTTCTTTTTGATCCCGTCCTTGCGATTTAACGCTCAGGGTATGTTATCCTACATATTGTTGGTTTTTACTCGCATATAGGTACCTACTTACCTACTTTAATTCGGAAGTTCCGCATCAAAAAGGATATCTACCAACAGATAAAAAAAATTAAAGCAACACCGGCTCTGGCAAGGCGTAATATACTGTGACACCTGTTATCTGTACCGAAAGCCATCTGCTGCAGGGACGAGCTCCACTAGCTCTAGGCACAAGACATACCAAATAGATAAACCTTTTTGGTAATTTTAGCAAACGTAGGCACACAAAACTGTCGCAAAAAATACCATCTGTGTGTATCCTGTGGCAAAAGATATTTTAAATTGTTTGGTTTCTGCTACAGAAAACTAAAAAAGCCGTCTAAAAATCACGCAGGTAACGTCGCTAGCATAGAGTTATTTGGAACTAAAATAGATTCGTCTTCCCGCACATAACTTGGTGGGAAACTAGACAATTCTTATGACCCTTATCCAATCATACCTTGATACCAATAATAAACATGTTAGGAATGAGCCTAATACATATTTCAGATATAATAAATTGAAATGTTGGGGCCTCCCTCATAAACCTTTACTTTGCAATAACCCCAAGAGGCTTGGATTAAACAATTTCTCATCTTCATGCAAGATTTAGACCTCAGTTACGATATTACTTTGCAAGTCACTCAATTACAACGTAACTGGTATTCGCAACCTTCACCCTTTACGAACCATGTTCAGGACTAAGTAAGTAGTTGGGTACAAAACAAGCGTAGCTTAGAAAGTTTCTTACCTACCCATGGTTTAAATGCAGTGGTTCTCAATTGTTTTTACGAGATAAATAATGAACAAGCATTTTTAAAAGAAAAACATAGGGATTTGGTCATAATAACGTAGGTGATTGCAACTAAATAGGTAAGGAACTAAAAATGATAGAAATACATTCTAGCATACATCGCGGGTGACCGCTAAAGAATTAAAAAAAAAACCTTAAAATAATAACTAGCATACCTTTCATGATTCGTACAACTAGGTACTGCGTAGTTTGAGAATAAAAAAGCCCTAGGCTTTAATTATTATAATTGAAAGTATGCTTCTTATATAATTATAATAAAAGCGAGCTCAACACTAAGCTCAGGGAAACAGACGAAGGACTAATATACGGTATACTACAGTTGTTTTACTCAAGTAAACATTATTATATAAGCACAAGAAATTCTGCGTTTTAGTAAGGTTTTATTTCCTGGAGTGGCATTTGCGTTTTACTTATTACTCAGAGATGAATGGCACTAACAGCTTTAGGTATAATTTTCTTGCGGAACCACGGAAAAGGTAAATAGATGTTTTTTTCATGAATGCTGATTACTACGAGTATTTTAATGAAAAGGTTATTTTATTTAAGCTTTTATTTTACTTTTATAGTACCTTTTATAGTAGGTACTTAGGTACCCTGTGATCCGGTTATCCGAAGTCCCACGCGTCACAAGAGATCTTGGGACGCGTGGGACTTCGTAAACAGACATGTCATAAGATCTTATTATAGCAGATATTATAATATTATCAGCTCCTTGAAATTTCACCAAGAATGTGGAATAAATAGATAAGTAGATGAAGTGCTCGAATTTTTACGATTTAACTTTTTGTTTTCATAGTAATCCCCAAGTGACAATTAGACGAGTTTGTTGTCTACGTATTAACTACTATAAAACTAATAAACAAAGTTGATGCCTAAAGCTAGCCCTATTTTCAAAAAATGCCCTATAAATTCTGTTAAAAACATGGCATGGCCTCTTTACATAAAAACAAAAGAGAATCCATGTTCCCTCCCTCCGCTATAGTTGTTCGATGTTCATAAAATAAATTGAGGTAAAAAAATCTTTAAAAACAAGCTTTTATTTAAATGCGCTAAAAATAAAAAAAATAAGCTTTTACTGTAACTTTACTGATTTATGTTTTAAAAGCTTGTCGCGACATTTAAGTACTCGTATTTACTTTCTTAGTAAAATCGCGACAAGCTTTTAAAACATAAATCAGTAAAGTTACAGTAAAAGCTTATTTTTTTTATTTTTAGCGCATTTAAATAAAAGCTTGTTTTTAAAGATTTTTTTACCTCAATTTATTTTATACTTTTTAGTTTTGATTTGGTAAAGTGCACTTTATTTTACTTGCCTGTCATTGGATACCTATATGGATGGGATTGAAAAAAATAGGTTATTCACCATTTTGTAGCGGCGGCCATCTTGGATTTTTATTTCGTAAAGTGCAATGTGTTCTACTAGTCAATCCCTTTCATTTGATACCCATATTGTATAGGTACTTTAAAAATAACTAGTCCGCCATCTTGTATATTTAGCCATGTTGGATTTAGGATGACGTCACATAGCTTAACATGCATTGTCATCCAAACTAAACATGTATGCAAAATTGCAGCTCAATCGGTTGAGGGCAAGTGCCTTAAAATTGAGTTGTAAAATTCCACCCGAACACACATAGTTACATACATACATACATACATACATACATACATTGCAAGTTAAATAAAAGCTTGTAAAAAATTGTTCACATTGGAATGCTGATAAAATTCCAGCTAGTGCGAAACATATCAAACGGTTCACACTTGATCGGATTTTTATGTACCCGATGCGACTTGTAAGTTCTCTTTTACAATCCCCTTGATATATCTACGTGCCTACATACAAAGGTATAAGTGTATGATATTTATACACATGTACACCCTTAGAGCAAATACTGGTGGAGAACAACTATTACGTAACGCTTTCTGTAGATTACAATTTATTATTTACTGACTCTACACAAAAACCAATACAAACTGTTACGTAAACAGAACACTTACAATTTCAGTAAATAGTGTAACATAATATGCTGTTTGACGATTGATAAATCAAAATTTAAGGGAGGAATCTTCAGTTTGATGTGATCTAGTAAATTCCCGTTAAGTGATCCGCTAAACGTAGTTAAGTGCGTTTATATGAGAAGTTTATTAAAGCGTTTCAAACGTGCTAAGTATAGAGGCGTTCGTTGGTCATTTGCAGAATCATCGATTCCATGAAATCTGATACCTAGGTTTAGTCCAACGATCTTACCTGCTTGGCAGATCAAACGACCTGTAGGAAAGTGATTTCCAGTAAGTATCTATGGTAATAATATAATTTTATATTGCAATATATTTTTATCCTTATTCTTTCGCATTATGCAGTATTTTTCATTCTAAACTACACACGAAGTCTCTAACGTCTCCATCCATGCGATAAACAGTAAAATGACAGCAATTTTGTGCAATATCTCGCGTTATTAAAGTAATAACTTATAGAAATGTATCGCTAGCAGTTCTATTATGTAAGAAATAGTAAAATATTGTGGCAATAGCAAATAGTTCTTTCGGCTTTTGCAATTTGGCATATTGAACTGAATCTTCAAGCGTAAATTTTCAATATTCGCACAGTCGTTTCAACGTGATCTTCTTAGCAATAAGTAAACAGAAATATCCTTCTTCTTAGAACAAAAATGCCAAACAAAGAATAAGCCAACGATCATTCATTGCTAAAACCAAACATGTAGGTCTGTAAACACACCAAGTCCTGAATGGAGACATTATCATAAAATCGGTAAACAATATCTTATATCTGAGATCAGATATCTGCATACTATCTCGAAAACTATTAGGTAATCGATTACCTTCCTCATACTTACGTCCCAACTTACACATCGATGCTAAACAAGTTGGAAGGGTCAGTCGGATAAGCCGTGTGAACTAATTTCACTAATCGGATTACAACTATTATAGTGGGCATATCCGCGAAATTGTTTCCGTCTCGCTTCGATGATCCTTTTAATTGATGTAATGCAAGCTTGCGAATACTCCAAGAGTTGTTCTGACTCCTCGAATCCTGGCGATTATGCATGCTCCTCTCTCAAGTTGGTTAGAAAGCTGTGTGCACCAGTTTCAAGGAAACAAGAGGTCAATTATTGTTCCGCAGTTTCAGTTTGAGTACCGAAATTGATATTTCCTGGTACGTAACAATATTTGAGTTTGGTAATTCGGAAGCGAAGTTCGTTTAAGAAACTTGTACTTTTCAAGAGGTTTTTGAAAGTAAACGGTAAGATGAATTGACTACTTATAACAATATAACAACATAATGCAATTTCCTTTGCAAATTAATGACTTACTTGAAACGGAAAATGATTTTCCATACTTTAAAAATAATTATGTAGTTTTGCTTAATGGGTAACTCTCACCATTTACCTCTTAATAATTTTATTATTGAGAAGTAAATTACAAACATTTAATACCTACAATAGTATCCGGACCCAGATCAAATTCCCTTATTAACATACGGAAAAAAGGATCAGTAGCTCTCGTATTATCTTTATGAATCCTCCATTGTATGAATTGTAAAGAAAACCAGATGAAAATTTTACATAAGCCTTAATGTCGAGATATTCTAAGAAAAGGTTCATTTTAACTGAACAGTTAGAAATGGCTTTGATAATACTGCGACAATGCTAATACAATGTTATATAAGTTTCTAACTTTTATTCCACTTTTCCATTACGTTGTTGTGTACCTTAACTTGGGGTTAGTGGGTGTTCGAATGCCTACTGCTATTAAAACAAATATAGAAGAAACAGTTTTTGTTTTGTTTGTATTTCCTGAAAGATTAAGATTTTATTGAAATGAAACGTTTCATAGATTTGCCTACCTAAAAATAATAACATAAAACCTTTTTTCTGAAGGGTTAGCGGTTTTTTGGAGGTTTTGTGATAGAAAGTAGAGTTACTTACCTGCCTTCAAAGCTTCTTCAATAATCTTTTCTAAATATAATGATTGCGTAAATAACACTGTATATATTCCTGTCACTGTATGTATCTGTCAGCTTTCAATAAAACCACATAACCATTTCATTTTCATACTGATAAAGACTTATATTTGGGGGACACCCGCATCATACATATACCAGATACACAAAGTACTTAATTCAATCAGGACATGAGAAACACGCGCGTGAATCAGCAAGAACAAAAATAAAGCAAATCCGCGTTAATTAACAGCGTTGTAGTGTATATATGCTCATTAAACAGTCAAAGGATTAATAATCCAAGACGTTAAAAGCCGGTAGCATGGCTCCCTGTAATTAACCTCTTGTAAATTAGGCACCTAATCACGTTAGGAAGTAAAGTGTTTGCATAGATTAACGTTATTGCAGACACGTCGGTATACGACATCATTAAGTGTAAGTGCCTGTTTCATTAGCGCCTTCGTTATGAAGATTTTTGGTGTTATCCTTAAATAGATAAGTGCTTTATGTTAACAAGCATTTGAGTTAAAGTACGGAGTTTATAAACTTTATACGGATTAATTAATTCAGTTAAAATATGTTGACTTGATTAAAACCACGTTTTGGAAAATCAGTTTAAAAGTAAATTTAATTTTTTAGTAAAAATTGTATTAGAATAATGCACTTTACTTAGCTTATCCGAACTTACACAGTTGCTAATAAATCGGGGGAAAAATATTGCGTGTCGCTGTAGCCCGAGTGGCTTTTACCATGTAGATTAAAAAAACATTAGCATGCATAGGCTATAAAATTCAGTGCACTTAAGCAAACGATATCTTTATGAGTAAAACTTACTGACCAGGTCAGCAACCATATATTTATTATACTTTTAACTTAAATAAGTATGCGCCAAAAGTTCCATTTTTGTATTGAATGGCAGGAAAAGTCAGCACAAACATCTCAAATAATAATTAATAACGTTTTGAAACGAGACTCAGAGGATCCTCATTTATCTATACCTAGTTTTCCCAAAGAGTAAACACTTAAGAAGCTTTCAGACGTTTTAAGGGGTCTTCTGTCCAAGATTATGTACAATATTCTTTGACGTAGCCGTGATATTTACGGTATCTAACGAGGTACAATGATTTGATAAAAAAATCCGCTACAGCGCTGTAAAATGCTAATAGGATTTCTTGAAACTTCTAAAGTAAATGTTGGGAATGTTAATATAGCAAATTAGCGCTGCCCTGCGGCTTCGAACATCCATCGGGATTAAGCGATATATTTATTGCAGGGTCCCCTTTAAACAGTCATGGTTTCTCGAATTTACGTTCCTTGGTTTATGGGGCATTTTGGACTTGTAAATTCTGTTACTAAGTAAGAAATAATAATAGGTGATAACAGAATGAGGAAACTAACAGCTTTACTTTTTCTTATTGTACTTCTAGTACCTTATTTTAGTACCTATTGTTTGGAGTAATAAACACAAAATTACGCACAAATATGTATAAATGTTCCAAAGACTTTAATGTAAGGACATAAACTGAAACATTTTTTTTGCTCATGGTTTACTAATGCAAATGAGCGAGTATTTTTTCTTAACATGCATAATATACAAGCACTACAAAAATTGTATCAAAGTTCCTGAAGGTTAAGATAACACCGCTACGTCTACCAAGGGAGACACTCACTTTTATTCGTCGTTGTGTTATAACTAAGTTTAGCTAATGGTTTAGTCTGCAAGCTTTTTCAGAATATGGCCTCAAAATTATCCTTTGTTGTAATGTTAGTTGTACGTACATCCATGGACGCCTAACGGTCATAATCTCTAAGGAGGCCCAAAGGCATTATTACGCAGCCTAAGTTCTTGAGCCCTCGATAATAGCATTGCGAGAAACTTCCACCATTTACCTACGAATGACGTATAATTCGGATGCCTTTCAAAAGCCATATTTGCTTTATAAAAGCTGAACAAAATGCTGATATATAATGTTTTGTATACCTACAGAAGACTTAGATATTCGCTAGAAATTAATTCAAAGGAGATTTTATTAGCATATTAATTCGACAACTAAGCAGTGACGAAATTTCAATCTCGGGGCTTTAATATTCTTTGATATAGTAGTTTAATAGCTAATCATGTTCCTTGCTGAATTAATACTGCTATTTCGCGGTTATATTGCGAGGCGACTGTGTGTTATGTTTGCCAAAATTTCAGTGTTTCAATTCTCTAAGGGAAGAATTTGCAGCCATTGTAAAAAGGTGTTTTGTAAAAAGGTCTAACAGTGACGTGCAAGGGTTCGCTCTTAAAAAGTTTCCGCAACTTCGGGGTGATTTAGCGTACGACGGAAAGTGAATTTTCATACTTCAGAAAATAAGCTACCTCCTGGGACGTAGAGTTGGGGTCGACAGTAGCCCCAGATCTTATGGACAGAAGCTTTTTGTCAAAAGTAAGTGTTAATGGTTTCTAAGAATGCATCATACGTACTACGAAAAACCTACTTTAACAAATCAGAACTACTCTAACCTCCCCACTCAGAAACATATAATGGTTACTTAAGCCATTCCTTAGTGAAAGATGTGTATGACATTCCGTCACTAAGGAGTGACTTAAGTAATCATTAAATGTCTCTGAGTGGGGAGGTAAGTCAATAATAGATCAAATAATCATAAATTATTTTTGATCACCTGGATAGTGGTTTTAAAGAATTCTTTACTAATGTCTTCTTAAAATATTAATTTAGATTTCAGAATAACGCTTTCCGCCTGTGCCTGTGTTAGTCAAAATCTAGTTGCGTTAAACATACAAGGGAAATCGCCGCAATAAGCTACTTTCATACAAGATTTCAATTATGACGAGCGAAGTACGATGCACCGTGGTTACATGTAGGTCCTAAAGTCCTAATTTTACAAAACTCCTATTTAATGGTTGAAACTATGAGCTAGTTGATATCAAAGGTATTCGTGGAATAGATTATACACATATAGTTACAGTATTTAGAAGCCATGTAGACTAGACTGAAGACTGAAGTCTAATATAATTTGATATCACTGAGCTTGATGCAAATACTAAATCTATGAGTATTAGTGAAAATATTACGTATTGAAATTGGTATTTTAGTATCTTCAACACAAAGGACCTCCTAGTTATGAACAAACGCAACAAAGGATTTGTGTCTCGTATACTTTCAATAGTA
Source organism: Helicoverpa zea (assembly GCF_022581195.2). NCBI lineage: Eukaryota > Metazoa > Arthropoda > Insecta > Lepidoptera > Noctuidae > Helicoverpa > Helicoverpa zea. The sequence goes on along the minus strand of NC_061460.1, from coordinate 6,416,931 downwards.
ATAACCCTGTACTTATCTGTGTAACAAGTTTTCGTGCATCTAGTTAGGTATTATATTACATTGTTGGCTATCTAGTCATAGTAATGAAGGGAGAGCTCACAAGCGAATATTAAACCCGTAGGTAGGTATTATACTATATTAAACTTACGCCTATATGGCACGACATTGTCAAAACGTTTACATGATTTTGCGGAACATGGTACAAAGTCAATTTCATGAATGAAAACTAACATTTACTACGTCCACTTACGACTGGCTCTCGCTCTGAACTATGTATTATGCTTTAAAAATTGGTAGGAGATAATTAAATCTTATAATAAGAATCGTATTCAATTTTATTAGACCTAAAATTAATGCCTCTTCTGAAGCACATTTCCTACATATATTTTGAAGTCCAAAAATAGACACCATGATAACCAGAATATTACGAAAAGCGTTCAAATAGAATAATTTACATCTGTGAAGAGATTTCCTTACTATTGTTAAGAAACCCGTTCCTGGCTTTCATATCTCGTGAGGGTCGTAAAAATGTGGTTAGTGATTATGTCAGGTCAATAGGCAGCTAGAGTACACTAAGATGGTAACTCGAGAAACTGTGTATAATAGGTAACATAGAAGACATTTTAGAAAGGTTAAATGGAGAAGTTTTGATACGGTAGAAGTTAAGTAGTACTATAAGTTATGTAATGGGTATGAGGGGTTGAAACTAACAAAATTAAACCATTTGAACAGTACCTACATATCAAAGATATGAACTTTTCAAATGTGTAAACATACTAAAGAATAATTGTGAAAGGTAGGTAATTTTGAGCTTAAAAGTCTAAAATCTGCTCTGAAAAATGTGATGATCCAACTTATAGTTTTATTTTTTTATTTTTCGAGGAAGAAGTCTGTACCTACCCATTTGCAGTGAAAGAATAAGCAAAACTTGATAACAATGCACATTCATGCAAACAACACCCGTAAAATACAAATTGAAATAATAACTAAATCTTGTAAATGTAACTTGGCAACACAAATAAAATGCTTCCAAAGTTTTATGTGGAAGCGCCATTTCATGTTGTTTTTAGGACCAGGACCGAAGTATGTAAAACTTTTTTGTTTGTTTATGATGTTACCGAAGGAGGAATTCCCGTCAGTTTAGGTACACAGGCTTAAAACTTATATTTCGTTAGTGAAAAGTTGCCGGATGAACCTGGCTCGGAACTTTGTTTTCCTACTATATTAGATGTATTATTCATAACGAAGTGACTTATTGACAAGTGTATGTAGGAGTGTATACGTTTCCTTCTTGGGGCTAGGGTTCGTTTGAATAAGTTATAACCTATACTGAAGCTGTTTGTTTGCTTGAACGCAGTAATCAGGAATTACTAGTGCGATTTGAAAATTTATTTTAATAAGCCAAGTAGTTCCCACTCAATCCCTCTTCATTTTAACATTTCTTTGTAGCTGTTAGGTACGTCGCTAAAGCATACCGCACTGAAAAGAAAACAGTCACGCACTCGGTTGAAACTGAAACAATTACCTACTCAATATTCATTTAATTTTTACTTCAGACCCTAAATAGTGTGTTAATAAAACAATGTGACCTCTTTTGACCGTTAATCCCGCCACACAATATAATTATACGCGACTGTTAAGCGGATTACTGATTGCATTATAACATAATCTGTTTACAGGTTAATGTGGCTGTCTATTTACCCAAAATTGAGGTTGAAAAACCTATAATAAATAATTACTGCAAAATTGTTTGTCAAATATGAAGATAAAAATAAAATGTACGCACATTAAATATATCAGGTATTTAGCCGATATAAGACCGACTGAAAACTTTAACTGGCATCAAAAAATTCTGAAAAATAAAATTGCCAACCAACAGGCCAACTGTTAGTCGACTGTTTAGTCTGCACTATGCAGGTAAGCTTACTGTTAATATAATACTAAAAAGGAAAACATTCTTTTATATTATAAGTCCTACTCCGAATTAAATTGTTATGTTCCAGGTAGGCTTAATATTTAGTTTCAGTATCAGTTTTGTAATAAAACAATGTGTTTGTCAGAAAATTTTTATCAGTACTTACAAATTATCTAGATTCTCAGAAAGTGTTCTTTTCAGCAGCTTTATTTTGCAGAGTTAATTTCTTAAAGGTTCATTTATCGGAGCATGATTTGCAGAATTCATATACAAGGGTCCATTGTTTTCCTAGCCTTTATGGACAAGACTGCTTCTGCGAAACAGCCTCAATTATGTACCTAAGTAATTAATAGAATATTCAAGATATAATTCCCGATTATCACAGTTTTGTTATCACAGTAAACATGTTTTTCAAAAGATACACGGTTGGACAACAGTCTATTCATTCTGTAACAGAAAAAAATGACCTTTCAAACATTGAGTATTTCTTTACAGTACCTAAGCCTTGCATTCTGGGTAAAAAAATGCTAGTTCTCGTAGAAAAACCAGTAAGTCTTTAAAATGGTGCAAGTTCACGGACAACAGTAACGTCCATCTTTCACAAAACAGCTGTTTACTTTAAAACTTGTCCGTCAAAATTCATCGCAAACAGACGTTTTATTGTTGGTGATCTTGGGCCATAGTGGGTTATATAGGACCGGGGCTTTATCAATAGATTGTACTCAACTGATATAGGAACACTCATGATTACCTAATGTAGCGCTAATCTCAGGAAGTGCTAGCACAGATTACTATAATAGTTCCGATTTGAAAAAACTATTTAACTGTTAGATAGCCCATGATAGAGCAAGGGTATAGGTATAAGGTAATTTCTATCCGGGTGAGTAAAGAAGTTCCCACGGGAGGAAGGTCGCTACTGAAAGGTAGTTATATCGGGTGTGTCGTTCACAATCACATTAAATGAAATGCGTTAATATACTGGTTAATATATGTCGATTAACACAAAGAAAAAAGAAAAATACGAAAAAATAAAAAAATGAATTTTTCAAACAAAGTAAATAGAATAAAAATGTGCGAAAATTAGAAGACCATATAAAAGTCATTCAAACAACTGTAAAGGCTCGAGCAGACCGGATGCGTATGCGTAACCACGCGCGTAGTCACGCGCGTAGTTACGGCGTAACCATGAGTTGTAATGTATGGAAATGTATGAGACAGGCCACACCGCTTGCGTAACGACGCGCGTGTCTACGTTACGCAAGCGGTGTGGCCTGTCTCATACATTTCCATACATTACAACTCATGGTTACGCCGTAACTACGCGCGTGACTACGCGCGTGGTTACGCATAGGTACGCATCCGGTCTGCTCGAGCCTTAATTCTCCCTTGAAAACTGACAGCTGTCAACTGATCAAAACATTCGATATTCCTAACTTTATCTCTGCTTTACACATGATGTTGTAAATTATAAAAACGAAAAATGACTCCTGTGGTTAAACCACTGAATGGATTAGGTCATTTTTTTTACAATTCGCCATAGAATATCATAAAGTATATGCGATATGATTTAATGTGATTGTGAACGACACACCCGATGTATAAAGAAATCTGCCCATATCACTAGTTGTATAAGGTACAGAACAAAATCATTGAAGCTCAGACGTACCTAAAATACAATACAAGAAGACTATGTACCATTAATCGCGTGTCGGATGTTCATTAATATAGTGGTCTGTACTTGCCACAGTTCTCAGTAGGTACATTCTTCTAACGGCACCAGTAATTATGGTCTCGTGTTCTAACTATTGGTATTTAGTTTAAAGATCGCTGAAAAAAAGGTAGCTGTATGTTTCATACAAGTACATAAGCGGAAATATTGAAAAGTTGTTTTTGTCATTAATAATTTTATATAGGTATCGGGTGTGTCATACCTACATACTTACATACATTAAAGTCTATCACATATACTTTAATTCATTCTTGTAATTAAACATTTTCACCAAATCTATTCAGTGCTTTAGCCACAGGACAGGAATTATTTTTCGTTTTCATAATTAAGAACATTACGATTGTAAAGCAGAGGTAAAGTCCGTAATCAAAATAAAACCTAGTATAAAATTAGCAAAACCTTTAACTAAAAGAACTAATAAATGTTTGAAACTGAAAAATGAAACGTATTTTAATAAAGATAATGTCCATAATCATATGTAGGTACGTCCACGTTATGAGCGAAAAGAAAAGAAAGCCAACCTGACTTTTTGAATATCGAATTTGCCTTTGAATAGATATTGAATTTGGCACTATTTTTATGTTATATGTTGCGATGTGACGTTGCCGCTCCTACAACACAGGTCAGTGAATAGGGTATTACATGCATTTTTGAAATATATCTTAAATAAATTCTTTAGTCTTAATATATCTCTAAAAAATTAAAAATATTTTTTTTTCTCACGTTATGTACGAATATAAATTAATTGTTTTATCATAATTTCAAATTTCGCGCGTATTTCGCGAAAACGCGGCACACAACGGACGCCATGATTGTTTTTTGGTCATGACGTCATTACGTAAGAAAACAAACTACAGCTGTCAGTAATACATATTTTGATATGTATTGAAAATTTTAATAATGAGTAATTATGCTCCGTATCGTTGGTGTGTTGTTTCTGAATGTGAGAACACTAGTGTAAAAACACCAGACAAATTATGGATTCAAGTACCAGTGGATATAAATATGAGAAACACTTGGTTAAAAGTTGTTGACTACCGTAATGACGTCATTAGCATGGCGGCGACATTTCGTAGTGTTCAAAGACAGATAAAAAAACCTATAGTTCGGCCATTCAGAGAATGCGTTCCTGACACGTCGCGATTGAACTGACGACGTAACTTTGCAATGGCGTTGCAGTTACGATAAAAATATTTTTGCTGGTTGTTTACCGTTTTAACAATTGAGGAGCATTAAAACAACATTATTATATCAATAATCAATGAATGTTATTACGTCGTCAGTTCAATCGCGACGTGTCAGGAACGCATTCTCTGAATGGCCGAACTATAAAAACTTTAAACTGCAATAAAAAATATATTTATGTACCTTACGAAGTGAAACTAACATTTCCCGATTGCTTTTCCTCTAAACAATCATTGTAATACACTTTTAATTTTTTTCTCATCTAGACTAAAATACCCTATTATGCAATGTACATACTTATTTAAATGATGTTCTAATTCTTGCACATTTTATTCCATTCACTGTATTCGAAAATTATTATTTTTTATTTTTGCGTTCTTACATTTTTTCTTAGTTTTAATCGTAAATATTATCACCACTGTATACTTATATCGGGTGTGTCGTTCACAATCACATTAAATTAAATGCGTTAATGTACTGGTTAAAATATGACGATTAACACAAAGAAAAAAGAAAAATACGTAAAAATAAAAAAAATATATTTTTTCAAACAAAGTAAATACAATAAAATGTGCGAAAATTAGAACACCATATAAAAGTCAGTCACTACAAACAACTGGAATTCTCCCTTGAAAACTGACAGCTGTCAACTGATCAAAACATTCGATACTCCTAACTTTATCTCTGCTTTACACATGATGTTGTAAATTATAAAAACGAAAAATGAATCCTGTGGCTAAACCACTGAATGGATTAGGTTATTCTTTTTACAATTCGCCATAGAATATCATAAAGTATATGCACGACACACCCGATATAACGTATTTAATGTAATGTTATTAGGTATGACTAGGGTTGCCAGATACAGGTATTTCAGTTCCGGGAAAGAGATTTTCAATAAAAAATAATCTATATAATTAAAATTGAATTGTTGTTCGTTAGTCTCATTAAAACTCGAGAACGGCCGATTAAGCTAATTTTGGTTTTAAAATATTTGTAGAGGTCCAGGGAAGGTTGGAACGATACGAAGTTCGCGGGATCAGCTAGTAGAAAATATAAAAAAAGTATTTTATGTGGCTCAAACTGTTTTTTTTTACATTGGACTTCATCAACATCTACATTGGACAAAATATTTTTATCGATAAATAAACACACTTTTATGCTTTTATGTTCAAATTATTCGTAATTTTATTGATAAACTCGTCTAAACATTAATTACTGGCTTGTTTGTTCAATATAAAAGTTTATTTCCACTATTCCACTAGACGTAGTGTAGTACAATCAAATCGGCAAAACCAACATAGTTTTAACGCTTGTGCATTGCACCATATGCAAAATGTTTGTATTGTTAATTGAATCTGCAGTTACCATCCTTTTTTTTTTGTTAAAATCCAGCATGCCGTGGATAAGGCTTTCTGCTCAATCGAATTATACTGCTACATAATTGGAACATCTATTACAAAAATAAATATCTACAAATATAAGTAGTACACGTTTTAATATTTTTCGAGTTACCTATTTGTTTTGACTGTAATAACAAACAGCTATTTTTACTAGGGTAATTTTAAGGTTCGCAAAAGATTTACGCAGGACATACTTAGTGGAAAAACAAAGTGTAAAATTATTTTATTTGGACGTTTTGAGGACATTATCCACAGTAGAAACCGATGCACGGTTATGCCCAGTAACTGTTGCACGCAAACTGTGAATTGGACACATTTCGAGCAAAGCGTGTTTAGTTCACGCTTGAAAAGGCTCGCGTCAGCTGTTCACATTCTCAATGTAAGCGTCCGTAGGTAACCCAATGTCCGTGTAGGTACGAGTATGAAGCGCAAACGTACGCGGCAGAAAACCAGCTTATTACACCAGTGAATGTTGCAAATATTTCATTTTCCCTATTTTGGTGTGAAAAGCAACTAAAGTTAACACATTACCCGGCTGCGAGACGGAAACGGCCCGTCATCACGGCATGCTGCTCGCGTGCCGCCGGTTAGTCTCACTAATGTGTGTTCGCAACATTTTTATAGCTGTTAAAGGCAATAAATATACAAACGCCCCCGTGTCGGTCCGTAAACGCCTCTAGAGGATTACCCGCTGACGTATTGTGTACAAACTGACCAAGATTGTTACACAGACGGACGCCGCGCGAACATTTCGTAACAACTCCGGTAATATATGGAAATGTTTCACACAATTGGATTTTATTTCTCCGAAATCTTTGTACATATACAACATGTAAGTAGATCACTTACTTACAAGGAAAGCCATAATTCCTTGATGTCTTCAACCGTCACTTCTGACACGAAACATTGTAATTTTACTGAACTCTCAGTTTATCTGCCTACTCGTAGCAACTGACTACGGCGTAGCATTTTGCTACACAATATTCTCATTTGCTTTAAAAAGAACATCTACATAAGTTTTACATAAAGTCTAATAAATATTTATGATGCCCGCAGCTCTAGTAAAATACTTGAAACATGCTTGTTAGCTTTATTTGACTTGGACACAAAGGTGCTATTTAAATAGTAGCTCAGACGGTACTAACTTCCATTAATATTTGAAACATTATTATTATTAAAAGCGATTTTGCATAAATATGTTATTCACTTAAATACTTACGCTTGTTTAAATCATTTCATTTTCGGTACGGTGAGAGATTATTCATTTTGCAGCTGTTTATCTCCGTACGGATTATGTAAAGCTCATTAGCCATCGGAGTTCATTAACGCGATCCGTAAAAGTTTGACGGGAATTTTAGACAGTCGAGAATAATTAAAAGAGTTCGGCTTAGCAGTTTCAAAGCCGACTTTGGGCCCGTGTGTTTCCCGTAAATCCAAGTAACCTCTTTATCCTATGCCGTGAGGGAGCTACCTCGCTTCTTTTGGTTTCAGTTCATTGGTTCCCTTTGAGGGGACTTGATCTAACTGTAATTTGATTTCATCTGATCAAAACGAAAAAGTCGTCGCCCAAAAATCTTTTACTGTAAACAGTTTTACATAACACATTTGCAGTAACATGACGAGTATTCGAGCAATCATTTCATACTCACGGGAGTGTTTGTAACAACATCGTTTAAAGTGTTGACAAACAATAAATGTTTATTAAACAGAGCTTTGATAGTGGCTCTGAATAAAGGACAGCGGTTAATTCACTTACTGACAAAACTCCATTTTATTTCGAGCACAGTAGGACCACTGTACGTCACAAGGCTTCATTTTTCGATGAAACTTTTGGGCTTTTAGTCCGAACGGTAACAACGTGAATGGGGTCGAGTTATTTGATCAACTACACTGTTATTTAGTTTGGTCCGCTCACTTTTTGTTGATTTTAATCCACTGAAAATGGGCTATAAAAGAATTGTAGTATTATTTTGCTGTTAACGCAGATTGGCTGGTGCTGCACAACAATGATTTATTATTTAACAAGCTTGGAAATACATTATTGGCACAATGATCATTAAATGCACAAACTACAGAACAATGCAGTGAAGGATCGTTTTTGTACTACATTATGTTTGTCCGGCGGCTGTACATATAATGTATTTGGTGTAACATTTCCTATTTATTAATTTATGCATAAACTAAACCTAATAATGGTAGGTAAACAAAAATAGAAATGTACGAACGTTTTATTGTTTTATTTTTTCAATAATTTATATTTCGCAATAAAGCATGTACCTATAATATTGATTTAAATATTTAACTTAGTACTAAGAACGTACTGTAGAAATAACGATCATAATACTTGACAACGTCACTACTCTCCCGAGAGTCGTATCTGTATCATAGAGAAAGAAGAACAAAACTATTTTTTAGACATAGGAAGAATATTGTCGGTTTTGTTCACAGTTTGTACCTCACGGGAGTTAAACACAGCTCACGTTATCTAAGTTCACTGTTGCTCACTGACACACATGCCTCAGAATGATCTCGGTCTACTTTTGAACAGTCTGAAAAAAAATCACAAACAAATGAATCCACACTTTTACTTTCTTACCTCTGTTGTGTCCAAAATAAATGTCTACATACCTACAACATGTCTAAGTTTAGAAATGTTACCACAATTTTATTAACCTCCTCGGCTACCTACAGACAGATTTACTTACCGCCTTTATTTTTTCTGAACATAACTTTATACCTAGAGCCAACTGCAAACAGCTTTCAGCTCTAAACTTGAATTTTAAAATAAAATTCTAGATTATTCTTGCTTTGAGTGACCCGAATGATGCATTGTGATATATGAGCCATCAAATTCATTCCGAGCAATATGCGCTGGACGGTCGAGATCGAGCTCCAAAATAAATAACATTATTTGTTAAACGTATTAAAGTTGAAACGGTCCCTGAACAAACTTTAAATTGTCAGTGTTTAACATTAAATTTAATGATTTAAGCTTGGCTGTGGATTGGACAAAAACTTTTGTAACACAGATGTATAAGGGAGACATTTTAAATAATAGCTATAGCAAGTATTTTTTTTTTGAATTGTAGTGATTTTGAAACTCGAAATAAATGTTGGTATGCACGAGTTGAAGCCTTGTTCAAACCAACTTTTTTCTTGTCGTGCTCGATTGACGTGCGCTTGATAAGTGCCCGTAGCTGTCATCCAGATAAAAAGTGGAAAACCAAAAATTCGAAATCAAAGCAAAATGAAAGCCAAACGTTATTTATTGTCTATTTCAATTTAAAAATACATGCGATATGTTATCCTAAAAAATGAATATCAATATCTGAATCAGTTATCTATTTCAAATATGAAAGATCGATTTAGTACAGTAAATACGTTTACAGTCAGTAACCCGAATTCACATTGTTATTTTATATGAATGGTAACACTTACTTTGTGTATCTAAAGGATAAGATGTTTTAAGGGAACGTCGCGACTAAAAGCCATACTTAGCCATGTTATTGAAGATAAAACATTGATATTACAGAGCTAAAATTGTTTCTGCTTGAACATAAACTCATTAATTGTACGAATATCGTATTTAATAAGGAATGAGAATTCGGAGCTAAAGGTTCTGAATTAAATGAATTCATGTATATGTTACTTACTTTACTTTTTTTAAGTCTGCATAGCTAAAATTTTAGGAAGGTATGTAAATAAACGAATTCGTTCGCGCATGGTTGATAAACTTAATTCATCTAAAAATGTTCATCGCATCATTGAGTCGCAATGTTTAATTAAAAGCGAGATAGTTACAGACTCGTTCCTCTTTAAGCCATAGAAACATTTTCACGTAACGAAGCCATAAAACTAACAGAATTAAAACACTCTTTCCTCCCTTTAATTCTTTTTATAACGTTGGAAATCGTCTTGTTTCTGCCGAGCCACATCCAGTAATATCAACATCCCGACATAGGTTGAAGTCCAAGTCAAAGAGAACAAAATGACTGGCAGAACCGAACCTAGGAAGGTGGCGTCACCAATTCTTCGCGAGTTTTCCTAAGATGTTACCGGCGACGTCCCCATACATCCTCTTTGGAACTCGCCTATTTTCTTAAAACCAAAAATGCGTGACAATTTAAATGTGTCAACTACCCCAACCGCCTAGTTAGTTCACTTCTAACTGATCATTATGGTCACGTCCACAGTAAGTATTTGAGCTAGAAGGTGTCTGACCTACCTGCCTTATGGTGTCTCCTCTCATCTTTCCTTCATCCGTGGTCAAAGTACTGAAGGCACTTGTATAAAGCAAACGCTTTAATTTAAAATGTATGAGCGTAATACAAGTACAAAGTGAGATTAATTTGATGTTGAGTCAATATACTTTGCAAAATTGAACTGTTTGGGTTCCTGGAACTTATGTATGATATTATAGTTTAGTGTTTGAGAAATGTTTTGTGAATTTAACGATATTTTTGTTGATTTATGTTTAAATTTTATTACTATGTTTGCTTTTGGAATTAAGTATGTGGGTCATAAACAAACTTGGGTTTCAAAAATAAAAATAAAATCAAAGTCGTATTTTGTTTGGTTCGAATCAGCATTTATTTTGAGAAACATAAAATAATTATAATAAAAATATTCTCAGAGATCAAAGCTTTGATTTTAATTAGTTTTTCAATATTTTAATTTATAACTGTCCACAGAAAAGACTTCACAATCAACAGAAAAGACAAAAGTTGTAATTTGTCTAAATAATTCTAAACTAAATAAAAGAGTTTTATTAAAATTACAACAATCTGGCTGTATTAATCATCTTCACATAAAAAATGTCATAAAATAAACAATCCTCTCGTTTTGAAAAAATAATGAATTTATGTCCACAGAAGGGATTTATTTTCGGTTGACTTAAATCAAACATAATGTCAACCAAACTGAACGTAAAATAATATAGAAATAAACATAATGAGACATATCATATTGTTTTATTCGTCATCGCCACTATCAGTGTAGGGATCGACAAAAGGTTTTTGAGACTGCTTAGGTCGTACAATGAAGTCGCCTTCGCTGCTGCTGTCTGTGGGCAATGGATGACGATAGCGAGGTGTAAAAATAACATCAGAGTCATCAGAGTCTGAAAGGAACTTGGATCTCTCATCCTGCAGAGGTAAAGACACGTCTGAATCATCAGAGTCTGGCAGGAAACCAAATCTTTTACAGGGACGTGATGGGACATTATGAGAAGTACCTCCATCAGGTGTAATCTGATCTGACCTATAAGTTATTGTAGAAGCATTAGCCGTGTCTTCACTTCTCGGAGAAACGTTCCTTGCGTCAGCCATACTCAAGGGACTATGCGTTTGTGTATTATTGGACGGAACCTTTATCTGGCCAATTTCAAAATGCGGGCAAACAGCATTAGATGCACAAGACAGACAACTAAGCCTTCGGGCATGTAAAATATTTGGATCATTTTGATTCCAAGAAAGTTGATGTATCTTAAATGTCCCTTTATAAGCTTTCATCGCATTTTTATCTACTATTTCTTGAATGTCTTCAATATTTGGATCCCCAATTCCGTAGATCTCAATTCCTTTACAGTTCTCTTTTAGACATAACATAAGTGAGTCATAGTCAGACACATCTTTGCCCATCGCAACCGAACTGTCGCACAGCCTTTTTATGCAGCCACCTACTCCGTCTGGAGCACCTTTGCCATGCCCCTTTTCGCTATAGTGCCAAACAATATCGGTCACGTCATTTAATTCTCGACTAATGAATTTAACAATTAAAAGAAACATAGTTTTGTTTCGGTATTGGGTCGTTGGGCCGTCACTCAAAATATGTAGTTCTGTTAAATTTGGACTGAGTTCTTTAATTCGCTGTAGAATTGGTTTAAGGTGGGCACAGATCATAACAGGATCATGGCGTAAATTTTTTGAAATAGAACACATGGATGTAGTTTGGAAACCATTATTCGGAAATTCTGCCGCGCTATAATAAACGCAAGTATGAAGAGACAATTGAGGCTTCGAGCCACCAAAATGAGCCGACTGAACCTCAGCACTATACTTACAATTATAGTTTTCGGAAAAGTCTACATGCAACAAGCCTTTGGTAGACGTTAATTGTTGTTTAAATGTTTGTATTGATCTCATTTGATGAATCATATTAGCTACATGTTGCATGAATACTGGTAAATTTAAATGTAATAACTTCACTAGCGCACCTATCGTAGTTTTAACAGTTTCTTTAACACATTTCTTGCACTTTTTCTGTACACCTTTGATAACTACATCCACGTCTTTTGTAACCCATCTATCATAAGTTATATAATCGTTTTCGGCAAAGTTATTAAAATCAATTTTCTTATAAAGACAGCTCTGACACTCTCTCTCTAAACATTTAGGAGTCAGTGTATTATTACAACACAATGCCTTAGCGGCATCGGATGCAGATCCGTAAGAAACAACTTTCGATTTTTGAAGTGATCGAATTATGTGATCATTATTTTCGTGTAACGTACAGAGACACGTGTTTCTTGAAGCTGCTTTTGGAAACAGAACCCAAAAAGGTCTATATCTCCTAAAAGTCTGATATGAAATATTAAATCCTGTTTTGAGTTTAAATATTATGTGTAAGTTTAAAAGTGTGTCATTTAGTAAACGAATTTGCCTTTTGCTTTTTTTCCTAGTTATTGTTTCATTTTTACCTGCAGTTAATCTACTATATTCGTCATTTATTAAAAAATCATGCACAGCTTTTCTTATATCCGTTTTCAAGACTTTATTTCTAGAACTCGACTTCGATGCTTTCTGTTTTCTTTCTTCTAGTCTTCGTATTCTCATTCTATACTTTTTAATTACCTTCCCCATCTGAAACACCTTTTTCTTTAAAGCCTCATTTTCAGCTTTTCTTGCTCTTTTATTTCGGGCAGCTACTGCACGTCCAGATTCAACTCGCGAGAGTGAGGAAGACGGACTTGCCGGTGGAGTATTTTCTTGTATAAGTGATTCAGTAGCTTTTCGCATCTTTAATAATTGTCGCCGTTTCTTCGATTTTTCGCGCCACATTTTTCTTATTTGCCGCTGTTGCCTCGGTGTAAACTGATCAATTGTTTTAATATCTCCTCTATCCTTTTTCTTATGGTATCTTTCTCTATCTTGTTTGCGTATCTCTTCAACAGCAGCTTCAGTTAACTTAGCCCGAGCTCGACGCATACTTAATTTTTTTTGTTCACGCCGTCTCATCTTTTTTTCTTCATCAGTAAGATTCTTTAGTGTATTTTTTCTAGGCATTTTAATTTACTGAAACAATGACAATGAACCATGTACCCACACCAAGCCAAGCATTAAAAAAGACATAACACGTAAATGCAACACAATATTGGTAAAAAAGTCCCATAATAAACATGACAATAAATATATTATACATGGCATAATATCCTATGCAAAGTAACAAAAACAAATGCTCTAGCTGTTCAACACATAATTTGTTTGCAAAAAGCAAGTTTTAGTCTTAATAGATGTCACTTCTGTGGACACAGTCTTTTCCGTGTCAATGTCCACAGAAAAGTCTACGTCCACAGAAGTGACTGTCTACGGAAAAGTTTGTCCACGGATGAGAAAATCAATCAAATCAAGCGTAAAAACACGTCAAAATTTTAGGTTAGAATTTAAAAAGCAATGCTTGTAAAAATGGCGTCCCATAACAATTGATGTTAATAGATTTCCATAATATTTGATAAAACACTTACCGTGGTATCGAAGTCACAGAAAAGTCGCAATGATCTTTTATATTATACTGAAATAATCTTTGATTTAAGCAATTTTTGTTTTTTAATTGACGGAGCGCATGCAGACCGAAACCAAGGTATCTTAAACTGACAGCGATTGAAATGTTACCAGTTCAAATAAACAATTTAGGCTGCGTTCCAAATATTGAGAATTCAAACATTGTATATATTATGACCACGGAAAGAGTCGCGGACCTAATAACAAATTGTTCATGTATCATAATTTGAAGAAATTTTATTTAAATATTGTATAACAGTGGAAAAATGGATTTTGATTATATTAATAACGGTTAAAAGAGGTGATGTATTAGTATTTGTAAATTATTACATTTTAATTTTGATCATGAAGTTTGAAACCGCGTTTGGAAACGGTCCACGGAGGGGTACAAAAAGGATGTTTATATTTTAATATTTTTAAAACTAATAATTAAAATGTAAAAATTACCTGGTAAATTAATGGTGTACACTCATATTAAATAACTGTAAGTATAAATATGGTTGATTTACATTGTTTTAGTTAAGTTTGAGTCAACGCACACATAATTTTAATGTTCTGTTTATGACCCATGTAGCATCTAAGCGAGATGCTCATAAGCGTACTACGCAGGCCTGAATAGGACTGTATTTAATAAAAACGCTTCAGCAAGATTGTAAAAATATTGTAATGTGTCAGACTATCTTGACGGAGAAAAAATTAATAAAATATAAAATAAAACACACACACAAAAAGGTAGGAAGGTATAAAGGTTTTAGTCCGCCACAAGTACTTAAAAAAATGATCCCAAAAATATAAGCCGCTACTTATCCACTATTAAGGAAAACCTACCACAACGTAAAAAGCAGTGCCTGTCTGTTAAATACACGGCACTGCTTTAAACAGTTTAAAACTTTCGCAAACAGAATAAATACTAAGCAAACAAAACGTTTTTACAATTTTACTTAAAAGACTAACTCGTAGAATTATCACGTCCGCCACGTTAAGTGGAGTCACTCTTAAATTTTAAGCTAAAACACAAGAACTAACACTGAGTAAGCATTAAAATTTAACTACGTTATGCGGTTAACAAAACACCGGTGCAGTTAAAGTATAAGCCATGAATTTATTCCCAGATCGGTGCTAATAAGAACTACGGTCGTGATGCGAACTCGACGGAATTCGCGGCAAAGATCGACCTTCACTTGTTAAAAGTATGTTACTAAATCCTCCTCGTATTCATACGTATTTATTGGGGAGCAATCAATAAAATCAAGCAGCAATAAAATTGAGATTATCTTCCATCATTATAGTGCTCAAAGTATGGATTTTTATTGCGGCACGAGAGTCGTAATTGTCTAAAAGTGACCCTTCACAATATCAAGAGCTGAAATATCCTTGTACGTACACAAGATATAAGTGAGTAGTTTTGTTAGGTAGGTAAGTTTTTAGGCCGAACAGTTAAGTACCTTCTAGTTATTAGTTAAGTACCTTCTTATCATCTGACTGGATATAAAATCAAAGAATTATAATGTGGTATACATTATAATTCATCAAAATTTTATTTTTAAACACGTACCTACCTATTTTTACTTTTCATTTTTTTAAATAAACTTTCATATAACTGAATAAAATAATTATGACTCTTTCGTATTTTGACTGTAAATCTACAAAAACTCTTTGTAAAACCGAAAAGAAAATAAAAGGATTTGGTCGTTCATTAACGAATACGGGTTACACATTTAGCGAAGAGGAGGATTAAAGGTGAGAACACACATTACGGGGAAAGAAGCAGCATTAAACATTTAGCACATATCTGCCAGTTTATTTAACAGACAGCGAACATAATTACTGCATTAGGCGTTGATATTCCGTTATGTATTCCGGACTAGCACGGATTTTGTTGTTGTTGCTTGCGGCCTTTCTTTTTTAATTACCTATTTACTAAGTAAAATGTCACATACAGAAAAGGAAAGATTGGCAATCCTTGATAATCCATACTAATATAGGAGAGGAAAACTTTGTTTGGAATGGATAAACCCAAAAACTACTAGACCAATTAAAAAAATCTTTCTCCATTAGAAAGTGACATTATATGCGAGTAATAGACGCGGGTGAAACCCAATAAAAATCTGTTTTTCCAAAAGTCGATTTTTTTACTAGAAATATTTATTGCTTTAAAAAAAGCATTATAAATTATTTCGGCCCATTACCCGCTTTCCGCCGACTTCTCTCAAAGTGTCCTCAGCTTGGCAGATAAGCTTAAAATGCATCGGTAATGAGCTTGCACGGCCTAACTAACCGGGAGGATATAAGAGGATTTTTCGGTTGCATTTTCATTGTAATTTATAGTCTGCTTCTCTGTGATAACTAGGCGTTTTGTACTTTCCTTTTCATGCAGTATACTTTTTATCTTCACACGTGTTGCTAATTTTAGTACCAGGCAGTTTTAAAGGCTGTTTATTTGGGACACGCCTACTTTATTTGGGAAAGGAAACTGAATATAAAGGTAGATGAAAAATAGATACCTAGAATTATTTCTGTTATCTGTCGTATTACACGGTAACGAAGTCAAAGGAAACGTAGAAGTCTTTTTTATAATAAAACATTTCAATCTTTCAACTTAGTTTTAGCTTTGTGAAATAATGAAATATTTTTCAATAGCCAGTATTTTAAAATAAAATTTAGAAACAGAATTTGTTATTGATATCTAGACGAACTGAATTTATGCTCCATTTATATTTGTGTAAAATGAAATAGAAAAAAAATCACGAATTTCAAATGATAGCAGTAGGTAAATACATAAACTCTATCATTGCATAAAAATAAATTTATTAGCTCATTTCATTTCCCATTCACTAAAACATATCTAAATGCCCATTCACTTGAAAACTATTACTTTTGAAACTGAATAATTTCCTGTACATAAATGAGAAGCGCAAAAGAAATAATTATTCCGTTTGAGAATATTGCGAACGCTTTGAATTTCCTGCGGTAAACGAGGTAGTCGCTTCGGTTTCCCGGTAGCCTTGTGCAATGACGTTCATATGCCAACTATTACCTATTACCGTTTTTAGAAGTAGCTGGTGTCAACTTTGAGAGACAGCGTTTCTGGGTATATTTTATTCTTGCCACATTTATATGAAAATTTTTACGTGGATGTGTAAAATATTTTCTTTCATAATTTAAGGTGGTGGTTAATCAAGCCTGCAAGGTTAAATTCCGCTTTTTATAAATTGGATCGAAACTTTAACGTCTGGCTGTAGCATCTGATTTCCATGGTGACTCATATTGTCATAATTATTATTCTATTTTTATTATAGTTCCCTCCCTAGCGTGACCGATATTATATAAAGATCAATTAACCTACCTAAATAATAATATCCAACAGTAATTGTATTTAAAACGCCGACCGTACCCGCTATGCCCAATAGATCGAAGTCAACTAAAGTGCTAAATAATGTCGCAGTGGACTAAATTAAAAGACGTTAGCACACACGGCCGGCCAATGTACGACGTTAAATGCAATAGGGAACGACCCAGTTACCAGCTAATGAAAACCGTTTAAAACGTATTTATTCTTCGTCACCAAAATTAGCATGAAAACTACATCAAAACAATTGAAAATTTTGTTATGCACGTGAAAATGGTGCCATAATTCAAAAATTAACAAACCTTTGTGCAGCAGTGCACATTTAGTGAATATATTACGCTGTTTAGTTGGCTGTTGTACGTTCAAAGTTGCGCTTCTCTACATCCCCGTGGAAGAGCTAAATCTTCGCGACTCTAAAG
The DNA here is from genome assembly GCF_022581195.2 of Helicoverpa zea. Taxonomy (NCBI): domain Eukaryota; kingdom Metazoa; phylum Arthropoda; class Insecta; order Lepidoptera; family Noctuidae; genus Helicoverpa; species Helicoverpa zea. The sequence continues at coordinate 6,399,153 of NC_061460.1, read as the reverse complement.
AAAATGTCCACTATGTTTCTGGTCCACACTTGAACAAGCTTGGTTTGTACTGGAACGCTCTTTGCATTGGATACTAAGGTTTTTTGTCATAATGTAGTTTCTTTATATATTGGCTTAGTACATACTTTCCTTATCCATTCGCGTGTTATTATCCCTACACTCAGACCCATATGTGCCAGCAGATCTTTAAATGGACTTGTAGTAGACGTACCCCTTGAGAGGTATCTGCTGCCATAAGACGCAATAGTCAGGTAGGTATATTAAAATCAATAAACTTTATTAAGGCGACGAATTGGTCAACAATAATTCCATAACCGGCACGCGCATCTAAGACGCCAAAAGGGGTCGGAGCGTCTGAGCGGGGCGAGGATAACAATAAGCGCGCTAGCTTATAACTAAAAGTCGTAAGCGACAAAATGGTTTTGTAATTTTATTATTTAGAAATGATAATTTGATAAAAATTCCCTCTACAATTTTAAAGAGTATGTATATACTCAACTACTAAAAAAGTTAAGAGGCTTAAATCGGTCCCGTTTGCCCATAATATGTGAATCTCTTTTTAAAAAGAGGTATGTTTGATATATTTTTCTCTGTTATAAAAGTTACCTAATCATGTTTTGACGTCTAACAAAATAAGGTTTATATCATGAACTTTCAGGTAACCAAGTTGTATTTTGATCCGTTTTGTATTTACTGAGAAAAATTGAGATCCTTGGCGCCAAAAATTCCAATTCGTCCTCTTAATACCTCTCAGCAGAAGTGGATGGCCGCCAATCAATCTTTATTCGACAACAATATCAAGAAGATTGCTTTATTTATACCAGTCAACAATAATAATAAAGCCCTAACAAGTATTACATTTTCATATTAACAAGACGGCCTGGATTTCTGAACAGCAAACAAAAGTTAGGGGTTGTATCGTGAAACAATAGCGGGAGGTACCCTGATCGGGATTGTCCGACGATCTCTACACGGGGTAACTAAAACTAACTGATCCTAACCTTGTTACCGGACGAACGTTTTATAAGGTTCACGATACGCCTTCCAACTTCGCGTCTTACTCCCAAAGAGTAGAATAAATACAAACGAACAAATCAAATTTAAACGCTGTGGGCGGAATATTAAAGGTTCCGTTATGTGTTCAAGTAATAACGCCGGACCCTAATTTATACGCGTTGATAAAGGGATTGCTTTGAAAACTTCTTGCCGAAACCTCCTTGTCTAATCTTGAAGTAATTCAATTAAGTAACTATTTTGACCTTACTTCGTAACTAGATATTGTTTTCAATCTTTATGTTACCCTTACAGTGTTATCAGAAACTCGACGTTAGAGTGTTTTAGCTTTATCTATAGAACATACTTACATGAATGTAAATCATTAAGTTCTTTTATTTATTTAGATTAGTCATGAATTCATTAATACAATTCATGTTAAACGCGTTCCTAACATCCCCGGAATGCGCAGCGCAGTAAACAGTTTCCTGAAATAGTTTCGTAAATTAATTAAAGATTGAAACAGTTACACTGTTTCAAATGTTGTGGCGTGTTTGCGTAGTTTCTGAGTTTTATTTCAGTTAAACGCAAAAGGAACATAGGTAGGGAAACATTCCTGTGTGTAAGTAATTGTCGTCTATGAATCCATGGTGAATGTTCAGGTGATAAATATCAGAAGTTAAGTGGCTCAATCGAGTTGAGGTCTCTAAAGTTCAGTCTATTTTTTACTGAAACTACATTAGCATCATAATTTTATACCTTTCACAACTAAACCTCAAAATCTTTGCCATCTTCTTTAAATAAAATAAAATATTCAACTCATTCTAATGGTTATTTTTGCTGGCGTTTATTATTAAAAAGGCTCGCTTTGGCCTCTAAAAAAACACGGCGCCGTCCTAATAATGTCCGTAATAATGTCGAGAACGAAACGTGCATTAAGTTTAAAAAATAAACAGTTCACAGTTACGGTAGCGTTTGCGTTCCCTGTATTATTCAGTCAACTGTCGGGGAACGGCTTTCCTATGAAAGAACTAGTAGATTTACAGTCTGTTATTATTGCCAAAGTTTCTAGCGCTTGCAACGTACTGCGCCAACTTCAAGACTAAATGAAAATTATAATATGTATGAATACAATTGTTTTATTTATTGCGATAGTTTGTACAGTGAAGCTAGACATCTTTGTTGAGTCAGTTTATAACTTTTTCTAATTTATAAAGTTGGTGGATAGCGGTTCTGTTAGATATTGTTTGTGTTATAAAGTAACTTTGTACTACTCTGTTTGTTCCAATTTATAAAATAGAGCTGTCTGAATGTACTTTAATAATTACTTGAATAGCTGTTTGCATGAATGGCAAGTAAACTCGAAATTATTTGAAGTTCGCAGAATTTCTGCATTGCAGTAGATATCAAAGAAGTTTATTTATGCAATTAAAAATTAACTATTGCACATATTATATTCGAAGCTAAATTCAGAAACAGGATTTTATTAGATAAATAATTAATGTGCTTTGTTTACTTTGCAATGATTTGTTTTGACTTGTAAGGTGAGTAGACTACCTACTCTTTTGATAGGTGCCTATCAGATAAGTGTAGTTTCAGGTTTGTGTGGTTCAAAAAGAACGCGCTATTTTTATATATATATACATATATATTTAGGTGTAAGGCTTTCGAGTGGGAATCGACTACAAAATAATATCCAACCCTAAATAATAATTAGGTATAAATAAGCCGTTATATTGGTATTCTCAGCACCCAATTACCATTTACCAGTACCTATATCCAGTACATAAACCAATAGAAAACACACAAACAGAATGATAGAAAATAACTCATATTTTATACGTTAACCGTATCAACAATAACAAAAAGTTTCTCATATAAAAGTTTACAATATCGAAGTTAGAAACTTTACACTTAAGTGGTACTTGATCAAGTTTTTGAAAGTTGATGTTTTATAGTTATCCAGGAGGGTCGTATTTTGCTTGTGGAGACGTAAATATAAACAATATTTGTTTAATTTAAAAAGCGCTGTATCGGATTTGAATAAAATTTACAGATAAATAGATTACCTAAATAAACACAAGTATACTTAAATACTTCGACTAATTTTGATGTTTAAATAATAAGAATTGTCGGTGAAGACTTGGGCACAAATTTACAATATAATAGCTCATTCTGGTAAGTTTACCAAGTTGTAAGCCCCATGTCTGACATGAACAACCTTTACGGAACATGGGCGCCCAATAAATCACTACAACAAACAACTAAGGGATTCTATCAGAATTACCATACTAGTTTTGCGTCATCCGTGATTTCTATGTCATGCCAAAATATTCCTAGCTTCCGTAGCGAGTGCTACGGCGTAGCATTTATTAAAAAGCGTAGTCGTAGGCATTGCGTAGCGTTTTAACTGCTCGTTTCATTTGCCATTTGTAAAGCTCTAAGCCTTGCCTTGAGATATTTCTAGTTTTAACTCGAGCAAAAAAGAATATAGGATTTCATGGGGAATGAATAAGAAAAGTGTGAATTAATATTTATAAATAGACCACAGTTAGAAAGTGTTTGATAAACTTGTTTACGCAAAGTCCCTTTTTATGACGTCATCCTACACAAAAGGCGTCAGAATAAATTGTTGTTTAGACTTTGTCTGAAGGAGTCATGGGTTGACCTCTACTGTCCGATAAATATGAGAAACAACTTTCTATTCTACCTGCCAACCCACATATCTTGCATAGTTAATTTTGGGCTAATTTCGAAGAGACTGACTCAAATTGAAAGCATGACTGGCAGCAATAATTACTTTCATTTAAAAAAAAAGGTTGAATACAGTAACAAAATTCTTCGAAAAGAATACCTAACTACATTCAAACCTTCGCAAGTAATTCTACAACAATTACAACATTTTCCTGTTCTGTTACTCATGTAGTACATTAGAGCAAAAGTATGGGGCCGCCAAATAAACAGTAACGAACGAAGGTATCCTCTCTTTATACTAACTAGTTACGTCACTACCGTCATGACCATTCAGTACTTACATAAATAGAAAACTGGCAAACTAAAAGGTAGCTTCATATACCTACCTAGCACTGTTTTGTAGAAAATGAATTCCTTTGATATATTTTTAGCGGAGCCCCAAGCGATGTGAGTGTAACCTTGATTCCTTTTATTGCCGACTTAATACATATTTTAGAAGGATATTTATACGGCGTAATAGATAGCTATCTTTTACAACATTTTTAGCCTTTTCTTAAGCCTCCCGACGGCTAACTTTTTTAAGCCACCATTCAAGATTCACAATACATTACCTATAACACTTTTGTTCAAGATTCATATTACGTACATTAGCTATAATTTTTTTACTGGATCGATTGTTTTCTTAACGATGAATGATGAAAAGCTTTGCCTAGTAGTTAGATAGTATTGTTATTTTGTTACTTTCCATACGAATGGTGTGTACACCTTTAAGTGACGTTTTTGCACTGTATGGAGGATAAATGTGTTAAAAAATTTAAGCTATTTGTAAAAATGTCGTTGGTGTACCTTACTAAATAAATAAATAAATAGTAAATACCATAGGTAGATTAGGAAAAAGATACCTGTTTTCGCAACAAAACCTTATCAGATTTTAACTAACAGATTCTCATTCTCATGTCCAGTTTACGCAGAGATGAAAATAACCATTTTCTACATTATTTCGCACAAGGCTAAGTCACAACTGTTCTAGTTTCGAATGAAACTGGTCATAAACAAATAAAAACTTCTGAACAAGTAAGACATCTAATAATCCTAAGAGCAAAGTTCTGACTGCTTGAAAAATGTACGTTAGTATATTCTCAGATGAAAGAAATATCCTAGTGTCGAGACTTGAGATAGGATAACATTACAAACTTCTAAATAATAGCATTCTTTATTTTGTCATAATAAAAGAAAAAAAGGCAATTTGGGTTTTTGTGTCAGGGTGTATTAAATGTGTTTATTTATATCATAATGTAGATTAAACATATTATGTTGCTTGGACTGGCCTCAAACAGCGATGAGTAGAGAAAAGTGGAAGGCTTTGGGGGAAGCCTTTGCCCAGCAGTGGGACAGCTATTAATTAAAAAAAAATATTTATTTAAATTAACATTTTGTACTATTTATCAATATTCACCTACTAGCATAATTATTAAAGGAGCAGATAGAAAGTCTGAATTTTCATCACCTTTTATGCAGTGACAGAGACTTGTCAGATATTTGGGCCATGAGATTTAAACATGCATAAAACTGAAATATTAATAAGGCGCAGATTGATCCGTCGAATGAATATCGATTACGATTCAATTACCATATCAATTTCCTCTGTTTACTATCTGCTTCCAGGGGCTTCACTTGCAGTTTGATCTTTTTCCCATTATGTGTCTTTCAAATCCGTACAGACATTTTTGTGTAAATGCGCAAATAAATGGATATTATTTAAATACACTGTAGGAGCCTTAACGGGACTTTATAAATAAAACTTGACGACTGTATAACATAGGCTTTAATGCCGTTAAATGTACAATGATCACACATAGAAAACAAGTAAGTGCCCGGGGTCAAGCGCGTCGCAGAGAGAAGTGAAGGGAGCAGCACTCCCTTCGGTCGCCATCGCGGTTGCTCGATGAGGTGCGCCGACATACACAATTTTTTCAAAACAAACAGCCTGGTGATCATGATGTAAAAAAACTACTAAAGCAAACCTTTATCCGACATTCATTGACCTCTTTTCATTTTTAGACTTTTCTTTGTCTTTGCTTCGAACTCCAATTTGACAATTAAAGTCACTCATTTTGTAATTGTAATTTTCGTATTTACATTTTTATTTTTATTAATCTTATTTTCTGTTGACTTAACAAATATAAGTACCAATTTGGAGCAATGATGAAATTCAGGTGTGTTTTCTTGACCGTTTTTATGATGATCTAATATATGGAAGCTATTTAATATTAATGACTGTCTCTCTATTCATTAGGAACCAAGTACTATTCAGGTAGTCTAATTAAGTGATTCTAGCTTTCAATCAATTATTTCCGAGAAGTAATGTACAGCCTGCAATACCGCTCATTTATTAGACGCCTGGCTTCGTCAAAGAGGGAACTCATGCATTGATGACCAAAGCTTATTTACTTGTGGATTCAAGTCTTATTGCAAAGGCTTTGTTCCTCCTGTCGTTTCAATTGGTTTCAAACCAAAAAACTGTGATTTTTCTCTATATCATAGCTACCACAAGGTTCATAAACTTTAGGTTACTAGGACATTTGTACTCACAAAACACTGCTATTCAATACGAAGCATATCTTCCATATCTATTGTAGAAGCAACTTTGGTACAGAATAATAAACATAGGTAATGTTCTTCGTGAACATAGTTGTGGAGGCACAAGTTATCATTATTATGCTGAATTTTAGCAATTATTTCACTATTTTGAATACGCGTTGTAAGAATTTTAAACCTGGACCACGTTCGTACTTACAAAGTACGTCGTTTCAAGAATATTGTGTAAATTCATAGCAGTATTGTGCTTGAAGAGATTGACGAACTTAACAGCATATCATTTTGTTTGTGTTGTGTCTGATCATGGTTTTTCATAAATTTCTTCGTACCAGAAGTTGGCCTAAAGCTTATAATTAACTGGGCTGTTAAACAAAGCCGCTAACATTCATTCGGCAGACTTGAAGCGACTATTGCTAGACGTAGCCTCCTTAATTATACTCTTGCTCATAAATGGCGTTTTATCTACAAATGCCAGAGCTCGGCATTAAATAAAGTAGTTATTGTAGTAAATTATAATCACAACATTTTCTATTTCAGCTCATTGCTAATTACAACACTAATGCTCGGACTATTTATGCTTTCATCTGGTAAGTTTGTTTCTAATCTTTCTAAATCTTAATAGTTCCTTGTTATTGCTTCAATGTCCTATTTGAACAATAATAGGGGACAATAGGAGTGGCTCATAATTTCCTTGTTATTACAGGCTTGGTTTGCTTGCTCCGAGGTTTGGAATTGTACCAAAAGGAGGAGGCGCATAATGCAATACTGCGGTTTGTGTTCGGCTGTGTGTTCCTTGTGTTCGGACCTGTTGTTATAGGTTGGTTCCGTTTCTTATACTTATGTATAGTAGGTAAGGCTGATGTTCACCCATAGCATTGTTTTAACGGGCGTTTTTTGTAAAACAATTGTTTACTTTGAAAGTTGTACCTACGTGAAAATTCATAGTAAACAGTTATTTCAAGAAAACTGAGGTTCATCCTATCGGTGAGCGTGGGCCTGAATGAGAGTAGAAAATAAACAAATGAGAACCGATATGGGGTGAATCGTTTTTTTTTTTCGCTTTTCGTTGCTGTGAACTTTGTTTAGAATTTTATTTGTGTTACAGTAGAATTTGGCACAAAGTGATCAAATATGATTTGGAATAAAAATTGTGAATACAGATAAATTTTCAACAGCTTTTGATTTAGCTAAACTAATCATTATGCTTATTCTTCTCATTTTTCTCAAGTGTTCTTTTTCCTAATTGCTGGTTTAAATTACCAGAATTGGTAGGTCTTTTTGGTATCAAATCTTCAAATGATCCTTCTGGCTATGGGTACAGCGTGGGGAGTATCAGACTCTTGCTGACTAAAACGCACCATGTTCATTCTGAATCCCTTTGTGTACCACGGCCGCGGCAACTCTTGCCAACAATCCCACAGAATGTATAGGTCTTAAAATTAAATGTTAAATACTTGTTGTTACTGACATACAGCCTCGTTGCCCAGCTGTGGAGCAAAGTCTTCGGCGCTCAAGGTCTTCGTGCAAACGTGACAAGAGGTCCAGAAAGAGACCAGGGCCTCGCTTGAGTCAGCGTTCACAGAACGCCCCCCCTCCAAGATTGAGACGGCGCCGAGTTTAGTATTGAGTATACCTACCATGTATCATTGGGACTGGTGAACTTTTTGCAAAGGATTAGCTTTTCTTTGGCAAAATTTTCCACTGATAATGAATAAATTATTGCTATTGATAATGCAATTTGTTTGAGATACAACTTAGATTAGTTTCCCCATATATTTAAACTTCATATGCGTTCGGGTTACTATACTATTTTAATAGTTGGTAGTATTCTCTATTCACAGTATTTGTTATTTTTTGTATTTTCTCGCTTTAAATGATTTCATGAAAAGGCTATGGCTATGATGAATCAAATTACCGACTACAAATCAACCATATACCTTTGTCATCCATAAATAATTGATTATTCAGTAAATGGAAATCCATTCATTTGCAAAACACTAATAAATAAACGAAATGGTTGCCAAAATTATGGATACTAAATCAAGGGAATCAAAGATATCTAATCGACCGTCAATTATATTGTTGACTTCATTCAATTTGTTTCCGTAGATACACTGGTACAGCCAACAGACACAAGTAAAAAATTACTAGATTAACTCCAAAAATTTAAATCATCATTTCCAAGGGCCTGTGGTGTATGTTGTTTTTTAGAGTTACGTATTTAATTGCTCTTGAAATATTCTCTGTAGAAAAACATTTATCATTTAAGTTTTCTTAGCAGGTGATGACTTTCGAAAATGCATTTTGAGGTCTATTCATTGTGGCTAAGGCAAATTATTACACGTTTAAATTGCAGATCAGAACGGATCTCCAATATTGCAATATATTTTTACCACGCTTTACTTGACGTTCCTTTTAAAAGATTTGTACCTAAGTATTTTGCTTTATCTTGCTACAAATAAGACTGGATGGTGCAAACGTTTTTGCTTTCTGTACCATAATTATTCTGAATGTGATATCAGACACGGAAAATGACAGCGTAATGGATATACATGTTCGGTATCCGTATCTTTATGGCATCATTTCACATTTTCAGCTCTGTACACAAGTTCTAAAATGTTTACATTTACGCTGCGTATTAGCAACGAGGACCGTGCAATGATTAGATACCTACACAGATCTGCATCTGAAATCACGACAAACAACTAGTGAATAAACTACCTAAACCCATTTTTCGATATCTATATATATAAAAGAAAGTCGTGTTAGTTACTCCACTTATAACTCAAGAACGGCTGAACCGATTTAGCTTAAAATTGGCAGGTAGTTTAGAGCCAGGAGAAGGACATAGTTTTTGTCACCATCCGGCTACGAGAAGCAGTTATCTCGGGACGCGGGTGAAACCGCGGGCGGAAACCTAGTTGAAAATAAAAAGCACCCTCAAAACAATAGGGTTGTAAAATAGTATTCACAAAATTAGACTGCAATGTGAATAATGTACTAGGTACATACGTGTACCTAACTAAACTATACATAATATTGTCGGCATCGAGCCAGAATAGTTCAAACAAACAAACTCTTCAGCTTTATAACGTTAGGAGTGTAGATTAGAAGTCGAAGGCAAATAACGTTAAGACAGAACACCCAGTTCTAGAAAGTATACAAACTTATACAATATATTTACCGCTTGAAGATAAACAAAATCATAAATCCGGGAGTGAAATGTGTGCAGCGTCTGACAAACGATTATAGCTGTTCTAAATCTTGAAACGAGATATTTCGCCCTGACTCTGGATTTTGAGATATTTTTGCTAAGTATTGCAAAGAAAATTTATTATAGGTTTTAAGTTTTTTTTTTTTATTTCTTCGGTAAAAAGCACGCATTCATATTGTATGGTTATTTAGCTAACTTGGAACCCCTAAGAACGATGACCTTAGTCTAATAATAACCCAAGTATTTTTGTCGCTAAAACAGTATTACTCGAGAGTCGGCAGTAATTCTAGTCAGTTAACATTACAATACAAGATTTAACTACTACTTTCATATATCATGAAATAAGCATAACTTTCTCCTAGTGATTGAAATTGCTACTCTTAAAACTAACCTATCTATTGTGTACGATTCTCGGGACGGCAGCCTCACCTTTTCCGTCAAAAATTTCTTAGTAGCAGCTCCGAATTTGCATGGTTTTAGTTCCCAGAAAATAAGATATTTAATCAGTATACACGCGTCTCCAAGTACATCTCGGTAGAATACACGCAAATTATTACCTAAACTCAGTACCCGTGATAATATTATACGCCCTATATATTCTAACGAGTAACTAACCCAATAATAAACATGCAAATACGTAACACATCGTTATAAACAGAAGCTTGTTCGTCACTTACGACCTTTGATTATTCAGCTCCAAGTCACAATGTAATTTACATAATATTAAACTTTAGCCCTCGTAAGCTAAAGTATCTTTTTTATTTCTTTCAGTCTGAAACTCCACACAATACTATTCCCCAAAAATAGACAGACATTCTATAAAATTCAGTGTTTAAATATTTCTAAGCTCAAAAGTCCTTTATAACCGTTATTTCACAGAAAAATATAGTAACGTTAAGCTTTTATATTTTGAAATATTACCGAGTTTCCATTTTCAGCATAAGGGTCTTTTCAAGAAAAAAACTTGAATAAAAATAGTAGCCACTACTAATGTGTTAGTGCCGCATAAAATTATATGAAAGCAGTGCAATTTCATCTGGCTTGCAATTTGTTTAAGCCAACCCTTACTTCTCCCTTATTATTTCTTTCAACACAACTTTAGAAGAAAACGTTCCAAGTGACGCATTTTAATAGAAACATGATTATGCAAATGCTTTAGCTTTTATAATGAAAAATACACAAGCGTCACAGTCTAAAAAAGGATGACCAATTAACATGTTAAATAGTTGTAGGAGAGTAAAAAGATTCATGTAATATTTTCTAGACTAGAAAATTAAGCTTTCTTAAAACCCGTCGAGCACGACATGACCACAGTGTTTCATAATGAATTCGTTGAATATTAACAAAAAAATATTCTTTTAAAATTATATAGGTATTTCTTTTTTGTGAATATCTTTCAGTCCCTATATTAAAATCACTTAATTGCTTTGATATTCAGGCATAGAAATAAATCGCTCAGTCAAAACCTATTCATAACGTTTCAAAGCCTGTGCCGTTCGAAATTGGTCATTTTAACATTTAATGCTCGTACTTATAATGAGTGTCCTTTTGGTCTGTAAATATCGTGATTAGCTCCAAAAATACTCACAGGGTAATTTTCAAATCAGAACTTTAGAATCAGAAAAGGATAAGAATATCCTTATTGCTTTTCACAGAGACACGTGAAGGATAGAATGGGATAAGTACAATTTCATTCAATTAGAAATCCTTCAACCAGAATTCCAAACAGTCTTAAACAATAAACATTAAAATAAAACTATTGGCATTGTAAAACAAGGGAACAAAGGGTCATAATTATTCTTAATCAAATATTATTGTCTTCATAAATCTTAGCGCGGCGCAAATTAGAGCCAGTATAAATTTAGGTTTTAGTTAATAGGGCCGTACCTATAGGTATCTAACAATAGGATAAAACCTTCAGCTCCCAGTAAATGTCGTATCTACGCCCACAGATTATTTCACTTTGAATACTAAGCAAAGATATAATTAAAATTGGTAGGTAAGTATGTCCTAGATAAATCTTGCTATATTTAAATTGCTCTTATGATACAGTGAATCAAAGGTAAGACACACTAAAGAAACAATGGAAGGAGTGTGTGAAACACGTATGAAAGACTTATGAGAAAATAAAACTGCAGTTTTTATAAAGAACATTCACTATTCTTATCATTTAACTACTTACTCAAAAATCTTCAAAACAGTTCACAGAGCCAAGAAAATGAAATCTCAAACTTCGCAGTCAGACAAACGGCAAAAATGATATTAAATGCATGAACAACTTTCAGACAATACACGGCATTACAGAGCATGAAGAATTAACATTTAAACTGGTCTAAGCCAAAAGAGGCTTTTGTTAGTCCACATTCATTTGGGCACGAAGGGTAATTAAATAATTTCTGTAACAAAAAGCCCTCGCAGGTCGTGGCACTCTTGAACAAGTTAAATTTTCATCGCGACTTGTAAAGTGACCTTTATATTACGCGACTCCGCGAGTTCAAGCCAAATTGAATATGAATAGTCTTACTCGCGAAGTACCTAAGTGTTTCGTTAGTGTATTCAATTATAAACTTATTTTCGTGTTGCACTCACTTTTTATTTCTGATTTTCGTCAATAGTGACACCTTTATGTTTTTCATGCCTTTGCATAGAGGTATTGCTATAAAGACGTTTACCTATGTATATTTTCAATGTATTAAGTTGGATTTCGAAGAAAATGTGGCAGCAAATGATCACTGCAAAAGCACTCCTTTTGTCTGTAAGCTTGTGAAACTATTTCAAAGAAATACTAACGACTTTTGCAAAATCCTATAAGTATGTACCTACCTACTTATTCAATGGAGGATCTCGTTTAAGAAGGATTTAACGGATCTATTTTCCCATAGAAACAGGAGTTGTGAGGACCGCAACAACAACAATAGAACATAGAAGGTAGCTTAACATGACCCTAAGCACCTTTGTCTTTAAATAGAGATTTGTAATACCCTATACTTTTGCTTTCATCCAAAAATAAGTCAACTCTTTTTCTTTTATAAAGGTCAACAAGAATATTTCAATACTAAAGCCTTATCTCTCTTCGAGATTCTCAAAAGAATCGTATTCCTGAATTAAATAAAGAATTACCTTCCTATACCAACTCACAGTTTAATTAAACTTAAGTACAGGTTTTTATATTATAAACGAAAGTTGGGAAAATGAATTGCCCCTAAAGAATATCGCAATAAATTCATATTCCGTTTTTTTGCATCTATAATAAATTGCTAATTAAAAATAAAATATGCCAATTTAACTAAGTGCCTGTAAATACAGAATACGAGCTTATCCTAATACCTTTCTTAGTTGACGTGAAAATGCACATGTGCTGCACTGTTTAGTACCTAAGCCTCATTTAATTATTCTCTTACACTGGAATTCCCTGAAAGGACTAACTCACAGCTCCTGAGTACATTTCAGATGTATTTCAGGCTCAAACATCACTCGAGTTTTTAATTCTCTTGACTTAAGAGCATTATCCTTAAGTTGAGAACGTATGAAAATATTGTTAGCATAGGATTTTAATGTGTGATTATATTGGAGTAAGGGCTCTTTGTATATTTGAAGTAAACTAGTTAACAGTTGTTGTTCTATTAAATCAAAATTGATCATTTTTATTTATTTTTCTACTCTCATGATAAGATATATGACATGAGGATATACCTAATCCTGTCCGTAAGTAGTCAGGTAAGGATGTGAACAAAACCAGGGGAAAACAGCTAGCAGGTACACATAAGGGTATATTAAATTTGCTGAATTTCATTGCCACGGCGATATTTACATACATTACCTACCAGATTCAGAACCCTTTTTGATTTAATCATATTCTGGGAAAGAACAAGGGGTCGTCAGTCACTTCAAAGTTAACCGGTTTCGGGAAACTGACAATATAAATTACGAACCCGTGATGTTCATAAACTCATATAATGCTGTAAATAAGTACCTACCGTGTTTTACAAGCTTAGAAATGTGTGAGATTCAAAAATTAGGAGGATTAAAATGGTATAATATTTATGCAAAAATAATTAACCATGTCTTGGTGTTTACATCAATCAAAAACAAAATAATAATTTGGGTTGATATTTTTAGTAAAGTATAAAATAAAAAATCATGGAAGCTTAAGAATGTTTACTTTACTAAGCTCTTTGTCAAAAACAACGTCTGTTTAAAATAACCACACCAGTACCACCAAGTACAGTTAAATTCCACTGATTAAGAAACAACTAAACGTAATGGCAACACTAGTCCCACCGCTCACCGGGGCGCCTGTTTGTTCTGTGTACACTTGAACACAGCTATGTACAAGCCTTCACTCCGTACGTTTGATTTATTCATACGGGCGTGTGATAAGGTAGCCGGGCTCAGGTGCCGTACACTCAGCTTCGACAGCTGGGAGAAAAACAACGAGCATTTATTACAAACTTGGTCCGAAACAACCGACTGACGCGAGAGCTACGTAAAATTAAACTATGCCCAACTTTTGTACAAGGATACACTGGGGAGCATGTTGGGCTGTGCCCGTAGTGCTGAATAGCAAATTTGCAGCGCTTAAAAAGATGCTGCTAATATAGTTTGCACCTTTTTGAATAATGGCGGTAAAGACTTAAGTTCTCGTATAAATAAAATTAATTTTGAAAAACTGTAGTAAACATATTCTGTTAATTAAACAAAATACTTCTCTCATCAGCTTACTCATCCATAAAGCAAAAGTAATGACATGCATACAAACCTACATTTCCATAAAGCGAAAATAAAAAACAAAGAAAAAAAGAACAAACAAATGTAAACAAATCAACGTTCACGTGATAACAGAACGCCGCATCAGCGATAAAATTAAAAACGTACAAGCTCAAAGTGCGCTCAACGAATCGCGTGGATTTCGGGAAGCCTCAATTCATTTTATCGTTATCTGAATGACTCACCAGCTCTGATTAATTGGTACATCGCCGAGGTTCAACAAATAAAACTTATTACGCGCCCTTTGTTTTCGGGCTCCGCACATTAGCTTGTAAAAGTTGGAAACATGGACTTATTTATCTAGATTTTACGTCACTCTATGGGGCTTTAGCTCTTGTTTGGCAGAAAGAGTGATTGAATCCATGCGGGCCTGATTTCTTTATTCATTTTGAGACTTACTTACATCCTTGTCACCATTTTCATTCCATGCACCAATCGGAGGTTCTCATTTATGACCGATAACATCGTGAATGCATCGTAAGCGCTTTCAATTACATTTCTAAATTATCCTGCTTTCATATTTTAATTGGAAAGCACAATTTCAATAAATCGCCTGCAGCGATAGGAAGTTAGTGAAATTAAAAAACATTACAAAGGAAATTATTCTCCATTGCCATGTTTTTTCATAACAACATTACTAATTTAAAAAGGTAATATTATATCCGTCTGTACAGATTTCAATTTATTATGAAAAACGTCAACAAAAGCCATCATTAATAAAATTAATCGAAGATTCCCAAGAATATCCTCAGCTTGTTGATAGCAATTCCAATTAAGTACCACAGATAGATATTTATGGATCATTATTGGACACTGAGCAAAAGAAAATACTATTCCGGTAGAACATTTTATTGTACATTGTAAAAACAAAATTCAGCTGTAAACTTTCCTTGCACTGTGAAGGAGACCACTGAATCAGGGTTACATCGAAACTTTAAGTTTGCGACCAAAGGTGTATTGGTATCTATGTTGAACATGTATGTACAAACTAATAACGGTCTACACGTAAACGCGTGTGTGAATTTATCATTGACTCTTGACAAAACTATTATCCTATCAATTATTCTCAGACCAATTTTAGTACAAAATCCAATGATCTCTTAATCCTGCGGGTAAAAGGTCAGAAAGCGATTAGCTAGATCAGGTGGGAGGCAGCTATGTCAATACAATTATTATCTTCGTGTATTAATAATGCTAAACCCACGTCCAAAAATAGTTCTTGTTCGTGAATCTTTGATTTCATAGAAAAACAATTAAGATCGAACAATAAAGATAAACACAGACGATGTATCAACAGAATGTTAGAAAACAAATATTATTTTAACGAGCTCAACATTTTTCACGTCAACAACTTGTAAAGTTGTTCGCACAAAACTTCACAGCTCGATGATTACCGTAATGAGGCACGATAAGTTACCAATCAATAAGACTGAACTGATTAATGGAAACCTTGTGTCAAAAACAGACTTAGAATACGTCACGAGAATAAAGCACGCTTAGGAACCAAAATCCATTGGGCATTTCGTCAACTGTTTTAAGGCGCGGCTCCACCGCAGTGCACGCTGTGCACGGACACGCGGCGCATTTTAGCTGCGTGTATTCATTTGTTTGACAACGTGGGTCTACGTTTCCACTGAAGTACACGAATATGACCCACGACTATGTATAGCGTGGCACGGCGCACGGGTAGACCCACGCTGACATCGTTGAGCTACGTAACCGCTTACAACAACTGCTCTGCGATAACCGAGCTGTACATAGTCGTGGGTCTTATTCGAGTACTCCAGTGGAAACGTAGACCCACGTTGACAGCGTTGAGCTATGTAACCGCCTATTCGAGCAAGCCACGCGTGTATCAATGACGTCAATTCATGCGTAGCCTCTCCGTGGGTTGCAGTGGACACAACCACATACATTTTCTTACAAAGCGAAGCTTAATACACGTGCGTAGCCTCTCCGTGCACCGCGGTGGAGCCGCGCCTTTAAGTAGGTATACGTGCAAGCTGACGTAGTGTATCGCCAGTGTGTTACTTTTCGCCTTCAAACACATTTTAGGAAAGTTATGATGTACTCGTAAAAGTGGGGTGTTGTTGATGGTTTCACAGCGGACAGACCACCTGAGCTCGTTGAAATGTGGACCGTATTAGGTAATGACGGACGCATTACTTACCCGACTTTATTTTGGCAAGTTTTCACACAAAACTTGGTGAAAGCATTTTTTTTAAGAATAAATTGTGGGCTATTTTATAAACAGTAAATGGTTTTGACTATTTATCATTCTGGTATTGTGTTTCTGACATTATGCTGTTAAATATCAATACTTTGATAGTCTGACTTTCGCTGTCTTACTTTAGTATTCAATACTTTAGTCTGAACAATACATTGAAAATCTTTGATTGGCTGTTGTTCTATTCGATGAATAAAACACGAAATTGAATCGCAATAGTTTTAATATTTAAATTATATTTAGACAATATAACTCTATGAACTATTTAGCTAAATAAACAATACCTCAGTATACGTAGACTTATAAAAGCTGGCATAATTCCTACTAACACGAAATTACGAGATAAGTATACCTACTACTGAAAAATAAGTATCAAATTACCTCAAAACTGTATCTAATAAAAGCGCAAAATAAAGCATTATTTGATATCCATTAGCGTTATCCACCTTTTGTAAATAATTAATTAGTGTTCCAGTTTTAGAACTAAGTCTATAGAAGCCTCTGAATTTTCAATAGCTATTTATCTAACATGATTCGCTTTCAGCTAAATATGAAAACATTTTATATAGCCGTACTAGCCGTTTTACCGCGGTTTCACCCGCGTCCCGTGGAAACTACTGCCCGTACCGCGATAAAATATAGCCTATGGTTACTCGGGAAAAGTGTAGCTTTCTAAAAGTGAATTAATTTTTCATATCGCTTCCGTAATTTTGGCAAAACAAACAAAAAATGATTACTTTTTATTATCTTACCTAGTACTTATAGATGAAAATTGTTGTTCTTATACTATTTGATGAAAATCAAATAAACTTGAATCAAAACGTAATACACGTTAGATATTGGTATTGGTATTTCCGAAAAATATGGAAACTGCATCCACCGTGGTTCTGATTTAAATGCAAAGCCTCGGAATGGGATCGCGTCTCTGCAATCCGATCATTTATCGGGACCCTCCATTGTTGAACATCAAGTGTGTTTGCTATTGGAAATTATGATTTCTTCATATTTTCTGTATTGAAATGCGATAAATCAATTCGCATTGTTCAACTCTGCGGCTAGCTCTAGGTTTTATTCTAGAATTTTGAATTGCTTTTGTTCAACATTTTGGATGGTACCTAACGGAGAAGCACTCTTTAAAATCCAATAGGTACAATGTGTGTTTTTTAATAAGTTCTACATTAAAATTTGAAGTACATAACAACATCATTTTGCACATAGTATTTAAAACTGGCTATTGTTAATCCAAACAAACGTGTATTTAAACCGTTTACGCTAGAATATTAATTAAATGCTTAACTAAATTATAGGATAGCGGTATTTATAATATAATCATTAAAAATGCAAACGGCAGAAATAAAACAATAAAATTTAATGGATTAGCACTATATTCATTTGCAAACATTTGTAAATTTTCAATTAATAGTAATTTAAAGCGTAGCTGACGTCTGCCAAACTCATGAATAATGTTGTTAACCGAAGTTAATGCGCTCAGAATAACATTTTATTGCCAGTAATGGCGGTCGGACGCCAGACGCATATTTATTGCAACAACAATCCCGGTTTTGCTTATTTAATAAATAAAAATTATGCACAGATCTTTTTTAAATTGATTTCAGAAGCTTTAACGGCTTTATGTCGATTAAAAGAAGTTATCAAAATATAAGCTAGGTTTTTAATCATTGACGACGAGCATCCTATTACTCGTCTTCAAAATTAAATCAAAGTTGATAACAATGAACAGTTCTGAACAAATTGACACTTGCAAATGAAATCGTTCTCGATTTGATTAATAACTCGATCTCGCAATTCTCATTTTAGAGGTACAAGTAAAATATTTAAGCAATACTTCAATAAGTCGGTAGCATTGGTAACTCATAGAAGAGACTAGATAATAAATAGAGTTTATTTCAAAATGCAGGCATGGCCGCGATCAAAATGTAGTATGAAACAGCCATTTATAAATAACAACAGTAAAATCGAAACCTAAAATAAATAATCATTGCATTTAAATGATTTAGCTTGATTGTGCATTCATGAATCAGTTCCGTTCAATAAATGGAAACATTAAGTTAAGCGTATGTATTTGGTTGAAATAGTACAACATACATGCGTAGATATTTATTTTATAAATACTGAATAGTACAGGTACGTTTACCTACTAGAAGTATCAGGTACAACCTAATATCCTCAATAAAAGAAAATAAGACCCTGAAATATTTTCAATTCGGTAAGGGTTTTCCTCTGAAGCACCTTGGTATTGCAAAAACGGTCATAAAAGTATAAAAAGAAATGAACAGCGACCAAGAGCCCAATTAAAATTCAATAACCACACCATCACTGGCTCAAACAAAACAAGAAAGAAAAAACCACTGAAGGATAAAGGAATCGCATTTCGCAGTCAAAATTCACTGCAATGCAATTCGTATGTAAACGCCGTAGGACAGTACATAACTCAGGACGTCGGTGGGCAGGCTAACAAATGGCCAGCAATCTAATTGAATTATGTCACCTGGACACTAGGTACCGTCT
The DNA here is from genome assembly GCF_022581195.2 of Helicoverpa zea. Classification (NCBI taxonomy): domain Eukaryota; kingdom Metazoa; phylum Arthropoda; class Insecta; order Lepidoptera; family Noctuidae; genus Helicoverpa; species Helicoverpa zea. Next base: position 6,380,131 of record NC_061460.1, on the reverse strand, counting down.
CAATTTAGACTAATTTATAACTACACCGCACACAGATATTGCTGCCGTGCGAAGCAATTGGATAAACGTATGTGCGTTAGTCCGTAAATCCCGGATGTCAGGCAACTTGTCTTAGGTCCCAATTAAGTGACGTATTGCCAGCTTAGTATATAATACACGTGTATCAACGGAAAATCTCAGTCATTTTATATAACCCGATCCATCTTCCTCAATATTATGGAGGATTTTGAAGTCTAAAATACATAATATAAAATGACAGATCGTTGCGTCGTCGAGCAGCTTGACACAGGAATTCCCAATATCACCATACACGTGTCGCTTCTATTTCCGACATAAAGGCGTGAGCATTCAGCGAAATAAACAAAAACATAAATAATACTTAAAACAAACAACAAACATAACGTTTGTTAAAATCTAGTTAGTGACCGGAAACCTCAGTCAGTTTGAATAATAGAGTCAACGAGAAAATATGTGGAGAATATTTGTTATTCAACGGATCCCACCCCTCTGAAATTTTGAATACACGTAGTTTTGTAGCCGAAGTAACTTGCTTGTAGTACATGATACTCCATATCCCGACTCATGGCATAGTTTTAAACTTTTCTAAAAGAACAGAGTGACGAGGATTTTGTGCTAGTTCCATTTCGAGTGCTTCAATATTTTCAAGTATTGGGGTAGGTAACTAACCTTTCGAGTTACTTTTCAACGTTTGCAGATTTAATTAGCATCAATTTCGCATATCAAGCCAATTAATTTTATGAAAAACTCCTAAGGCACAAAGTGGAATATTTAATTCGCTATTAAATAAACTCTAAACAGCCTAACAGCCGGAAAATTTGCACGAAAATTAGTAAAAGCGAAGTTAAAAGTGTCAGCGAAATAATTAAATTAATGTAGTACTTCTCCCATGTCAACCGTTTATGGAGTCCGGGGTAACTTTAAATTACGTTTTATTGCCTTACTTGATACCCGCGCTTTGTTACTCTGGAGTTAGGGTGTTGCCACACTAGCGAGCGGTGACGCGCGAACAAACGACTGTGCAACATTCGCGCGATTTATGACCGACGCTAACCGCGTAAATCGTGACTAGTGGCTGCAGTCTGGTTTTCACTGAGATTCTTTATCCGCATCCACCACATAAAGCGTTTAAATCGTAAATTTACGATTGCGTAGTATGAACGAGGCGTCAAACACGTAGGACGCGAAAACAAACTTTTGCAGATAAGCGTTCCCGCAGTGATAAGACAATTACCAGTGTGATGTCACCTTTATCTGACGTGCAAATATGCCCATTATACTTCCCTCCTAATTATATTTCATTGGCCTGTAAACGCTCTTGGATTAAATAGCTGTTATAAATCTGACGAAAATTAATTGGCCAGTACTTATAAAGGGACTCAAAATGCGTTGAGTGTTTAGTTAAGGCACTTTTCTTGAATGATAAGGTAAAGAAAATAATATAATTTTTGTAGTTTTTATTCTTAAGGCCAAAAGGGTTAAGCTGAGGGCCTCTAGAGCTACACATTTTGAAGACCCGTATCACAGATGGCGTCTCAGAGACCTTACATAAAAGGATCCAACCCTTAGTTGCTCTTTTAGTAAAATCCACTAGAATATTACAAACCCTGGAATAGCCTGAAAATAGAAAGTGTTGCCTTACAATTATAGATACAACATACATGTAGGTATTACAAATTTGTTAAGGAAACAGTTTCCGGCCAGGTCGAGAAAAACTATGGAACGTTTTTTTACAAGATTTCCTCCATAGCCATATAAAATATCTTGGCAGAATTCCAGATATGAATAAAAATCATTGTAGTTACATTTGTATTGAACTCTCATTTTCTTTCGATCAGTAAAACAATGGTTTCTTAGATTACGGCCAGTGTACATACAAGCTTTTGTAGACAAGATTGCAATCATCTTCCCCTTAGTAATGCCAATATTTGTAAGTAAAATAGCCACCGTGAGCGTTTCACCTACATCCCGTAAGTATTAACTAATTACTCCACGTACCCAGATAAAAAAATACCTTAAAAATGATAAAAAATGGGCTATTCTAATGCTGAAAGAATTTTTTAAATCGGTACGATAGGTCCTGAGAGCGATAAGCAAACCTATTATTCTACTTATTAAAATTATAGTATGTATTGTAATAATATTAATTTATGAAAAATGCTACATTATTACATACTTATTATAGAAGAATAAAACTTATTCATGCTACAATATTTCATAGTTGAGTGTCGAAATATCTGTAACGGTTATTTCCGATGCTCCGACGAGTTTCCAAGATGTTGCCTCGGCTTTTAAACAAAGAATAGTTTCTTATTCAAAACTACAAGTTCCTTGGAAACGGGGTATTTTGATAAAGCATTGTTATTTTCAATAGTAATTGGAGTACCTACAATTTATTTAATGGGAATTGTAAAAGTTTTTCTTCAAAACATTTACTTACAGTAATATTATAAAGAGAAAAACTTTGTATTCTTGTTTGTTATGGAAAAAACTCAAAAACGAATGGACCGATAAAAAAATCGTTCATTATTAGAAAGCAACATTATCTGCGAGCATAAAGTAAATAACCGAGTAATCGCTACTAATATTATAAATGCGAAAGTAACTCTGTCTGTCTGTCTGTTACGCTTTCACGTCTTAACCACTGAACTGATTTTAATAAAATTTGGTACAGAGATAGAGTTGAGCTTGAGAAAGAACATATGATAGTTTTTATCCCGGACTTTGGAAGAATTCTCTCGGAAACGCGATATAGCGGAACTCTACGCCGGCGAAGCCGCGGGCGGAAGCTAGTAGCACAGATTATATAGAAGTTTCCACGAGATGCGGGTGGAACCGCGGGAAAACGGCTAGTTACAATGATGATTGAATTTTCGCAGGTAATTGTAGTCTATCAAGAACCGTTCCTATTTTGAATTCGTATTGGTATGGATAGATAGTGAGGACACGATCATCGCGCTTCGAATATCATAGTTTCCCTGCTCACACCGATCCATTTGGGAATTTTGTGAATGTCAGTCTCTGTATGCACTCCTTTTCACATTCATTTCAAGTTTCCATCGATCAGTTCAAACCTACATGCAATAATAAATGGGTGACTTTTATGAACCAAAAAACACGAAAGATATTACTAACAGTAAAATAAATTCGTGTTTTTTTTTTGCAATGTATCTGTATTCGTTTATTAAACTTTTTTTTTATTTATTTATTCTTGCACATATTTATTACATTTTTAAATATTAAATACAAAAATAAAAAACATTTAAAAATATAAAAAATAGGTTGCCACCGATATCGGGCACAGGGTCCAAGGTACCGGTGGTTAGGGTCCCAAAGACAGAAAGCTCCTCACAATACGTGCCGTATCAAGGAGTACTGCCTTCTGAATCAGTCCCTTGATCCAGCCGCCCAACGAGAGCCTCCTGAGGTGTTCGTCGAGGCTCTTGGCTATTAAACCATTGGCCGTAATAATCGGCACAATAACAGCCGTGTCGACACTCCACATGGCGACAACCTCGTGCGCTAAGTCGAGATACTTTATTTGTTTCTCTTTCTCTGCTTTCACGAGGTTCTCGTCATGCGGAACGGCGACATCGATTTATCATCGCGCGGCGCGCTAATCGACCTATCACCACTATATCAGAGTGCTTAGTGCGAGTTTTCGTGAATTTTTTTACGGACTCACATGAGAGCGCGTATACTAAGATTTGTATGCAGTGTTGCCAACTTAGTGGATTTTCCACTAATACTGGTGGTTTAAGTCCCCTATTTAGTGGCGAAATGTTGAAAGTACTGCGGGTCAAGTAGCGAAATGTAAGTTTTGTGGTACAACTTTAAGGAGTTACTATGGAGATTTGAAGTCTCACGGAATGTCAAAAAAGCATCTACAAAACAAAAAGGTGAACGACTACTATATAATTATATTAAGTACTCATTCATTGGTCAAATGCGTAACTAAACAATTTGTGAAACTACTACGCCGATTATAATTTGTGAAGGATTCGGATCGGGTCGGATGAATTGCTAAACAGATGTAATGCTTTGTCTGTTTTAATTTTCTATCGTTGCCGAGTTACATCTTTGGATGATTAAATTGTTTTAGGTTACAATAAAATATAAACAATATTTTTTTAGTGGTGAATTTGGTGATTTTAAGTGTGGGATAAATTTTTGTTAGTGGTTTTCTGGTGGTTTTAAAAGTTGACTCTGGTGGTAAGCTTCTACAACTGTTGGCAACACTGTTTGTATGGAACAAAAACAGGTTCCAATTTTTGACACTAGGTGGAGCTGTTTTTGTTCCATACAAATCTTAGTATACGCGCTCTCATGTGAGTCCGTAAAAAAATTCACGAAAACTCGCACTAAGCACTCAGGCTTATTGACTACAAATAGTCCTGTCAGTTTGATAGATCGATCCCAGTACAACGTGATATGGTCCTTATCGAGAACTGGATCGGGCGCATACTTGTAGTACGGTACCTTAAGGTCTACAAGGTTGTATTGCAGAGCAAGCTGCTGGTGGATGATCTTGGCCACTTGGTTATGTCTGTGCAAATATTCACCATTAGCCAAACGAGAACAACCAGATATAATATGTCTGATAGACTCACCCGGACTCACCCTGGTGACATGCCCGACATATGTCAACCGTCCCGTCTTTCACGATATATCTCCGGTAGTTATTCGTAAGGATAACTTCGTCCATTTATTAAACTTATCGTTATGAATATATTTTTGAATATTTGATTATAAATAACAATAATTCACGGAGGAGGAAAGACTAGCGGAGATGCTTTAAAGCAGGTAGGTCACGCGCCTTCAGGTAGGTCAAATACGTCACGACTACGTCACGGCAGGCGTGGCTGGACACCGCCCATATACCGTCCTTCACATCAAACTGACATCTTGTCATAGCTGTATTTTTACCACAATTTCAACAGATTTTATTTGTTACTCGATTAAAACAATGAAATGCGCTATAATTAATTGTAGAAATTATTTAGGATTTAAACTCAAACATACCGATAGGATAACATTTCACGTGGTAATATTTTAGCTTTTAAACATATTTTTTGCTAGAGACATCTGTCGTCGAATAGCTGCATTTCTAGAACTTCTAAGTGAATTCGTATTATTTTCGTATCAATCTGGTATCATTGTATATTATTGGTATCAATTTTTGCCTTAAAAACAGCTTAATTTTTCATTGCATCCTACAAGCTTTTTTATAGATTATTAACAAACCAAAACATATAATATCATGAAAATTTTAAATTATAAAAACACCATCTTTCGGTAAGTAGTCGATTTAATATTTGAAGTAAAATTGTGTTCATCAAGACAGAGAGACCCGTTACAAAATGAAGTGCTACCAGACACAGGAAATTCAATCACAAATTCTTAAAAAAGATCTTATTTAAAAGCTGCATATTATCTTAAAAATAATCATAACTCTTACTATGTATTTTTTTTGTTTTATCTAAGAAAAACAAAAAGCTAAAAAAGTACTTTTGTAAGAATATTTCTCGATATATGTGAATATGAATTGTTTTTAAGGTGGATGAACATTGAACAAGCATTTTCCGGTCTATCGCTATATAGAAGGAATATTATTCAGTTAAAATATATAGGTAGGTACTGTGTTATTTTAAATATAAGATGTGACTAAGATTTATTTATATTCATCACCAGCAATGTTTTACATGGTTAAATCTCTCTTCCCGTACATACTTTTTGAATGTACCTTTACTCAGAGCAACATCCGACACACATAAAGTCCGCCATTTAGTGGATGCGCCGTTATGATATAGTTGTGAAAACTCTAATTTGATAAACACTGTCCAATTTTAATTCCCATTTTTCTTGGCGAATTTCATAATATGGCAACATCGAAAATAACAACAATCATCATCAGCACGGTTCTAGAACAAATAGAACAAAGTTTCGTGCTTGTGACGCCATAGTGGCTAGTAGACGAACTAACACAATGACACAAGTTGATACTTAAATTACACCATGCGGGTATTTTTGTCCCGTGGTGAATAAAAATGATTTTTAATTGAGTCTCCGTTTAATGATTCCTAGTAGAATTATACCTAAGTATTTCAATTATGGGGTTGTAAAGAAATTGTGGGGCAAGTTCTCGGCACAAGATAATACTTATATGAGTATTATTTTTAAAACTTGTTTATCTCTCTCTTTTTCTTCGTTCATTTCAAATGAATGCTTCTTCAAACTTTCCAATTCAATTACTATTTTTAAAGATTTATTAAGTTTGAGTATTAACTTTACTTTTTAGTATGTCACTAGTGGTCAAAGTTAATTTAGGGTTAGATTTTAATTATCCTATTCCACACTAGATGGATTTACAAAAAATGGGTGGCTTCCCATAAAAGGCGTATAAGGGTGGAGCACGGTCGGAGCCAGTAACGTTCCTCGTCCCCCGCTCACCCGAATTTTGGCGCGCTGCTTTCTTAGGAGATTTTACGTTAGGGCACCTCCGCTAGTCTTTCCTCCTCCGTGCAATAATTATTTTAAAAATATTTAACTATCATCGCTCTGTTGGTTTCACAGGATATAATAATAAGGTAGGTATTAATTAACCATCCTTTTATTTATTAAATGTGGTTATCAAAATGGATTGAGGTTTGGTGTTAATTAAAATTAATCATATTTTAGCATTGTTAAAATTCCGATGATTCCGGTATGTTGGTACTTTATGTATACTAGCTGATTAACAAAGTTTCATCCGTGCCTTATCCACTCAAGCGTCCGAGGTAACAACTGTCACCAAAAAAATTCTTGCCTTAAGCGTCCATGGTGACTACAGTATCCGAACGACATCGTTCAGTTTAAACGTGTAGAGCGCTATAACCAGGTGGTATTAATATAGTTGATTGATACTAGATGGCGCGTTATGAAATTTGTCATCCGTGAGTTGTGATTTTTTCTGTGCAATGGCAACATTAAATTTATAAAAAAATATATTGAAGTGACAGTTCGTCGTTTTTGACAAGTGACTTTTTTGTGTGTGGAGCTCTTGACAAAAATGTGGTAAGTTTCTTGTTTTATACCTTATTTAGATTGTTATTTTATATCAAAATAAACGTGAAGAAATTTCCTTTACGAAATATGTATTATTACGACAATTTCAAAACGTTTACATAGTATAATTTAGTTGGAAAAGTTATACGATCACTACACAATCATCGTTTGATACTTTTCTATTGTTTACAGTGTATTCTAATTGGTTATTTTTGTTAAATAAATGCAAAATATACGAGAATCGTTCACTATTAGCACGTTAATGGCCATTTACAAACGAAATACATTGAGATGGGGTCTATAATGATTAAAATGTTAAGACGTTATTCATGATTTTAGTGTTGGTGAGCCGACTCCCCTTGGACTGATCTACTTACAACGTAAATAATGGTTTGTTTACACGGAGCGTTTTATGATCAATTTGGGAATGTTTTGTTGTTTGTAAAAAATGGGGCTTTACTGAGCTTAGGCCCTTGCGCATTATAATGTTTGTTTATGGTTTTTTTTTTTCAGTTTTACAGTGTCTTTTTTTTACTGTAATACCAATAACCGCTTTCTTTTTTTCTATTTAACATAATTTGTATAATAAAAAAGGATATGTAATAAAATTATATAAAAGTAAACGTTTAATTTAAAAAAAATAATAAAAAATTTCATTAAAACAACCTCGTCGTGTGAACTCGCTATTAGCCGGGCGGCCATCTTGGCACATTTTTACGTCGCCCGAGGCCCAGTGACCGCTTGAGAAACACTTAACTTTGTTTATTTTTTCATGACAGAAAACTAAATATTTATATTAAGATATTGGTATCATTTAAAAGAGTATATCCTGTACTAATATAATAAAAAAACATTGTTACCAGTAACCACTATATTTTTCTTATAAAACTCTGAATAAAAAAAATATACGATATTTTTTTTGATATCCTCAACTTTATACTTTATTATCATCCTATAATATTAATTAAAGTAATTTACTTTTAATCAAATAAAATTTTACGTTCTTTTAGCTTTCCGTGAGTATTTTTTATTCGAATCTAGCTATTGTAGTTTTTCAGTAGTAATCGTTTTTGTTGAAAGAGTCTCGCTTGGTCGTAAAAAAGAAATTGACATTTCATGCGCGGACAGGTGGGCCGAGAATCACCGCGCGGCTTGGACGCTTGAGTGGCTAAAGGAATTATTTCCTGTAACCGCATAAAATATAGCCTATGACACTAACAAATAATGCAGCCTTCTTCTACCTTTTTCTAAGAGACTTTTCAAAATCGGTTTAGTAGTAATATTATGTATCCTTACGATCCAAAATTGTCATTTAATTAGTTTTAAGTTGTATATATATATAAGTTTATTTTATTTTCAATTATTTTCAATTAATGTAAATATTTTACAAAATGTATTTTTTCCTAAACTTAGATAAATAATTATTTCGGCAAACTGATAATGAATGTAGTAGTTTGAAAAAAAAAAAAAAAAAAAATTGTCATTTTATTGAATTGAATTACATTTCAAAGTTTTCATCTTCAAAATGCGAACATTGTACTCAGCATTTTTCAACTCACCGGCGTCCTTAAAAAGTAAATTCTTAAACCTCCTCCACTCGCATCACTAGGACTATTGAAGTGAAAATGCAGCGCCACGACCGTTGCCTTAACATCTAATTAATTCACAATCCAGCATCCCTGTGCCATCCCACAGCCCGAAGCCATCCTAAAACATATGCAGTCCTAATCACCCATTAGCAAAACAAAAGCGGTAACTCTCGTAAACTAAGATTTGCACCGTCATATCTCGTCTTAGCATCTCTTTGGGCGTAGGCCCCTCAGGCGAGTAAAATTACGGGCACATTGTAACAATGGACTAGGAAGCCCTGATGGTCTAAGTAAGGGGTATTGTTTTGCGAAATGCTTACATCGGTTCTGTGGTTGTTCATCATTGGTATATGGACACGTGTGCAGGTATGTATCCTAGATTTATAGAGGCACTGGATCAAACGGTTTTAGGGATTATTAGATGACACTCCAAAATTAAAGCGGATTCCTTTTTTTTCAGTATGATCTGTTCCACTGCTGGCAAGGGCCCCTACCTTTGTTTCCACAGCTCCCAAACCTCCAAGTGTTCCTGTCGTTCTTAGTTGTAGTCTCAGTTCTTCGTGCCGTCCCTCCCGGAGCCTACCTTTAAGTAGTATTCAAGAATTGTAAAAGTATGAAAGAAATATGTACAATAAACTCCAAGTATTCTTAGTATCCAAAAAACGGCCCATTCATTCGCTAACCTACTCATGTATCACAAAGTCCTTATTACGTTCAAATATTTCAAGTATGCGAGTACTTACTCTAAACTTTTGTGAAGATTCTCAAAACTTCTCGTAACACGAGCTCGAGTGGTCATGTTGACATTTTTAAGATATGCTTAGGTTACATCTAGTCCAAATCCGGTGACATTGAAACTCCAAGAACCATGTTACGTACTTGTCTCAAAATGACTTTAAATTGAATACCACCTTTTTAATAAAAAATAAAAAAACATTTCGATACCTACCTACTTTATATATTTATCCTAGTTTTGGCAATGAGATTTTCGTCTCATTGCTATGTTTTCTATAAAAAAAACTGGCAACAAACTTTGACTTATATTATACGTTTATAATCAAAATTGTCACAGAGTATAATACAACGTCCCCGGGAGCCGTCTCAAGTCACAGTGTAAAATTTAATGAGCCTGTCAAGCGTCAAGAAGTTACGAGTAATTCGAATTAAAAAGTTTCCCTGTGAATTAATTTGGAGTGGCGTAATAAAGACATAAGCACGAATCGTGTTTGTATATCAGTGTTACTGTATTCCGTCGAAACGTGATTTACTGAGCGGATTTCATTTGAAAAGTTTTGTTATAATTATTGAAATTACACACGGATATCTCTATTGCGAAATTAAAAAAAAAAACTTGCTTGAAGCTTAAAATTCTAACTCACAATCTTATTACAGAGCTCAGTGTCTATGACATTTAAGGTTTGAATTTTGAGAATTCACCCTAAAATTACCTAAGTAGGTCCTTATTTTCAGTATATTGTTTATAAACATCAATTTCAGTTTATTGTTTTGCAAGATTTGAGTAACTAGACATTTCAAAAGGACCAGAAGAATTTCTGGAAATGAAAAAGGAAATTGGCAATTTTTGAAATGTTCCAATTTATTTTCAATAAATTTTTCCTTAGCAGTGGTACTTGTGACTTTCGAAGTAATGGAATAACAAAATATACGTAGATTAGGTAGTTACGTTACGGTATTTTTAAACAGGAGTTATGAAACAAGATCCGTTGGTTGGTACTATACAACATTACGTAACTACGCTGTCGTCTTTACACACATTATCAACTGGTTCTAACTGCAGGTATCACCGGTTCCTATAACATCCAAAACCACAGACTCTAGCTAAGCAAAGTTGACAAAACTCCCGTCTAGTGGGGTCGAATCCTTGTATCATCCATATAATAGCGGGCCAACCCTTTAGGAGCTCTTCAAACTTGGACGGTTAAATGTCGGCCTGAATTTGCGTGCAAGTTGCATTAAGTGAAGATAATGGTAGCACTCGGTCTTTGGGGACATTATGTGAGCTAAAGAGGAAACTTCGTGGTTTCTCTCCACACTTGCGCAGACGTTTGTTGGCTTAATTAAGAGGACGATATTTACAACTATGTTGAGGGCTTTGTAGAAAGTTTTCATTTCAACGTTGAGATTGGTACGTGAGATGTTTTATTCGTGCTGCTTTTATTTAGACTTTTTACAATTATTTTTTTTTAATGTATAAAGTACGTATCATACATGCACATTATTATAATGTGCATTATTATAATGTGCATGTATGATACGTACTTTATTATTTATTTCAAACATAAATACAATAGAATTTCTCTACATATCCACCTTAGAATGGAATATGAATACCTATTATATAGTTCTTATATCAAATATTCATGTCAATACTATTCTATCAGATATCAAAGTAATCAACACTACACACTGAACTAAATTCTAATTCAGCACACTCAACCAGTGAAACTCAAATATTTAGAGGCATCAATTTAATACTAAGAAATCGTGTTACCACGAACTAATACCTTTCTAGATATTCTTGGAATTGTATCCAATTAATCTTCATTATGTAGTTATACCCCTCCAGGAGGAAATTATTACGTACACAAACGCCTCTTTTTTCCAAATATCTACTGAAAAACAAAAGAATGTGAAACAAATGAGACAGCGTTTGCAATAGGCCCATGAAAGCTAAATTCTCTCCAAAATGCTCATCGAATTTGGTACGCATAGGAATTTCATGGAACGTGCACAACGACCGGGTATCCAACCTATTATCATATTTAATTAAACCCCTCTCCTAGCTATATTTACTGAGATTCGTATTACATCAAAACTAATTTATCTTGATCGCATAATTCATTAACGCCCTAACAGAATCCTCTAAAGAGGTGTTTTAGAATTTATGTAATTATTTTAAGCATTAAAATTGGTGTTGTCCCTGGGCAGAAATAAAGCTTTACATCTTCAGTTTGGGAAGGCGAGACTCAAGGCTTGTTCGTGGGTTATAATAAATTATATCATGTGTATAATTTACTCTAACAATAGACTAGCTTGTGGACTAGCCCTTCTCTTCCCGAGAGTATTATAAAAAGCAGCTAAAGGGTCGGTGACGCAAGAGGGAAGTCCGCAATATAATATTTTTTGCGAATATGGAATATGAGCATATGACATTGTAAAGTCAATTAATACGACTACGTACAGCAAAAATATTTTGTGCTCCTGTGCAAAAAACAATATTCTCAAAATTATTCTATCTTAATGGCGGAGAAAGCTCTGCAAGACGAGATTTTTTTCTCCTGTATGTGACAGTACTTTCAGGATTAGCCACCATATAGTTTCCAAAAATTTTACTACGATTCCTGATTACACAGGGATCAACAATTATTATTTCAACATTGCGGATGTAGACTCTGTAGAATACGTATAACCTACACGAAGACTTGTTCCCGTTAGCTTCCAAATAGTCAATCAAAACAATTGTTAGAGCAAGTTACTACAAACAATTAATAGTCAGTAACTGCTTCCCGTTCAATATTGATTCTACCGAAGAGCTTCAGCTTCTGAATTGTTCCTCTAGCAACTACTATCACATTATAATAGTTAGCTAGACTCGATTTGTACGTTAATTACTTGCAATTTAAAAAGTTTGTTTTGAAAGAGGATTTACAAATTCACTTTCAGAACTCTTAAAAGAACTTCAGTCTGCATCGTTTTTTGTTGAGGTTGATAAATTAAATACGACTACAACTTATGAATCGGAATCGCACTTGACTTTAAACTATAGTTGATACAGGCTATTATATCAGTATTTTGGAACTCCTTACATGTGATTAATCGACCATTAAAATAATGTTAGGTAATTCTTACAAAGAACAAAGATCTGTAAAAAAACAGAGCTAAAACTCCCAAACTAAATACCAACAATAACGTAACCACATTCATAACATAATTTCTAATTAGCTCATTTGGTTTTGAATTTTAGACGGCAAATAGCGCATGTCAGAGGTAAACCGCGACTAAATTGCGGCTTCGAGTGCACAAGATCTGAGGAAGGACTGATTATAATTAGTACAAACGACCTAATTCTCTATTTACTCGGCGTAATTCAATTTACACTGGCTTATATTTGGATCTAGTAAATAGGATAATGGGGATATTTGCTTTATTTCTATAAAGAGCTGATTTTATGGTTAAGTGTGTTTATAAAAGTCATAATCTGCGTAGCTTTTTCGTAACTAAATTTGGTGTTCTCTTCCAGTCTGACTGGTGAATACCAAAAGTAGAGCTAGTCAAATCCATGAGGGCTCAATGAGTTGCGTATTTAGTTTCATCAGAAAATACATAGTTTCAACCAGCATACAAATACACAAAAATCTCATTAAAAAATGTACTTATAATGCAATATTTCATTGCGAGAACACCGATGGAGCGTTAATCTATACATATAATAAATCTGTAAAAAAACTGTGTCTGTACATTGAATATATTAAAAAAATAATAATTGGGTGGGGTTTAGAAACAGTAATGGAGCACAAATCCAAAAAAAAAATTCTGTCTGTATGTCTGTATGTCTGTATGTCTGTATGTCTGTTTGTTTGTACACGCTAATCTTCGGAACTACTGGACGGATTTCAATGATTTTTTCTTTGTTGTATCAGTATTAAGCCTGGTCAACATATAGGCTATAATGTATCTTCGAAACTTGAAGACCTGATGCAGAACACCAACAGACCAACAAAACTATAAGAGATACAAAAATGATGCCATGGCAAAAATTGTTTCATGTGATGAGCATTTTCAGCTGAGATAATAAATTTTAAGATCTGGAACACCTGATGTGGAACCCCAAGAGCCCAGCTTCTCTGTACCATATACAGGTATAGCGTTTTAGCAAAAGTTGTTCAATTTGATAAGCACTTTCTATTGACTTATACAAATTGAAGATCTAAAACACCTGATGTGGAACTCCAGGGGCCCAGCTAGACTATAGCATATAGAACTATGACGTTTTAGCAAAAGTTATTCAATCTGATAAGCACTCTCTAAAACACCTGATGTGGAACTCCAGGAGCCCAGCTAGACTATAGCATATGAAGACATGACGTTTTAGCAAAAGCGGTTCAATCTGATAAGCACTCTCTATTGACGTATAAACATCGAAGATCTGGAACACCTGATGTGGAACTTCAAGAGCAAACTTGAAATGTATAAAAATGAATGTTATGAAATAGGTATGGTGAATCAAAAAAAGTAATTAGTCCGTCTTTTAAGTAACCCTAAAATAACGGACACGTATTTTTCTTTTCTCTCTCTCACAAACAAATAATAACGAAGATGCAACAACGCTTGAATTTTGTGTTAAGTCACTGCTTAGTACAAATTTTACATATCTAGACGTGGCGCCCCGAGCCCCCACTCTCCGACTTTGTTGCGTTATATCTCATTATTATTTTGTATGTCTCTTCCATGCCTCGGGACTACAGAGTTCCGAATTTTTGGGAGGCAAACGTGGGGCCGAAGCCAACACGCTGAAGCCCTTTTGAGACAACTTTTATTAAATGGTGACACAAAACCGACGATTATCCCTTTATACACTATAGAAATGAACCCAAGGACAATCCCCGGTGGACGTCGTTAAAAAAAAGACAATCCCCGGTTCTGTGCTAAACTATTGCTAACTATGGAGGAAACTACTTGGGCTATTGTGATGGGATGTTAGTGGATGACAATGTATTAGGTACATGTAAAAATGGCAGGTGGAGACTCGCCACCTCACTTACTGGGCCCCCGGGAACCAGTCACTGAATAGCAACAAGAGGGCAACAGGGACATGAGCGGCTGAAGGGTGAGGATACCTCGGCGGACTTTAAACGCAGATTACGCGCTCCCTGTGCTTACCATGAGGCACCCACCCTCCGAGCAGGGCTACTAATAGTGCTCTAGCGACTCCACTCTGGACGGCCAAGCCAAACCAGAGGCGTGAGACCTACCCCCGTCATGGTTCACTCCGACCGGCCGGAGATGGGGGCAGTATACTCTCCCTGGAGAACTCAGTATATATGCCCCGCGGGGTCGCTACTCCCCGTCATCAGCCTCAGATGTCCTGCGGTGCTTATATCTCATTATTATTGTAGTTATTATCTCAAGAGCCTTTGTTCCAATTATGTTAGGGTCGACTTCAAATCACGATGCAACTGAGTACCAGTGTTTTACAAGGAGCGACTGCCTTTCTGACCCCCACAACCCGGTTAACCGCTCAACCCAACACCCCTTGGTAAAACTGGTCAGACTTACTGGCTTCTGACTACCCATAACGACTGCCAAGAATGTTCAAGGACAGCCGGAACCTACAGTTTAACATCCTCTCCAAATAACCGTCATTGGTATTCAAAATATACGTAGAAAGTACAAACGAACTTAGAAAATTTGCATTGGCAGGTACTTGCCAGACCTGGAATCAAAGACGCATGCTCATACTTGAGAGATTGGTCCTCTACCCACTAAACCACCACGACTTCCACTAACTCATCACGACTTTGTCATCTCAGTAACATTTAATGTTTTTTTACGTAATAATAATATTTTTGCCACACACAACTTAAATGCGGACTAATTAGAATCACTACTTTTATCCCTATGGTCACGTTTATTGCGGTTCAGTTCTCAGCGTTTTGTTTAGTCTGCTGTGCTTTTGCCGTTAAAGTACAAAAATGAAATATATGGAACGTTTCTAATGGTTATGCGTATTCCGTTGTTTTCAAGTCAACGGGCCCTTAAAATTCAATATCAGACAATTCAGATCTTTGATTTTGCTGACCCCGTAGTCGCTGGCATAAGGGACAGGATCCGCGTACGAAGTCGCGGGCAGAAGCTAGTTTAATAATAAAATATTATAAAATTCACCCCAGTAATTTTAAACGAAGGACTTTTCAGGGACACTGGACAGAATACCATAAAAACTCGAAGTGCCATTTTCACTCGGTTACAATATTCCCTTTTGTGTTGTAATGGCCGAAATTATGTACTACTTTTGAGCCTCTAAATTGCCAGTAAATACTGAGTGGTATATTCTGGCAATGAAGTTACCAAAATGTATTTGTAAAGTAAAATACGCTTTAATACCTAAACATTGACACTATTTTAGTAAAAAGTCTTTGTAAAAAAATGCATTTTAATGTCATCCTAATTTCAACTAGCCTTATGAAAAACTAAAAAACGAGAAGTTCCTTCTTTTTGCCTTCCAAAGAAAATTTAAAAGTAAGAATCTTGAGCAACAAAGTTTTCTTTGTGGAAGTTCACTTTTCTACCTCTCTTTATTAGTAAAATTTTATGAGAACCTTCCGTTGTTGGATATTTTTAGCTAATTGTTCGAACAAGGATGCACAAAGAGGAAAAGGTTGAATGACTATTAGCTGAGAAGCCGCGCAAACGTCGAGCAGGAAATTATAAGCACCATCTCACACAATATCTTAAAGAACTTCCTTTTTCTTATCAGCCAGCATTTTCAAGAACGCTATTTTATATTCAAAAAAGAAAAAAATATGCTGCAAATGAATAAAACGGTTTCGTTGCTCGATGAACGTCTTTACGTGTTAACTTTAAGGGTGCTGAAACTCGCAAAGATGGCCACTAAACTTTTGCAACGGCCCGATGATTTTACAGAAACCCTAAAAATTATGGCCGAGAGTTCATTATGTTAATGCATATCGGGGTAAAGCAGCTGCTATTTTCATTTAACCGTGGTATTATTATGTACAAGTGGCGAAGATAGGGTTAAGTACGGCCATCATCTCGTAACGCGCGTTTCGAACGATTATGAAACGAGTGCCATTAGCAATTAAATAATGTTCCGCGTGAAACGGCTTCCTGTGAGTAGACCTGAAAATGTTTCTAATGTTGGTTGAGACCGTGGAAACTAGGTACTTTGCACATCCGGATGAAAAGTTATATTAAAGCCAAAAAGTTATAGTATGTACATAAAACAGCCTATAGCTTTTCTCAATACATGCGTTATCTAACACTGGAATATTTTTGAATTTGGTTCATTCATTTTCTACTGATTTATGCCGCATTGGATAAAAGTCCAAGCATAAACATTTACTTGGTTGTTTCATGTATTATCAACAGACCAGCTTATTGCCTGAAGGTTCTATTTTATACATAGGTACTGAAGCGATTGGACTAATCTAGAGTTGTTTATATCTGTGATAATAAGCAGACCGGGGTACGCTGTCTCGATAATCCTTTGCATATAGTTGTGCGAGTTAGCTTCCACTTAGCACTCTAGCGTGGCTTATTAACGTGTCATATCGTGAAGATTATGTAAATCTCAGCCATTTAGAGTTCCTAGGGACATTGCAGTTTATCTCAAAGTAACATGGACGACTTTAAGTTCAGCTTGACTAACCAATATCAGACACCATTACTGTAATATATGTTCGTAACGCTTTGACGCTAAAACTACAGAATCGGTTTAAAAGAATTAGTATAAAGATTAATATTAGAGTTTGAGAAAGGACATCTAGGCTTTTTTATCAGCGAGAAACAGTTCCCTTGAAATTGAAACACAGGTAGAACCGCGAGAAAAAGTGTAAGCAAAATGTGTTTTTCATAAGCTCTTTCCTAGAACTTTTGTTTTGTGTCAACCCCAATTATTTCTCCAATCGTTTACTAGATGATCCGTATTTTCATTTTGTCTATTTATTTGAATTGTTAATGTGTATTTTGAACACTGGCGTTCATCAGTTTGTTTGCATTGAATCTTTGTTACAAATTGAATTCCAACAGTAGCTATTGGTTTAATTTAAAAACGGATTTTTATTTCATTTACGTCTGATAAATCAGAAATACCTTGTGCGTATTTGACTGGAAATTATATTTTGTTCACAACTCGAAAAATTCCGTAGTCATTTATGTAAAACGTGAATTAGAATCGTGTTCTATTTTGCCACGTCAAATGAAATTATTCATTTAAAACATGAACAGTGTCGCAAATACTACAAAATATTTCTCATGAATTTCAGTGCGGAGAAGTTTTTGTGCGACGTTCTGTCTTCGCGAACCTCAAAGTGAAGCAAAGTCATATACTTTCAAACAACCTGTAACTGTATGTACCTACTGAAAATTGGCAAAGAACTACGGCAAACAAACTAGTGGCGACTGCCAATTGATCGATAATGGTTGGGACCGAAGCTTAAATAGGTGTATTGTGGTCGAAACACACGGAACAAATCTGTGTGTTGAACTAAAGCTATAACTCACTGCTCGCCGATATTTATAGCCTAGTTGTGAAGCTTAACACGTTCGTATGTTTGCAGCAACTACAATAAATTCTGAACAAATATCCTCGTATTTTCAATTACACGTCACGGCGTCAGTTCGTTTTTGACTTATCAGAGTTTAATTAAGAAAATAAGTGTTGTTTGCTGTGCGAGAGTTAAAATCTTTTATTGTTTCTCTTTTAGTGGCTAGTCGTTTATTTTTGAGAATGATGAGTGATCAGCTTCACTTTAGCTAGCACGAATCTAGTTAACAATCAGATATAAAACCCACACTTCAGTATAAATATAAAGTGAAAATATAAAACATGCTGTGAACGTTTTAAATATTAGTATAATAAAAATATATTTACATCAAGTTACCATGGTAGTGAAAATAAATTGCCTTGTATTTACCATGTAAAGCAACTTCGCATATTGATTCCTCCATTATAGTTTGGTAAGTGAAACGACATCTTTTTAATAATAAATAAACGTCTCAAGTCCCTTGTCTTCGTCAATATTTAAATTATTTCCGATACTACTACCTGCTGCTGTTTTCATAGTCTTTGGGTTGAACCATAAATACATTATGTTGGATAGGATCCTCCTTGGTGGATCTTCCTTAACAGTAGTGCATGTGTGGTTGATTTTGTTTACATACAACCTCCTCAAATCCTCAGAGACTTTGAGCCTTCAGCCCTATGCCATATCAATTCTATATGCTACGAAAAACACCCTACTTAGCAAGACATGATATGGTAGACTCAAATGAAAGTCGAAATCATTTATTGAAACTTGGGTAATTAGATTAGCTATTTTTCACGTCAAAATTACAGATCCAGCAGTCCCAAACCCTCCCCCCCCCCCTTCCACGTCCTAGCCCAGTTAGTATGTCTCTATACTATAATACCTACCTCCTGTGTAGACGGCTATTGTCCCCTGAAATTGATCACCAATTGTAGTCGAGAGTACGTTATTATTTCAAATAGATCGAAACACTCAAAAACAGTGAATGTTACTACCATAAGACATAGATACTCTACTGTTCATGAAAATCTTTTGCAGAAAAATAAATAAATAATGTCTTTTCCATTTGCTAAGCATTTACTAACCTTCGTTATTTATACGTATTTTTCTTATAATCACATTTACCGGTATTTCTCAAGGGCACATTTAGAAGGCCCCTAGCGGCCAGGTGTTAAGTGTAGACTTTATTGTTTATAAGGATACAATAAGTGATTTTACTAAAAGCCTCTACTAAAGGAATATAATTTATGAAGTTTTCGTAAAAAGGAACGAAGAAAAGTTTTTAAGTTAATGTGATTTGTCGAAAATTTGTATGAGCAAGTAATGAGTGATGATGACAGTTCTCAAGAATGTTAATTCCGTGAAACAACGATTAAATATGGTTGACTTTGGAACCTAAAAAATGTTTTTAGAAAATCTAAATTTAACTTTGTATCCTATAACTTCCTACCTACGTCAAACATAACCTATTTAAATGTTAAAAATTGCTATATATGAAGTTGGTATATTTTAACGTATAAATAACGAAAACACATCAAACAAACGCCTACCTTTGACTCAAGAATATTTGTATTAAGAAAATTAGAAATCAATCTATTTACTCGTGCGTAACTTTATATGTATCTTGACTATAATTGTAACACTCTACAAACTGGTAGGTATAATATTATTTCGCTGTAAAAAGTGGTAAGCATGAAACTATTCTACATTTAGCGAGGAACTCAAAGTGAACTAAGACATGAGTTGTTGTATTTCAAGTTCTCTGTAAAATCATAGTTTTAAAGAACAGGAACTAACTTCTTTACTATAATATAGTAACCTGTGAAATGTCAGTACCTCAACCTCCGTCATTATATTATAAATGCATATAAATCCAATATTTTATCACTGAACATTTAAAACAAGTGGCTTCGTGTAACACGCATGGTAATACGAACGAAGAATTGATTTACTGCGCAACTCGCTGGAAGGTACAAACTTCGTCTGCTGAAGGAAATCATGAACGTTAACTTCACCATATAAGAATTCCAAACTATGTATGTTATGCACTAGATATGGCAGTTGCTGAGCTCGCATTTATACGCTACTTACTTGAAATCCCCGGACGGATTTCAGTGAAGTAAAAAATTCAGGAATATAAAATATTTCTCGTGAATGCTGTGGCTCGTTTAAATTTTGAGCATAGCTAGGTCTAAAATGGCATTTCGAAAAGGTAATATTTGAGAGAGCGATTAACACATGATTGCACCTATTTTAAATCCACCAAAAAAGTTATGACCGCTTAAGTTAGATAAAAAATCTTAATCACTAATTGCATGTATGAGATGAGAATAAGCTATCTATAAATCTGCGTCAAACCTGCAAATCAGCTTTAGTAAAAAAGGCAATTTATAAACCACAAATTACGAAAAGCTACTTAAAAAATAATACCCAATAATCATACTCGAACACGCTCAAAAACATTACACAACAAATAAGCCACGAAAATCCGCTACAAAAATTTTTTAAGGCAAAAAATATTCTCATTTTTGGGCACACAATCAGTAGGAATTACGCGGAGCTATTCATCGGACCATGCTTAGCATTCCATCACCAATCACGACGCTTCGAGGGGTGCTCCAAATACTTCATTAGCCTGTTTCACGCGCCTCCAATCCTCCCCTCTCCCCCCCCCCTTTTAAAGGATAGCGCTGATGAGCAACATAATCTGAATTTTGACGATTTGTAAATAAAATCTTTTCACAATTGAGTTTGGCAGGGGATAAAAACATTTTTGTATTCACGGCAGGCTTGAGGGTTTAAATGCGATTTTTATTAAAGAATTTCAATTCAGTTGAAGTGGGAGTTTTGTTATGTTTTATGAAAACTTTTGAGATTAATACGGTTTTAATGGCCGCCATTAACGTGCTGATACTTGGCTATTACGCTGCAAAACTTTTATATTGTACTTTTTCGTAAGTGCTACCTGTATTGATTTAAAACATAAAATGAAACTTTGTACTTCTTTGTGAGCAACCTCGACCCTAAGACACGAATAATTTAAACTTTAAACACACCCTATATATTTTACGTTTTATTATTTAAAACAGCCATCTCCAAACCAATAAACCTTACAACTGGTCTGAAAATTAAAATGTTCCCATGTGTCCCTAGCCTTAAACTGCTACATGTGTGTACTCTTATTCGGAGCAAATAAATGTGGTGTACACCGTACTGTCGACTTCCAACTCAGTACAAACAAGCTCTAACTGAATATATCCTAATTCCGAGACATGGTAATACAACTCCACACTCATTGGCAAGGTACCTTAAGTATACACTTCTAAGAAATACATAATTTAAACCACTAATCTATATGAATTAGAACGTAACTGTGAAAGGTTCTAAATTATATGAGTAATCTGACCTCCTTACTGGGGAAGACATTAATATTTTAAGAAGGATTGGAAACCCAGGAATCTGATTTGAAACATTACCTATATGTTCAGCTGTTTCATAGAACCTAAGAATAGATACTTATCTATAATTCCTCATTAAGCTTCAACTAGTTTATAAGTAAAATATAGGTATTATGATGCAGAGTTTCAGAATACTTCGTACGCCTCAAGAAGTTTAAGGCATTACGTACCACCTACACTGGCAACTTGATATTACATCTTACATATTAAAACTCCTTGCGTGTTAGTAACCATCTTCGAACTTACGCCTTAGGAACTATTCTTGGTATCTAAGAAATACATAATTAAAGATTTGCGTGTTAGGTTGTTAGTATAAAGCTGAGATACGAATGAGCATACATTTGACACGGAATACGCAAGGTTCTAACTAAGTCGAATGAAACCGCAGTGAAAGTTTGTATTACTTTGTGAAATTCTAAGAAATACTTCTCTTAGGTATATGCTCCTTTTCATACCTATTAAACATATATAACATGTTCCTAAGACACTTCACGCTACTCTAGCTGACCATGGTCTTCTAAACGGTGCTACTGATCTTATACATCATCGTCATCAGCCTTTACATCTGCAGGGCAAAAGCCTCCTTTCACACAGAGAAGGATTGAGCGTTAATCACCCCGCTTGCTCAATGCGGGTTGCTCAAGGCAAGTTAATTGACAGCTGTCAAACAACCATGGAGGTTACCTACAGCTTGTCTATGGTAATCAATAACATGATTATGATGTGCATATAGTTCTAAATACACGTACGTTATAACATACAATTTAGTACGTACACAAACATTAAAACAGGCAGTTAACCAATTGTGGTTTTTTGTTTCACTAAAATGTGACATGTTGAATCGAAATCCAAACGCAACGATTTTTCCTGTGAAATGTTAACAAAATAGAATTTTAAATCGGTTTCGTGGTACAAATGTTCGTACCAAATGTTTTTAGTTGCAAGTATTTATTTCCCCGGTCAATCACCTTTTTTACGGCACCATTGGTATCCATTGATGTTAAAGGTAGTCAGTCTACTATGGCATAAACTAAGCTATCAAATATTTAAAACAGGACACTTAATAGTCGAATCTATCATCGGTCTAGAAATTGGTGGCGAAATAACTATATCCACTATACCGACACCGACTTTTAAACTTACGCCCGAAGCAGTTTTTCGCTATTTATTTTTTTTGTGTGTTTTTTTAAATCACTTGTATTTAAATGTCCAACTTTTTCAAAATAATTTTCAGCGGCAATGCAAAATTGTTAATCTCTTTAAGTAGCATAATGATTATGTTGCTAGCCGCGGGCGGAAGAAATTAAACAATATCAGAAATCATTGTTAAATGAACCAAAAAATTCAATCAATACAAAATGATAACATGAGCAACATTCCTAATTATTCAAACGTAACAAAAGCCTAATTCATAATTATAATATATTAATATTAACTAAACACAGCGCACATTTCAGCTAACGATCAGAATTTGACATAACACTAATTAACGGTATTGATAAAGCTGTGCTTATGAACGAATTTATTATAATTTATAGTAACAATGGTACATTATGGTAGTATGCTCAATTCGCGTAATACTAACATGTTTACTAAAATATGATTAGGTATAAATGATTTGTATAAATATACTTAACTAGTTTTTTTAAGGCCACTATTGTTATGTTCTTATGGGTCTTTCAACCACAATAAATATGAGAAAGTCCACACCGATCATTGTGATTATTAAATATTCCTGAAAGGAATTCCTAACGAGGAACAATTACGATAAAACAAAACATCAAAAACTACAAGTCTGATTTGTGTCAAAAACACGTCGAAGCTTCTAAAATAAATTGAGTTCTAAAACAGTATTTAAACTGTTTATTAACAACTAAAACTTAATCAAATTAATTTGAAAAGCGAATTAACCATTTAATAAATTAATGTAAATAACAACATTTAAATATTTTGCTAAACAGTTGTGTCGAGTGATGTTTTCTTTAGATTTCAGGCGACGGTAATTAGGAATAATTGGAAGCTCAGGTGGCTATGAACAATAAGCCATCTTCGTAATTTATCATTATTGTGATGTTATGGTACTTAGGTCTCTTCTTGTTACCATTGAAGAGATTCCTAGAAGACTCGGTATTTACGAAGAAAAATATTTGAAGACGCAAAGGCGCATTTCGTAAAGGCGGGTGCCTGGTGCCTTCGTTATACTGCAAAAAAATTATTTTTCGGGTCATTTCATTACTTCACTCACAACCTCATGCAAACTTTGGTTATTTTTATTTCATTTATTTATTTTTTAATTGGTTAACCAACAATCCATAACACCGGTAAGAACATAAAAACAAGCAATGAAACAGATAAACAACGGTGCAAACTCAACATTCAATTATCTTCACGTATTTTTTTATTCGCGTCCATAGATATTTTTACTCTTTATATTCTACCATCAGTCGTGGTGCATCATGCATAAGGTGAGGAACGAAGGCGAAGTCTCGAGCTATTTTATTTGACGTTCTATTGGACCACTTCCGACGCGGATATCCTTCATGCAGACAGCTTTCAAAAATCGAACGATACAAACACATTTTTCAGTATATCAAAGCTTTTACCTTTTAAAATAGGTAAGTATGTTTTTTGACGGAAAATACGACGTCCATTTTGATTTTTGTTTTTACTAACTTCGAAGTTTAGTTTTGTATTTTTTTCTTAACTGACAGATAGACGTATATTCGTTTATTATCAAAGTCTAGAGTTATAATATCTACGAGTATTGCTAAGCCTCTCTTACGGAGAGATCAAGTCACAAGCGAGAATCAATTACCATTAAAATTGACTTCGATCCCGACTGGCCAATTTTTCATCTTTCGACTTTACTCATTCGATTCCCGTTTCATGAATTTAAATGAAACAGCAACAAGTAGTCGGTGCTATTTGGATCTGAATCAAATCTGAATATTTTTCAGTTTTCGGAATGAGTAAGTTATTAATCAATCAAGTTGGAATTATGGAAAGCAGATGCACGAAATGAATCATATTCGTTATAGCATCTACTTTCCATATTCATATCAAATTATTATGAAAACCCAGCATAACTGAGTTTCGCATTTACACTATTAATAGCAGTTTCACTTCTGACGACGAAGTAACAAATTGACAAAAGGAAACAAGCGTTAATAAGAAGTTGTCAAAAAATACCCATGGCAAAAAGTTACTAACGGCCAGTTTCTTCATCAAAATTTAAAGTTAAAGTAATGTCTAAAGTAAAAGTTACGGTCAAATTCGTTTTTTCAAGGCTAAAGTGACAGCAAAACTAATAGAAAAATTGAATTTGACCGTTTCTTTTGCTTTAGACATTACTTTGACTTTTACTTTGGCTTTAACTTTTGATGAAGAAACTGGCTGTAAGTAAGGCGGCCAACTTTCCGAAAACTGAATGCGGGACTTAACCTTTCGTGAAAAGGGGGGGGGGGCATTGAAAAATGATCGGACGGAACTGATAAAATAAAAACCGTAAGCAAAAAGCTATAATTTAACCTATCAATATCGTGTCACAGCGTGCACTAATGTCTTATTTTCAAAATCATTAGGCCTCACGAGTTCAGTAGAAATAAAGAGAACGAGATTATATTATAGGTAATCTGTGTTCCTGCACTGTTGAGCGTGCGCGCAGGTGGGTGTTGTGTAGAAGCGTGGTAGAAAAATAGGGATGCGGGACATGCGGGACGCATACAACGTTTTGCGGGATTATTTTACTAATAATTTCAAAACGGGATTTCGTCAAGCATTGCGGGACGGTCCCGCAGAATGCGGGACGGTTGGCCGCCTTAGCTGTAAGTTTTTTTACAGTAATTACACCTTTTAGTATTATGTTTATTAAAATCTATATAAGAGTAAGGGAATACTCCAGATGTAATATCATAAAGAAAACCTATTTAATAGATATCGTCAAAACATGAGAAGCTGCCACAAATAAATCACATTTTACGAAACAGTTGCACGTATACATCCTTATTTCAGCGAACTCCATCTAAATCTCTATGATCCATCCAATACTTATTCTGTACATTATAGCAGAGCCGTGAAGCACAAATCTTGAAGTCGATTACCATAAACAACGATCAAGTTTCGATATCTGAATAAAGAAAAACAAAATCTATACCAATATAATAAAAAAGGAACCATTTTTTTGTTGTTTGTTTGTACCTTAAAGGATCCAAAAATACTAAACGGATTTCAAAAATTATTTCACTGTTGGAAAGCTGAACTATTTCCGAGTAACATAGGCTATTTTTTGTTCGGGTTCGGGAAGTAGTTCTCCCAGGACGCAGGTGAAACCGCGGGAAAACAGAGTGTAATATAATTCGATTCTCGCATCATTGGCATAATGGTAGGACGCGGAGGCCTTATCGGAAATGCATATAGGGAGCAGTCATGTATTATGTAGGTACTGATAAAATATTATATGCTTCACTTCACTGTACACTAAAGATATGTAACTCGTAAGTATAAGATGGTTTATGGATAAATCAATAAAGCAACCTAAGCTTGAAAATAAAGTTAAAACGATATCTATTTATTTTACTATAGTAGGTTTTGTATCATCATCACCTGCCTAGCGCGTCCTCATCACTGGGAACTGATTAACATTCGTAATATTCATATTTTCAGAAAGGTGATTGATAAGTACTAAAAACTGTAAAATGTTTAATTTTCATCCTGTAACTGTCGGGTCAACCACTTAAATCCATTCAAAAAAATATTAAGCATTATGGTTTTTTAAATTCAGATATAAAAGTGCCCAAAAGTCAGCTAGGCATTTTACATTCACCGATACCTAGTGGTATTTACGATAACTGCAGTTCCACTGGTACATAATGACTACTGTACAATGAAGGTATTAGGTACAACGCTGTAATTTACTAGATTAAATAGAACTCTACTATTGTCTGCCCAATCAATCAATTAACCTATTTGGCAATTAAATAATTAATCATATCGTTAAATTAACTTCAATTGCAGCAGTAATCACAGGTGGGATAGAATACAATAATATTCATCATATTTCAAAAGATCATACCTTTAAAAGATTATGGTTTTAGGTACCATATTTTTTAAACGATATTGCAAAATTAATGATCAATGAACAAATTTTTGTTTAATGATCATCTCTTTAAAACAGTATATCCAAGCTAAACAATTCCATTTCTGGAAAGCGTCATTCTCACAAAATGTTTGCAAGCTTCATCTACTCACACAGCATCCACAAGGTAAATAATATCTGCTCAATACTTGCACCGTCTCACAAGTAGGTAATAGTTGCAACCCGCAGTTTCATTCTGTTGAAGCCGATTACGAGTTTCCCTAGCTCTTACAATGTCGTCCAATAACAGACTCCACTTGGATTCAACACGTGAGATCGTTCGGAAACATTGTAACAATATACGCTATCACGGACTCGCCGCCTCATACCCTAATATTTAATAAAGCTTTCGAAAATGGAATTGCGATTTGAAAGAAGATTACAAGTAAGATTGTGTTTGTATTACCAAAGTTTAGGTTTTGTGTTCCAAATTATTCTAGTTTGTTCTTTTTTTCTGTGGAGTGTTCATTTGTTTTATTTTAATAGGTTTTGGGACGGTTTCGAATATTGAATGTAATTGGCGGCCCAAGTGTGGGCGGTATGTGTATTTCCGGCGCCTACATAAGGTCACCGGTATGATAAAACAAAACCAAAAATGGGTTGTCATTTTACGCAGTCTCATTTTTCGTTATTTCCTGTTTCAAGTTAGGAGCTACATAAAATAAACTGATCCAAAATATTTAAAAGTACATTTCGAAAAAAAATATTTGGTTGATTCTATCACATCATTCATAAATATACTTACTGTATTATTTTTCTCTGTTATCCAGACCAATGTACACAATCGATAGGTTTACCACCAATAAACAACATCCGTGACAATCGACTGCAGAAAAATCTGAAAAGGGTCGATTCTCTATCTTCAGATTCGTGTAAATCCATTCCTATTTATTCTTATTTTTTGGGTAATTTAAACACTCTAATAATCATTGAACAGAATAGTTAACACAAACTGCACTGCCTTCATTAGAAGCCAACAACAGCCAAAGTTCATTCGATATTGAGCTATTATACCTCCGCTGCTTAAGCCGGTTCTACTTACTAATATGTTCAGCTAACATAAACCGGCCGGGCAGATACCTTGTGTAATAGTGCAGTGTATGTATATATCGTGTTCCCAATTCTATTTATTGGGACATGGTATTAAAACTGATGGTAGATGGGCTTTAAGTTGTAGTTAATGTAGTTATTTCCGTACCTAATGCAGCAATGTTTGAGACATGGTTAGACGGAGAAAAGACCCCAGCATAGTTGGGAAAAGGCTAGGCAAATAATGAATGTTACTGTGATATGATGATTAGAAAGCACATTAGTGAAAAGGTTTTAGTACACTTTGTCGGAGTATTTAAATTGTTTTTTGCATTAAATAAAACTCCTATCTATGATTATATTTATTTACGCTGCTAAAAATTGAGCCCTGCCGCGACAGCAAGTACAAAATTGAGTTACGATTTTTCAGTTTATCATAAAATTTGCCCGTATTCGCTGTCTTTTTTTATGCGAAGCTATTTTTGATAAAACATAATTTTATGATTTTAGCCTTGTCATAGATGTGATGAAACACTTATTTTAAGAATATTATTATAGCTACAAATAATTTGTCATTGAAGCTTAATAATAAGCACATCGTTATATCTTAACTATTAAAATACTAATAATACTACTAGATTAACTTAATCGCCTTAGTGTGTTCAAAATGATCTTTATAAACGAGATAATATGAGAGCCACTAATTCTACCAAGTGCAGTATTTCATACCTAAGTGGAGCTTAATAAAATGCCATCATTTATAACTTAGGCCAACTTACCGACTGGGCTTAAGTTAGCAGATTATTAACGTGTCTGAAATATATTATACCAGTCATTTCTCGCAGAGTCCTATTTGTAATCATTAAAAGTTTTAACCGGTAAAGCAGTCTACACATTGCTTCATCTGTCTGTACATTTCAGTAATACATGTTGTTCCAATTCATTCATTAGATCATTTTTTACTTAGGTTTTAGGCACATTGCACGTGCATTATTATTCAACATGTATTATGCAATAAACAAAAGAAAAGCTTATAAGTAAATGTTAATAACTAAATTAACTAATTTGGATTTGATTACATTTGGACAAATAAAACACCAATAAGAAAGTATCAGTAGTTCCATGTGTCGATCTACTAAAATAATAAGTACTACGCTACGTGGTTACGTAGCTAGTTGCTACGAAGAGCGCTGTATGGCTACGACAACGTAGACACTTGCTACGACACAGTCGTTCCTCACTAGCTTGATAAATCAGAAATAGTTCAAGGCAACTTAAGGTAATAACTACTTACCTAGTTTTCGGAAAACAATTTCATTTACCCGTAAATTGGCAGTTATTGTTGCCTCTTCATAAAATTCACTATTCCAATTACATACCAGTAATATGCAATCTCTAAAAAATATGTTTACATATGACTCAACGAAAAATAAAATAACCAAAAAAATACAACATGAATATTTGCTTTTAAATATTTAAAAAACAAAACCCAAGCATAAACCTTCTTTCGCAACTTACCATAATTATAATTAAACTGTATTCACAATATTTACAATGATCCATTGTAGACCCCAAGAGGAATCAGAGTTTGGAGAATTTAATAATGCCCGAGGACATTCATGAATAGCTGTAATTCCTCAACAGGCCGTCCTTCGTAATAACTTAATACCTTGGAAACTAACGTCGACATGATATGCTGTGCCACGTGTTACACCCGAGGACGGGAAATCTGGGTCAGATAAAAAATCTTAACTATAATGCATTATGAGTCTCTCACCTTTGCTCTAAATGTGGTATCTATCTTTGTAAAAACTGAACGCTTGACATCTTAAAATATAAAGAGTCACTTAATCCTTTATAAATAATTCCTCAATAAATAATGTATGGATGTAAGGTAAACGCGGGTGAAGTCGTCATGCCCCAATAGTCGTCAATTAATCTAAAAACTTTTATTTATTATTTCTACTGAACTTAAAATAGGCTGGTTTATATGTCAACATATTGTTGATAACATATTGCACAATTGAAATGACAACACGGGGTTTTAACGGTCATGGCGTCCAAGATATGTTATTCGAAACGTGTGTGCCCTAACAAAAAAGTTTTTTCGTGAAGTTCAGCTGTCAAAAGTGAAACTCAGCACGTGGTTTTGTGTTTTGATTTACATAACTCCAGTGGGGTCTGTGGTATGTTTCATTGTTTAATTAGATAGTTAAGTTTATTTGCTAACGATGTAATATGCAATTTGGAATACTTTTAACATAGAAGATATATTTTTTTAATGTGACATCTATTGGTACTTTAAAACTCCCATTTGACCCAAAACCCGTCAATTTTAGAATTATTATGACGACTACTGGCACATGCTCAAAAATTACACCTAAACTCGTCATAATGAGGATATTTTGTGTTTTACCGTACAAAATGCGAATAAATAGCTAATATCGGGACTTTTACAAAATTGTTAACTCTCTAGAACAAACATATTTAAGGTTTAGACTACATTTGTTGATAAAACTGCGTTTCTTTTAAGCTTTTTTTTAGGGGTACATTTTACTCTGCTGGTTCTAGATGCACGTACACAGTCATGTTATTCGATTCAATTAATATGTTTCTTAATGGCTAAATCCCCTGTTTTCTATAAGTATGCACTTTCTACGAGTGTTTTTTTTTAGGTATATATTGGCCGCTGTAGGCCTCCGCCATTCGATTAAGGACACGCGATACACATCTACCGCTTTGGGTACAACTACCACTAGCCTTTGTTTCTACTACGCTTGGATTACAATTTGTGGCAAGCAAAAAATGACTGTTCTTACATTATGCTTTTCGTTCGAAATAACTGCATGTCGTCACGCGTATTGTACCGCGTCTCCCTAACGTGCCTTAATAGCGACTGTATAAAAATTATGTCATTCAACTAGTTTCGACGCAAAAAATATTAAAATCAGTTTTAAAACTAAGACATAGCTTCCATCTCTGTCACTTCTTTGCTTGTCGTATTCGATATTGATGGGTAAAGAGTAATCTTAAGTAAGATTTTTATATTTAAAATTGTATGTACCTAGTCATTGCATGATCGTAATTTTAATAGCAGATCATGACTGAAAGAAACTACAAGCAAAAGAGCCTTTTAAAAGTCATAGAAGCTGTAAATCAAAGGGCCATAACATCAGATGCAGCAAGAAAATTTAAAACGCCCTTTTAAGACAACTTTAATGAAATGGTGACACAAAACCGATGATTATCCCTGTATACATATACTATAGAAATGAACCCAAGGACAAGGCTATTGCGTTGAGATGTTAGTGGATTAGGATATAGGAAAGTATAGGAACTATGGCACCTGCCGATGACAATGTATAAAATATATGTTAAAAGGCAGGTGGAGGCTCGCCAGTTCACTTACTGGGCCCCCGGGAATCAGTCACTGAATAGCAACAAGAGGGCAATACATGAGCGGCTGAAGGGTGAGGATACCTCGGCGGACTTTAAACGCAGATCACGCGCTCCCTGCGGGTCCAGCATCACCGGCCCAATCGTCACTTACCACGAGGCACCTACCCTCCGAGCCGGGCTACTAACCCTGCTCTAGCGACTCCACTCTGGACGGCCAATGAAGGCAAGCCAGAGGCGGAAGACCTATCCCCCGTCATGTTTCACTCCGGCCAGCCGGAGTGAAGCAGGACAGGGATAGTATACTCTCCCTGGAGTACTCGGTATATATAGCCCCGCGGGGTCGCTACTCCCCGTCATCCGCCTCAGATGTTCTGCGGGGCTAATTAAGATTATTATTAGATATCTCTTCCAGACCTCGGGACTACAGAGTTCCGGATTTTTGGAATGCGAACGTGGGGCCGAGCCAACACGCTGAAGCCCTTTATTGTGATGGGATGCTAATATAATGGACTAGGAATGGGGAAACTACGGGAACTATGGCACCTGCCGATGACAATGTATTAAATACATGTAAAAATGGCAGGTGGAGACTCGCCACCTCACTTACTGGGCCCCCGGGAATCAGTCGCTAAATCGCAACAAGAGGGCAACAGGTACATGAGCGGCTGAAGGGTGAGGATACCGCGGCGGACTTTAAATGCAGATCACGCGCTCCCAGTGGGTCCAGCACCACAGGCCCACTCGCCACTTACCACGAGGCACCTAATCTCCGAGCAGGGCTGCTAACCCTGCTCTAGCGACTCCACTCTGGTCGGCCAATGAAGGCAAGCCAAGAAACGGGAGACCTATCCCCCTGTCATGCTTCACTCCGGCCGGCCGGAGGTGGGGGACAGTATAAGTAAACTCTTTCTTAAATATTTTAATAGTAATAATTTTACTCGTGCTACATATGCACATGACTGCATGGTTATATGATTGATTACGAAATATATTTTATTTATAGACTGATTTTGTGATTCCAAGCGTTTGATAGATAGGAATATTAATTAAAATGCAACTATGTATCTGTTTTATTGAATACCTGCTCTTCTAACAGATTATGACCTGCTATTCTAAATAGGGGTTTGGTTTTCTATCTATCTACCTAATGTTTAAAAGGCATAAGTATGCTTAACAAATTCAAGCACAAAAAAATGTAAATAACTTGAACCTTATGTTCAAGAGCAGAGAGTTTACATTAGCATTAAAAGTTGACGAGTACTGGGAATATTTGACGAGTATCCGTACAAATCAGAAGACTATTGGTACAAATCGCCCTTTTTTTACTTTTGCCTTAATAAGTACATAAACCCATGAAAATTATTAAAAAAACATTAATTACTTAGAATAACGAATAAATACTCTATCACGTCATGCAAAAATTTTCATTTTCTATTGAATATTTAACACACAGTGGCGCTTCAAAGTCGGTGATTTCCGAAATCCGACGAGTATTGGTACGTTTACCTTATGCTTCTTATTCTTTCACGCAAAAACGGCTGGACTGATTTGGTTGAAGTTAGGCTACTTTTTACAAACACACACCAGGGGGAAGCCGCGGGAAGCTAGAATTTTATACATATATATAGGTTTAACTACACTTATTTTTATAGTGACAGATAGATAGATAGATAGATGGTAAAATGAACCAACCCGCATTGAGCAATGGTTGAGATTAACACTGAATTTTATGTGAGAAAGGAGATCTGTGCCCAGCAGTGGGCAAAAAAGACTGATGATGATGTATGGTGAACGTAAAAAAACCTATTATTTCAAGGATTTGCTACATAGTGTTCTAACTACCAAGAGAGGCATGAAATCTCCAAAAAGCACGCCAATGTTTTTTTCTTCGTTTTCCGTAAAAACTGACATGAGGTGGATTTTAAAAAGGGTTTTCAGAGGAGTTTTTACGGGAAATGTTTGGGAACTTTGTCAGGTATTTTCGGTTTGTATTAGAAACATAAGTTTTCGATGCCGCTTCAGTTTTGAAGTTGTTATTTATGGGCTGAAACTGGTCGTCCAACCTCAAAAACCTCTTTCATTAATAAACATTTAGAGGATGTACTTGAAATGTTACGGCCTTAAACATTAGCACAGTTCCAAAAAATGAACAAAAAAGGTTGCATTAAATATTTTAACCTCCATGCATAATACAC
The DNA here is from genome assembly GCF_022581195.2 of Helicoverpa zea. NCBI lineage: Eukaryota > Metazoa > Arthropoda > Insecta > Lepidoptera > Noctuidae > Helicoverpa > Helicoverpa zea. The sequence goes on along the minus strand of NC_061460.1, from coordinate 6,346,975 downwards.
ACAACCTTTTCACATCACAGACAAAACATATTCAAAAATGGAACACTTATCCGGCTGTCATTCATAATTTTACGCATAGTGCGTGTCGGTACCATTCTCCCGTAAATCTGAGAGTACCTTCTACCCGTGTCACTTTGCTGTTTACTGCCGATATCTGAGCATTAGCTACTACACATAGATTCTTACCCTTCTCGAAATAAGACGAGTTCGGGAACTGAGCAAGAATTGACTTTCCGTTCGACATTGAAATAGGTAGTACATTTTTCGTGATGCATCTTCGTTGAACATATAAATCGTGCAGTTTGCTTCAGTATAAGGAATTTAGTACGTTGTATACCTACGTAATAATATTTTGGTAGAATACAGCATTAATAGTACCAAAATATTTATTTATCAATGTCTTATATACAAACTAGTATCGTGCTAAAAATACCTAAGTACGTCGCTGGAACCGCATCTAATACATAAGTCCTTCCATTCCTTTACGCAACAATAAGGAAAAATATTGGCGAGCACTATTATAAGAATATTTATACCCGAATATTATTTATTAGTGTCACGCTCTGAATGCAAAATCACAATGCTCACACCCGATTCCCAAAAAGCTCCCACTAAGATATTACTCGAGTATTCGCCAAACAATGACAAACCAAGCAAGCGACACGAACATTCTGCCATTACAGCACAGTTTTTACTACAAAATGTAAGCTAAATAATATTTTATTCATGTCACAGAGTCCACTGTTCGAAACCAATGAATTTGTATGACGTAGATAACGCGTTTTATTGTCACAGTTAGTAAATAAATTCTCTCGCATACACCAATCATTGCAATCATGTACAGGACTCACGTCCCGCTGGTCCGATGAAAGGTATAATCCAATCAATTATTACGCCGTGCTCCAATTCTGCACCAAAATGCAAAGAGAAAAGATTTTAATCCCAAAAACGGGGCCCACCCTAAGTGACGTCTATTTATTTTTTCTTTCGTTTTTGTTATTGGCTTCGTAGCAGACGTACATTTGTCGCATCATTACGTCGTATTTGTAATCTGGACATTGTTAGCTGGCCGATTTGTTTGATGACTGAAACAAATAATGAAGATTATGAGAATGGTTTGTAACGAAGCTAATGTATCGAAATATCAGATTTGGTCGAATAAAGCGCTGTATGTTACAAGTTTAATACGTAAATATTTTATAAACTCTGGCTGGCTGGAATTTGGGAACAAAGGGCAACATAAGAATTTATTATCAAAAAAATGTAGTACGTAAAGCTTCACTCGAAGAAGTCTGGAGGGAAAATATCTTTAAAATGAACTTAGTCGTAACTGTCAAAGTTTAGAGGGCGCATTACAAAGTTTGATGTTTGTGCACAACAAAACTGTTTTAATCTGAAAAATGAGTTAAATATTTAATTGGTGGGTAAAAGTTTTGATATTTTATGTATATGTTTATGAAGATTATTCTCGCGGGACTCGTTAGAAGTCCGTTGTCAGCGCAGGACTAGAAGCATTTTTCTCATTTTGTATGACGTCAACTCGGCCCACATAAAATAACAAAGATTAAGTTTTGGAATAGTATCTACCTAGTTAATAAATTTTGCCGCAGAAAAACACATGCACGTACACCTAGGTACTCTAATTAATTTAACACAACATTTTTCTTGGCCATCCCTCCTTGCACCCTAATCTTAATTTCACTTAAGTAATTCCTTAAGTTTACCGATAAATAAGAACAAACGACACACGTAACATGGGTCAACAAGACAGGCATGAAAGATATATTAAGATGGCGGAAAACAAAAATATTTGCAAATCTAATTATAGGGAGGAAATGTAGGTAATATTCTGAAAGTTGTCGGATAACGCGGTACGTGCCGACAGAGTGCACGCAACAAAAGGAGTTTTTCAAGGAAATGAGTTAACTTTCGCAAGCCACTGGGCTAATTCAACGGCGTACTGTGGCAAGTTTAACTTTTTCAGCTGTATCGCCATCGTATAGCCGCTTCGTCATGATACCCACCGAAGTACAAAGACCCCGCTATTTTTTAAGGCTCGTTTTTACAATATCTGGCATTATGCGCATGTTGGAAATTGTACGAAGTGAGTTTTCGACTCGGAGGCGTGTTTTATTTTTGTTCAGGTTAGGAAGTTTTTTACTAGGAGCAGTTTTGCTTTTCGTTGCCTTTTATGACTAGCTTGTATAATCCGAGGAAGATGTTTTTGTCCAATTTACATTCTAGCTAAGTGATTAAAGTTTCATAACCATAAATCAAGATCAACTATTTTACTTGAAAATCGAGGACACTACTACAGCACTTTAATTAAAGTACCTACAGAATTTTCTACCGATCAGAAAGTAATGTATAAAACTGTATTTAAAATTAGTTTCCCACAAACTGATAGACGGCGTGTACTTCTCGATTGTTCTATTATGAAAAATCATGACTTTGATTGCTACCAGTCATGCTGCATTTACCGTTTTCAGTTTCCTAAAGTTCGGCGGTAACCGCAAACCGCGGCATTAGTGACGATGTAGCCGCTGCGGCGACTGTGATTGTGCCTGTTATGGTAACAACCATCTTTAACTACGCTTTTAGCTTGCCACAAAGTATGTTCAAGTGTCTTTTTGCCAGAATTTCAGTTGTTTTTAGTAATAGAGTAATCCAAATGTAAAACACATATCAGTTTTGAAATAAAAATAGTTTAAAAAAAACTAAAAAACACGCTTTTTATAGAAAACCGAACTAAAAAATAGCAAATAAATTTTAATTAATTTAAATTAAGAAAATAGTGTTCAAAATTTCAATGAATATAAATTAATAATAGTGTGAATACAAAAAAAAAATTTAAAAAAAAAATAATAGTTTAAAAAAAAACTAAAAAACACGCTTTTTATAGAAAACCGAACTAAAAAATAGCGAATAAATTTTAATGAATTTAAATTAAGAAAATAGTGTTCAAAATTTCAATGAATATAAATTAATAATAGTGTGAATACAAAAAAAATATTTAAAAAAGCGTGGGGTGCTTTTTAAGGTCATATCGAAATGAAAATCACTCTACTCATATCTGTCAATAAAATATTTATAACTATTGACACCATGCACCCCACGCTTTTTTAAATATTTTTTTTGTATTCACACTATTATTAATTTATATTCATTGAAATTTTGAACACTATTTTCTTAATTTAAATTCATTAAAATTTATTCGCTATTTTTTAGTTCGGTTTTCTATAAAAAGCGTGTTTTTTAGTTTTTTTTTAAACTATTATTTTTTTTTGTATTCACACTATTATTAATTTATATTCATTGAAATTTTGAACACTATTTTCTTAATTTAAATTCATTAAAATTTATTCGCTATTTTTTAGTTCGGTTTTCTATAAAAAGCGTGTTTTTTAGTTTTTTTTTAAACTATTATTTTTTAAATATTTTTTTTGTATTCACACTATTATTAATTTATATTCATTGAAATTTTGAACACTATTTTCTTAATTTAAATTCATTAAAATTTATTTGCTATTTTTTAGTTCGGTTTTCTATAAAAAGCGTGTTTTTTAGTTTTTTTTTAAACTATTATTTATTTTCTACTTTTTAGTTTGAATTATTTATAATAGCTTTTTAATTTTAAACTATTGCACGACTCGTGATGCGAAGCATCAGAGAGTGCTTTACGATCTAAAAAAATCTTTCGCCTTATTTTGGCAACTATTTTTAGTATTATAGCCTTGTTAGTTAAAGGAATCAAGATATTTTGCATTTTCTGTTTTTTAGTTTGTTTTGTTTTTTTAAAGTAGATTTAGTTTTTTTTTAAACTATTATTTGTTTTGTAGAATTAAAATTCTCTTTAATATACAAAAATTTGACAATATTAGAGAAAACGGCTAAAGATAATTATTGGAAATAAAAATTAACAACGAGTCCTGCCTTATCGACTGTTGTTTCCTAGCTAAGCTACTAGGTGATCTGCTGACCTACTAGTACACAAGATGGGGTGATGATAAATAAAACCTCCTCTGTGCACTGTTCTAAGCTGGTATATTAAAGTCTTACAAAAAAAAACATTTTGTCTTAGAGTATCTTGTAACGAAACCATAGCGCGCATTTAAACGCGACAACGCCATCTATCGAGCGAGTAGGAAGCATTCAAATGTTAGTCGCAAACATACCGAAAATGAACTAAGGATGAACTATACTTAAAAACATTTGAACTACATAATTTGCACTTGTACTGTATACATTAAATTCGAACAAAATTTACACATTATGACTCATATACAATGAATATATACATAATAAATATAACAATTTGACCTTATACTAACAAAGTTTAAATATGAATAACAATATTATCTTAAAATAATTAACATAGATATGGAAAGACAATTTAACAATATTGTGATTTTGTACATTTGATCTAAAAGTAAAGTAGTAAATATTTGTTGTATACTTGATTTTAAACATATGTAAAGTGTAAATTTCTTCTAAAATAACATGCGTAAAACATAAAACTTATTCAACTACGGGTAAAATACATATTTTGGATGTTGGTCTCTTGATGGTTGAGGATTTGGTGCGTAACGTGACGACACGGGTGATATTACGAATAGTTGTCACTATCCATACAAGTGGGAAGTTCTCATCAATACAAAGAATATAAGTCCAAACGAGGTATTTTACATATTCAGTTTATTTGTTTATTTACTCAGTTGTCGAGTTCCCTCGACTTTCTCTGGTCTCCATCATCAGGTCTGCTCCAAACCTTCACTGTTGCAAAGGTCTTGTCAATACAAATAATTTAAGCCCAAACACGAGGTAGTTTACATATTCAGTTGTCGAGTTCCCTGGACCCTCTCTGGTCTCCATCATCAGGTCAGCTCCAAATCTTCACAGTTGAATAGTGCTTTTAGGCGTACACCTGAGTGTCAAGTTTTTACCCTATGTATGCCTACAACTTTCGAAGGTTGCCCTCGATTTCTCAGGGTTTCCATCATCAGATCCTGACCTGATGACTATGGGACCAACTGGCAGCTATTCCGAGTCGAACAAAAAAGAATCACGTAGATCGGTCTATAAACCTCGGAGTAATCAATGTGTATGTGTAACCTCCTCCTTTTTGGGAAGTCGGTTAAAAATGGAATAATTTTATCAAATTAGTGTATTGTCATCGGTCCTCAATAAATCTACAAAGTTTGAACGAAATCTGGCCGTTTAAAGTGGGTCAAAATCGCGCCCAAAGAAGTCGGTTACAAACATACAAACATACAGGTGAAGCTAATAAAAAGCGTGTAAAAAGCGTGGGGTGCTTTTTAAGGTCATATCGAAATGAAAATCACTCTACTCATATCTGTCAATAAAATATTTATAACTATTGACACCATGCACCCCACGCTTTTTTAAATATTTTTTTTGTATTCACACTATTATTAATTTATATTCATTGAAATTTTGAACACTATCTTCTTAATTTAAATTCATTAAAATTTATTTGCTATTTTTTAGTTCGGTTTTCTATAAAAAGCGTGTTTTTTAGTTTTTTTTAAACTATTATTTATTTTCTACTTTTTAGTTTGGATTATTTATAATAGCTTTTTAATTTTAAACTATTGCACGACTCGTGATGCGAAGCATCAGAGAGTGCTTTACGATCGAAAAAAATTTTTCGCCTTATTTTGGCAACTATTTTTAGTAAGCCTTGTTAGTTAAAGGAATCAAGATATTTTGCATTTTCTGTTTTTTAGTTTGTTTTTTTTTTTTTAAAGTAGATTTAGTTTTTTTTTAAACTATTATTTGTTTTGTAGAATTAAAATTCTCTTTAGTATACAAAAATTTGACAATATTAGAGAAAACGGCTAAAGATAATTATTGGAAATAAAAATTAACAACGAGTCCTGCCTTATCGACTGTTGTTTCCTAGCTAAGCTACTAGGTGATCTGCTGACCTACTAGTACACAAGATGGGGTGATGATAAATAAAACCTCCTCTGTGCACTGTTCTAAGCTGGTATATTAGGGTGCGTCCACATCTGGCGAATGCGCCGCGAATGCGCAGCACGCGAGCCGATCGCGAGCTGTCCGCGAGCTGCGCGCGTGCAGTCACTGCAATAGTTCGGTGCGCCTCTTTAGCGCAACTCACGCAAGGCTCGTATAGAGCGCGCGATCTGCGCGCAATCAGTTCTCGCCCTTACAGTTCCGTATATTGGCTCAGTACTATCGAAGATGGCAGACGTCGCGCGCCGCCTGCGCGCCGCTCGCGTGCGGCGCTTAGGTCGCGCGCGAGCTGCGCGCGTGCGGCGCAGAAGCGGCGCACGAACAAAAATGCACGCGCGCAGCTCGCGGACAGCTCGCGTGCTGCGCATTCGCGGCGCATTCGCCAGATGTGGACGCACCCTTAAAGTCTTACAAAAAAAACATTTTGTCTTAGAGTATCGCTTGTAACGAAACCATAGCGCGCATTTAAACGCGACAACGCCATCTATCGAGCGAGTAGGAAGCATTCAAATGTTAGTCGCAAACATACCGCCCACCAAGGACGTTACTGAAGGAACGTCCTTGGTGGGCGAAAATGAACTAAGGATGAACTATACTTAAAAACATTTGAACTACATAATTTGCACTTGTACTGTATACATTAAATTCGAACAAAATTTACACATTATGACTCATATACAATGAATATATATGTTATGGACCATGTGATTAATTCGGGCATTATTAATAATGCCCGAGCATTATGAATAATGTCTAGCTTTATCGGGCCAAGTGATTAATAACTATCTTAACTTCATTATTTATCACATTGCACGGGCATTATTATATTGCTACATGACAGTTGGGCAATTTGATAATGAAGCAAAAAATTGAAGTTAGTGACGAAAACGTATCCCACGTAACGGTTGCCCGGGTAACTGGGTTGAGGAGGTCAGATAGGCAGTCGCTCCTTGTAAAGCACTGGTACTCAGCTACATCCGGTTAGACTGAAAGCCGACCCCAACATAGTTTGGGAAAAAGGCTCGGAGGATGATGTGACGAAAACGTATCGCTGCAAAACCGACTCCACGTAGTCTTGTCTGTCCTACCCCTAGAGTGCAATTCAAAACCGCGTAAGTGTGGAGGGGCGAGGCCCGAGCCCCGCAGCACCGGAGCCGTGACAGAAGCCATGCTTGCTTACATTTGAAACGTACTGAGTTAAAAAATTAGAAGCTAAATAAATACATTTTATGATGTCATTTAATAGTATTTTAGAAGTTTACTGTTAGAATGCATGCTACAAATTTAGATGCTAAAAAAAATCGGTAAAAAAACTTTTAAGTTAAACGGTTTTATCTTATGTGCACTGAAAACTAGAAAATAAAAAAATAGTTACTTACCTGTCAACCTACGTAGGTGGTCCCGGTCATATTAAACTAAAATAAAAACGTGGGGCCCATTAACTATTGCTGTAGTACTTTCTTCTAGAGGTATAATAGGTGTGGATTGCATCGACTTACTATAATCGTAACTGGAGATTTTGACAATCAATAATCAGCCGTAGCGGCTTCACCAGCGAACGCCGAGCTCATGATCTACCAAAGTATAAAGATATGCTTTGGTAGGATTTCACAGGGGCCCCACGTTTTTATTTTAGTTTAATATGACCGGGACCACCTACGTAGGTTGACAGGTAAGTAACTATTTTTTTATTTTCTAGTTTTCAGTGCACATAAGATAAAACCGTTTAACTTAAAAGTTTTTTTACCGATTTTTTATTTTCTAGTTTTTAGTATTTAATGAAAATGCGTACCGAATATTCCTCATTCTATCTAATTCATTTAGTGTATCATTATTACACGGTCTCTTACCTGACAATTTATTACAATCTAATTCCTCAATACATAGCCCTTCCAGATACTTTTTTTTTTAACAACCCCAAAAATCATCACATGACCTCTCCTGCTGTGGGTCAGCAGCGGTGAGGGAGTGTCAGACTCTTGACTAGAAACCGTTTTGTTCCGTCGTAGGCCTTTTATGTACCAGGGCCGCGGTAACTCTTTCGAACAATCTCGCAGCCCAGGCAGGCCTTGGCCCTGTTGGGCCCCGCTGGAGTTACTGACAGTTTTCTACTTGTGAAGCCCTTTCATTTGATATCCGTATTGGTGGGATTGATAAAACCTACGTTATCCGCCATTTTGTAGCGGCCGCCATCTTGGATTTCATTTTTTATAGTAAATTGTATTCTACTTGTTGAGTCCTTTCATTTGATACCCATGTTGATGGGATTTATAAAACCTAAGTTATCCGCCATTTTGTAGAGGCCGCCATCTTGGATTTTAATTTTATATAGTACATTGTATTCTACTGGTTGAGAACTTTCATTTGATACCCATATTGATGGGATTGATAAAACCTACGTTATCCGCCATTTTGTAGCGGCCGCCATCTTGGATTTCAATTTTTTATAGTATATTGTATTCTGCTTGTTGAGCCCTTTCATTTGATACCCATATTGATGGGATTGATAAAATCTACGTTATGCGCCATTTTGTGCCGGCGGCCATATTGGATTTACAATGTTATTGATATTACTATATTGTATTGTCATCGGAATTAAAGGTGTATACAAAATTTCAGATTAATCGGTTGACAGGAAGAGGGTGAAATTTGAATTACTAAATTTGACCCAAGAATGAATAAATAATAAATAAAACAAACGGGGTAAGCTAAATAAAACCGTTTAAAAAATAACCATCATGCGGAGTTGTATTTAGAGCGGTTTACTTAGAAGATAACGAGTGGCTGAGATAATATTATTTAGATGCTCGTTAATTGTGGCTGACTTAGTAATTTAGAAGGCAACATACATTATTCGGGGCGAATAATTATATTAAAAAGGAGCCTGTTTAATAAGCACCCTTTAAATATGACTTTCCTTAACCTTTAAATGCAAAAACTAGTGGATTTTTAAGGCAGAAGTCCTTCATAATTAATCCAAATCATGAGGCTGATTATTTAAGTGGTTTAATATTTAGTTTATTTTAAATTAAATGGCAATAACAATAAAAAATTGAATATAAATATGTTATTACTTTGCTTGTATTACTTTGCCCAAAAGGTCACGGGCAATATGGATAGTGCCCGGTCAATTTGATTATTTGAATAATTATTATCAAATTGCGCTCTCATATTGGGCATTTTTCATAATGACCGGGCATTATGTATACTGCTCAATTTATCACTTGGTCCATAACATATACATAATAAATATAACAATTTGACCTTATACTAACAAAGTTTAAATATGAATAACAATATTATCTTAAAATAATTAACATAGATATGGAAAGACAATTTAACAATATTGTGATTTTGTACATTTGATCTAAAAGTAAAGTAGTAAATATTTGTTGTATACTTACTTGATTTTAAACATATGTAAAGTGTAAATTTCTTCTAAAATAACATGCGTAAAACATAAAACTTATTCAACTACGGGTAAAATACATATTTTGGATGTTGGTCTCTTGATGGTTGAGGATTTGGTGCGTAACGTGACGACACGGGTGATATTACGAATAGTTGTCACTATCCATACAAGTGGGAAGTTCTCATCAATACAAAGAATATAAGTCCAAACGAGGTATTTTACATATTCAGTTTATTTGTTTATTTACTCAGTTGTCGAGTTCCCTCGACTTTCTCTGGTCTCCATCATCAGGTCAGCTCCCAACCTTCACTGTTGCATAGGTTTTGTCAATACAAATAATTTAAGCCCAAACACGAGGTTTACATATTCAGTTGTCGAGTTCCCTCGACTTTCTCTGGTCTCCATCATCAGGTCAGCTCCAAACTTTCACTGTTGCAAAGGTCTTGTCAATACAAATAATTTAAGCCCAAACACGAGGTAGTTTACATATTCAGTTGTCGAGTTCCCTGGACCCTCTCTGGTCTCCATCATCAGGTCAGCTCCAAATCTTCACAGTTGAATAGTGCTTTTAGGCGTACACCTGAGTGTCAAGTTTTTACCCTATGTATGCCTACAACTTTCGAAGGTTGCCCTTGATTTCTCAGGGTTTCCATCATCAGATCCTGACCTGATGACTATGGGACCAACTGGCAGCTATTCCGAGTCGAACAAAAAAAGAATCACGTAGATCGGTCTATAAACCTCGGAGTAATCGATGTGTATGTGTAACCTCCTCCTTTTTGGGAAGTCGGTTAAAAATGGAATAATTTTATCAAATTAGTGTATTGTCATCGGTCCTCAATAAATCTACAAAGTTTGAACGAAATCTGGCCGTTTAAAGTGGGTCAAAATCGCGCCCAAAGAAGTCGGTTACAAACCTACAAACATACAGGTGAAGCTAATAAAAAGCGTGTAAAAAGAGATACCCATCAGCATTTTAGCCTTAGTAAAGTAAGTAACCAAATGATATATAGGTAGGTACTACGAAATCTACGAATCTTCTCAACGAAATTGTAGAAAAAGAGCAATATCGCAACTAAATAAATTGCTCCCTGGATATATTGATACGAATAAAATAATGTGAACGACCAAAAGCAAGACTCAGCGAAAATATTATTGGACCGATAAATGTAATTTTTCAGATATTGCGAAAACTCTTTCATTATTTATTTTTGAAAATGGATTTTTACATGACGAATAATTTTTATATCGTTGATTTGATTATACGATGCATACGGCTAAATATTCCTGATTAATTCCAAAGTGGACATGCCGGACTAAAAAAATAAAAGAACTAAAAATACATCGAATGAAATGTCCATAGTCACTGAACAAATGAAAAAAACCACCATAATACTTTTATTATGACACTAGAATAAAGTTCTGAACACGAGCATAAATTGTTTTTTTTGCTGTATGGGAACGGGCAGAGCTTAAAAAAACATTGCGCTCGTATGTACTTCGATAGAAAAAAACAGTGAGTGGGGAATAGTTATTGCAGTTTGAATGGTTAATTCTTGCACTGAAGATATTTTAAAAATATGTGTAAGTTAAACACCATGTAGGTACGTTCACTGAAAGAAAGAACAATATTCGAGATAAAAATACCAATAAATACATAGGTAACCTTATTGTTTTACTTAATAAAGTTTATATTTTACAGTTAATGATTCGTAGAAACTCGTTATTCAATTATTTGATGTATTCTTTTGTTTAACACATCTCTTTGTCAGACTTTACTTACATAGATACATATAAAATTGATCAGGTACGCTCTTTCAAGAGGAAATGTTTCCACATAATAGTCTAAGTAGAAGCTAATTATATTCTGAGAAAATTGCAAACATCAAAAAGGTTGAAGAGCAAATCTAAATAGAAATGTTACAAGCTCGCTCAAGATGCAAATTGTTTCCAGTCTAGGATTTATTGAACATTGTAGCGAATTAATAAGACTCAGAAACTTTAAAAAAGGTACTAAGCGAATATAACCGTTAAAGTATGTTTAAGCCAAATTTCCGAACAATCTGATAAAAATATGCATATATAAAAAAAGTTAAAAATAACGACGACGAATGGTTCTTTAACTGCAACTGTTAACACTACTTTTTATTGAGTGGCTAGTAGGTCCACTAGGACGCAAACAAAACCGTAGGACGAATCTAGTTAATATTCATTAAAGAGGTAATAAAAAACGTATGTTAACATATAGGTTTCGACGAACATTCAAACAGTATGTATATTATATGTAATACCCGTCAAAAGTGTCTATCAGTTTATTTCGCTTATAATTAATTACATTTCATTTGACTTGTCACCACAAACATAATTCATTGTGTGGAATGCTCGTATGAATTCCGTGATTTACAATAACATAGGGGCTTATCGCTTACCGCATGTAGAGTGAGATATTTGGTCGACATAACGTACTATTTTATTTTACTTGCTACATAATTTAGGACGCGGTTTCGGTATTGCTGAAAATAGTGGTACCTACCTTATTGTTAAACGTATTGTTATGTACAAGATTATCAAATAATATTACTATAAAAATATATAAATCTATCGGTTTTTATTTGTTATGCGGTAAGTAGTTTTTTATTGTACTTATTTTTGAAAATAAAATATATCTAATCTCTTTGTAGCGCACAAACACGTTTTCTATTAGGACCTTAGAATTTCTGCTCTTAACACTCACTTTTACATTTTTAGTAAACAACATCAAGCCGAACACATTCCACCGCAACAATTAACACCCTCAACAAATGTTACCCATAAACTTTATATCCGGATATCCCGGTATAAAGATAGAAAATGTTCAGGCTCCTAATTGATTAGCTGTAGAGACCTGGGTGCAACGTAAACCCATTAATTGGCAGCCACTCCGGAGAACGATGCTGCTATTAATACTTTCGCAGGTAACTAGTATTGGTGGCGGTTTTAAGCGTCACTTTGACTTTAGGATCGATATAGGATACTTCAGGAACGGTATAGAACACTTTAGAAACGATATAGGACTTTATGTTATGAAATTTCGTTTGCACTTAAGTTTTATTAAAGGCGATTGGTTTGTGCCGTGGTAGTGACTATGGTGTCATGTTTACCCTGTAATGTATTTTTGGAGACAATTTATAATGTACACTACTTTCACTGTAACTAAACGTGGTATTCACGTTTATTATAGTAAAGATGGGCATTCATCATTATGTTTAGAGTATTATAGCAATATCAGTTTATACACAAAATTCCATTGAAATCGGTTCTCCCGAGAAAACTTAGTAGACCTGGTTATTTTTGGATTTATAACAAGTGGATACAGTACCTAAGATAAGATAGTTTGTAACAAAATTTTCCAAACTTTTTACCAAAGTTTGAAAAGTGCTTTTTCATTTCACGAAGATACATCTTACAGAAAATATAACACGAAATAGAACGTTCCTTCGTATAAAGTTTCAAACGATTTCTCGCTTCGACAGGTCCAGTCTTTCAATGCACTGCATCCCGCTCAGTTGCGATCAAATAAAGAATAATCGGCTTTCATTAGAAGTCGGTACTGATTTCTCTGAGGAAGTGATCAACTCTCGGCTTACGGGATCGACGAAGATTTAAAACGCGGTTCACCAGTTTCGCTTAGTAAGCAGTTCTTACTTATATTGTTTAGTGAAAATATTTCTTGATTTTGAAGGAAGGAAATACGTGGAACTTTCCTGGTATCTTTATTTTTGTATGGTTGAGCTTTGAGTTGTGATAAACTGTCGCCTAATATTACAAGATGAAACTAAGCCTTACTTCATTATTACAACCAATAAACTAGAAAAACTAGCTACAAAAATGGTATAATTAGAATGATCTGTGTACTAATAACTAATTCCTTTTCCATACACAAAGGCCTTAATAACCGTCTAAGTGAATTAGTATCCTTATCCTTAGGATTATTACGACTAAGCCTCACTAAGCCTGTAAGCCCATTGCTTTAAGTACTTACTTGCCTACATGACGTAGTTACTTATGTAAAATACATACCGTACCTATAATGGGTTCACGGTAGAACGCTGCATACAAAGTACATTTCCATTCAACTGCTCGCCAATCTCCGCTGTTTTCCATCAGAATGACTCACTGCTGTCGTCCACTTCACAAAAAGAAGTAAACATAACGGCCATCCCCGGGAAATGAGCCATTCCGCACACAGGTAACAAAGTAGATTAAGAGAGTAATTAATCGACGCCATTTGCATTTTGTTTTATCGATTAGCAAGAGATTATCGATTTAGTGTTCGATTTTTAAATTAACCGACTTTACGTTAAACTCCTGCTACAAGAATAATAGCAAATCGACTTCGCACAACTTATCTTACATTAATCCATTAACGTCGACATCGCTGCTTGTATTTGAAAATGGCAAGATAGTTTAAAAATCTTTGTAAAGAGGTTCCAAAAGGTACCAGTGAATCAGCTTTTTGATAACATTAAATCGTGTACTTTGACTTCAAAGATCTTTGTAGGATCATATCCGTCTCGCATGTTCCTACAGTGAAAACCTCCCGAGCGCTTACCCTAATGGAACTTTGTGTTGTATCAAACTTTGATCCACAAAAGGTCAGCGGACAAAGACACAAAAATAAGAACCACGAGCTCTTTACTTTTTATTTGTAAATAGACTCTAAAGTAGAAACTTTTTGGTCAGATCTGGCCGACTTTTTCGTTTTCACCAGCATCCGATGCACATTTTGTCGTCAGTGTTTTATTTCTCATTTTTTTCACGGAATATTGCGCTGGTGTACGGTCGAGCGTCGCTCTTAGCTAAGAACCTTTTCATTAAGTATTATTCGGAACTCTTTTATTCGGTCTTTTTCAGATTTACATCAAAATGCACTTGGAGATGGAGTCTATTAAGTGTTTAGATAGAAATGAGTGTACTGTTTAATATAACAGAGGCAGTGTTTAAATTTTAACGTAAGTACGTGTTTTTTAACACCGGTTCCTGATGTTGAAGTAAGAGCAATGTTTAACACAAGTATCACGGGAGCGTCTTACTATGTTTCTCTAGTAAATTCAAGGGAAACATTGCAACCTGCTTGTCATACGGCTTATAGGTGTGAGAGTATAAGGCACGATTCTCCGTAGTTAGCTATGATCTTTCTAGAAAACGTGCTCAGTTTTAGTGTAGCTTTTAAGTACATATAGTAACAAAGATTACTTATGTTTCATTTAGATGTTCAATTTTAATGAAATAAAATAAATACGTTCCAATTCTCAACTCATTTATTTTCATAAATGAATAATCTCTAAAAGACTATGTCTTTTACATCCATCGCCTAATTATAAGATACGAGTATACTATTACGTAGTAAAATACTCAATCATTAACAATATCATTGACGAATTAAGGTACAGTATCCATTGATTGGGATCTATTTGCCCACATAAGCAAAATTTAAAGAAGGTACCTAAGGTAAGTAAGTACAGTGAATTCGTCAGAAAAAGATATAAAATTATATATGTAAAATGTAATCATGGTATAAGTACCTACATTAGCTTTTACTTTTCTGGTACTTAATAAAAATTTGCAAGTTTATGCTCATTAAGAAGTCATATTTTATTGCATAAAATAAAAAGTAAAAAGATATAAGTACTCAAAAATTGCGACAGCGTTTATACCTTACTTTCTATTCTTTGTATGATATATCAATGGATACTTTACCTTTTTCGAAAAAACAATGCACTTTAGTCCTTACACTTAGACAGATCTACAAAAATCATAGAGGTAATGATATGTAGATATTTTATATCTATTTGGGTTTACCTGCCTTACAAATCGAAGAAAATTGGGAAGAGATTGGCTAAATAATTTTCTAGATATGGTAAAACATTTTTCCTCCTCTTTCTCTCTCGTCTTAGGTACCCTAAACCCTTTAAAATCACTCATATATTTTTTTTAAATAATAAGCGCAAAGCTACCTAACTTTTAAATTACATTATAATATAAGTAACATATTTGACACAATATAACAATTGAAATTAAAGTTCAATCAACTGTACACAACTTTTAACATCTATAAAGTAAAATATAATTCATTGTAATATTTTCCAAGGATATTTAGATAACGCGGAGAATATAGTAAATATAAAATTAATTTATAATTAAGAGTATATTGATAGTAGTAAGTATATAAAGCAATTAGCTGCCAAAAGTTTTATTAAATTAGGCACATGTTGACAAACTAGTTTTTATGTCAAAAGTTGTTTTAATGATTGCTATGGGTACTTTGTAGTAGCAACGCTTAAGGTATTTACGATTTTGTGTTGACATATTTTTTCCATATGTTCGCTTATCCTACTTTTTCCACGTCCATAAAAAAAAATACAAAACTACACAAGGAATGACTAAAATTATCATAATTAATAAAACAATGATGAAACTACATAAATAAATAACAAATGAATAAAGTTTTCGTAATAATAAAAGACGGTTTCGAAGGTACAGCCATCGACAAAATTGAAAATAAGTATACCTAGTAGGCATCGGCAGTTTTCAGTCACGTATTTACACTGACGAGCAATAAATACTGATCAGTTGCAAAAATCTTACCTTAGATATTCATACATCGTCGTATTTAGTTATAAATATCACTGTGTTCCCTGATTCATTGCACCTAAGTGTAAGTACGTTATGAGTTTGAGTAAAAAGGTTTTGCACTATTGTCGATGGTTGTACCATAGTAGATTTTAAACCAACTTGGAAGAAGGGTTATGTACAAAACGTTGACACAATGCTACTACTTATAATCTATCACAGGATGTTCTGAGCTTAATATAAAGACTGACATCCTTATAAAATATTATCTACAAGCTATATAGTATATCTACACGTAAATATACAGTAATTATTTATACATATATAGTAACAAATTAACATTTAATAATTTCATAAATTCATCATTATTAGACATATTAATTCAATCTGGTAATTTCAAAAGAGAATGCCTTTTTTATGTTTTATTGAGCAATTTTAAGTGTCTGTACTTTTTGCAGCTCTTAAATTAATACCATAAAAACGATACCATAAACATATTGATCCATTTGACCCCGACCACTGATGTTATTAAGGAAAGAACGTTCTTTTAAAAAATTTATGAAACTTATATTTTATAGTCAATCAATGGTAACATTAATAAGTACAAACAATTTGTCTTACATTGATAGACACTATGGATGCTTCATTTCCTTATGTCATAGCCGGGTAATAATGTTAAAAATATAAAAATAAATCTACAAATATCAATGACTACAATTATTTGGCAACAACGCAGTGAAATTATTTACATAAAACACTCAGTGTTCATAATTTACTACTTACACAATTTACAATGGACGACGAAAAAGGCGTAAAACAATGAGATTATAATCTATAATAACTACAATAAATAGTTTCTATCAGGTTTATAACCGAGGAACTCCAACACTCACCCGCATTCATGTCTTACGGTTCATTACACATTGCATCAGTCATTGACAAACTTGTTACTGGCAATTGCACACCGCACAGCGTTCTAAATTCAAATTCTATATTGTTCCTTGCACGAAAAACTTACGTGGCGACGAAGTTATCAGTTGCATAAAATGCTAAGTGCGTGAGAGTGGCAGCACTGATTAAAAGAACACTATGGAGGAGGTGCGATCCCTTGTCGGGTAAACCGCATTCTTGCCTGTTGTATTCGAAGCAGAAATTCTGTAAAATAAAACACATTATTCACAAATTACGAAATATTCAAGGAAAATATGTTAATTAATAAGGGCTTATATTACTATCCGAAAGGTGGTTAACCGCAATAGGAATTCGCTAATAGTTTCAGTTACAAAATGAAACAATGTTCGCCACTGAATATAAAATTTACAACGCGAACCACAGTTTGGGAGTCACGAACAAAATCGGAAGAGTTTTCCCGTCACGACATTGTCTCTTCGGCTTGACTTCGGAATTTCGGAAACTCGTAATTTTGTGAAAGAAATAATGAAACTTCTGCGAGTTCGGAAAGCTCTGCTCTTTTGAAAATGTTTATGTCTCCATATATGTATGTAAGGGAAACCGTACTCTATGTAAGTACACACATCAAAAGTGTCTAGGGATCAAGCATTTTTATGCGGATTTCTTGAGATTGAGATGTGGCTTTGTAATAAATTTATGATTTTATAAATTTATATGGATCCTTTTTGGTGCATTTCATAATTTGAATCAGGAACTGTGAATCAAATTCGAGTAAAAGATGAAAATCAGCTGTCAATATTTTCCCTATAAACACATACAACGCATTGAAGACATTATTAGTGCTACTGTTTCCCTACTACTGATTAAAACCAACGTTATTATGGAGCGGCGACGTCATTTAAGCAGGGAAGAAATGCTCAGAGCCGTGGGAATGATAGAAGCTGGTTCCCGGCAACGTACTGTGGCTTTAGCTCTGAATACAAGTCAGAGTGTTATCAGTCGACTTTGGACACGTTACCGAAGCACTGGTACCGTAGCTGAGCGCCATGGAGGACGGTATCGCTGCACCACACGGAGACAAGACCGATACATTCAAATCTTAACTCGAAGAGCTCCAACAATAACCGCCATGATGTTAGCCGTGAGGCTTCATCACTCTTCAGGGAACTTAATTAGCGACCAAACAGTCAGAAACCGCTTGCATGAAGTGAACCTTCATTCCCGAAGACCGCTACGGGTACCACCTATAGCAATGCACAATCGTAGGATTCGATATCAATGGGCTCTTGAACACAGAAATTGGGCAGAAGAACAATGGCGTTTCGTGTGCTTTTCTGATGAGTCTCGTTTTGGTATGAGACCGGATACAAGACGTATACGACACTGGAGAACCCCTGGACGCCAACAGCGATTAAAATCCTGCCAGGAAGTCCATCCTTATAGTGGTGGAACCATCATGGTATGGGCGGGTATTTGGATCGGCGGAAGAACTGAGTTGATTTGGATCAGAAGCAACCTCAACGCTCAAATTTATGCTGAGACGATTGTATCAGACGTCATCGTTCCTCTACAAGTGCAAATCGGTCCCTTATTTCAGTTAATGCATGATAATGCACGACCGCACACCGCAAGAGTTGTAAGACAGACTCTCGCGGCAGCTAACATCAATGTCCTGCCCTGGCCTGCTCAGTCGCCAGACTTGAACCCGATTGAGCATGCATGGGATATGCTACAGAGAAGAGCTCTGCCGAATATGGAGGGTATCCAGTCGCAAGAAGACCTTTTTTTGTTGTTGCAACGAACATGGGCGGCCATTCCACATCGTGATTTGGATGAACTCATTTTGAGTATGCCAAACCGATGTTCTTGTGTTGTTAGTGTTCGCGGTAGAAACACGGATTATTAATTGTTTAAGTTACCCAATAAACTTTTAAAGAAAACTGTTATTTCAGTCTTTTTTTTCGAACTTTTGTGTTAGTGTTTCAAATGTCAAAAATCCCTTTATTAGGAAAATGGCAAATTTCTTTATTAGTGCAAAGGTGACTTGGTTTATCGTTACTGTGACAAACGAAAACACTTTATTTGATGAATCCTTAAAGAAAATTTTAATTAATATCAATCAGGAGAAAAGTTATTGCAAAAATATATGTTGATCCCTAGACACTTTTGATGTGTGTAATAAACGGAAAACATCACGAAAGTATACAAGAATTTCCTCCAGACATACATTTTGTTTTGCCGATTTTACTGCCCAATAAAAACAGTCTAGTTAGTTACCAGCGCCGCGCCGGCAGTCTTGGCCAGGGTCTAAGAGGCTTACCGTTTTTTTTGTTTTGCGTGTCAGATGGGCTTAAGACACTTGCAGGAGAAATCTTTGCTTAATAGTATTGAAGTTTTCTTTATTAAATAAATGATTAACTAACCTTAATGATATTAGACGCCATCCTCTTAAGGAAAGCGCTAGTGAATAAGGCCGCTTCGTCGCCACAGGACCTCTGCACGGTTTCTTCGGAGCACATCAGGTACTCTTGGAATGAACTGAAAATAACAAACTTTATTAAACATCCCACAAAACCAAAGTAACCTTTAAACTTAAAGACGTAAAGGCCAAAATCGCTGATCACTTTTAATTTTAATATCACTTAATTTGCATAGAAGGGGCTTAATGAATTTCTGTTCGGAATCAGCTACAGTTATTAAAGTTTTTGCTTAAAAGTGAAAATAAAGGGGCCATTATAATTACTCGGTAACACCTTTTTTTCGCAAAGGTAATTAGAGAGAGATGTAGAAAGAGATGTAATATTGTAATTGCTTTCTTAACCGCAATTCTTAAAGATCTTATGTCGATCGCCGCTCAGTTTTTCAGAAGGATAATCTTATTTTGTGAAATGTTGTAATCAACTACTTGAAATTGGGTATTTATTCTAAACTCGTATGGTAGCTTATGTCTGTTTAACTGCTGGAAAACGAGGTATTAATAAATCCCCTCCTTCGCTACTAACAAAAATATCATATTTTAAATTGAATATTAAACTGTTAGAGACTATATTCCTGTATGCCATGTTTAAAAGGTATCAAGGAGGGTTAGTAGCAGGCCAAAATGATATCGTACCGGCCAGCAATATTATAGGTAGTAAACAACAGTTCCAAAATTCAAACTAGGAATAAAGTGACCTTGGAAACAAACGAACGTCAAAGATTTGTTATTAGAATTTAAAATATATACTTAACAGTCGTTTTGAACCACATAAAACATTAGGGTTCTTTTATTTCTTCGTCCAGAGTATTTTTTATGTTGCTGTATTAATTTAAAGATCACTTAACAGGTTCAATGTTAATTTTGTTTTTACATTCATTCAAAAATATATAGTCCGTTTTTTCTATAAAAATAACATACATAGATAACTTCCTTATATGTAGAAAGCTGACGTCTTAAGAGCAGGATCTCAATCACGATCAAACTGACAAGCCGATCTACCTAGTTTGCAGACTGTCTAAACGTTAATCTGTCTAAAGCTTAATTCCTGATATTACCAATAACCTGTTCAGAGCATACGACGTAACATACACATTTACATTTCATATATAAGTAGACAGCAATGAAGCAATAGAATAAAATCATTCAGATGATACTCCACTTCATTATATTTTGTTCATAGTTATTGCAGAAGTGAATACATAATTGTCCATGTCAATCGTCGCTATTGGAGCCAATTGACTTCTTCAATTATTAGGACGACTTTTAATGCATTCATAGAGGTAGTTATGTGTTCGTACCCTTGATGGTCAGCCATTTTGATATTTAGGCCCAAAGAGCTAACCTGATAAACAACTATTAGGTCACGCATATGATGATGTATTAATTTTTAAACAAAGATCTATATTTATAAACCGTATCAATCTATGATACAGACCACTACTTCCTAGCAATAAAACAAAGGTCGAGCGGAGTATCAAACTGAACTAGAAGTTGTAATTTGTAGACAGTTTGCGGACAAGCGAGACCCTACGTTAACCCGCACGTAGACTTGTAAACGATGGCCAATTACCGGCCGATCATGAGAGCCTATTACGTATGATGAGGCCTAATTATCGCCATTATGATGGTAGGCCGTAATTGCACTTATGTTTGAATTGAATGAGATATTTAAACGTCTTAATTTTAGCAATAAAATGTTTGATTATACCGTGACCGTTGAATGATTTGGTTTGGAAGAATAAAGGGGTAGGTTATTATAAATCAAAGCTGACGTGATGAAAAACAAACATGTTTGTTATCTATGCTTTAATTAAATAGAATTAGATCTTCTTACAGCCTAGAATTTGAAAATCAAGTCGAAAGTCCGCCTCGAAATTACTTAAAACAGCAACAATAAAATGTTTTATAGTATAAAAATATTTTTTCAAAGACTTTACAACAGCAGCGAATGTAAAAACTGGAACTAGGAGCACTGTCGTGATTAATTAACTTTCAAAGACGGATCACTGTACTGTTTCTTTTATCACACAGTTTTTTCAGAAACTTTATAAGAACAGGGAAATCTTTCTTTGAAAACTAATTTATTAATTTAGGTATTTTAAGTGATTACTCTAGTATTGTAGATAAAAAAATACTTGGCAACCTAGCCAAGTACCTCTGAATGGGTCCATAATTTGAAGGAAATTAAGCATAAAACTAAAGTACACCGAAAAATTTCCAAGTAAGTATATGTTCAAGAGTGAAACTTTATGACTACCCTATTCTGCTTATATGTCTTTTGGAACAGTGCAGCAGTAAAATAGAAACTAGATATATAGCGAATATTATAGCATATGGTAAAGGTACAGGTACATAGCTGCATAATTTTATTTAAAAAATCTTTATGCGGAAGGAAATCTAAATTAAAATCTCATAAAACCTACTGAATATTACAAATGTGAACATAAAACACTAAAAAACAAAAGGATGCGCGTCTAAAGCACAAAACACATTCGGACATCTTTTGAGACTACTATCAGTGTGTGTTCCGTTAAAATAATGTTCACATATTATTTTTATCTTTGAAATAAAATGCACAGTTTAATTCAGCTAGAGTCACAGTCGGCACAGTTCGCGCAGTTGCTTTTTTCAGTGTGGAAATAGCACTGTTTTTGTTCATCTTTCCATTGTGTCAGTGCATGGCCAGCGATGTATAAATCCTCTGATAGTGTACGAATATTTTAACTAGAAAAAACTGACCAAACGCACCACATTCCAATGCAAATGATATTCTGCACTCTAAAAATAATACTTTTACCAAACTTTGCTGAAAATAACTTGCATTATGCGAACAAAAACTCGTTAGCATCGAGATAAGGGAGAAAAAACTGACAAAGAATACGCCGTTTTCCTTTTTCATAAATCAACAAACATCTGACAAATTGCTGATTCAATTGTATGGAATGGCGGGATAAAGGAATCATTAACACATCGAAAACTCTTAAGTACACCACTTAATCCAAACTGAATCTTAATCAGGGTTTAATGGTGAGAAGAGGGACGCTCAATGTCTCCCGGACAGCCTCCTAACATCAGCTTATCCAGAACATTCTTAAAATTTACGTAAACCCGATGAAATTAATGAACGCGAAATCTTTTGGATGAATACTTTTATAAGAAAAAATTTGGAATTTCGCTACCTCTACAAATACTGCCCCGGGCCGTAAACATCAAGCTTAATTTAATGGAATATTTGACTTTCATTCACTGCGATCTTATACAAAGACACGGTCAAAATCTAAACCAAAAATATTATATTACAAAGTCGACAGGGCCCGAACCACAGGCGGGCGTTGTTAATTTACATGTAAATTGGTACAGATAAGTACTATTATCAGTGGAAATCACGCCTCAGACAAGTAATTAGTTCGTGAGGCTGGGGGAGACTGTTCGATTTGTTGAATATTTTACTAACGCGGACTATTCAATATTCAGGACTCCTCCCGACTCTTTGAAGTACCCACTCTCTAGGACTTCTCTTGATAACTTCCATGACAGTTTAATTTGCGCATCTTGAAACTGAGTGACGCCGTTCGTCTGAAGAGATGCCTTTATAGACCCAGAATTGCAAACAGATCGTGCTTAGTTCCATAATATCGGGTGTGTCGTTCACAATCACATTAAATCATATCACATATACTTTATGATATTCTATGACGAATTGTAAAAAAAATAACCTAATCCATTCAGTGGTTTAGCCACAGGAGTCATTTTTCGTTTTTATAATTTACAACATCATGTGTAAAGCAGAGATGAAGTTGGGAGTATCGTATGTTTTGATCAGTTGACAGCTGTCAGTTTTCAAGGGAGAATTTCAGTTATTTGTAATGACTGACTTTTATATGGTGTTCTAATTTTTGCACATTTTTATTCCATTTACTTTGTTTGAAAAAATCATTTTTTTATTTTTACGTATTTTTCTTTTATCTTTGTGTTAATGACGTATATTAACCAGTATATTAACGCATTTAATTTAATGTGATTATGAACGACACACCCGATATAAAAATAACAATGTATTTATGTATGAAACTGTGTTGATTCTCAATAGATATCGGCCTTGTCGGTTGCCAAAAAACAAAATACCTAATCGCTGAAGCGACGGGCGCACGGCGTTGACTCGATATAAACGAGTTTGTCCTACGCGTTTCGTATTAATGTAGTTGGATTGGATCAGCTCGAGATTTTTAATACATATTAATGTTTTTACTGGAAATCTTTGTAATCTAAAATGATAGCAGCGAATCAAGCCACGTGGGTCGGCAAAGAAATATAACCGATGGGGCAGATAAACTATCTTAATAGCCTAAAATGCCAAAAATGTTAAAGATTACTATCACATCAAAATAAAATACTGATGAAGATATTATCAAGAATCATACGATGACGTTAACTATCTTATCTTGTTTGGCGTGATTTTATTTTCACATATTATGATGCATTATGTAAACATACCAACAAGATTTAAACCTACCGCAAACCCCTAAAGAAAGTTTTCAAGCAAAACAATTTGCAGACTGTTGTCGGCGAATGGCGCACTTTGAGCATTTAGCGAGAAGTCTGCATTTATCAGTATGGATTTTACTGTAAGTGCCTCAACTCAAATAAAAGCGGGACTTGTTGGAAACTTCTAGAGATGTGCTGTGGAAACAGCGGTCTCTGTAGGTTTTGTTACACTGAATTATGCATGCACAGTGACTTTGTAAACAAAATAAACAAGACAGTGATTAAAAGGGATTTAAACATCTCTACAAAGTGTGAACGTCCGTTCTCTTTTACTTCATTGTGGCAAACAGAGACAAATATTTAAAATTATGATTTACACTATGGGAAGTCACTCTTTGTCCCAATCACCTGTCATCGTTGCTGCTCAAGTCGTGTCGTTGTATCTCCTAATCGTAAAAATAGTTAACGCCTGTCGACAAGTGTATTTCTTCTCAAGATACAAACCTGGTGCAGTGAAATTACCTATTAACTGTTTTCAATCCTTTGGGAAATCTACATTGAACAATAATTAATAAACAAACTTTAACAAAAAACTGCCATTTCATAGTGCAAATACGCGAGTGCACGGAAACCTCATGCCTGAGTGAACGTAATAAAGACGAAAGTCCCGTATACCTACATCTGTGACAGTGCTACCAACATCTCAACGTAGAAATTAGCCTAAGCGTTCCAGCGACGTTCACAGTGCTATTAATTTGCATTGCAAGCACAAGCGACTGGTGGCGCCACCCCGACCTGTTTTGAACGAGGATTCCTGAGTAACGATTAATTACGGACTAGCTGTTATGCCTCGACTACGACGTTCTCCACCTACAACCACCTTCCACACACCCACACGCGATGATCACACTCAATCAGACCCAGAATTAAATATGTTAACGCCAAGCGATACGAGTTTTATAAACACTGCACGATACAAGCGCCCTCGCACTGAGCTCTCACCGAGTGAGGTTAACATGTTCGAAGAGTTCAAAGCTGACATAAAGGAAATGCTAGAAACATGGAAGGCTGACCAGGACTATCATTTCTCACAAATTATTGCAAAGCAGAACGATGCAATGTCTATGTTGGTGACTGATATCGCCGAATTGAAGTTGCAAACCTCGGCAATACAGAAATCGAATGCTGAAATAAAAGACTCAATGAACTTCATCAATCAACAATACGAAGATCTCAGAAAAGAGATTGCTGATCTGCAGAACCAACGTCAAGAACAAAGAGCTGAAATGTTAAATCTAGAGAGGAAAATACAAGATCTTCAGCTCAGGACCCGCTCGTCGTGCCTGGAAATTAGGAACATTCCGCAAATGGATAAGGAAGACAATGAGGATTTAATACGGTCAGTAAGCAGTATCGGGAAAGCTGTCGGGATGCCGGTAGTGGCATCTGAGTTACGGGATATTTACCGCCTCCCGGGCAAACCAGGTACGACCCGCCCTATTGTTGTGGAACTTGTATCAGTGAAGGCAAAACAAAATATGTTAGCTGCTGCACGGCAATTCAATAAAAATGCAGGAAGCAAGGAGAAAATGCTGAACACCGAGCATGCCGGCATTCCGGGACAGCGACTTCCAATCTATGTTGCGGATTTCTTGCCGTCTAGCTCAAAAAAGTTATTTCATATAACTCGCGAATTTGCAAAGAACAACGGCTACAAATTCTGCTGGTCTACAAATGGTCATATCTTTATTCGCAAAGATACAGGTGCAAAGCAGATAATTGTCACATCTGAAAAGTGTTTAGCTGACCTGCATAGGGAAGCATGACTTTTACTTTATTATCTGTTATTTTTACTTGTGCTAAGTGTTTGCCTTGTTACATACTTGCTAAACATAACATGTTTTTCTGGTAATCCTCTGTTTTTGCATGCATGTTTCTTAATATCAATCCATATGTTTATACAAATATCACACATACAACTTACACACTATTTCACACATTTAATACACTTGACATCACTCAAACTACGGAATAAAGGTATCAGCATGAGTATAAGTACACAGACTCGTATGGGAACTTTCTTTTGTGTATTTGCTATTCAATAATGACTGATATAATTAAGCTAAACGAAGACCTCGAATCGATCTCACGAGCAAAATCAATTAAATGTACTCCGGAACAATGTAATATCTATCTACCACAACATAACAAATCTATACAAATATTGCACTTAAATATAAGAAGCATAAATAAACACTACGACGATTTAACAATACTGTTATCTACAATAAAAACTAACATTCACATTATCGTTCTTACAGAATGCTGGCTGAGTAAAGTCAGCAAAATACCTATCTTGGATGGCTACACTTCTCACTATACCAAAAACACTTCTAATCAAAACGATGGCATAATCATATACACTGATGAAAAACTGAATTGTACTATTAATGAGCCCGTGTTTACCAACGCTAACTGTCTTATCTGTTGTATAGAAAACAAACTGGCACTTATTACTATTTACCGATCGCCATCCTACAGGCATAGGCAAAATTTTGAAAATTTCTTGGATAGTCTAAATAATGTATATGAAAACCTAACGGGGTATGGTAGTGTTGCCCTAATAGGAGATATTAACATAGATATAAAATCTGACAATGAAGATGAACGAAGCAATGAGTATCTAATATTAAATGCAACATATGGGCTGTTACCAACTCACACCTCTCCAACTAGGCTTGGTAATTGCTTAGATCACATTTTCCTAAAATCTACACTTCCAGCCACATCCATACTAGTTGAAACTTACATCACTGACCATATACCGATCTTGCTGTCCATAGAAAAACTTAACTCAAAACAAAAACCAAACAACATTGTGAATAAAGTAGATTATGAAGCCATTAAAAAAGAGCTCGAAACCTCAGATTTTTCTGATATTCTGCAATCACAAGATGCCAATGTGACCACTGATAAGTTTATCTCATTCTTAACATCGGTAATAAAAAAACATACAAAAATAGTTAAAATCTCTAGAAGAAAAAGAAATATTAAGCCGTGGATAACGCCAGGGCTATTGCGCTGCATTGCAAACAGAGACAGACTTCATAAAAAGACAGCCAAGACTCCTGATAATTTAATTTTAAAGATAACGTATACAAGATATCGCAATTTTTGCAATCGCCTTCTCCGGAGACTAAAAACAGAATACGAAAAATCTGAAATTCGTCGAGCTGGCAACAATCCTAAAGCCTTATGGAACGTAATCAGAGACATAACCCATACAAAACAAAATAAAAAATCGCCTACAGAACTCTTAAATATCCATAACAATCCTGCTACAGCTGTTGGCCAGGTATGTTCATATTTTACTAATATTGGCAAGGACTTAGCACATAAAATAATTTCTGAGAGTCAAAACAGACGGTCAGATCTATCACAAAATGAATCTCCCCCCTCGGTAAACTCATTTGTTCTCCTTGAAACCAATGAAAGTGAGGTGGAATCTGTAATCTTGCAGTTACGTAGCAATTGCGCAACGGGATGGGATAAAATATCATCCAATCTATTAAAGTGTTGTAGAAAATCACTGATAGGACCCATAACTCATATACTCAATCAATCCATTAAAACAGGAGTATTTCCCCAGGCATTTAAAAAGGCAGTCGTCCACCCAATTCACAAGGGAGGAAACAGAGACTGTGTCGACAACTACAGACCTATAACAGTATTATCAGCATTGTCTAAAATACTCGAAAAACTTTTGAATACCCGACTTAACGAATTTTTAAATAAATACAACATTATTGCCGATAACCAGTATGGCTTCCGAAGTGGTGTATCCACTGAAGATGCTGTACTGGACCTAACACAGTTCGTTGCAAGTAAACTAGACGACAAAAACAAATGTTTAGGCATTTTTCTAGACATGGCGAAAGCGTTCGACACAGTCTCTGTTCCCATACTTGTATCTAAACTAGAGACTATAGGTATCAGAGGAAACCCTCTTCTATTATTCAAAGATTATTTAACAAATAGGACACAGCAAGTTCAAATCGGTTCCTACCTTAGCGACGAACAGCTTGTAACGTTTGGTGTGCCTCAAGGGAGTGTATTGGGTCCAACCTTATTCAAAATTTATATAAATGACCTCTGTAAAATCTCCTCACCAAATACAAATATATATACGTACGCAGATGACACTGCGATTGTGATACATGGACCTAGTTGGGAATCTGTTAAAGAGATGGCTGAGGATTGCCTTGCTAGAATGATGGCTTGGTTGAATGCTAACCTACTAACTCTAAATCTAAATAAGACTTACTATGTAACATTCACGATAAGGAAAAATAAAAAACCGTCCAATTCATTTAACATAATAGCACACTCTTGTCCAGATAAGTCACAGAACTGTCAGTGCCAACCTCTAACATCTGCTACTGTAGTCAGATATCTGGGTATTCAAATTGATGAACATCTTCGCTGGGACAAACAACTGAACAAGGTAATGGCCAGACTGAGAACAATGATTTTTCTATTTAAGACCCTCAGAGAATCTGCATCGCCAGAGCTCCTCAAAAAAATCTATGTATCTCTGTGCCAATCTGTTATCAATTACTGCATCCCAGTATGGGGTGGAGCGTCAAAAATCAGATTCCTTGAGTTGGAGCGGGCTCAAAGAGCTGTCCTCAAAGTCATGACTAGAAAGCCATTTAAATATCCAACAACACACCTTTATGCTGACTGTCAGTTGTTAAGTATCAGGCAGCTTTATGTGCTCGCATCTATTCAGAGAAGACACAGGACAGTTTCCCCACTCCAGTGCAACAACAACAGACGCAGGAACCCCCCACCTTGTCCTAGAGTTTCACATACAACATCCTTCGCAGAAAGACATTACTATGTCATGAGTTCTAAACTTTACAATAGAATAAACAAAAACTGTAACATCCAAAATCTAACCACACATGAAGCTAAAAATTTAGTTAAAAAGTACCTATTACAACTAAATTACCAAGAGACTGAAAACTTGCTTACCTTTACCATATAATCATACACATCATCATCATACAATCATACACATACATATTACACCACACATGTACTATATATATATCTTCACAATTACACCAACACACCTCACACATCACATACCAAACACTACTTCTGCATGCATTATTTTTTTAAATTTTGTATAAAAATAGAAAATAATAATAATTTCTCTCATCGTAAATCAATAAAGCAATGACATGATCTGAGCAGTGACACACAAAAGTTAATCAATTATGATTGAGACTTGTACTGAACAAACTATCTCCTGAGATACAGGCTATACCTAGTTCAGGGGATAGGGTGTAACGTTTGTGGCATATGAACCACTATAATATAATGTGAAATTATGTGTTACTATACTAGCTTATTACTTGTATCCTTGTGGTGAGAAATAAAAATGTTTTTTTTTTTTTTTTTTTTTTTTTTTTTTTCATAACTCAATAAACAACAATAAAAGGAAAAAGGATTTTGTTTTATTCGCCTTTGTAATTTGTTTTGCATTCTGATGCAATACGAACAACACGGTGTCCCGAAATCAGTTTTATTTCATTTTGCATATTCCACGAGCAGCGTTCATTCTTGAAGTTCGCAGAATTCACGCGGTGTAAAATAAATAATAAAAACGCGATGATGTTTTTCAGAGAGCCATCGAAATGGTATTTTTTTTACAAATTGTGGTTACAGACACCTATATAGAACCGGTAAAACAAGACACTGACGAGACTGTCCTGAACAAAAATTGAGCATAAAATCTCAATAATGATTGTTAATCATCCCGTCACAACTCACAATAGTTCTGAGAATCAACAAAGATAATATTGGGCAGTTTTGGCACCAACACCTTACTACGACTACCAATTTAGGTGCCAAAACGTACCTAGTAATTACGTGAATGGGATTTTTATGACAGTTCCATGTCTCAAGGTGAATATTACTAGAAAGTGGTCTGTGACAAGAACACTTCTATACATTTAGATGGATCTGCGAAGTAAGTGCACTTTCCACGCTTAAATAACATAATAAATAATGTGAGGTATATGGATGACTATCTAGGAGCTATTAGCCCTTATAACTGGAGGAATTGTCTATGTTTGTCGATTCAATGCTTATTGATTTTGTAGCTCGTCTCCACTGAAAATGGACTTGTTAAATATGTTTTTGAAGGTGTTGAGAATGAGAACGATATTCGGCGTAAAGCCGGTATTATTACTATTATATAAAAAAAAACACACTTACCAACAAACAGTTCTAAGGTGATCCTCATGGGTAGTAACGAGTCCCGTCTGATCAGTCTGGTACTGATCTCCTTGCTGATGACTGCCCAACGTCATCAGCGTCAGTTCATAGTTCTTACTGCAAGTCTCATAGTCAGACCTGACCATTTTGACACAATCTGCGTGTTTCAAGTACTCGTCCTGATACTTTCCTCTGGTACATAATTCTTGGACCACGTCTGTGATGCCAGCGTAGATTCGGCGGAATACAACTTGTTCGTGCTTTTCCATGCAGACATTTGTGTAGTTGTCTATACATTTGATGCCCATACGAAGCTCTCTGTAACAATGTGTCGGTATTAAAAAATAGTAGTGGTTCGAGTGTGTTGCCCTGTGGCATCCCCCCAAACTTATGCTGACTAATAAATAAATAGGTACTTTTTTTTTAATTTTGATGAAAAGAGTTCTTATTATACCAGGTACAGAAGGTAAAAGAGTAGAAGGTAAGGTAGAAGAGTAAGTATATCTACGTAAAATATGGTACCTATAATACCAGCCACGAAGTCAACGGACGCATTTTTTCCTGAGCTCCACATACGTTTTCAATTTCCGTACAAATATGCGAGAACCCACATTATTCCAATACCCGGACGTAGGTACTACATAAAGTATCATACTATATACGTTACGGGAAAGTGAGAATAATCTTCGTGTCTGAATTCAGTAAGTAAGCTATCGTTTTCAATCAAACGTGGTCATGTTAGTACCGATATGGGAGTTAATCTCCCAAAAATATATACTACGGGCAACAAAACATGACTGTACATATTTTTCACCCTCGAGCCACCTGCCCAATCCACTGTTGGGAGTTGTGCGCATTTGTAACTCCCTGTAGATATGTTACGGATGGAAGCTGTTAATTATTTGTGGGAGTAAGATCTTAATGGTTGCTGTGGTTTCACTTGTGTTTAGTTTTCGTACGAAAAATCTAGTTTAGCAATTATCTAACAACTACATTTTAGAATCAAAGTGATAATGAGTTTGTGAGGAATTAAAACCTACTCGGATTATTTCTTGCTAGGTATATTTATTTATTCAGCGTTATAACTATGAAAGTACAATTTACATAAATCTAGTTCAACAGAACTAATAGTGCCAACTAGTACGGCTGTTCGCTCTATTAGAAACCGTTTAGCTGCAGATGAGCTATGCAAAGTAGACAGACACGCTCCGATTTACTATCTGCGCAAAATGTATGTATCTGTATCACATTGGTATCATCAATCCAACTATAGTTAGTCATAGTCACATATGGAAATGACCTAGAGGTAAATAGAGTAGGTTGTTTGTTTAAATTATCACTTTTTATGAAGGTCCACAGAACCCCATCGTGGATCGTAACAAATTCAGTATTTTTTTGTTTTTGTTACGTGGATTTGAACAGGTAATATGAGCTTCCGTAAAATTGAACGGGCACTTTACACAAAAATATGATATAGGACGCGCCAGTTCAAATATCATTCAAATAGAACTCACATTTTATGTTGCGCATAGAAGCGTTAGTGCGCTTGTTAAAAAAGAATTATGGCTTTATCTATCGAATATGACTAATGTGAATTCGCATGATCAATTTGCCGGATAAACACTGATAAAAGTTAATAATTTTACAAAACATGATCGACATAAACAAACCTTATTTTCCTCTATGACTCATACCTTGGAAATACCATGAAATATGATTTCGAATCGTTTTGCATTATCATTCCAGAACTGCATTAAACAAATACGTAAACAAAAACGGGCTAATATCATCACTTATTACTACAAATGCATTAAAGTAAACATCGTAGTGGACCCAAGAATAGCCTGGAGCTTCGCCAAAACAAACGAACATCCCGCCGGTCAAAAAATTACCGCCAGAATTAGGCATGCTAATTTATCGTAATTTCAATGTTTGCCGACCCGACCGCAGTAAAGTGCTTCATTGGCTATTCAGCTCTATGAAGCGCTGACTGAAGTCCGACAACTAGTTTCAAATTGCTATTTACCGCAAACAAGAGTACTAAATTAAGATGAGCTAACTGCGTGCCGACCGCGCCATTCCATCGCTGAAGTTACTCGTCCTTGACGTAGCCAACTCTTTAGCAAAACTTACTTTCGCTAAGTTCTTGGTTGAGCGTAAATGAGAAAGATCGTTGCACCATGATATCGTTGAAGTAAAAAGACTAGCGTCCATTCTTCCGCGCGTTTGGTAATTGGAAATTGAAAGGCTTTCTTGAAGTATTTCCTATTCAATTATTTTTTTTTAACTTAATAGGAAAAATATTCATTCATTTAGTTTTCCTACGTTGATAACGTCTCGTCGCTGTTTAACCCTTCCGGGATAACCAGCTGTAAAATCAGTTGAGGAAAATATAATTTTCTCTCTCATAATTACCGATTACAATATACATAATGTAAATACGTGATATGTTGCGGACATTTTAATTAGTGCCTAATTAATGATTTATTACTGTAAATTACCTTGTCGAGCAAATCTTGCAACTGCTTCATTTACAACTCTTACAGCAATTAAACTAATTATGTCTAAGTCAAGAAATGTTGGTTGAGTAACTTACACACAACTCTTGTCCAATTCCTCTCGTGTGAGCGCAAACGATATTTCTGGTGAACTTAGCACAGGCAGGGCCATCGAACATCTCTGCAGTAGGTCCTCTTCACGATTGCAGTGGCCTTTGACAGCTCCTGCTGACAAAACGAACAGTCAAATATTTTCGTATTCAAGCCGTCGGTACGAGCTCATAAATAAATATTGCAGTGTTTGCACAGGTGGAATGAAATATCGCCCGCCAAAATTTCACTTATTTCGATTTTCAATATCCACTAATTCGATGCTGATTCAGACATGGAATAGGCAAAAGGATTTCATATAAAGTAGAAAAGCTTGAAACAGAATAATTTAATTAGAAAAAATACGCTGCTAAAATAACTTTCTGTTGGAATAGGAGCAATAATAATCTTTCTGACCTCTCGCGGCAAAATGGCAAAGAGAACAACTAAAATAACATCTTTTACAAAATATTTCACTATGTAGCTTGTATTTAGTTAGGTGAAAAGTTTAAATTAACTTTCCTTAAACTCTCTTTGAAGTCTAGAAACTTATAATTCGGAGCCTACACCGGGATTCCTGAAAGGGTATCTTTAATAGGACCCAAGGTAAAATACAATTATAAAACTTTGCAAAGAATTACTTAATTGTCTGGTTAATCCAGGTAAATCTATTGTTACTGCAAAGTACTCATATTCGTTCAAACATGATTCTCTTGGGAAAGAATGATAGGTCACCTGTTACGATTTACAATTCTGCAGTATTACAACTGACAGGGCAAAATGATCCAGTAATCAGATCCCTAAACGTAGCTCCCTTATGATGTCACTTTCCTAGGAATTTATATCGCACATTATTACAATGGCTTTATCAAATAAATCGTATGACTCTTACGTCCATTTATTGAATAAATATTTATCTGATTTACATAATATGACAAATTATCGATCTTTCGACTTCTGACTTTCTGTCATTGATGGTTGTTACAAAGAAATTGATTGGCTTATTAAAGTGATAGATCAATTACATGATGTCATAACAACATTATTGCAATGAGTGATATTTACTTCCGATCAAGTGAGAAATTAGAGCAAGCGCTATCTCTCGGATTCACTTGCACATTACAGAAGATAAATTTAAATTTAATTTATCCGGTCTATTCTTGTGCAGCTGTTCAGTATTACTTTGTCGAACTACTGATAAATGATAGCCCCACCTATTGGAAACTAGTGATGAACGATGGTTCTATTACACAGTGAGAGGCAGCTGCTGAATACTAAAACGAATGGCCAAATCGTCTTCAAAATCTCATCTATCCTTGTCGAATGGTGCTTCCATGATTTTTGTGTTGTACATCACGTTAA
Source organism: Helicoverpa zea (assembly GCF_022581195.2). NCBI lineage: Eukaryota > Metazoa > Arthropoda > Insecta > Lepidoptera > Noctuidae > Helicoverpa > Helicoverpa zea. The sequence goes on along the minus strand of NC_061460.1, from coordinate 6,312,840 downwards.
ACAATATCGGTGTTTGATTGTTCTACATGTTAGCTTAATTTGTTATTTTGCGTAAACAATGAATTAGTAAAATTTCGAGTGACACACGCGGAAGTAACTAAACATAAATGAATGGACATTTTGGCATAACTTACGGCGGAACGATTTTGGGTCCACTAAGAATTTTGCCAAGCATACAGGGCGACTGAGTTGTTTACTAGTTCATTATACAGCTGATGTGTTTTTCTTATTCATCTGTCCTGTTGTATTAGAAAGTGTTGTTATCTAGTCCTATTTGTGCGCATGCTCGCGTCACCCACGCCTGATCGTGTTTCACGTGGCGTCCACGCAATCAGCTGTTTACTCACTTATGATTGGATCGGAAAATTTTAGAGAACCTATTTGCTATACCGCATTGTCCTTTACCCCTTCATTGTCTACTTATTCCGGTTCGTCTAGGAAAGTTCCAATATTTTTCTATGTCAACTGCGTCGCGTTTAATGTGAGTCTTGAAATATAAATTTTTGCTAATGGGGTGATCGGCAAAACATCGGGATTAGTCCCTTCACAAATTGGCAATGGCCTCGAACGTCATCTGACATCGTGTGTATCCTGTCAAACAGGTAGTTATTTTTAACAGTGCCGTTCTTAGCACTATGCATTCCGATGGTGTGGTGGGGAGCCGAGCCCACCACGCCGCTCTCTGCCATTGGCTGGCTCACATCGTACGATGTCTTTGCATGTGTGCGTGTCGTGTACACATTATACCATACGCTCTCACTCAATCGAGCATAATCGTGGAGCAATTTAAGAAGCATAGTATAACACAGCAGCTTGATTGAATTGCTCCGATGCCATAGGAAGTCATTCTTGCCTTGACACGATGACGTAGCTGCTCTATTTGTTTTGATTCATCATTAACCTCATAATGTAGAGTAGTCAGCGCTTGCGTTGTGTTTCTATTTAGCTTAGTAAGATAACATTGTTTTGTAGGTAAGTAGGTGTTTCTCACAGGTGTATGAGTTTCTTTATCGGCACTACCTGGAGGTAAGTTTTCACAGTCGCGGCGGTATGACGATTTCGTAACGTAGGCTAGGGACGGAAAATATCTTAAGGGTCTCATTTGTCAACGTCTTGATCTTACAAAACTTCTAGAAGTTTCTGAGTACTTCATTAGATATTGTAATGACTGGGATAAGGTACAGACAATATAAATTAGTTTCTTAAACAAAGAGACCTTTTAAAGACACTGATGACGGCATCTTACAAATACTTGGGTCTTTATAGGTCCTTATAATTTCATATTGAGATTAGAAACAGAATTCCTCAGACGAACATTAAGATAAGTTTCAAGATTATTAGTCTGGAAAATTCTGCATTTTTAATTTAGAATATGCTTCGTTTGTTTTTCTGCTAAATTAACCGCATTAGTTGAGACAGAAAAACTCAAAAGAAAAATATGGAAAAGATACACGAATAGATTGTTGTCCTGAGGCAAAGTTAATTTCAGAACTACGTTTTAGTTTTGAAATTACTTAATTAGTATGAAATAAGTAGAAATATTAATACAAAAGCTATTAGCTAAAAAATAGACCTGGAAAATATAAACACAACAGTAATTTTCACTAAATGGACGCTACCTTTATTTATAGGAGGTTCGTATCTATAAGGGTGTTCCAACTTTTCTTTAAACATTCAGTCAATTTACAATATTTTAGACGAGAAGTTATTAAGAAATGGGAATTGGCTATGAGAGGGGTAAATGTTCTGAAGAAACAATGAAAATGTACGTCGTTATCTATTTTAGAGGGTTACATTTCTAAAGGAAGACATAAATGACTGCGTTTATTTCACCAAGTTGGTATCTAGTGAGTGATAATGACATTGATAACGCATGTAAACTAATTTGTGTCCACAGTAGGTGAGACGTATAAAATTTGTTTACTTAAATATTTACTGCCCTATTATTTCGTGAAGGTCTTTAAAATATTTCTCGTAATAAACAGTGGTTGTTATGTTCGTTTATTATTATACGCTATAGAATTCAATTCAAGTAGCTGGAAAATTTCCGGACCTTTAAATATAGGTCTCACTGGGTTTGCCTTGATTGATCAATCAATAGGTAAGGTAAAATTAGTTCATTGATAATAATTAGCGCTTATTGTACGTTTTCCACTAATTTGTTCAGAATAGAATGGCACTTAAAGTTACGTATTTATTTTAATATTTTTTTTACAATCTTATTTTTATAGGCATTTTTTACAATGCCTACATTATACACAGTATGTTTAATATCACAAATAACCTATACTCCGCCTTTATATTTTTTATTAAATTCAAGGTTGCTTAAAACAAAATAACTATTTTTGCAAACAGAGTAGAGGTGCGTAGGTAAATCTCATAAAAAAGCAATCAAAGCCATGAAGATAATTGCCGTGTTATTTTAATTTTAAAATATGATAATGGACATAATGTTATTATTACATACAATATAGGTACTAAGTAGTTTTTTTTCTCAATACCTACCTACTCATTTTTAGGATTCCGTACCCGAAGGGTAAAACGGGACCCTATTGTTTTCGCTAGTCTGTCCGTCCGTCCGTCCGTCTGTCACCAGGCTGTATCTCATGAACCGTGATAATAGGCTAGTTTCCTAAAAAATAATAATTAGTCCGTCTTGTAGATTGTCCAAAATTAAGCGATACGTATTTTTTCTTTTTTAAATTGGATCAGAACTTGTTAAGATATAGCGTGTTAAAGTTGAGTGTGACGTCACAAAGTGCTACAATTTTCAGGACACTGTGACGTAAAAGGCCCCCACTCCTAATTTTTGAAGCGTATTATCTTTGTTATTTTATGTTTAATTAAAAAAAGAAAAAATACGTATCCAATATTTTTTGATTATCTAAAAAGCGGACTAAATATTATTTCATTATTTCGACCCTGGACACTACCCTATTAGAGAGCTGAAATTTTCACAGATGATGTATTTCTGTTGCCGCTATAATAACAAATACTGAAAACTAGAATTAAATAAATATTTTGGAGGGCACCCATACAACAAACGTGATTTTTTTGTCCGTTTTATAAATAATGGTACGGAACACTGTGCGCGATTCCGACTCGCACTTGGCCGGTGTTTATCAATATAACACCTTATTTCTGATTCCTTTGGCGGCAAATATTATTGTTTTTTCCAATAGGTTATCTTTTATTGCTCACTTAACTTTTTAAACAGCCCACAGTGTTATCAGCTGACGGGGTGGCGTGATCCGTTAACTGTGTTACTATAGGTGAATAAACGTTTAAACAATGCATGATGGCCAATCTGTTATGCATTTACGGTTATGCAAAAAACGATGATGAAATACTAATTAAGATTTAAATGGTTTAGATAAAAGTTATATACTTCCAATCGGTGTTTTATTCTACATAGAAATAGGTATTATTTTCATCATTAATGGATTCGATTTTGAAAGATGAAAATGGAAGAAAAAACACGTCATATATTATATTTTTTAAAGGAAAAACAAAATTATCAGTAGGTATATCACTAATTCACTATAATCCCTAAAATCTGATGGTCCATATGAAAACATGTACAACGATAATAATATAGGCACTTAATTAATTACTCATAAAATAACACTGATATTAATTGCCAACTTTATATCGCTTATAATTCTAGCTAAGACAAATATTTCCCATTAAAGAAACTATCCTTACAAAACAGTAATATTAGGGTTTTCCCAAGCTCCGTCGTAATTATGTCATCTCTAGTCTGCCAGATTCTAAATATAAAACTTTATACTGATATACTTAGTTATATAAATGGTTATATAAGTTGCGCGGTCATAGAATTTCAAGAAACGTAATTTAGACGACGAAACGAGCGAATATTCTCCGCCCTATGAAGTTCTTAGTAAGCACATAAATCCTCTTTTTGCAGTTATAGTGAGAGACAAAAAGTCATCATGATTTATTTGCTATCATTCCTTTAACCTTATCCAATTTATTTTGACTTCCATATATCTCTATCTGTCCTTATAGCAGTATTCCTGCTGTTACCACCTTTTATACAAACCAAATCTATATGATTTTTAATTTTATTTCCACATAATTTACTTCTAAAAAAACTGATTTTTGAAGTCGACCCTGTATAACACAAATATTTTTACTGAATGCCTGCTACAATTCTACGGGCTTTCAAAAATGTTTTACGATGATCGTGATTTTATGATAAGATCATTACTTATTTATTTTAATGACTCGAAATAGACTTAATAGATTATCTCGATATAATAGAAGCCGATCCATTAATCGCATTTAATTGGTCATAATGCGCACTACGCAGATTTGCAAAGGAAAATTCCTGTGTGATACTAAGTAGGTATGTATCTGAGATAAAAAATCGCAAACAATGTTTGTATCTAGACTTACGACAGCCTTATCAACATTATCTATATCGATGTGTATTAGATATTATACGTTATCATCACACTTTGGTGGCCACTTTATTGAGTAGGTCTAGGCCCTTGACAATCTTGAACTTAATTTCTCATTTCTTTGGTATGTTTTATTTCTAAATTAAGCTTTTCTGTTATTCGTGCTCTTTTGGTAGATCATTGAAATTCATCATAGATCGGCATTCGAAATAATGTTTTTCCAACATCCACACTTAATTAATGTTCATTCTATATGTAAATGACAAATGTGGAGCCGCAATCGTCACGCGCATACTCATTAAAAGTTTCGTTGCGCTCATAAATTACCTGCGTCAAATTGCAGGCAGATAACTAACTAATAATGATCCGACTATCCGACGAACTATGAACGAAATGAAGAAATCCACACAAAACGTTATTATGAAAACATATCAATGTCAGAGTATATAAAGGGCCGAATGATCGCGAAGCAAATCGTCCGTCCCACTGATGTCTCGGCGCCCGCACCGGTCATTTGTCATAGCGCTCAGATGGGGTAACTTTTTGTTCAGACCGCTGACTTCATCCCAACTTTTGAAAGGAAACCGAGCCTTATTATCACACCCCGACACTAATGCCCCTCATTCTTACCGCTAATCGTCTCATTTGCGAATAATAAATTCGCTAAATTGCAATTACGCCTGAATCATCATCTTTCTAAATGACACAACGGGAACATGTAACATAGTTATTTACTTTCGTGGTTGAACTGCGAAGTGCGATAACAAACATACTGGTACCATTCACATCTAGATAAATAACTATTTTCATTTATCTGTACATATCATCAGATTTGCGCGGAAAATGTTTAAGCTAGCCTCCTGTGGGTAATAAATTTGGATAAAACAATTTCATCTGACTGGAATCGCACCCCAAACTATGCGGCTTACCTCATAAATCCCGATTAGCCTTCGGGTGAAAGAATGAATCAATAGATTATCCTGCAATAATATTTGTTCAACAAATAACGTATGTATCTCTTTTACTGAACTGCGAGCTATTCAAACTATTTAATTTAAAGTTAAGCTTCAGTTTTATTTTACTAGAATAAAGTGCTCCTTTGTTCCCGAACTTCTTAGTGGAGTGGAAACAATTAAGTCTTTAAGGAAAAAACTATTTGAGTCAAGTGCTTGGAAAACTCATTCAATTGATATCTCATTAATAAAGAAAATTACATGGAAAATGAACAGGAAAATTGGTTTAAGCTGTGTTTGTGATAACTTGATAAGAGAGGGTGTTAAATGTTTCAGCAGTCCTATCTCCTTTATTTAACTGTATAATCAGAAGATTTTCCTTCTAAGGAAATGCTAAAAGCTGAGCTTTCTGTCCATCAATAAATATAATTACCTTTATGATTTCTCCCTAAATTATTGATATTCACTCGAACACAACAATCGATACAAGGAAGTTTTATATAATAGTGATGTAAGGGCTTATTTATTTTGGAAATCATGCGTAAGTGAAGTTAAAAAAGGCCTATATTTCTCATACTCGATGTCAATGGTCAGTATTTTAATAAGCCTGCCAGCAATGGATGTGGTAGAGTTAAACAACCAGTTTACACAAACAGGAATCTCCTTGCAAAATGAACTGTATTAAACAAATAACATTATTATTTAATTATTATCCGCGATAAACCTTTTAAAACCCTTGGGTACGCCACAATATTTGTTTAACATTAAATGATATTAACTTTATTTAAATTATTTATTAAAGGATTTACATGCAATACCCCAAGTCCATCATTCAGAAATTTAATGAAGGTATTTAATTAATTTATGAATCTGTGGAGTGCTGCTCGAGTGAAAAACTGGTGTGCTAATGAGGTCTACGTCAGTGGTCGGACACTGGCTGAAAACCCTGAAGAGACAAATGAAATAGGTCGTAACTCGTATTACTCTTTTCCCAAAACAAAACGAGCATTAACTTCAAAGTCCTGCGTTTAAAAATATTAACTTCCAAGGGTTTGGGCGCTGTAATTTACGACACAACATACAATGCCTTTATTAATATTGTTTGCTTAAGTGTTTCGCTTATTACGAGTATTGTATAATCTTGCTTAAATTGTGATTCACTTTCAAATACTCCAACGTGACTTCTTCATGTTTTACGGAATATATTTTACAGCGTCAACCTTCTTGAAACCAACCTGTAATTTGATCACTTGAAAATCTGTTGACAATGAACTGCCATTGGAAATTGCCATCCGCTTTACGTGCCACCAGTTGAAATCGAATATTCAATCTATATCGTTTCAAAATTTTGTTTGATTACGTAAAGGCTTCAGGGGCGCCAAATTGACCGAATTCATGCCGCGGGCTGGGTGTAATTTTCCTTTTGCTCGAGCCAGAATCGCACACTGATACCTAACGTGTATACCTAACCTATTTTAACAATTCAACACACAGCGTGCTATCCAATTGTTCGAGGGATTTTTATTCTGGACATAAACACACTGAAATATGAAAATTTTACTTGTTATGTTGCATATGTTGGTAGATAATTTAGCGTTTATACGTTTTCGATTGTTTTTTTTTTTTTATAGGTACAACAAGGCGGAAAGTATAAATGGTGTAATAGATACAGAGAAAAGTTAAATAAAGCAATGGTTTGCTTCTTCAAATTAATGTAACCAAATCCTCCTATTTTTCTGAAAGGCGAACAGCAATCTCTTGAAAAATAAACAACAGTTTACATAAAAGAAACTTGTTCAAAAGAGTACCTAAATCCATTGCTTAAAAAGGGTTATAAGCGTATCCAAGTATACAGGAAAAATGGGTCAATTTTTGGTATCCAGGTACAAAAGTGTACTAAAGTCAACCAGTTTTAGTTGACGTTCATTTGAGTTTACAATTATGTTGAACATAGTATGTATTTACACGAGCGAATAAAGCAGCGCTTTTCAAATGGGTCATCATCGATATTCATCACGGGGCTATTGAATCGAATAGGGCATAATTGCACGCCACTAGCTGGTACTGGCGGAGAAAAAACATTTATGACCGTCCTTATAAATCGAATATTACGATTTACATACAACTGACGACGTAAATACGAGTAGGTATGTTTGAAAATACAGAAGACAGTGTTTGTACATGAATAATTGAACATGTATTATTCGTTTCCATGCCTACAATTTTCAGTAGAAATATGAATGGTCTTTTGTTGAATTAGGCCATTCAATTAGACTTTTTGCGATCTACGCCTTTGTTATATCTTGTATTTTTTTTATTGATTAGGTACTTACTTTAAAAATGTATTAGTGAGTGAAGAAATAAATGAATTAATAATCTCTATAAAACAAAAAACACAATCATTAGTTTAAGCTGATAGCAAGTTAAGAAGAATGAACTAGATTTTAGAATGCATATAAAGTACACTACATGCAGTTGTATATGTGCGAATGTCACAAGTGTAAGCTAAACAAGAAGTAATTGCTGCATTTTGTGTTGCGCACAAATCAATTCAAATCAAATCAATTTATGGGACTCTTCTCATGAATAGATACGCTGATGATACAGGGAACTACACTTTAGTGCATGTTATACGAAATGAGGGCGTTTCAGTTTCATATTAACATACACTCTAGCAATATAGGGTCGTAATATTTTGCTTAAGGTGATAGTCAGTTTTATTAATAGTTTTTAAAGTTGATTTAGGTAATGTGGTAGTCTATACAACATTAACCTAACCTACCACTCTAGAGAGCCAGATCAGTCTGCGACAACAACAGTTTTGGTGCTAATTAAAACTTCACCAGACGCTTCAGTGACAACTGAAAACATGTGTGAAGGTTTTATGAACGACCTTGTATAGACTTCTATTCTAACAACATATTTACTGCACTAACAGAATATTAAAATATATGATCTAGTCAAGCGTATCAATGAGAACGGTTAGCGCGTCACAGACCGTAGGCGTTTGGACAGAAGCCCGGAGACGTTGGTGCCACGCCTCGAGCTATAATAAACAATAAAAAAAAAATCGCGCGGATCGTCTATGCGGTTCCAATGAACTTGTGAAGTGGCGCTAATGTATTTAGAGAGATTGTATCGTCGCGGGCGCCATTATCGTCGCCTTAGAAACCTCGCAAACAGACCATAGTTTGTTTTGCATAATTTAACGACGTATTTTACGTGACGACGTCACGCGTATCATGAGTTAATTTAGTATTCCACGTGTTCTTTCAGGTTTTATTTTTATTGTGTCAGTGCCCTCTGTGATTATGAAATAAATTATAAGTTATTTCCTGTCTTTCTCCGTGCATGTGGTGGGTGGTAAACCATGTTTTATAAAGCCAGAAACCAATGATTGTGGATTTTATTTTTCAAATAATTTACGCAAGCTAAAATGAAGGTGACTTTACTTTTCTTACCAAAAACACGCTTAATTTTTATACATGTTCGGTCCACAAAAATATTGTTTGGGTAAATTTTTCGGGCACTATTTTGAAGTGTTTTAAAAATACATCTACCAACAAACAGTGCCCGCTTACATTTTTTATGTTATTGCACAGAATACTGTTTCTTGGAACCAATCCAGGAACGCCCTCTTGTTTGGATGAAGTCACATAAAATTATATTAAATTTTCTCAACACAGTGTTACGGGAGGAAAATGAATTTCGAATAATCTACACGTGCCCGAAAATCGTTACTGTTACTGTTTGGAATTAAGCGTTAATTCCGTAATAAAGGCAACAGTTGTTACTAAACATACAGTTTTCATGTTATAGAAATGGATATTGATATTGGGTATGGAGTGACGAGACGGGATGCGTAAGTAGGTAGGTATAATGGAGACTACTCTTAAAAATAATTTAAATTATTTAGATTGGCTTTTGTATATAAACCTGTTATAGCTAGAAGGTTTTTAAATGCCAATAAACCTGTCTGAATGAATGTAACACTACTAAAAAAAATACAAATTACCTACTTAAGCAACATTTTTTTTTCTAGTTGAGTGTATGTGTAGTACGTAAGGAAACATAATATACATATTATTAGACTTTCAATTGAAATAAAATTAACTCAGGCCCAGATTCAGTAGCAACGTAAACGGCAGTTTTCTTAAAACTACTGTTAAATATCAATTTTCAAAGTAAACGGTTTTCAATCTATGAAAGGACGTCCCAACCGGTTTCACACACTTACACATTGGTACAAATTGATAAAAAGTAATATAATGAAGGCTCACGCAACCGTATCTATGAATAGGTATTTATTTTAAATTATCCCAAAAATAACGAAGACATCTTAGATATTTTTTGTTTTGTAGTTATGATGTTGCAAAAAAATTTTTCGTCTTTGAAACAAAAAATGTGTTTACTTCTCGCAGGACAAATACAAAAATCAATAAAGACAAAAATAATACAAACAATAGGTAAGACATTTAACTATTTTGATCAAACACATTTTATCAATTACTATGTATGTGCAAATATTGTATCACCTCGTCAGAATACTTATCATAAATGAATAATAGCGTTTCTCACGACCGCGTTAACATCTTACAATTCACTCTTAACCTTGAAACAAAGCAAAACAGAACCTTTATCAACTCATTACTTATTAATGAAAGTTGCTGGCAAACCTTGTTACCCACTTTACTTATTCACATGCTCCACACAAGTTTACACAATCTTCGTAGATTCCCTTTAATCTGTTAAACTTGTTATAAAATTAATTACAAACTCAAGTTAGTAAATACGATTTTGTCACTACAAAAACAGCAAATTATCTTACCGGCTGCACTCAGCATGGCGATAACAAGTAAACAGCATAAGTAAATGTTTTTAGACATCTTGAAGATGATTTAACACTTTCTTCTATAAAACAAGTATTTTTTAAATAACATTCAGTCATTCATAAATTATTTTTTATATACCCGATATTTCACTTTTCATAAAACAATATTACAAGTTCAATGTTTATTTCCATCCAGAATAACTCACTTTAAGTAATGTGCTTGCCACAAAAAGTTAGTGCATGGTTTCGTATTTAAATACGTAATTTAAAAGTTTCTGAGAAGGACGTGTGCTCTTCCACCTACACATCTATTTCAACTGGCTTCGTGAATGAATGTTTTGTGCAGCTATCCGCGCGGGAACTGGGAAGTAGTGAACTCTACGAATGAATGAAAGGAATCACAGAAAATGTAGTTGAATGGACTCTGCACAAAATTTTGAAGATATAGCGTAATGCGACAACATAAATATGAGAACCGATTAGCGCCACATTTTTTTTATAAATAATAATAAAGGTAAAAAGTATTAGATAAGAACACTGTGGATTATAAACGAATGAGTTCTAATGTCAGAATGTGCCAATGTCAACAATTTTCTGCTGTCAGCCGGGACTGACAGTCAGTCAGTATGATCAAATTAGACTAAAATTGAAAAGAATTTTCTTTTATCTGAGGAAACGATATTAATTTGTGTATTTAAGAATTTCTGGGTATAAGTTATGTGAACTTACAACGCAAAGTACACATATTGAGTGAGAAGCAGTGTACCGAAATAGTTATAAACATAACCTAAAATGGCTAATAAAATCTTAGGGAATATTTTGAGAACAAGACCATCTCTTTTGATGTTTAAGCGATGGGAAGGCTCTAACTCAGAGAAAAGAGTCACAGTACACGATCCTTTCTATTCGCAGCCACAGAAAAATAAAAAATCATACTTAGAGGTTGTAAAAATGTTTGAAGGCCGGGACAACCGAAGACGCGGTCATGTCGAATTTATATACGCTGCTTTAGCAAGAATGAAAGAGTTTGGTGTGCAAAAAGACCTTGAAGTGTACAAAGCCCTACTTGAAGTGCTACCTAAAGGGAAATTGATACCAAAAAACATATTCCAGGCTGAATTTATGCATTATCCTAAGCAGCAGCAGTGTGCTGTGGACCTTTTGGAGCAAATGGAAGATAACAGTACTTGTCGTTTTCATTTTGCTTAATTTATAATTAATTTTCTGTTATTCTGTTATATAAACCCTATAATAACATGTTACTCTTTGAAAGTGCAGAAGTAATGCCGGACTCGGAAATGGAACAGATGCTCCTAAACACATTTGGTAGCCGAGGCATACCTCTCCGCAAGTTCTGGCGCATGATGTACTGGATGCCCAAGTTCAGGAACTTGAGTCCCTGGTACTTGCCTGAAGAACTGCCTAATGATACAATAGAGCTGGCCAAACTTGCAATACAGAGGATAACTTCTGTAGATCCTGATATGAAGATAAATATTTGGCAGGTGATAATTTTGTTTATTATAATATTTTAGATTATCTCTTATATTCACGTCACGTTAGCTGCCTAGTAATTTAGTAATAATTTGCATCAACTGATTAACTATCCACATTTTTGTCAGACAGAAGAAATAGAGGCCAGCTTGGACAAGACTTGGATTGTGAGCGCTCAAAGTGATTCCCAGAAGATATTGCTATCAGAACAGCCAACTGATGACCCTCTGGTAGTGAAAGGACCATTTAATGTCTACCTCAAAGAGCAGGTTGTGAACTATTTCTTATTGATTGGGAAGACAAGGCCTGAACCTAAAGATGACAGCGATCCAGATGGTATATATTATTTGTATTAGATTGTATAAATCTTTCATCTTAATTCATAATATGTTGGCAATTTATCCATAGCAAAATAAAATAAAAAAAATTGAATTTGAACAGTAATATACAGATCTCATCATATCTTATTTCCCAACATCTACATAAATTCAGTGCACATGCATGCGTTTATGACACATATTGTTTTCAGATGTTTCAAACGTAAAGAAACCTCTTGGAATACCAGGGTTTGTTGGCAGTACCAAGCTGCCATCAGTAAGGCAAACAGTGCATGAACAAGATGATGGCACAATAGTGGCTGTGTGTGCTACAGGTAAGATTTCATTATTAAAAGCCATCATTGGCTGGAACTTTTAAAATAAGTTACTAAAGGCAAGGTTTTGCTTGACTCTTACTTCTGCAATAAAATTTGATGAACTGGAAGAACTCCCCTGCTGTTTCATAGATAAGTAGAGGAACTAAATACTTCTTGTTAATTTCAGGCACTTCATCAAGAGATTCCTTGCTGTCTTGGATCAGGCTGCTAGAGAAATATGACAACCCACTATTATCTACTATACCAGTCATCTTCACACTCACTGCCCCACCAGACGAGATGGTTATTGCAGAAACTCAGCCAGCCATCAAAGAAGAAAATCTTGAAGAAACTAGAGCACAATAAGTGTAAATTATTTATAGATATTTCTAGATTGTATGTAGAAAAATGTTGTTTTATTAAAATTTAAACTTGATAATGGTGTTTTATATTTTATTTTTAACATAATTATACAGCTGTACAGAATCTGCAGTCATACCCAATATCTGTATAAAAGTTACATAATTGATTTAGTTAGAATATCTAAGTAAATATGTATATGTCCTGGTGGAATTATCCATAACATTTTTTAGGTACATTTACTGAAATTATTATTAGCATCTGGTAAGTTTAGATTACATTATTCATAGAAAGAATCCAAGTCCATATGTATTTGGTACCATTTGAATAAAAACCTCTTTACACAGAATCACTCATGTCCTTATAACATAAAATTGTATTTACACAAACTATATCAAGTCAGTCAATGTTCAAACACACACACAGCTTCTTATGTCCATTCATAGTCCTCATCATCCTCGAATGATATTGTTCCCCACTGTCAAGTGATGTTGTGCCAGTCTGCTTGGGGAAGCAGGTATGTCTCGTTGGTGCTGCGGACTACGGTCACACCAGCTCCGTAGTAAGGAATGACATACGCTGAACCATCTGATGGGCCAACCACCTTTAAAACAGAAATATGAAAATGTATCATACAGATATATTTTTTATAAACTTCTTTTATGGACACAAGTTCTTTACTTTTTTTTAACCGACTTCCCAAAAAGGAGGAGGTTTTGAATTTGTCAGGATCTTTTTTTTTATGTTTTGTGAAAAGAGTATAATACACACCTGAGCAGCAATAAGAATTATATCCAACAGTTGTCCCAGAAACATAAATCCCAAAGTACAGAGTTTAGCCAGTCCAATTCCTGGGTAGCCAAGGTAGAATCTGTCCAGTCCAAACATACCCAAGAACACAGACAGGAGTAACGCTATTTCTAGGGAATAACCATTGCTGAAAAAGAAACAAAATCGTAAAATTAAACTTTATTTATTGGATAGTAATCAAATTGTAGTAAACAAGGGAAAGTTTAACTTACGTCCATTTACATGGCAACTTTCTTGTAAATGTGGAATTGTTTGTCTCATTGCAGATTATTCCTTCCGCTGCTATACATAGCACTGTAAAAAACCATTAACTTGAGAATATTTTTTATTCTAATATAAAACACACAAACTAAACTGAAAATGAAGTCAAAACTAAATTAGCAATGAGTTGTATGGGCATGGTCAGTGGGTTGTCTGCATTGAAGAATATTATAGAAATTGGACAAGGATATCAGAAAACAAGAAAATATTCTGTAGGTAAAATAAAGCACTGTTACTCACCATCTGCTTCCCCCTCTGATGGAATTTCCTTCCCTTTAACGCATCCCTTAAACTGCTGAGTATCGGGATCGATTTGATCAACGTTCGGGTCTGGACAAATGTATTGACCTAACCGCAGGGTACTGCAGTCTACTGTCACTGATTTATCAGCTTTAGCTTCATCTGAAGCCGCCCCAACCCGTGCATATAGAAACAACAAACAAAATTGCACGACATATATTCGTAACATGTTTTTGTTTGATAGATAAGTGGTGAATTTAAAACCCGATTAACAAATTATGAACTGGCAAGTGCGCATTCTCTAAACGCGTTTATAACGCCACACAGCTTTAATTATTAATGTTATTAGAGATATTTATTTTGTTTTTATTCGTGATTCACTTGAAAATTGGCTGCATGAAATACGCCAAAAGAGTAGACCCATTTGACAGTGACTTGACCTCAGACTTGACAGTTATGACATCTTGGCATGCAATGAGCGAAGCCTGCGTTCCATAATAACGGTTATTAAAAAGTTTAACCGACTTCTGAAAACATTTAAAAGCAACAAACAACAAAGTAAGGTGCATCAGCCTAAATTCGTGGAAAAATTAACATAGCTGCATCCTCTAGAAACCAACTTCTAGAGCAATGAGTCTTACTGTTTTTGTTGCTTGCAATTTATGTTCATATATTATTATATTGCACAAATAAATAGACCATCTAGGACCTAGGGAGCACTTAAATAGCTATTTCGTGAACTCTTGTATGAGCCGAATACCTCGCACACAAGGGCGGCTCTGCCCCATGTTTACCAGAGTGGCATAACCACTACAACACTGATTTACTCGTGGTTCACAATTTTTCTGATTCTGTATACTACCCCTATATATTCCCATATAGGTGTACGGTACGCTCTTATGTATTATCCCATATACTACACCTATGTTCTCCATTATACACTCATTTATTTCACTCAACTACTTCATAATGTGTACCCGTTTACAAAAATACCAATAACCATGTAAAAAAATAACGAACGCATGTGCATGTATGTACTCTGTTACATTTTCGCTCAAACATGTAAAATGTTCGTTGTGAGCTGGGAGAATTTAAAGTACAATTTTACAGAGAAAATTGACACACGCGTTCGCGTGATTTGAAGGCTCTTATGTTGATAGAGTGCCCTCATGCTCTAGAGCCGTTTTCATGTTTCAGTTTCGACGCAATTAATTGCATTTGATGGTGCACTTTATTGCAAGAGGGCACGAACTGTAAGTGTATGTAAAAGGATTTTTATTCCACAATAGGATTTGTATGTGGCATGTATTTTTTTTTATGTTAAATCGTATAATAGTAAATACATAGGTATGCTACGAATTACTTAGGCTGTAGTAATATTTTCATGACATTATGACTAGTCCAATTAAAAACGGCACGGTAGCTGAAAATTTTCCTCAACAATTAGGCATTGTCAAAAAAATACAATAAGGCAACGTCTGAAGGTAATGAGTCCAATCTTGAGGTGCTAACAGCTCGGCGTAATTGCAGCCAAGACTAATGTTCCCCATTACAGGGAACAAGTTTTGTTTGCCCGACAACACCTGCAGTGCGAATAAATTGCCTTTGTTAGGATATAATGAATAATGCGGATGGCTTTGTTCGTAGTTTTGTCCGCATGATAATTAGAATGCGCGAGTTTTGGTGTAGTACTAATTACGGAATGGTCATTTAGATGTGCAATTTGTAAAACTTTTATTTAAGTACTTATACATACCTATACAGGTACCTAGATACGTACGAGCTAGTCAAAGCTTTGCGAACTACTTTTCATGGTGGGTTTTATTTTATGGGCACAGAATAAACTTTAGCATCTAGCTGCTTTCGGAGCCTTGAAGAAAATAGAGTGTATTAAAATAGGTTGCAACGAAAATTAAATGTACGCTGGCTTTCTCAACAATTCGAATGTCTCATTAGTAGAAGTAGAACATGCAGAAGTTATTCAACGGACGAAGTTTTTCTAAACTTTGCTCGGACTCATTATACATTCAGGATAAGTCGGTAACAAACCGTGAGATGGCACAGTTCGCATCCGGACATCGAAGTCGCACTAACGAATCAACTTTAACTAGTCCATCGGTTCAACTCGCGATCGAATTGAAATAATTTATTGGTATTAGATTTAAGATGCAAGAAGATGGTAGTGAGAATTACTTTCGGGCAAAGTTTTTTAATTGCATTTTTATTTGCGAGAGATGCATCATTGGTTTGACTATGACTAAAAAAGCATCTACAAGTTCTTCCATAACTTCGGAATACGCATACTCTGCAGTCATTGTGAGGATAGCCTTATTTTCAAGGATCTTGACCTATTTTTATACTCTCATATTAGAAGAATTTCATTAAGCGCTTATGCAGGCAGCGGTGTCTTGGCATACCACATCTTGATAGGTTTTCCTAGTGCTTGGACACGACTCAGATACATGGTAAGTTTATTAGCTGTTACTATGTCGGCAACGAGCGATGCCGACATATTTGATGTGATGTTAGTGAATAAATAGAATACAACAATAAACTGGTTACAAGCTTTATTATCATAATATCATTCATTAATGCAAAATCGATTACAATGATCCGCTATAAACATTAAATACATTACAAACAATATTGGCACTAAAACTATTCTTTTTTATTTTATAGCATTTTTCTGTCCTAAGAGCACTATACTTTTCGTTGTTTGCTCCTTTTCTTGTTAAGTAATCCTCAGCCTCGCCAACCAGTAAAAGATGGGGATCTGTTGAAATACATCACTTAATTAAATCATACGAACTCCCTCAGGGAATTTAACATAGAAAAATATGAAAAAGAAAAAGATTTTTTTACACAGGGTACACAAATTGTGCATTCTCGCGCACGCTACGAATAGTTATTTCAAATCATACGCAACACGATCTATATTTTGATTAATTTACAGTCGACTGATGACTATAGGGGTTGAAACATGGAAAAGTTGGGTTGTTATGTTGAACAACATAACAGGTATACTCTCTAAAACGGTGAGAAATGATCACGAACATACATTACAAGACGAAATAGTGTAAATTATTATAGATATTAATTGATTGTATAAACTCACGTGTTGAAGCTAGGTGCTTGTGGTTGCGGCGCCTGCGCCTGTTGCGCGAGGTTGCCGAATGTCAGCGTGTTCTGTGTCGCTAAGCTCTCGAACGTAGCGTTGGATTGAGTTGGTTGACCGAAACCTGCTGCAAATTGAAACATATCGTTTATTATTTCGTTTCATTAGAATGAAATTGACCACAAAAATCTTATCTGCATTTGCATTTCAAACAAAATCGTTCCGGGAGCTACGATGCCACTAAGTCGTTAAAAAACTAGATTTTTTTTTGTAGAAGCTATTTTTGAGATTCTATCGGTTTGGGATTACAATTTTATCTACCAAGGTGCCGAACAAATTTAACCCTACTGCTGTTGATGACACAATATAAATTCACACTTACTTGGCTGTGCAGCTCCAAACATTTTCCCAGGTGAAGTGCTACCAAAGGCCGCCCCTCCAAAGGTGGCTCCGCCCCCAAAAGCAGCCGGTGCCCCAAAGCCACCTCCAGGACTCTTGTTGAAACCACCGAATGATGAGCCAAAACCGCCTCCACTTGGCGGCGATCCGAAGCCAGAAGGCTGCCCGAATAGTGGCTTAGCACCAAAGGACGCGGAACCACCGAATGCGGGTGCTAGGAATAAAAAGAAAATCAACATAATACACGTTACAAATAGTCATTTTGGATGATTAAAATATTTTCATCGTATTATTTTGATAAGTCTGAGGTGCTAGCGAATACAAAAGTAGATTTTAATAATTATGCTATGAACAGGATATATCCTTATCTTTCAACTCAACTAACGGTAATGTACGGGCCCACTAAACTCGTACAATCAGAGAGAGTCATAGCCAAAAAAAAATTCTAGGGTTCTCTCAACCGCTCTACTAAAAGAAGTGAATGATAGTCGAATATATGCAAGAAATGTTATCTGACATCATCCGTTAACATAAGAAACGATACCAACAATTTTATATACCTATGTAAGACCTGAAACAATATCATCGATATACATAATACATACACTCACCGGATTGCTGTGGCGATCCGAACACGGATGGCTTGTCACCGCCGCCGAACGCCGGCGCTTGTGGGCTTCCAAACGCCTGGCCTGTTGGAGACGGCGTGCTGAAACTACCGCCCGTTGTGTTGCCGAATATTGATGAAGCTTGCGTTGTTGCTGTTTGGCCTATAGAAGTTGATAGTAATGTATTTTTTACTGGTTAAGGTAAAATGTTGACAAATTACTCTCGAAATTCAGTTTTGCATTTCAGTATGTGGGTCAAAATTAAAATTTCTGGAAAAAAATATAGGTGGAATAAATCGCGTTTTTAGAATAAATTATAATTATGTATTCGGAAATATGAAGTTTCACTATCCGTCTAGTCCTTTCCCAAATCTGCGTAGCTTGGTATGCAATCGTGTAAAATCTAATTACAACAGATAAGAAAATATATTATGCAGAAGAATTATAAAACAAATTACCAAATCCAGTAGATCCAAATCCGCCTTCAGTATTACCACTGCCACCAGACCAGAAGTTGGTAGCTGGTTTCTGTTGACCGAAAGCCGTGGCGCCACCACCGCCGAAGATCGCAGCCGCCGACGAATTAGACTGGCCGAATGCTGCCTTACCGCCGAATACATTGGTGCTCCCACCGCCGAATACCGAGCCTGGCGAACTGCTAGAAGTACAAGGGAACAAATTACTTTTCCACTAACCGTATATTGATACAGAAACAGTATAGATGAATTCCAATAACTTTACCCCTTCTAAGTGAGCATCTCTACACTATTGCATATGCATTCAATGCGCGTGAAATTAAATGGTTGATTTCAAGGGGCTAAGTTATTTGAGCTAAGTTAGTTGTAAAATTGCCTCTTACCTTCCACCCCCAAATATACTGCCGCCAGTAGTCGGTGAAGGTGCACTCGTAGTAGATATGCTAGCAGCCGCAAACATATTGGCTTCACCGCCCCCGAATATAGAGCTCTGAGTCGTCGTAGCGGGCTGAGAGCCGAATACCGACGCTTGCGTTGTCGGTGCACTGCCGAATACCGAAGCTTGGGAGGTAGGCGTTGGTGACCCGAATACCGAAGACTGAGTTGTAGCAGTTGTCGCCCCAAACACTGACGCTTGAGTTGAAGGGGCACCGAATACAGAAGGCCCGGTGTTAGGCGATGCTGATCCAAATACGGAAGACCCAGCACCACTAAACACTGACGGCTTTGTTGTAGTTGCTGAAGCAAATATACTCTGTGCACCAGAAGATGGGGTAGTCGTCGATGTGAAAGCGCTTGGAGTAGTCGGCGTCGCACTACCGAATATAGACGATTGTGTAGTAGCAGAAGTTGGTGATCCGAAAACAGATTGCGTTGTAGTCGTCGCTGCACCGAAAACTGACGCTTGTGTGGTCGGCGTTGCACCGAACACTGGTGACGTAGTCGAAGCTCCGAACACTGATGTTGGAGACGACGGCGCTGATGTAGTAGTTGCACCAAAAGCAGGCGTTTGACCGAAAGTGGAACCAAAGATTGATCCCGCCTGTGTTGTTGCTGGGGCTGTTGTCGAACCAAACACTGATTGGGGTGACGGCGGCGCTTCAGAAGTTGCTGGTGCTGGAGTACTAAACACTGAGGGTTTCGTTGCATTGGCTGCACTACTGAACACTGATTGAGCAGTAGAACCAAATACTGAAGCTGCTGTTGTAGCCGTTGGTGATGTGTTTCCGAATATAGATCCTTGAGACGATGTTCCAAAGACAGAGGAAGGCGTTGGTGATGGTTGAGCTCCTGAGGAAAATATCGACGTGGCTGGTGACGCAGGCTTAGCTTGTGACGTCACAGCCGCTCCGAATACTGAGGCCGCAGAAGGACTTGCAGTAGTTGTAGAAGAGAATAGTGAAGGTTTCACTGATGTAGTTGATTCTAATTCTTTTCCAGAGTCTGGTTTCGGTGCTGTTTGTTCAGTGGTAGGAGTACTAGGTTGAGATTTGTTATCTGCAATTAAAACATAATACAGTAAAAGAAAATTGATTAAATGCAGTAAATTACAATATGGTTAAAAATATAATTGATATGATACCTGCAGAAGCCGCAAGATTGACTGCACCGAATATAGACGATATATTGGATGATGTTTTTTCTTCTGTTTTTTCTGGTACTTTCACTGATTCTGCTTTAGTTTCCGATTTTGGTTCTACGGGTTTTTGGGACTCACCTTTAAAGGAAGATTTAATTTGTTGAGAAATTGAAATATCATAAAATAAATCACACTAACTAAAATGATCAAAAACTTACTCGGAGTAGAGGCAGTTGTTTCTGAAACTGGTTGTGGCGCTGTACCAAATATAGAGGTTTTATTTGCCGTCTGCAGAGGTAACGGTTTAGAAGCTTCTTTGTTATCACTAGCCGGCTTTAGCACTACTTTAGGCTCTACTTTCTGTGGAACATTTTCCTTAGATTTCTCTTTCTCAGCAGGTTTAGTTGCATCAGTCTTTACATCTTTACTAGTCTTCAAAACATCAGGTACAATTGGACTAGCAATAGGGGTAGAAGTCTTCAAAGCGAACAAATTTGTCAGTTTATCAGTCTTAGGTTTGAGAGAAACAGTTTTAGTTTCGGCTTCAGGCTCCCCAGTTTCGCTCGATTTTGGACTGCTGAATATCGATGTGGCTAGTTTATTTTCTGCGAAAGGCTTTGGCTCTGCAGAGAAGGCTGGTAGCTTCGGTTCAGAGGTGAATGCTTGAGTTTTAGGTTCCGGAGCAAAAGCCTGCGGTTTAGAATCTTGTACAAATGTCTGTGGTTGGAATTTACTGAACATGTTATCTCCTACGGGTTTGCTTGTGAATAGTGTTGGCGCCGGGGTTGATGTTGCTGTTGTTGTTGTAACTAAAATCAGTGGAACATCCGATTACATTGCATTTCACGAAGAAACAGACGACTTGCATGCATGCATAAAATGTACTAAGCTGCTTATGTTAAATTTTGTCACAAGCACACAGCAGAATCACAAAGCAAAATATTTTATATAAAAAAAATGTACAGCCTTACTACAAAAATTTAAACATCTGTTGTGACCTTATTTCAATTTCATAGTTTGTCATTTTGTTTAGAAAAGTGTTCAACAGACGTTTAAAAGTTTTTGTGGTACGACGGTTTATGTTTAGATAGAAACTTACATGCAAAAGAAGTAGGAGAACAAATAGGTTGTCCCATGAAAGTGTTAGCTTCGTTCTTAGCTTGCTTGTTCTGTAGTAAGTCTTTGAGAACGCTCCTCGTGTCCGCTGAAGCGGGGGTGCTTGAGAAACTGAACGCTGGTGCTACGGGCTTTAATGGTGCCGCTTGAGGTTGTGGCTTCGGTGGCTCTGGTTTAGGTTCTATGATAAAAGAATAATAATTAATTAAACGCCGAATTAAATGCAAATAAAATTGGGAACAGGTCAGGAATAAGCAGAAGATAAAAGAATAATAATAACATTCTACATAAAAGTTTCAAAAACGATAAAGATTTAACTTGGACTGATATCTGTGTTACGGTCTAAAAACTAGAGACTTTCAGGTTGTTTGTGAACTTGTGTGTAGAAACGATGAATAAAACTCGGTACCTAATTATGACGCATAGGATGTGTTTTGCACCGTTCAGTTTACAGTCTTCTAGGTTATTCCCAATGATCCGACATCTCCCGAGTCTTTTCCCAACTATGTTGGGGTCGGCTTCCAGTACCTGTGTTTTATAAGGAGCGACTGGCTATCTGACCTCCTCAACCCAGTTACCCGGGCAACCCAAGGGTATGGGGTTGTTCCCAATGATCAACGATACAATAATTTTGCTAAACGAGAAATTGTGACCCATCATTTTGACCTATCAATATTAGGTACCCCATTCAAATGTCTTAGTAGTTCAAACAGTAACAAGATATAAATACCTTCAGTAAACAGTGTTCGGGCCACACTAGCTAGTCCCGGCACAGTGGGCTTCATGCCACCGACGGGCGTGAACGATGGCACGTTGATAGGCGACGGCTTGAATGGCTCCGGTTTAGGCTCTACTTTCGACTCCACTTTAGGAGCTGCAAATGGTTGAGGTTGAACTGTGAAGAAAAAATGTTTGTATTTTTTTATAATATGTAAAAATCTATATTAATAAGCTGAAGACTTGAAAGCTTGAAAAATAATTTCAGTGTCAGATAGACAATTTATCGAATAAGGCTACTTCTTACCCCTGGAGAAAGCTATATAATGATAAAAGAAAGAGTTACACTTTGCCTTTACTACCCAACACATGCATTAAAATTATATAGTGAAATGAGTTACCCATTATTTCATTATGCATTATTGGATATACTATAGGTGTGTTGACAATACTATTTTCCTTATACCTCATATACTACTAACTATAATAAATTTAACAAAGGGATATAAATTACCTTGTTTAATCACAGGCTTAATTTCTACCTCAGGCTCACTTTTAACTTGCTTCTCCGGCTGAACCTTTTCTTTCAAACTCTTTTCATAATTCATTCTCATTGTTGCTAAATGCTGTCTCATTTCTACGTTAACAGGCTTAATCTTCACTGTCTTATGGTTTGAAAGCATATCTCTTAAGGCATCGAGTTTCTGCGCTGTAAGTAGTGACTCCTTCTTCTTACCGTCGTTGGTATCCAAACTCATGTTTAGAATGTTCTTTGTTAGTTTTGAGAGGGGATCCCTGTGAAATTGATTCGTGATTACTTGAAAATAAGGTGAAAGTATAAGGGGCCGTTCTCTCTTGGCAGAAATTAATCAAGTAATTAAAGACTTAAGTTATAATCACAACAAGGTGTGTTTTTCATCAATGAGAACTTGATAGAGCATCAAAAAATTCATCGATAGCTTTATGGTTCTTGTAATATATTATAGTGATGTGGGTACACAAATAATAAATCAGTCTCGCTTAAACCGTCTTTCAATGTGCATCGATATTCCTCAGTGGCGACGAGTTATAATTAAAATCAGTAAAATATCAAGATGCCAATCGGGAAAATACACGTTTTCGATCTGGATGGCGGTGAAAACTGGCCAGCATATGTGCGTTTAGTGGAACAGTTTATTTTATTAAACGATATAAAAGATAATCTACGCGTGGCCACGTTGGTGACACATGTTGGTGCGCCGACTTACCGGTTAATGTGTGATTTGAGTGCTCCGGACAATCCGGAAAATAAAACATTTAC
The DNA here is from genome assembly GCF_022581195.2 of Helicoverpa zea. NCBI lineage: Eukaryota > Metazoa > Arthropoda > Insecta > Lepidoptera > Noctuidae > Helicoverpa > Helicoverpa zea. Next base: position 6,289,523 of record NC_061460.1, on the reverse strand, counting down.
CGCATTAGTGGAGCTTGTGAAAAATCATCTAGAACCCAAAAGGTCGGAAATAGCAGAACGACACGTGTTTCGTCAGCGGCGGCAGGGTGAAGGCGAATCGATCAATGTGTTTTTACAAAAATTGAAACACTTGGCTACCTACTGCAATTTTGGGGATCAGTTAGAAGTGAACCTTCGAGATCAATTCGTGTCTGGTCTTCGTAGCGAAGAGATACGATCTCGTTTATTTGCGGAGACCACGCTCGACTACAAGAAGGCGGTGGGGCTGGCGCTAGCGCTGGAGGCGGCCGAGCAGCATGCGGCTAAGGCCGTGGCGCCGGCCGCGCTGTGGGCAGCAGCCGGACCGGCGGGACTCCAGGCGGACGCGGGCGAGCGGGTGCACCGGGTGAGCGTGGCCAAGCAGGCCAGCGCCGCCGGTCGAGACGACGGGCCGCCGCGACGCGACGGATGCTGGCGCTGTGGCCGGGAAGGCCATGCACCGCACAGGTGTCGGTACAAGTCGTATGTGTGTGAAAAGTGTAAAATAAAGGGTCACTTGAAGTCAGTTTGTGATAAAAAAAATGTGAATGTGTGCCGGTCGGGTTTAAAATATCAAAACTTTATTGAAACAGATTCATCGGAGTCTGGAAGTGAGGAGTTTCAAGGATTGTATGTTATTGAAGGTGAGACAGTCCAAAATGTAAAAGACGGCCCATATTATTGTGAGTTAATTGTTGAAAATCAAAAAGTGTTGTTTGAAATCGACACAGGTAGCAAAATATCGGCAGTATCGAAAATATTTTACGATCAACATCTTTCTAACATACCTATAGAAAAAGATAACATTAAGTTAAAGTCGTACACAGGTGACGCAATAGTACCATTAGGCCGGGTCTCAGTGCGAGTCAGCTGTGCGGGAGCAGCGCATGCTATATTGACATTGTTTATTATTGAGAACGGCGGGCCTCCGCTTATCGGACGCACCTGGATGCGCGAACTTAAATTAAAATCATTATAGTTCGGCCATTCAGAGAATGCGTTCCTGACACGTCGCGATTGAACTGACGACGTAACTACATTCATTGATTATTGATATAATAATGTTGTTTTAATGCTCCTCAATTGTTAAAACGGTAAACAACCAGCAAAAATATTTTTATCGTAACTGCAACGCCATTGCAAAGTTACGTCGTCAGTTCAATCGCGACGTGTCAGGAACGCATTCTCTGAATGGCCGAACTATATATAAACCTATTTAACCTCAAAGAAGATGTAGATCCTGTTGTTTTGGAATTGAAACAAGAATTTCCAGAAGTATTTTCTGACAAAATAGGTACATATAAACATAAGTTGACATTGTACTTGACTGACAGCACTCCGATATTTTGCAAGTCACGTGCCCTCCCGCTTGCGCTGCGCGTACCAGTGGAAAATGAACTTAAACGCTTACAAGACGAAGGTATAATTTACAGAGTGGACAGATCCGATTATGGAACACCTATTGTGCCAATTATTAAGCCGGACGGTTCTATTCGTTTATGTGGTGATTATAAAGTGACTGTAAATAAATTATTAAAAGATGTTCATTTTCCACTGCCGAAAATTGAAGAAATGTTTGCAACGCTAAGTGGCGGGGAGCAATATAGTAAATTAGACTTAAAGAATGCTTTCATGCAACTAGAATTATCCGAGAGCTCACAACCGCTAACAGCGATTACTACACATGTAGGGACATTTGTATATCGCAGGGCTCCTTTTGGACTAAAATGCTTACCCGAAAACTTTCAAAAAATTGTTACCGAAACATTAAGTGGACTTGAATTCGTGGTAGCTTTTATTGACGATATTTGTGTGAGTGGCAGGAACAAATCTCATCATTTGGAAAATTTAAAGAAAGTACTGTCTAGATTAAGAGATGCCGGATTAACAATAAAGTTTTCTAAATGTGAATTTTTAAAAGATGAGGTTTGTTATTTAGGATACCGAATCAACAAACACGGTCTTTATACAGATACATCAAAAGTAAAAGCTATATCTAAAATGCCCATCCCCGAAAATGTGTCTCAGTTAAGAGCTTTATTGGGGTTTATCAATTATTATGCTCGTTTTATTCCCAACCTCAGTACAATTCTGCATCCACTTCACTCTCTTTTAAAAAAGGGAGTGACATGGGTGTGGTCGGAGAGCTGTAACGCCGCATTTGAGGAAATCAAGGTAAGATTGACGAGCGACCCAGTGTTGGCGCATTACTCGCCAGCGCTCCCGCTGGTGTTGGCGGTGGACAGCAGCGCGTACGGCCTGGGCGCCGTGCTGGCGCAGCGTTACCCCGACGGCAGCGAGCGCCTTGTGTGCTGTGCCTCGCGCACGCTCAATGACGCTGAGCGGCGGTACAGCCAGGTGGACAAGGAGGCGCTGGCCATTGTGTATGGAGTCACGAGACACCATCAGTATCTTTTTGGTAGGCATTTTACTCTTAAGAGTGATCACAAAGCTCTTAGTTATATATTCGGACCTAAGAAGGGTATTCCACAAACAGCAGCCAGCCGCTTGCAGAGATACGCGGTACGGCTCGCAGCTTACGATTTTAACATTGTATTCGTCAGCTCTGAAAAGAATAGCAATGCTGATGGGTTATCACGATTACCTTTAGCAAAAACGAAGACAGAGGATCAAGACGACGCGGCATATTTACATTTTGTTGAGGACAATTTCCCTCTTAGTCACAAAGATGTAGCACAAGCGACAAAGGAAGACAAAATTTTATGTAAAGTGTACGGTTACATAATGAGTGGAGGATGGCCTCTTATAGGTGATTCTGAAGATGAGAAAGCATATTTTCATCGACGTGAAAATCTACACATAGATCACGGGTGCATAGTTTGGGGATACAGGATTGTGGTGCCTGAGCGGCTGCGTGCGCAGATACTGGAGGAGGTGCACGCGGGGCACGTGGGCGTCGTGCGCATGAAGAGCATCGCGCGCAACTACGTGTGGTGGCCGCGCCTCGACAGCGACATCGAGGCGCGCGCCGCCGCTTGCGCCGCGTGCCGGGCGCAGTTGGACGCGCCACCGAGACACACTCCTGTACCGTATGTATGGCCATCAGAACCTTGGACGAGACTTCATGTAGATTTCCTACAGTACCAAGGTAAATATTACTTTTTAATACTGGACTCGCACTCTAAGTGGATCGAAGTATTTCTGATGGGGACCGGTACATCGGCCAAGTTAGTAACAAACAAACTAAGAGAATGCTTCTCTCGATTTGGACTGCCAAAGTGTTTGGTGAGTGATGGGGGACCACCATTTCGATCGGAGGAATTTGAGTTATTTTTAACCCGTAACGGGATTAAACACATTCTCATAGCTCCGTATCATCCATCGAGCAACGGCGCTGCCGAGAACGCCGTGAAGACAGTCAAGAAAGTTATAAAAAAAGCTGCTTCTGAAGGTCAGAATATCGAGCGAGCAATAAACAATTTTCTTTTAATATATAGAAATAGTACTCATTCAAGCACACAGCGTGAACCATCTGTGGCACTGCTAGGACGGAGGTTGCGCATGCGCTTGGACTTGCTGCGTGCTAGTACTGCAGATACGGTCGAGGCGGCGCAGGCCAAGCAAGTAGAACATGCACGAGGTATGTATAGAGAGGTACAACCTGGTGAACGAGTGTTGTTTCGAGATTACTCGCGAAACAATCCCAAGTGGATGGAAGGACAAATCGCTGAGCGCACCGGAGCTGTGACATATAGGGTAAAATCGGACCAGGGGGAATATAGAAAACATATAGATCAAATCGTGCCATTACGTAAACACACACGTTCCTCAAATCCTATGATCACAGATATCGATACTGAAACAGTGAATACTGACAATGACACTTGGGAATCTGCACCTAATTCACCGGTGACGTTATCACCCAAGACCTCAGAGGAGCCGCCCGTCATACATGAGTCCATTTCTGGGGATTGGGTTAACAATAAACCTAGAAATAGGAATCACAAAAATACTATCGATAATCATGTGCAGTGAGACCGTGTTTGTAGTTATTAAGATACCTATATTGTTTAAGAATAAGAATTATAGTAATGTTACTATAGTTTTGTAATCTTAATAAGTTAATAATATATTCTAGTGATGTGATACCCTGTCAACTAAGATTACATAGTTACCAGTTGAGTAGAATGTAAGTGTAGGATTCTTCTTATTGTTGTAGTAAGTAGTATTGGTAGCAACTGGCATTGTTAACTGTTATACTTAATTACTTTTTGGTCATATTTCTCGTGAGGGAGGAAATGTAATATATTATAGTGATGTGGGTACACAAATAATAAATCAGTCTCGCTTAAACCGTCTTTCAATGTGCATCGATATTCCTCAGTTCTGTCACCTCTATGTCCTTTGATAAGGTAGTTCTTATTGATATGGAAATAAGCTGCATATTAGTCTAACATCAAACCTACTTATTACCGAAGAAATAGAAGAACGCCTTTCTCCCCTTCATGAGGTAAACTAGTTCTTATTGCAATAGCATTAAAGTCTATGTTAGTAAAACATCTAATTGTTGACTAGTATCTATTGTTTAACTAGTTTTTGCTAGAGGAGATAGTTCTTATATCTATTGCATTAAAGCCTAAATTAGTATAACACTTACTTGTTCCTAAACGGCGTATTTCGCAACAGCGAGGTGGATTTAAACATAGGCGTGACGTCACACTCATTGAGTGTGTTTCTAAGTGTACGTAACACGGCCTGTTGCCGACTCAGTATCTCTTGTTGTTTGACTAGAGGCTGATATACGTCATCTAGGACTGGACGTATCATGTGTGGCCCTGATCTGTTGAAGGACAAGAAAATTAGTAAGTTTAATGTGTAATATTGTAAATATTGTTCTACACAATCTTTCTTTATTCGCTTTATATGATTACTAGCGACACAATTTTAGAAAGTAGATATGAAATGACTGAGTATGTATGCCCTGTAAACATATAATATGATTTTATAATCATTGTAGAAATGTAGATTGTCATACATCATTTTCCTTAACAATTTCACAGCAAGGATAATCATGGTTTATCAAGCTTATTATCAATATATTTACTTTTGACAAGTTTTCATAGATCTTGGAAAACTTACTTATTAGACTGTGAATCCCTCAACACAGCTTCATTCCACTTATAGTCGAGAGACTTCTGAGCTTGTTCGAGTTGATTTTGTACGTAATACGCTAGCTTCTTCACAGATGCTACTCGTTTTGTTGTTAGAGGATCCGCTTGAGTCCATTGATGGTTATCCTTCGCTCTGGAAGAAATATATTGGTTTTGTGATTAAAATTGATGGCATTAAATATTTGATATAATATATGATAGCATATTTGATAAAACTCTTAACACGTAGAAACAGGGTCAATCATTAGCCTATTTGGCATTGGTATAGTTATTGATAGTTATACAAGAAACGCGTTTTGACTGATTTATAGTTATAAATATGTCAGTCAAAACGCGTTTCCAATTACTTGGATTTGAGCCATATGAAATCGGACTGACTTCTGACAAGTTTTGAATTTTTGTCAATAGCATTTTGTTATTATTTTCTAGAATTTTTAGGGAAAATATTTGTCTACTGCTTTGCCAATCCTCTAACTTTACACCAGCCAAGTTATTTTGAAATTACTCTATTAAACTGATATTCAAAACATACAAAAAAAAGTCATAATCATGACGTAACTTACTCAGCATGCGTCCTCGCCTCAGCGACTACAGCGCATGCGCGAACGAGCTCTAACTTGAGTTGCGCGATGGCGTTGCGCAATTCATCGGAGGAACATTCTTTTCTTAGTTGTTCCGCGTCTTGAGAGTTGTAGTTGAAACTGGCGTTGATTGAGTCTATGTCGCGTTGTAACTGTGAAAATAATTATTACTTAAGGTTGATTTTTCAATCATCAGTTAGCTATTAACAGACACATAAAAATGGTGGTTTGACAAATTCTATACAAAAGCTGTTAAAATGTCAAACATTCTTCCGATAAAAGTTATCTGACGATTAAAAAATCGGCCCTTTATATATATATTTTTTATTTGAAACAAGTAACCTTACTGAATGTACAAGATATTCAACTGGTATAATCCTAACTAATATTATAAATGTGAAAGTAACTCTGTCTGTCTGTCTGTCTTTTCTTCACGCCTAAACTACTGAACCGATTTGTGTGAAATTTGGTACAGACATAGTTTGGAACTTGAGAAAGGACATAGGATAGTTTTTATTTCAAAAAAAAAAAATTTATTCTAGACATATAGCGCCATCTATTGGTCAAACCAAAAATATGCCGGAAGTCTCTATTCCATGCGAACGAAGTCGCGGGCAAAAGCTAGTAATGGTAATAAATGACTTATGGTTCATACGTTTCTTTTTATAATTTGGCAAAAAAATATAGTGGGGGCAACTGGGTTTGAGTTGTTCACACATCACAAATACCTACACAATGAAGAATAACATTAAAAGTAATATTAACATTAAAAGTACATTTACAAGAAAAAAATCTCATACGTAATAATGCAACAAAGGAACACGTTAGCAGGTACATTTTAAAAGCTCACCTTAGCCTGTGTTTCCCTAGTCTTCACCATAAACTTATAGAGCTCCATTTGGAAGTCATTAACTTCCTTGACGAGCATATTCTTGAGTTCCTGATTGGCTTTCATTTCGTTGATCTTCTCTTGTTCGGCTTTTAACGCTGCATTTTCTTGTATTTGTGCTGGCGTCAGTTTGGGCGCTGCGGGTGTTTGGGCCTGAAAGAAGTATGAAGTATATTTATATGGGCTTTATTTGTTTGTTTGTTTACTGAAAGCTCCGAAATTCCTCAACCTATTTGGAAAAATTCTTCCCTGGTTAATACAGGCTATATTTTATCTGGATAGTAATAGTCGCTTTTATGAGAAAAACCGCAGAAAACAGAGAGTGAAGTAAATAATTGTTGTCTTTTATATATTACTAGCTTCTGCCAGCGGTTTCACCCGCATCCCGTGGGAACCTCTGCACGAACCCGAATAAAAAGTAGCCTATAGCCTTCCTCGATAAATGGGCTATCTAACACTGAAAGAATTTTTCAAATCGGACCAGAAGCTCCTGAGATTAGCGCGTTCAAGCAAACAAACAAACTCTTTAGCTTTATAATATTCGTATAGATATAGCATTCGCATACATATAGCATTTGAAAACTATCTTGGGGTCGGGTTTCAATCGAACTGGCAGCTAGTGTGACCAGTGTTTTACAGAGAGAGACTGTCTATCTGATCTCAACCCAAATCACCTGGGCAACCGAATTTGTATGACAATATATAATGTAAAATATCACTTACCACTGAAGCTTGCAGCTGAGCTATGGGTGATGGTTTAATATCTACCGGCGTTGGTTTCTGTTCTAGTTGTTGCGGAGCTGAAATAAAATAACAGACAAACATTATGGAAAAACTTCCGATTTCATTATTATTCGCTGTTGAGGCTGGCCGCTCTTGAGAGCTTCTTGGGTGTTTTTGTCTCTGGGCTGGGAGTCAGTGTGTAACATTTACAGATACTTTGTCTAAGGAAAATGGGTAAGCCATACTTGTCTAGCTAACATTGTACTCAAAAATAATTATTTACTTATGCAGTATTTACTTACACTTGAGAAAATTATATAACTAAATTAAATAAAGCCTAGCTTTAAATCGGCAGCGAAATCAATATTATTTACCTGCAGCAAACAGTTGAGTCTGAGCCTGTACTCTGGGCGGTTTCGGTTGGTTCAGTATGTTGTACTGTGGTGGCGGTCCTTGTGGCTGGGCTGGCATAGATTGTACTTGAGGTTGTATTACTTGAGGCTGAAATTATTATAATATCATTATGTTTCTTATAAAAAAAAGTATCAATGTTATGTTGCAATATTACAAATGCAGCCTTAGAATTCGGTAAAAATAAGTAGAAACGCATGTATGCATCAAATTTTAATGAATTCATATTAACTTAAGAACAAAAAGTATATCTTTCCAATTATATCTTGAACACCAATGCCTGATTAAAGATGAAGGAAAACATCTTGAAAAATCCTGGACTATAATGGTCTTACTACAAAAACTTAAACATGTGTCAAACACTTGTCTAAAAAAAGTGTGGCTGCAGAATGGACTTTATTTCAACTTTACGTCATAATCTGTCATTTTTTTAGACAAGTATTAAACTGACGTTCTTGTGAAGTTCTTGTGGTAAGACGGTTGAATTTTAAATCACTAACAAGGATTGGTTCTAGTATTGGCATCAAATTAATTGAATACTTATGTGTCAAAGGAGGCCTGATCTAACTTTTTTAACAAATACATATTTTTACTTAGGATTTAGCTTACTTTAGGTTGAGCGACAGGCACAGCGACAGGCACAGCCACAGGTGCAGGGGCGGACGCGGGCGTCGGCGCAGGCGCAGCTTGCGGCGGAGCCTCGCCGGGGATTGAACTGCATAAATATAGTCATTCAATTATTTAGCGTCAATAAGCAAGATAGGTGGTATGTTTTTTTCTCTAAACTCTTGACTGGTTTGGACACAAAAATATTTCGGCAGGGTGAACCATGCTTCGACCGATGTATCTGTATAAATAAATAGGTAAATCCATTAAATAAATAACGATTACATTGCAAAGGGGAGTGTTGTGTGTGTGTGTGTTTCTTCTTTACACCAAACGGATTTTCGTGACACTTTTCAGTAACGAAGCTTATGTATCAGAACAACATACGGGCTACTTTTCCTCCTGTTTCAGGGAGAAATTCCTTCAGGACGCAGGTGAAACCGCATGCTGAAGCTTATACTAAAAAAAAAGGTTTACAAAAACCCTTACGTAGTCATAGCAGCAGCCGGTAATACAATCTGCTGCGGTGGCGAGCATACTTGAGCCGCTTGTTTATTCAAGTTAATGACGTTAAATATTGTGAGCAGACCGCTTTGTGACACCACGTGTAAGAGAGGCATGTGTGGGAGAGTTGTATTCTCATCTGAAATGAAAAAAAGATTATCCGCCTTACTACAAAAACTTAAACATCTGTTGAACACTTGTTTAAAGTGTGGCTGCAAAACGGACCTTATTTCAACGTCATAATCTGAATTTTTTTTAGACAAGTGTTAATAGACGTTTAAAAGTTTTTGTGGTACAACGGTACTTATATGTTTTTGGGTTTCAGAGCAATTTTTAGAGAACTGTTGGGTAAGACTGACATTATTACCGAGACATAGCTGTAATAGTGTAATTCTGGTACCAGTTTATATCTTAAGAAGGTAACTTTTTGCTGTGTTACAAAAAATACCGTTTCACGCGGGTGTGACACATATTGTAATTCGTATTTTTTTAATGTCTATTTTTTTTTTGTATTTTTCTTTGATTTTTGTCCTTGTGTCACTCGTGTGAATAAAATGTTTTTCTTTCTTTCTTTCTTTCATAATGGAAGACTTGGCGCGCGAGTCTAACTGGTCAGAACGGTAAGTACTACTAACCCCATTGAATTTGGTGCGCAGCACAGGTATCGATGCACAGTCCGACCGGATAGTTCTCCTGTTTCTTATCAGTCAGAGGTAGTTCCGGTCTTGCTTCATCAGGCTACAAACAGATAGTATAATTAAACAATAAGAGATATAAATCCATGAAAATTATGATTTATTTAAATATGACTAATATAATAATAATAATATCTTTTTAATTACTATTGAAACTATTCTGTTTAGATAATAAAATAATTCTTCACCGCGCTGTTTCATCCGCTTCCTACACTCAGATACAAATTATATTTTTAAATTCTGGCTTGAATCTACATTTGTCCAGCTCATTTCGTTAGCTCTTTAACATTTATAAAATTAGTGGAGTATCTTACCTGGCACCACTGCACCCAATTAGCTCCATCAGCTGATCCAAGGGAAGCTATCTCCATGCCGTTTGATGAAGACGCCATTATTATGTTCCTAAAAAAACAAAGTGTAAACTAAATGTAAGTTCATACTTTTATATATTCAGAGAACTTTCTACATTGTTGTCATTAGTTAGTTGGCAATAAGTGGAGTTTTACAAAGTCATATGTTATGAGATAGCCAGGTATAAACAGTGTTCTTACCATTGTGCCAAGCCAAGCAAGTAGTAGTACCAAGGTCTATTTGATCCCATACTGTAACAAATATCTTCATAGTTCTGACAGCTAGCCTGCCCAGCTTTCGGAGTATTTATGATGGTCACCGCTGCAAGAAATAAAAAAGCAAATTACTCACAATATTAGCCATTATTTTCCAAGTCAAATCATTTTATGTATTCTGAGCCTTAAGAAGCACATATAGACGTCAAAAATGTAAATAAGTTCTAGTTGCCCTATTCCAAAAGCAGTTTCCAAGGTAGAAGAATCGGTTAAACCAATAAATGTATGCTAAAACGCTTTCAACAAAAATGTATGAAAATAAATTAAAGTAAAAATACACACGTTACATACCTGGCCGACTATTATCTGTAGCATTCTTATACACAGCGGCAAACTGAAACGTAGATATCCAGTAGACTGCCAATGCTTCTACAGGGGCGCCTTCAATCAAGTTGGGTGCGGCAATGGTCTTAGCTGGAGTCAGATCCGGTTTGTACTGGCTAAGGGTTCCATCACTGTTGCCAGTCACTATTTGTTTGCCTTTAGGACTCCAGCATAGGCATCTGATGGGAGGGAATAATTTATTATTTTGAGGCGGCAATACCTTGGAAGAGTTTGTAAAATAAAACGGTATGTTGAAAAAAAAATGTTTCAATGGGTTCTATTCATTAGAAAACAAAAGTAGGAACAATAGTTTCAGTATATGCTTAATATGCTGCTTTTTACCGAAAACACAAACTCATTGTATTTGACCAAGAAGGCAAGAACTAATTTATATATGTGTGACTGGAAAATACTCCAACAACGACTCAACCAACTTTCGGAAAATATTAAACGGCAGTTGAAATGTACTATTTAACGCATTGAATTTCAGCTTATTCGTCAACTTATGGTACCTAGCCGTAACTTAATAATTAACTATATTGCTATAAGTAAAATCATCCACAAATGGACCAATCGTTGCCCAGTGTATTATTTGACGGTACACTATTATCCGTCACTTAATACACTTTTCTCCGATTGGTTGACAGCATTAATTATAAGCATTTGGCAAGTGAAAGCACGTAAGTCTTTTAACCAATCAACGCACACCTCGCCTTTGTTGAATATGCACAATGAATATATAATTTGTACAACAATATGTAAAGTTTTAGAAATACATACCTCGCCTTAGATGGCACTTTTTTGAGTTGAGATGTGCTAACTTGTGACACTAGCAGGGTGCCGTCATAGTAAGCTATGGCAATTGTATCAGGAATGCAAGGGTTCCATTGTAAAGCTGACACAAAGGTGGATGGGTTCACATCACACCTTAGAGTAAGTGCTGGTGATACATTCTGAAATTAAAATGAATCTATGTTTATAGATGTCTTTACTTAGCTAGAATTAGATGAGATTACATGTCTTTATATATTATTATCTTGTATGTCTCTACCAGACCTCGGGACTACAGAGTCCCGGATTTTTGGGAGGCGAACGTGGGGCCGAAGCCAACACGCTGAAGCCCTTTTGAGACAACTTTAATGAAATGGTGACACAAAACCGACGATTATCCCTGTATACACTATAGAAATGTACCCAAGGACAATCCCCGGTTCTGTGCTAAACTATTGCTAACTATGGATGAAAACTACTTGGGCTATTGTGATGGGATGCTAATGGACTAGGAATGGGGAAACTACGGGAACTATGGCACCTGCCGATGACAATGTATTAAATACATGTTAAAATGGCAGGTGGAGACTCGCCAACTCACTTACTGGGCCCCCGGGAATCAGTCACTGAAAAGCAACAAGAGGGCAACAGGGACATGAGCGGCTGAGAAGGGTGAGGATACCTCGGCGGACTTTAAACGCAGATCACGCGCTCCCTGTGGGTCCAGCATCACCGGCCCACTCGCCACTTACCACGAGGCACCTACCCTCCGAGCAGGACTAACCTTGCTCTAGCGACTCCACTCTGACCGGCCGATGAAGGCAAGCCAAGAGGCGGGAGACCTATCCCCCGTCATGCTTCACTCCGGCAAGCCGGAGATGGGGGACAGTATACTCTCCCTGGAGCACTCGGATATATAGCCCCGCGGGGTCGCTACTCCCCGTCATCCGCCTCAGATGTTATTATATGTACAGTGTGTTCTACCACAGAAGTGCAGCAGATTTTTTTCATATGCTACTAAGGAATAGAAATGGTGCAAACTCTATGTTTATGTATTGTCGAATGACCAGTTATATTAAATGTTGTTATTTAACATCATTCGCTCAGGAAATTCACGAAAACGTTGGACCAACCTCAAGTACCAAAGCCACCTATAAGATCAACTCCAAATGGCTGGGCTAGAACAAACCAGGACAAAGCAAACGCATTTGCGGAACATCTTGCTACAGTATTTACTCCAAACGACACTGGTGATGTTGCTTTTGATAAAAGTGTTGAGGACACTCTCAACCAAACTCTACAACTGGATCTACCACCAAAACCAACCACAACTCGGGAGGTGTGGGGAGTAATAAAGACACTCAAGAATAAAAAAGCACCAGGGTTCGATCTGATAACCAAAGAAGTACTGAAAGAGCTACCGAAAAAGGCAGTAACTTTTCTGACGACACTTTATAACGGCATCCTGCGCGTACAATACTTCCCTCGCCTGTGGAAAATATCGCAAATTGTAATGATCCACAAATTGGGCAAACCTGCTCATGAAATTGCCTCTTACCGTCCGATTAGTCTGTTACCCACTCTCTCAAAACTATTCGAGAAAATATTGCTGAGACGACTCTTGCCTATACTTGCTAGCAACCATACAATACCTGATCACCAGTTTGGCTTTAGACTACAGCATTCCACAGTAGAACAAGTGCATCGAGTTTGTGATGTAATAAGGAACACACTTGAAGGGAAAGAATATTGCTCTGCAGTGTTCCTTGATATCCAGCAAGCATTCGACAAAGTCTGGCACAGTGGATTACTCTATAAAATCAAATGCAACATTCCTCACAGCTACTACTTGCTACTGGCTTCGTATCTGTCAAATAGATTATTCCAAGTCAGAGAGGGTGATGCCACATCGTCATTCCATGTCATTAGAGCGGGTGTACCCCAACGTTCTATTCTTGGTCCCATATTGTACACCATGTATACTGCCGACCTGCCAGAAGTACCAGGAGTTATGACTGCCACCTATGCTGATGATACAGCCATTTTAGCCCGAAACAAGGACTCTACTGCTGCATCAGATACGTTACAGAGGGGTCTTGACGAAATAAATGTCTGGTTGGGCAAGTGGAGAATAAAAGCCAGTGTCAACAAATCGGTTCACGCGACATTCACCCTGAGACGCGGTGACTGTCCACCAGTCACTCTTGGTGATAATATCTTAACCCACAACGATAGCGTACGATATCTCGGTAATCATCTAGACCGCCGACTAACTTGGAAGAAACACATAAAATGTAAAAGAGACGAGCTTAACATCCGCCATAAAAATCTGTATTGGTTAATGGGAAGAAACTCTAAACTCTCTGTGGATAATAAACTCCTAATCTACAAAAGCATACTGAGACCAGGCTGGATGTATGGTATTCAACTGTGGGGTAGTGCTTGTGACTCCAACATAAATATCTTACAACGACTTGAAAACGTTATCCTAAGATCAATAGCAAATGTTCCATGGTTTGTTACGAATGCGGAGATACATGAGAACCTGAATATTAGCACAATAAAAGAGGAGATCCGACACAATGCTGAAAGCTACAAAAAGAGGCTAGAAAATCATCCCAATGATCTAGCAGTCCAGCTAATAAGTACCGGGCGTGAAACCCGTTTAAAACGGCGTGTGATCCTGGGGCCATCGTAGACCAGGTCTAGTCAATCACGATGAGGAGCTATCTCCGCTGGGAGATACACTCGACATGACACAGTGCACTCAAAAAATTTGCTCATAGTCTACGACTGATTGCAGATATACCCAGAGAAGAGAAAAAAAATTTTACATCAAATAATTACATCAGGGCTATTATTTATGCATACAATCCAGCATTGTTCAAAAGAGGTAGCGCGGCCCTGCTATATAAAGGGCTTCAAGAGGGATCATAGGTTTTAGTCAATATGAGTCTGACACTCTGTCACGTTGCTAACCCACAGTGGGAGGGATCATTCGATGATTTCCCATAAAAAAGGCCTATTATTTATTGTTGTTGGTATACTATTATGCAACAAAAATTTTGAAAAAAGAATTATGCCATAAATAAACATGAATCATAAAGCTTATAGACTATACCGGATTCTGAAAGTCAGTAATCTTGTAAATAGACAGCAATTGTCCTCCAGTGACTGCTAACATTTCATGGTCACAACTCGCAGCAATATGAGTTGGCTTCTCTTGTAGTTTGATAGTCATGTGCTGCGGCTCACTCTCCTTGTCAATCAGTTGTTGTAAATAGTATACTGGAAACAAAAATATAAATAGTATATAGAAGTTTTGATAAACAATGCCTTTTAAATAGCATTTACTATGATTGTTCTAATTGATACTACATAACTGGCATTACTCAGAAATATTTGAAGTTATTGGAATGGATGATAATGTTTTGAAGATGTAAGTAATTGTATTTTAAAACAACTGAAAATCTTTAAGCATACTTCAACAAAGTATTTAGTAAATCAAATAGTGCATTTTAGAGGTAGTATTTGTCTCTTCAGCTGGCAATTTTATGACATACTTATTAAATATTATACCTTCAACTAAATTATCAAAATCACATTTTGATAATTTCATTCATCATTTCATCAATTTCACAATGTTATGTAAATCATTAGTTACCTGTTAAGTTGCCATCGGGAGAAGCAAGAAAAACAAGTCCATACTTGCTGGCACAGGCAACCAAGTTGTATCCCCTGTTCGGTAGAGGATCATTTGTGTTGAACACTTTGATTTTACGTTGTAGTTTATAGAGTAGGCTCTGTAAATGTAGGTAGTTAATAATATTTTTTACATCTAAAAGGTCACAAATTTATTAACTATTTAGTGAAGAAAACATAGTTTAGGTCAGTAGGTTGTCTCAGGTGGGTATACATATTTTATTTTTATGGTTTCAAAAACAATTGTTTCTGCCAAGTAAGTCAATGATAGCATCAAGACAAATTCTTGATAATCCTTGGTAATCATTATTTGAGAGTGGACCACGTATTTGTATGAATTTCATGGTAAAGACTTGATGTTGACATCTGCCCTGGCTTAAAATTCATACAAAGGCACTGATTATGATTCAGATTATGGCATATAACCTATAACTGTAATACATATCTACGTTCTTTAATAAGCATTTGTGCACTGAATCGAAATAGTTAATATTACTATATTAAGAATAATAAATTGAAATAAAACCAATAAAATTGTATAAAAACGGTTACGTACCGGTTCGTCAACCGAATTCGGCCCAAACAACACATCCATTGTGGTAGAATTTGAGTGCGTCGCACTCAGATGCACACTGTTTTTAAGAACTGTTTATTTTTACACTTTATTTTAATTTTTGCACTGTGTATTGGGGATTATATATGAATAAAATTGTTATTTCTCAAAATAGTCGATACTATCTCCAAAATCTGTCAAAACTTAATATGCCACTGATGTCAATTTTGAAAATGACAATGACACGTAACTGTCATGTTACCGCTTTTTTAAGAATTCATAATGTTGGATACTCAATTTTTAAGACCGTTTACCGTAGACTAAAGAAGCAAGGCGCCCCTAGACGGTCGATATAAATAAATAAATGAGAAATATTTGATAATAACCCTGCACAATATCATTACCTTTGTATTATGGAATTTTACTGTGCGGTCTAATGGTCTTAGGGTCAAATGACTCTCTGTGTTGGGCGATACCATAAGTACTTAATTGGTTCTCGGGATATTACCTATTTATTACATTCTCTGAGATACTTAGGTAAATTGTCGGTTTCGGAGAAAAACTAGGTAGGTATAGAAATATTCTGCAGCTGTAAAATATAAAAGAGTTTACACCAAAACTTTAAACCAAATACATGAGCTACTGTAGACAGCGGCAGTGAATCGGTTCACTCAATAAGCATACATACATAGCTGGGCACCGTTAACAAACTTGTTAACTTCGTTAATCGTTAATCCGCTACAAAAAAAATTAGCTTCGTTAAACGTTAAAGCGTTACATTTCGGAAGAATTAACGCAAGTTAAAGTTAATCGTTAATCCGTTAACTACGTGTAAAATTGCATTTTATACGTGTAAATAAATAAATGTGTAATTTAATCGTTGGACATAAGGTGCATATTCCCCTTCATAAACATCAACATGTTGAAGTTTTCGTCTGAAAGCGGGGCTCGTTTTGGTGTTAAAATGTCTTTACCCGTGGAAAACAGACGTTCTACTGCAGCGCTTGAGGGTATAGCAGTATTGTATTTAATAAATAGATTTATAAATATCTGTTCCCCGAGGAATCCGGTGCTCCAATACCTACTGAATCCAATTGAGCTGAATCGGGGGCCAAAGGTGTTCGTACAATCTCTTGGAAGAAGGCACCATAGACCACATCCACACAGTGCGGCAGATTATACAGAAGACCGAGGAGTATAATCAGCCCCTGTGTCTAGCATTTGTGGACTATGAGAAGGCCTTTGACTCGGTTGAAATCTGGTCTGAAATCAGAGTGCTGATTCCGAGTTTTGTGTGCGTTCGCAACTCGATACGTAATTATAAGTCTATTGAAATAAAGAGTCGTATGCTACGTCACATGATTTAGATATACATGTTTACTTATTTTGCCGGTTAATAATGCTTACACTCGCAAAAGTGAGCTCAAGTGTAATACGACCAAGTACCGATGACAGACTTTATTAAATAAAGAATTCTATGATAAGTGCTACGTGATTCAATGGTATGATAATCTTCGCATCGAAAAAATTAACTTGCAAAACTCGCACTAGGCACTCTGGTGTTTCACTCGCTGCCACGCGCCGCGCTCGCCGCGCCCGGCACTTGTCTGAACCTGCTTTTCGCGCCTCGTCCCGCGGAGCCGTGCGGTAAATTAATAGTAGGCATTGGATTAACGATTAACGGACTTCTGCATAATTAACGGAAGTTAACATGTCCGTTAACATTTTTTAAAGTTAACTTAAAAGTTAATCCGCTAATCAAAATGTTAACTTCGTTAATTAACGATTAATGGATTAACGAGTTAATGCCCAGCTATGCATACATACAACTTAAGTCTCTAAAGTTAATCAAAACTGAACTAACGCACTGAGAACGTTATTTTCAAGTAAGAAGGTAAAAAGATAAGGGTTTATCAGGAGCGATACGTAGGTAAACCTTTTCTTTGAACCCGTTAGGGAATTAGGATATCGGTGCCTTGATAATCGCTTGAGAAGTTGGTAGTGGTATCTATCTATCTACTCATTCAAATACATACAATTATTTTATTTCGAAGTAGTAGGCACTTTTTTGATAGCGACAATGTAAGGGGTAGGTACAGTAATTATTACCTAGCTAGGATTATTTTAATTAGATATGTTTGTAAATAGTTTAGACGAACAACTTGAAAAAAAAAAAAACAGATTAAAGATTTCTTCTAAGCATTTATTTTACAATCGTTATTTTGAAAAACTTGAATAAGTACAAGGCACTATATATGTAAGTAGGTATTCCCTTCATTCATTCATTCAGGAAAATTAAGAAACTTTTTCATAATCCATTCTATAGCGGCTTCTGGAAGTGGCAACTTGAATAGATTGTAGTAGAACATGTATCTCCACGACTCCACTTTGTACAGTTCTTTGGGATCATCATCCGTCAAAGCTTTGACGAATGTCTCTATAATGTTCTCGTCCTTCAAAGAATCGTATCCTGCGTTATGAGCCGTCGCTGACTGGAGATAATTAGTGAGCGTTGTGATTCTTTTGCCGTAAAAAGATTTCTGTTCGTCATTCAAATGTTCGAGCATGGTGCTCCCTTGTGCTCCTTGGCTTGAAATTATGTTGCTAGAGCCGACGAAACCTCCTGCATTTTTTGTAAATACGGGTTAAAAGTATGAAATGAACAATCGTGTACTTACATACGCGTGCACTTGTGCCAAATATAATATTTTTCAAATGAATAAATTATACCTATTCATATTGTCAAAAGCTATTGCAGCCTGAAAATAAAGGTACTATTTGATTTGATTTGAAAAGGTAAAAATAAACCACCTAAATATAGGTACACGTAATCTGTAGGTTCGGGCCAGTTCAGATTGTGAATCCAATGCCTAGCATTTATAATTAGGTACCTATTAGGCATTAATCAAATTCTAATAAATCCTGGTAGTCATAATACCTACTTATTAAAATATATTTCTAAAAATATAATTTCCATCAGGAAGCAATTACCTGGTACAAAAGCTATGGCACTCAAGCCATGTCTCCGGTGTTCCATCCTCAAAGCTCTCGTTAAGGCCAGCACGCCCGCCTTGCTGGCACTGTACGGCCCAAACCCGGGCAACGGCTGCAAGCCGCAGTGGCTTGCTACGTTAATTATACGAGGTTTTAGTGCCCCTGTTTTCTGAAATGCAGAAGAGGAAAAGTATGGAGGAGATCTTGTCTAGGCTACATTGTTTTATCAGGGAACGATGATGACGTGTTATGTGTTATTGCAGAGGATAGATTGAATTAGGTACATTACGTAAATGGGCAGTAAATTACTGGTGGGAAGTGCCTATATTTTCCCAGTTCGAAAATAACAAATATTTACTTTTTGTCAGAGTAAATGAAACGTGCAATACTTATTGTAAAAATAACAATTTAATTTTATTTCATAAGTCCAGGCTTATGTTTTCAATTAAACATTTTAAACAAGAAATAAAATTAAATATTTTCCCTATAGGCTGACATTATTTTGTCGGCTTACGATCTTCCGCACTTCGGTTGCCCAGAAAATAATACGAACGTGTCTACAGAAAATATTGTTTACGAAGTCAATTTAATTTTGAGAAAGAATCCTATTTCATTTGTTTGCTTAGAAATCACACGATTATTTGGGACGGTATCAAATTTTCTGTCGTTGTTATTACAATACCTGTTTCCGGGAAGCCGTAATAATATGAATTTTAACTTGTTGCCACGGACACCGTTATTTCGGATACGGTAGAACGAATTTTGGGTGTAGGTAATAATATCGCCTATAAGCGAAGTCCCGTCTGTATAAAGATACTTAAATAGGCACCTTCTACGAACTTATTTGATTTCGATATTGACTCGTCTATTTTATTTACAAAAGTATCTCTTTCACATTGATGTTACTAAATTAAACTCAATTTTTGTTTTATATAAGATGTAAAGCTCTTTACATGAAGGTGTCTGTTCACCACCTATCGTCACAGCCTGACCTGAATACCTATCTGTAGACTTCTTTATAATTTCAAATGTTGAATGACTAGATCCTTTATTTAATGCCTTTAGTGTTGTTGTAATAGGTTGAAATCTATTGGTATGGACCAGTATCTAAAAAATCAAAAAGAGAAATACCTCTAAAGCACTCTTCCTAAGATCTGGCAGGAACGCAGATACAACCTTCATGGTACCAAGTAGGTTGATGTTTACGGTGTTCTCAATCATGGCAGGGGTTTGCCACTCGTAGTCGCCTATTGTCATCACTCCAGCATTGTTTACAATCGCGTGAAGCTCTGAAAGATAACAAATATAAACCAAACAAGAACAAATAGAAAACAATACAATATAAGTCCTGTATGTGGGTAGAAAAAAAATTAGGGGCTCGGTCTATCTCTTTTTGAAATAGTCGTAACACTAAACTTTTTCAGTATTTCACTAATTAGTTTTTAACTAAATAGGACTAATTCCAATAGTGTTTCAGTAGTAGAATATTTAATTAAATTCTAAACCAACTAGAGGACTTTTACAACGCGCTTGGAATATTAAGTTCTAAATTGTCTATCGGCGAAAGTTGCTTTAATTGAGTCAACTCGTTGCTCCCTTATATAACTGGGATTGAGGAGCAAAAAAATTATATCGAAGCGGACAAAAAGGACTTACTGTAATTCGGATTTTCATTCAGCAAACATTTGACATAATCATGAAATCCTGCGACACTCTCTGGATTCGTCACATCTAACGAGCAAGGGTGCACGCAGAGCTTCTTCAAACTCTCAGCTGCCTTTGTATTAACTCCATTATACATGCCAGCTACTGTCACCAGCCCTTCCCGAGCTGATCTAGCAGCTAAAGCCCATCCGAGACCGCTATCACAACCTGTTACTGCTACCACCCGCATTATCGACATGGTCTTTAAATAGACTTAGATATATGATCGAAAATTGCGTGGCAAATGTTTTCTTCACTTCACTTAATTTCTTAGGTATAAACAATAGTCCAGATAAGAACGTAGCTAGGAAGGAACTGACGTCCATGAACGCGATCCTCCGACTCGTTGCATATGAAACGGGTTTCGGCTTTCGTTGCATATTTACAATGAATATATCACGTTTTTTTCTCCTGTTACGGTCCGATGTTGTAAACAGAGTTCGTAGGTAAACGCATCTGTTTAAATTACGGTTTACCATCTATTTCCTTATTCTTTCATTCATGATCATTGTCTCAGTGAATAAATGGTTCAATATTATATTAGCAGCTAATACGAACTTCGACCCTCTCAAGATTAAGCGTGTGTTGTCCCCAGCGATGATTGCTGTACAGATTAAGTTTCTCGTCCAAGAAGTTTCAATCGAGTTTAAATCGGTACTGGTTGATAACTTGCGTCTCGTACACCAATAAACGTATCAGTTCTGTGAGTCCCGATAGTGCAAGAGCGGTAGCTAGTCTCAAAGTATTAAGTGCAATTTCTGCCAGTTGATCTTAAGGAGAACGCTGCAACTTTCCTAGCTCTTAATCCTTTGACCGAAGGCGGTTGTAAGTGGTTTCTATTTTAAAAAATAACTTCTGATTCAATTTCCTACTTATATATCCAGACTAGAATATGCGTATTTGCAACCTAAGTACCTATATCAACGAACCAATAAGACACTCAAGCGTAACTCTAAAATTAGAACTCAAATTCGGATCCCTAAGTTCTAAATCGAATTTAGGAGCCCCTAGTTGTTTCACCCTAAACTAAAATTCGTATAGTAACCGATGAAAATGTCGAATACTTCGACAAAGAGACGCCAATAAAAGAGGATCGTTTCAGCACGAATACCCATCTGAGAGATTAGACCTATTGAACGGAAACAATCTTGTATTTCTGCTTGACTTAATTCAGGATCGGATCTGTCGGCCTAAAAGTGTTTCGCCAAATATACCACAAATAACATTAAACCATTTTAACCGCATGTAAATCGAATCTTTGAATTATTTTGGCACATAGGTAAGTGTTATAATGCCAGTCTACCAACTCAATTATTTCATTTGTTTATAAGGCTATATGTCGAAACAATCCATTTATTTGTATTTGATTTTGCCATGAAATCATGGGTCTATAGAATTTTATTGAAAGTTTGTGTAACGAAAAATACAATTTGTGAAGTGAATAGACTCACACTTGCATGTCGCGGTGGAGTTATATGGACGATATAAAAAATAGGGGTATAAAATTGTATGAATCGTTTTTGGTCGGTGTATCGGGCCCGTGAATAGATTGGCAAATAACAAAATGCGTTCGGCCCAGCGGGATACGCACTAATTGTGACGTGGCGCGGATATTTACCATCACAGCGTTCTTTATTTGTTGCATTGATTTTACATAAATTTGCCACCCGACGGGAGGACCGACATAGATTGTGGATGTGCCACGATATTGGGATTCAGGGATCACAGACGAAATCGCTGATAAATTGTGTTCCCTTTTTTTTGTAAGACCGTTTTGAGCTGTCAAAAGT